>NC_045707.1:44187958-45387958 GCF_009834535.1 Camelus ferus | reverse complement strand
CTTTGATCAGTGTAATAGAAACAACTGCTTTTCCTGAGTGATTTTTAAAAAATATTATAGAAACTATATCATGTAACCAATCATATTTCTCTCTTTGTTAGGACTCTATACAAATGTGTAGCTCATCTTTAGTCAAGGCATAAGGCAATATAGCGTAGATGTCTGAATTCTAATCTTGTTTCTTAAATTTTTTTCTTTCTTTTAAATTGAAGTATAGTCGGTTTACAATGTTTTGTTAGTTTCTGGTGTATAGCATAGTGGTTCAGTTATACATATACATATATTCCTTTTCATATTTCTTTTCATTATAAGCTATTACAAGGTATTGAATATAGTTCCCTGTACTATAGAGTAGGACCTTGTTGTCTATTTTATATTTAGTAGTTAGTATCTGCAAATCTGAACTCTCAATTTATCCCTCCACCACCCCTCTTCCCCCAACCCCAGTAACAACAAGCTTGTTCTCTATGTCCGTGAGTCTGTTTCTATTTTGTAAATAAGTTCATTTGTGTCATTTTTAAAGATTCCACATGTAAGTGATTATCATGTGGTATTTTTCTTTCTCTTTTTGGCTTACTTCACTTAGAATGACAATCTCCAGGTCCATCCGTGTTGTTGCAGATAGCATTATTTTACTCTCTTCAATGGTTGAGTAGTATTCCATCATAGATATATAGATATAGATATATAGACATAGATACAGTTATAGATATAGATACACCACATCTTCTTTATCCATTCGTCTGTCGATGGGCATTTAGGTTGTTTCCATGTCTTGGCTATTGTAAATAGTGCTGCTATGAACATTGGGGTGCATGCATCTTTTCAAATTAGAGTTCCTCTGGATATATGCCCAGGAGTGGGATTGCTGGATCATATGGTAAGTCTATTTTTAATTTTTAAAGGAATCTCCATATTGTTTTCCATAAAGGCTGTACCAAACTACATTCACACCAATAATTTAGGAGGGTTCCCTTTTCTCCATAACCTCTCCAGCATTTATCATTTGTGGATTTTTAAATGATGGTCATTCTGACTGGTGTGTGGTAATACCTCTTGTAGTTTTAATTTGCATTTTTCTGATATGAATTCTAATCTTATACCTGGTTCTATTATTTTCTTTTTATCCTTCATTACTTCATTATTTCTTCTGTTTGTGCTGTTTTTTTAATAGTTTCAAATCAATGGTAGAATAAAGCAGAAGATAAAAAGTGTGTAGCTTAATATAATGAGAAAAGAACTCAAAAGAAAGACAGAGACTATTCTGGGTCTATCTCTAATTCATGATATGACCACGCTGTCATCATCTACAAAATTAGAGGTTTAGTCTAGGTATCTGTAGGGTTCTGTCCTAAGTTTAAAATTCAGTGATTCATCAATGCCGACTTAAGAACTGGAGCACACTTGGCTCCTAACCACAGTATCAGATTTCCTTTGAGGTATGATTCTCTTTCTACAATGGTAGAAAAGAGACTTGGATTCTAACCTAGGTGTAGTGGCTATATGATTGAGGAAATTAATATATTCTGAGTCTTAATTTCTTCATTTGACAAAAATACCGTAGCTCCTAGGTTTGACATAATATGTATAACACTTCTACCAGACAGAGGCACTCAAATCTTGCCTTCCTCCCTGCCCCTCACTCCTTAAATCTACTCTGGTCATAACTGATTCTGACCATAATCATAGAAAAAAAATGTTGAGATTAGGAGAATAAAGAAAATAAAAGGAAGTGCTCATCAATTTCAAAAGTAACTTTCTAAATTCTTTCTCTTCTTGCATTTATATTTGTGGTTTTATTTATTTATTTATTTATTTATTTATTTATTTAAGGGAGAGCCAGCATTGTGTAAAGGAAAAATCTTAGGCTTTGGAGGCCTTTCACCTTCCACCTTCCAAAGTCTTACCCACTACTCCAGAATGCCTCAACATGCAACATTTAGATCTCAATTCCAAATTCATCTCCTTAGGGCCGCAAAAACAAACCAAAACAAACAAACAAAAAAAGCCCACTAAAAAACCCCAGTACTACAAGGTGTGTACTCTCCAATAACTGCATTTAGCATTCCAGATCATTGAGGTGAAAGTCTGTACTCGAGAAAAACAAGTGAAATTCTGATCAATATCATTACATTGGAAGGATTAATCGTGATTGCGCAAACATCCCTCACGTCCTGAATTATAAATACAGTATAAATACTGTAGCGGGTCTCTGCTCGCAATGCAAAAGCAAAAGATGTACAGGAAGACCACCGCACCGTATTTTAGACACCACCTGATCTCATCTGAAATATACTCTGTACTTGAGTCTCTTCGATGCGTTTCAACTCCCTTAACCTATCTAGTTTTGCTTTTCCTACTTCCTTTTTAGTGGGATAAAATGAGCATTACAGAATAGAGAGCAGTCAGATAGAAGAGGACCTGGGCAGAGGAGCCACCAAAGCATAGAATCTGTAGGAAAGTGAGGAAGAAACTGGAGAGCTCCGAACTCGTTCTCACAGATGTACAACAAAGGAAACACCCATCAGCCAAGCTGGAGAGAAATCACGCTCTACAGGGTACAGAGCGAACCCTCGAAGCAGGTGAGCAAACTCAGGCTGACCTCACTGCCTGAGCAGCCTAACAGGTACCCTCCCGTGGCGGCCGAGCGGCGGAAGGTTTCCCACAGCTCCTTGCGCTTACAGGAAGGCGCGCAAGCGCGCAGCGCCGCTGGTTGCCGGGACACACGGCGTAGCCACCTTCTCCAATCAGCACGCATCTCTTTCCGTCCAATCACAGAGGCCGAGAGAGCCGTGGTCGGAGGTGAAAGGTCACGCTGCTATTTGGCGGCCATTTCTCTTGAAGCTCCGCGGCTGGCGACCTACGGCAGCTGCTCCAGTTAGGAGGGTCGAACGACAGCTGAGTCGGCGGCGAATAGCCTGTAGCATTTGCCCACTACTGCATCAGTATCGCGATGGTAAGGAGAAAGAGAACGGCCAGAGTCGCTAAAGAGCGCGAAAGAGAGCGGGTGACCAGCCTCGTCGGGCCTGGTTCGCGCGTTTCCCATTCATCCGCGTGAGGCGCCGCGCGCCGGGCGGCCTGCCGCTTTCTCCCTTTCTGGGTTTCTGAGGCGCGCCCTCCTTCCGATGCTCTCCCTTCCCCCTATTCTTTCTTTGAACTCGAGCCTGAGGCACTTTTGCTGCCTGGGGCCACAGGTTCAGGGTAAAAATGAAGCGGTTTTTCACGTCCCACATATTACAGTCCAAAATCCGCTTTCATCCCGTGATGTTGGGAGGCCCCACAGCCCTTTGGGATACACAGCCCAGACTTTGAGCATTCATTTGTTAGTTTAGCAAATATTTATTAAAACTCCTGCTACCTGCTAGGGCCAGGTAATGTTCTAGGCGCTAGGAATATAAGGTGAAAAGTACTGATGCGGACCCTGCTCTAGGTTAACTGAATCTGTGTGGGAGACAAACATTAATCAAATAACGAAGAATATGTAACTTCAGTAATGTTAAATGCTAAGAAGGAAGCAAACAGGATGTTGTGAGTGGGCGCCGTGGTACATTAGAAGAGTGGTTAGTGTGGCATCCCTGGGAGGAGGGATTTAACCAGAAACGTGAACGATATGAAATATAGCCCTTTAAAGAGCAGAAAGAAGAGTGTGTACAAGAAACACAGGGAACATGAACATAGGGCCTAAGGAAAGAAGGACTGGCCAGTTGGAGGAATTGAGAGAAAGCCATAACTGCTTGCAAGAATAGTGGTAATGAAATATGGTCGGGCAAGATCTCTTAGGCCATATAAGGAGGTCTGGATTCTACTCCAAGTGTAATTGGAAGCCATCAAAAGATTTTAAGCAGAGATAGGGCATGATAAAATAATACTTTCAATGTGGCTAGTAAGTTGGAAAAAGACAAGAGTGAAAACTAGAGACATATTTGAGATTGTTCTAAATATGCTCATCTTAGAGGGGTTTAATAGCCAAGTTCTTGGATCCTTTCTTTGGGATGACGTGAACAGATGAGGGAAGGAAAAAAAGTCTGAATTCACTGGGGATACTATCGGTTTCCTGAACAAGCAACCATTAAATGGTTGCCCATATGTAAGAGACACTGCTAAGTCAAGTAAAACTCAGTCCTAACTCCTGGAATTCAAAATGAAGTACTGTCAAGCGTGATCTGCCCCTTCCTCCTTCTATAACCTCATACAAAACTAACTTATGTGTCCCTGAGATCACCTTGTTAATTCACTCTTTCCTGCTTTTACGTAGGTAGCCTCCTCTGCCTAGAACAGCCCTTTTCCCTCTGGAAATACTTCTCATCCTTTAAAACAAAGGCATTACTTTGGGCAACTCTTCCTTTTCTCTTAACCCTGGATTGTTTGGTACTCTTGTAGCACATCTCCTGTTACTACATTGGAAAATAATTGTCTATTTGTGTATGTTTTGACCCTCCCTCTTGCACTGGGGGCTTTTTGAGGACAGGGTTTTTTTGGGGGGAGGTTGTTTGTTTTTTTAAAAACTGCCTTTACCTTTGTTTCTTTATAGCCTGGAACAGTGAGTGATGTATAGTAGGTTTTCAGTGTTTCTTAAGTGAACAGTGAATACTTTTTGTGAGTCTTAATGGAGTGAAGATTAAATTGAGTATTTAAATTTCTCTGATGCTCTTCAACAAGTAAAAGTGAAAATTATGTAATAAAGCTAGAGGGAGTCAGAGTCAAGAGTGCTTCATTTGGATACCATAAAATATTGGTGATTTGGTAGAGAAGAGAGTAGGTAATGGAAGCCAAGCTAAAAAAAAATAATTGGATTTTGTGTGTGTGTGTGTGTGCTTTGTTCTTTGTACAGAGTTTGCCCCTCAACCCCAAACCTTTCCTCAACGGATTAACAGGAAAGCCAGTAATGGTGAAACTTAAGTGGGGAATGGAGTACAAAGGCTACCTGGTATCTGTAGATGGCTATATGAACATGCAGGTAAGCTGAAGAGTTATAAATTACGATTATTAAATTATATTTATTTTTTGACACCGTATTCTTCAAAGATTTAGTGTGACTTACAAGTATATAATTTAGCTGAAAAACGTAAAGCAAAATTCAGGAATAAAGTCAAGGCCAGGGAGATATTATAATTGTGATGAAGTGTTTATGAAGACATGTTAAGCCAAAGTTGAGTCACAGATTTGACTTAGTGGTTAAAGTAAGAAGAACTGAGACATTTGATTCACAATGCCATAAGAGAACTTTTGCTCTTAGTTTGAGGAAAAAGCAAAACTTTTCCTAGCACTTAGCTCTGAGGGAGAATTTAAGTGAAATTCTTAAGTCTTTGATGAATGATGAATTCACAACATCAAAGTAATTTGATGAAAGCAATTCCTGAGGGAGAAGACAGACTGACCAAAGGAATTGATGAACTGACTACATGTCTGTTAAACTAGCTTCTGTAAATGTTTCAGCCAGGTTGGTCTTTTTTTTTTTTTTAGCATTGTGGTAAAATATATATTACAGAATTTATCACTTTAACCTTTTCAAGTGTGCAGCTCACTGGCATTAACTACATTCACATTGTTGTGCATACATCACAATTACCCATTTCCAGAACTTTTTCATTATACCAAAGTGAAACTCTGTACACATTAAACAGTAACTCCCCATGCCCCCTATTCCCTGGTATACACTATTCTTTTTGTCTATTCTGGGTATCTCATATAAGTGGAATCTTATTTGTCCTCTTGTGTCTGGCATGTTTCATTTAGGATGGTGTTTTCAAGGTTCATCCATGTTGTAGCATGTATCAGAATTTTATGGTTGAAATAATATTCCATTGTATATAGTTGTCCCTTGGAATCCTTAGGGGACTGGTTGCAGGACCTATCTGGAATGTGGCATACTGAAATCCACAGATGCCGAGTCCATAGTTGGCCCTCCATATCTGTGGTTCTGCATCAGTGCAGTTCAAGCCCATGTTGTTTGAGGGTCAACTATATATATTGCATTTTAACCCATTCTTCTCCTGGTGGATATTTGGATTGTTTCCACCTTTTGGCTGTTGTGAATAATGCAGTGGACATAAGTGTACAAATACCTGTTAGAGTCTCTGCTTTAAGTTCTTTTGGATCTGTATCCAGAAATGGAATTGCCAGATCTTACAGTAATTCTTTGTACAATTTTTTGAGGAACTTCCAGACTTTTCCACAGCAGCTGCACCATTTTACACTCCATGTACAAGGAATCCAATTTCTTAACATGCTCACCAACACTTGTTATTTTCTTTTTTTAACTATAAATAGTCATCCTAATGAGTGTGAAGTGGTATCTCATTGTTTCAATTTGCATTTCCTTAATGATTAGTGATTTTGAGATCTTTTTTGTGTTTATTAATTGATTACATATCTTTTGAAAAATACCTGTTCATGTCTTCAGCCCATTTTAAAATTGGGGTGTTTAGTTGTTGTTATTGTTGTTGTTGCTTGATTATAATAGTGTCCAGCCAGGTTTTGAGGGAACAGTTTGAGGTTATATTTTGCTGAAGCTTAGGCATTTATGTGACTAATTAATGCTAATAAATGAACTTTAAAGCTTGCCTAAATAGGTGGTCAGTCCAGTCATGATTCCAGGTATTCTGTTTTAGTAGTGTTTGTAGGCTCAAAGCTGAGATTTTCCTTAAGTTAAGAGTTTGCCACCTGAACAGATGACACTCAGATCCTTGAAGTTCTTATAGAGCATGGTTTTGGCCTGGAAAATTTTCTAAGCAAGAATCTTTTACTTAGGCCATAGAAAAATCTGAAGACTGTACCTATTTGCTGAAAATGTTGCAAACTTAGATACTGGTGATAATTACACAATTTTATAAGTATACTAAAAACCACTGACTTGTATACTTTAAAAGAGAATTTTTGCTATAGGAATTATATCTCATTAAAAGAAAGGAAGAACAAATACCCATCAAATGTTTGGTTTTACAAGTAATGTAGCTTCCTAGTGAGCCTACCATTTTTACAAAATGTATCTCAGAGTAACTAACATTATGATGCTTTTGAGTTTGTTTTTTTGCTCAGTCAGTATTTATTGAGAGCCCATTATGTGCCTGGCATTGTGAATACACCAGTAAACAAAACAAAAGTCCCTGCCTTCAAGAAGATTATGTTTTAGTGGTGGGAGATGGTAATATAATGTGATGTGATATCAGGTAATTATAGATGCTTTGGAGAAAAAGCAGAAACAGAGAATGGAGTGACAAAAATATGCATATTAGATAGGATAGCCAGGGAAAGCCTCTCTTGAGAAAGCAAAGTTAAGCAGAGACCAGAATTGAATTAGCAGCTGAAGATATTTGCGAAAAGAGCATTCCAGTTTGAGGGAACAGCAAGTTGCAAAGGCTTTGTGGCAGATACATGCTTTTTCTGTTCAAGGCATGGCAAGAAGGCCAGGGCAGAGTGAGTTAAGGGATGAATGATAGAAAGGTTGGAATGGTAGTCAGGGAATGCCTTTTAAGAGATTGTAAGAACTTTGAATTTTATTTAAAATGTGGTAGTATACAAACAGCTCGTATAACTCAAAAAAAAAAAAAAAAAACCCACCAAAAAACAAACAGTGCAATCAAAATGAGCAGAAGACCTAAATAGACATTTCTCCAAAGAAGAAAGGCATATGAAAAGATGCTCAACATCACTAATTATTTAGAGAAATGCAAATCAAAATTACAGTGAGGTATCACCTCACACCAGTCAGAATGGCCGTCATGAAAAAGTCTACAAATAATAAATGCTGGAGAGGGTGCAAGGAAAAGAAAACCCTTCTACACTGTTGGTGGGAATGTAAATTGGTACAGCCTCTATGAAGAACAGTATGGAGATTCTTTAAAAAACTAAAAATGGAGTTACCATGTGAACTAGCAATCCCCCCCCAGACATAGATCCAAAAAAGATGAAAACTCTTAACTCAAAAAGTACATGCACCCCATGTTCATAACATCACTGTTTATAATTGGCAAGACATGGAAGCAATCTAAGTGTCCATCGATAGATGATGAATGGATAAAGAAGATGTGTGTGTTTATACACACACACACACACACACACACACACACACACACACTCTATGGAATACTACTCAGCCATACAAAATAATGAAATAATGCCATTTGCAGCAATATGGATGGACCTAGAGATTATCATACTAAGTGAAGTCAGACAGAAAAAGACAAATATTATGTATCATTTATATATGGAATTAAAAAATAATACAGATGAACTTATTTATAAAGCAAAAGTAGACTCATAGATGTAGAAAACAAACATGGTTACCAAAGGGGAATGGGGAAGATAAATTACAAGTATGGGATCAACAGATACACACCACTATAAATAAAATAAACAAGGATTTACTGTATAGTACAGGGTACTATATTCAATATCTTGTAATAACCTATAATGGAAAAGAATTGGAAAAAGTGTATATATATAATTGAATCACTTTGCTGTACATCTGAAACTAATGCAATATTGTAAATCAGCTATAGTTCAATTTTTTAAAATGTAATGAAGGCCTTTGGAGAATTATATGATTTAGAAACCAGTTAAATTTTGGTGAACATCTGCTGAAAATAATCACTTTTTAAAAAAAATTAGTTGATGTTACAAGTTTTGGTGTTTGTTTGTTTGTTTTTTAAATGGGGTACTAGGGATTGAATCCAGGACCTTGTGCATGCTAAGCATGCGCTCTATCACTGAGCTATACCCACCCACAAAATTAGTTGCTGTTAATACATTATTTCTGAGAGCTGTTACATAGAAAACTGATTATCTCAATAGCCACGTTTTTTCAGACAAAGCCATATCCTTTGGGTATAAGAGGTTACTTTCTTTTCTCTACAGGGGAAAGAATAATGTCCAGTACCATTTATTAATTCACTAACATGTTTTAAATGCCTCACCTCACATCTTCTCTAAGCCCCCTTTTTCTTTCTCTTTGCCTACTTGCCTAGTTACTGAAGGAAACTTCCTTCTTTCCTATCTCTCCTGTTGATTTCTTTTGTGAGTCCCAGTAGTGCTGATCATAATTTTTAAAAACTGCAAGTAAAGTTTATTACCTATGTATAGAAAGAAAGCTAAACATGTTGATGTAAAATTAAATAATAAAGTTCTCTGAAATAACTGTGAAGTTCACTCTTAATTGTTTAACCTCAAGAACTTGTTCTTTCCTGTTTATTAGCACATAATTTTAAAAAATTCTTATTCAGTTCTTTGGTTTGGTTGTTGACTAATATAAAAGTGTTTGGTATTTTAGCCATAGCTTTTGTATCCATTGGGTTCCTCAAAATGATATAATGCTATTACTCCAAGAAAAGTTGATACCTGGTTCTTTAGAACTGAGTTATTCACAGCTTATTCGTAAATTGGAGACTCTTCCTCAACATGTTGTTTACCATTTAATAGAAAGAAATAATATGTTACTGAGAAACTTAAAAAATTGCATTGAAATGAACTTTATTATATATTAGTTCTATATCCATCAATGTAAAACTTTACTGAATATATGAAACCAAAAAGTACTACAATGGTAATAGAAAGCTGATCTTCTAATTATTGATTATTGATAAATGTGAGTGTTGGTACCAAAAGGTCTCAGTTAATAAGTCCTCTCACCAGTATTAGGTGTGTAATACTATTTTCCTCCTATATGATTATATTAATACATTTTCTTTTTATTTAAAGCTTGCAAACACAGAAGAATACATAGATGGAGCATTGTCTGGACACCTGGGTGAAGTTTTAATAAGGTAACAAAACAGTAATAGTATATATAAGGAGTTATTGGTGAGCATTAGAAATACTTGTTTAAATAAATTAATTAGTGCCCCAATCTCAGAATTACTTTTAAAAAAAATCACTATTAATTTAATATAATATTCTACTACTAGACTTTAAGAGTCTTGAAATCATTAAACTTGACAAAGCAGATTTAAGTATTTTGGAGCTATTCATTAAGATTTTTTTTCTAGTGTTGAAATTAAACTTCCTAGCTCTTAACTGTACCTTTTTCAGTGGTTTTAGACACAAGAGCTTGGTTTTTAAATTTTAGGTGGGTCTGGCTGCTGTTAGGGATTTTTGTATTATATTTATTTTCTACAACTAGCTTCACACCTCCAAATTCTAGTCATTATTCCCTTTGGAAGATTATACAGATATCATTGTATAACAACGACATGGTAGAAAAATGAGTACCATGTGCTTTTTAACAAAAGTAAATTTTTTTAAAACGAGAAAGAAATGATATGTTGTAAATTTAGCATTCATATTTTTGAAATGAAAAAGTCTAGTAATAGTAATATGTGGTTTCTGGTTGGAACAACAAAATGGACTGTTTTTCTGTTTACAGGTGTAATAATGTCCTTTATATCAGGGGTGTTGAAGAAGAGGAAGAAGATGGGGAAATGAGAGAATAGCGTCTTTTGGGGGGAATTTTTTTATATATATTTGTAGACAATAAAGATCTGTTTGTTTTTCATCTTGACTGTGAGCTGTTCATATTCAGATATTTGCATGCAGAGTTCAGATGTTGAAAGAACTGAAAGATTATTCACAGAACTAATGGTTTAAAAGCTATCTAGCTTTATTCAAGTTGGTTTTCATATAAGCCCAATGCTGTATTTTTTTTTCTATAAGGGACATTTTTATGCTTTATAAATGTTTATGAAGATGAACTTAAGCCCTTATCTGTAATTACATATTAACTGAAACTTAAAAGCAACCATTCTTTTAAAGTTATTTTTGAGCCACTTTTGACATACATAAAGTTAAATATTTTCATAGAATTAATATAGATTGTATTATTTTCCTTAGTAGTCAAAAAAATTACATGTTAATTCTGTATCATTATAAGCTAAATGATGTACATATTATATCTAAAATTGAAACATTACCTGAAAATTAAAATGATTTTGAATATAGAACATAACAAATTGTGAACTGATATTTAGGGTGAAGGCATATGGTTTGTTCACTTAAAAGAATTAAGTTTTCTGAACAGAACTCCCTAATATGAATTAAAAAACAATCTCAAATGTTTGGAGAACATAACCTGTTGGTTTTCATCTAAGTTTTAAACTCCACAAAACCTGTATTTTAGAGGTGTACATTGTTAAAATGTATACTCCACAGTAATAAAATGTACACTATGAACTTCCCTGTGGGCTGGTTGAAAAAGAGATCTTTTAAAGTCTCATGTAGTCAGAGATGCCATTATTACACTTAAATGGTCATTCACCATATGGTTACATCAATAAAGTAACTTTGGATTTGTATCTCCAACTGGGACAATAGAAAGTATAGATGTAAAAGTTTAGCTATATAAAATAATGGTTAGGATAGATAATAAATGTCTTCAACAAAAGGAAATAACTCCTATTTCCAGTCCTAAGGACCTTTTAGAATAAGGGCCTGTCTTCTTAAATTGGTTAGGCTTCCATATGGGGCAGAATAATGCCATTATTAAAAAGCAAAATCTATAAAATAGTCCTTAAGCATTCTGGTAAATGTCTTACTGCTCCTATTCAAGTGAAGAAATATTCTTCCTCCAGTGATTTTGTTTTCGTATCCTTGACTAAAAGTAGTTCATGTTTGTTACCAGATGGAGGTTTTGAACGATAAATAAGTCGTCTTCCCAGCTGAAACAAAAGAAAAAATATTTGATATTCTTCACATAACCATCTTCTATTGAAGTATAACTAAAATACTAATATTAACTTCAATTTCTCCAAAGAATAATATAGTTTAAAATAGCAAATAATTAAAATTACAAAGGTATTGAAAACCTAATGGATGTCCAGTGTAGGCAGAGTTAACAAATGGAGTGTCGTAGTATGCAGAAGACAGAGCAGTTAGGTTTTATGGGGAAGTGGGAGGATTTAGGTAAAGTCATCAAATAGCTTATATTTCATATATGGTAAGCCTAGAAAAACACCATGTTTGAGGCCAACATTTCATTTCTCAGTACTGCTACAGCTAGTTTCTCCTCCATTGGTTAGATCACTTTTCCTCTCCTGAGCACCAGTTGACTGACATTTAAAAATCCTGTTAAACAAAAACTTGAGAAAACCACGTACTGTCTTCTTAAGTACTAGTAATCCTTTTGGCTTTTGGAGGTGTTCCCACCAGGAGAGACTTAGGGACACCAGGGATGCACCCCTATTCTTTCTGGGGCATATACTCAAGTATATCACTCTGATTTTTCTTTTTTAGTCTCCGCCCCTTTTTTTTGTTTTGCTTTTATATCTGATTTATGTAAATTAAATGGATAAGAAAACTATTATATTCAGTTGGACATAAAATTTGATGGGACATCTCCATTGTGTCTCAAAAGGGGCACCAACCCTGTGTGTGACTGTCCCCTGCATTGCAGACTGGTATTCCTGGCTCCAGGGAACTAAATAACAATAGGAATCCTCCCCTTAATTATACAACAAAAATGTCCCTTGAGGACTGGAATCCTTAAATTCCTTTTCTAAGTCAGTTTTATTTTCACTATCAATGGTTTCCTTTGATATCCTTGATCATTAATTTCTGTCTAAGAAAATTGCCAGTGATGAAGTATCCTAACTGGGTAAAAACTTCTGTCAGAGATCATACATTGTTGACTTATCAACATTTAAAAAAAAGTTTTTCTTCCAGATTTAGTTTTCATTCTCATTTTTAGTCTGTTAATTCAATACACATTTATTAAGTGTCGACAATGTGCCAGACATTGGGAATACTAAGGTCGTAAAACTCATTCATGGTCTAGAAGGAAAGATGGATGTATTCAAAAATAATCACTTTAATTTGGTGGGTTTAGTGAATAATAGTATATACACCTAGCAAGGTGATGAATAGTTAATTCTCTCTTGGGAGGAGAGGACAAGACAGGTCTTCATAGGTAGAGTTGACTAGGTAAGTACAGACCTTTAAAAATGAAATGCTTGTTTAAATAAAATGAAAGTAATCATCACTTTTTGATGTAGTACGTATTAACAGTTACCATACTTCAGAACTTTAAGTACTTAACCTCAAAGGCTGGTTGTAAGGCACACAATAAGCATTCACTGTAAGTTAGCTATGCTTGTGATAAGAATCAATGTCCACGTTAGCTTTGTAGATAATTATGAAATTGCCTCCCTGGAATATATTTCAGACTCTAACTCAGAGGAGGAAGAGTGGCATATAGAAACAAAAGGCCCTTCACACCCTGGGGGAGTCACGGACCACATGCATTTGATGACTGCCCAGTGCTAAACTTATTGAACAGGTAATCTTGCAATATGAAAAACCTTGACTTCTGGTCAGATTCTGCTGTTAAATCTGAAGTGACTCTGGGTAAATCATTTTAAATTTCAACTATAAATCTCATTTTTACAATGTGAGGATTAGAAAATCCAGTTATATGTAATTCAGTTACTATTATTTTTTTAATTCTCTAGTTTCATGCACCTGGAGGTAAAGAAAAAGAGGAGAGAGGAGAGGTTTCTTTTACTAAAAAAATGAGTCTAATGGAGAACTGTAGACCCAGTAATTTGAATTATTCTGAAATTATCAATGAACCAGAGAGTAGTCAGTTGAAGCTGTCAGCAATCTTACTGAAGTTCAACTTGGATAAATTAGATTAATTAGGTATTTTGTTTTAATAACACAGAAACACACATTGATGTAGCTGGACTTATTAATAACAAAACACAAACCTTTTTCTTTGGTTGTGCTACTGCTCTTTCCAGAGCAGCTTTTAGCCTTTCCTCCTGGTGTTTTTGTTTTTCTTTCATTTTCTCTTCACGCAATCTGTCGAGAGGAAGACATTGTTCTAACTATAAATTACAGGAAGTAAAAAAGACTTATATCATTACTATTTGGTAAAGAATTATCTGAATATTACAAGATCTCATTTAAGTTTAAATAAAAATAAGACTTCATCTTCACCCGTAACTGTGGAGTTTGAATATTCAGGTGAAATCTCAACAACAAATCCTGTTTGTGTTGAAATGGAAAGAAAGTGCATGTCACCATTTTGGAAGAAGTAAAATCTACCCAGATCTTGGTTTAAAACAGGCACCTCAGCAAAGCCTTCTTGTCATTCCACTTAGAGTTCAGTACTTCACTGTTAGTCTGTATGACAGCCACTTGAATTAACTTCCAGCAGTTTCCTCTCTTTTTAAACCTTTTTTTTGAAGTATAACGTGCAGAAAAGTATACAAATCACATGTGTATATAGTTCAATGGATTACCATGAAAATGTACTTTCCAGTAAATCTCTTTGAATGTTATCCTCAAATTAAGACCAAGAAATACTATTTGTCTTTGTTCTATTTAGGATTGTTGTGAGGGTAAAATTAGATGACCTGTACAAACTGCCTAGTCCACTGCCTGGTGCAGAATGATCACTCAACAAGTGATAGTTACTTAATGGATGTGTATAATTATCAGTGTAACATTCACTGAACATTTTTTAATGCAAAATTAGCTGTTAGGTACCTCCAAACCATGAGACAATCCACAAAAATTCTCCTTTTGTTAAGAATAATAAATAATTGGAATTAGATTCTTGTTTCACTACTGGAAATAGTGGTAATTACAGTTCAGTGAGAATATATTTACTACTGTGAAAAAAATGCTGTTAGTGTAATTAGTCAAAGGTCATCTTATGGAAGGAGTGATCTTTCATTTATAATTTCTTTAAAAATTTGCTTTATATTCAGTAAAATTCCATCAGGGTCACCTTAATATATTGTAAACTTTGATTTTATATGGGGGAAACAGTATCCATCCCCCCACCCCAGTAAAGTAGTAAGCAGTAACAAAGAGGCTAATTTTAACGGCTAATATTTGAGTGCTTAATTATATGCCAAGCATGCTTTAGTACTTTTACATAGATTATTTAATTTAATCCTCACAACAATCCTATGGGATAAGTACCATTATTACTGCCATTTTACAGATAAGGAAACTGAAGCTTTAGACAGGTTATGTGGCCTGACTAAGGCCCCAAGCTACTCAAAGATGTGGGGACCTGGAGGGGGGCGGGTGAGGGTGGTGGTATGTGCTCCAGAGATGATAATCTTTATGAGATTGTCTTGAGGAATAAACAAATTAACAAGTAAATGCTATGTATGTAAGTGTTGGCAGTTAGGAACTGAGGAAAACCCTCATTACATGGCTCTGACTTTCAAACAATTCTTTGGTTGTTTCTTGACTTAAAAGATTGAGTCTCCTTGTAGTTTTCCAGTGAAGTGCTCCTAATTTTGTGCTTTAGGTCGTTCACCACAAGTGTTGTCCTCCTTCCATGTGATAGTTCTTTGAAAATTTTCATGTAAGTAGTGAATATTCATTCTGAAAATTCACTTTTTCAGGCTAGAAGGACCCTTCGCGCATCCCAAGCTATGTCAGTTGCCCCTGGCGAACTCCTTCCTTCACAATGCTCATTTTACCATTGATAACGGCATATTTATTTCTTAAGCATGCTTGATGAATTTGTCTCCACACTAAATAATAGCTCTATGAGGAGGGCAGAGCTGGGTTTGGTTCTGCTGTGTCTCTGTATAACAGAGACTTGCCATATAACAGAGACCAACTCAATGTTTGTGGGATCCAAGCAAAAACAGCTTCTTAGTAAGTCTTTCACTACACTGATATCATAAGATAGTGACTGTACTTCTGCCGTCGTTCTTTCTGTTTCATCCTCTCAATTGCCTCCACATTTTCTTTGGGAATGGATTCAATGAGATCACTCAATTCCACCAGGCGAGACTCGACTTTTACCAGCTTTTGAACTGGGTTGAGGCTGCCGACCTCAGCATCTCCAATGCAGACTTTATACACTTGATTAATTTTTTTACTAAGAGAGTCTATCAGCTTTTCCTGAGATTAAGAAGAAAGGAGCAGAAAACATTTCATAACTATGTGCTTGTTCATTTCAATAAATGTAAAATTCCATTTTACTGTACTATAGTGAAAAGGCTTTTATGTGCTACTGTTTTCCTTTTTTCAAAGAAAAACTTTAATACAACATAGAACAGTGAGAAAATGCAACAGTGAATTTATATCATAATTTATAGTCAGATCATTACTGTAGTAACACTTTGGATTATTTTCTCTAAAAATATTTCAGTCTAGACATAACAAGTAATTTAATAGGACCGACTGTCTTTTTGCTTGAATGTTTATGTTTTTGTGTATCAGAAGTCCATTCAAGTAGAAGCAACATACATGTTTCAATTTTTTTTTTTTTTGGTCACTCCAATGCATTTCCTTGCAGCACAGTGTGTGAGCCCACTTTTTTTTTTTTTTTTGCACTTATTACTCTAATTGCTAAAATTCAATTCCTGTATGATAGTTATTTGCATACATGCCTTATTTTCTTTCCCTCCTAGACTGTAAGCACCTGGAAGGCAGGAGCTTTTTCTTAGACTTATATCTAGAACAGCGCCTTGCGTGTAACTGTGCACTTAATAAATGTTTGCTGAATAAATGAATGCATTCTCTGAGAGGAAAAAAAAGTTACAAGTAAACAGATTCCCAGGCTGGCCTACAAAACCTTCTGAGGAGTTTTCACTCTCTCCATTGGGAAGCCATTGCAGTATTCTAATCTAAGCAGAGGCTTAAACCAAACCTTGCTTAATCCCTGTACCTGGCCACTGCGCCTTTTTAACTGTTGGTAGAGTTGCTCGAGCTTGTAGGTAACATGTTTTGGGACCATAAAAAAACACTCTTCCTGTTTCTCCATTGTGTACCCGGCATTCGCAGATAAAAGGATCTCAATAAACTGCTGGGCAAAGTAAGTTGCTCTCCAGGTAGCATCCTGCCCCCATGCCTGCGTCTGCTCAAGAAGATGAGAATCACCATAAAGCCAAAGACAAATAATACTCTACAGATGTGGCTCCAGGAGCCATGGGGAACCCCTTCTGAAACCACAGACGCCTTCCAGAGCCACCAGCACTTAATTACAAGTCAAGCTTGTCTCTCCCACCTCCTAGTATAACAAGCTTTCTGATGGTCCTATTTACCATAAAGCCCCCACTTTTCTCTCCTAAACTAACACTTATTGTATTTCCTATTTATATTTAAAGCATGCCTCTTTTAGGAAATTTGGAGAAGTACAAAATAACATAAAAGGAAAAAGTTAAAAAAAAAGGTAAAAGCCCTATTTGCCATTAAGCTGCTTTTTCCTCTCCCTTTCTAAATAACACCTATTATATTCCCTGTTTATATTAATAACACACTCCTTTTAGAAACTTTACATATACAGAAAAATATAAAAGGAAAAAAATAAAAGTAACTCATGGGGCTAAAATATTGTACATTGGATGCGAAAAATATTAGTACAATGTGAGTCATTTAAATATATATTCTGAGAGGACATCTTTCATATGACAATGATTAGTAGTTGATGGATGTTTTTGGAGGAGACCTCTTGAACACTTAAAACGAGCTTTAGAGATGGATGGGCAGCATCCTTTCAGGATGTCTTGTTTTCTTTTTAAGTTCCCTCTGTCAAACAAGAGAGGAAAATATAAGGAGACATAACTTTCTTAAGATAAGAACAGTGTAAGAAATAGGATTGGGGAGTAAGGTTAAAGAAAATACCCTTGTATGAAAACGAGATTGAGGGCCTGGCCCAACAGAGCAGAAGGACAAAGAAAAAAAGGAGCTCAAGGCACAGGCCTACCGATGACAGTGAAGTGTCAGTCCCATCCTTGGAGCTGCCACCAGATGGCAGGCCTAGCCCAGAGCACCTTGGAGGAGGGGCAGCCAAGAGAGGCTGTAAGGAGGAGGAGCTGCTGCTTGGTGATGTGCAGTGGGATAGGACTGTGGAAGACTCTGAATACTGGGTAAGAACTCGATGTCTTCAACAGTGAATGGGAAGTGATCTACCCAGAGCAAAGTTTAGGAGGAATAACTGTATCAAACTGGATAGAGGATGGGGGAAGATACTTAGATGACATTTAAAGTCCTTTCCAACTCAAAGACAATGTAATTTTAATCCATGTCACATTCTGCTGAGTGCTGACTATAAACAACTCTCCCAGTTGAACTTGATTAGCTCCGCATACCAAAGAACAGTAAATCCAGAGATGAGGACATTCTGTAAATTGAGCAAGAGAATAGCTTACATTCCATTTCATGTTCAGTGAAAATGAACCATCAGCTGCACAAAATGTGTGAATCTCACAAATGTAATGTTGAGAGAAAAAAACATGTATTACATGATTCCATTTTTATAAAGTTAAAAAAATGTAAACTAATTGGTGCTGAGAGGATAGTGGTCATCTTGGGTGTATGGCAGAAACTGGAAGGGGGCTTGAGGGAGGCTTCTGGGGGTAGTACATGGTGTGTTCACTTTGGGGGGATTTCCTTGAGAGATAAACTTAACACTTTGTGCACTTTTCAAATTACAGTTTAATTTAAAGTTGTATTTTAAAAGTAAAATATTGAATAGAGGAAAAATGTTTTTAGAGGATTAAGTACAGTTTAGAGTGTGGAAGTTTTAAAAGAATGAAATATTTATTTTATAGTTATAGCTTCAAAGTAACTATGATAATATCAAAATTAGGCACAGCTATGCTTATTTACTCATAAAGGATTATGTTTTGCACATTTCAATACATAAAAGAATGGAAGTGGGTAAGCAGGAAAATTCTAAAAAAGAATACTTTTCTGCTGCCAGTTTTCCTGCTCTGCCTCCCCTTTGTCTGTCCCAGCATTTCACATCTCTAGGAGACACTATAAATTATTAGCCCTATTTTCCCAGAGTGGAATACATGAATGCCAGAATTACACATGTAACCAAAACATCTCAAAGATTATCTGACATACATTTTTGATTGTATTTTAAAAAGTAATTTTCACATCAATTCTATCTTCTCCAGTTAGAGATGTAGTTGCCTCTTTTGCCACTTTTTTCATAGCCACCCTAAGTTTGCATGAAAGGGACTTGGTTGGGGGCACAAGAAGATACCACTGATATTTACCTGACATTTTTCATGTTGTTCAGCTTCAGAATAATTGAAAACAGAATTCAAGGGTGGAAACAACCCAAGTGTCCATCAGCAGATGGATGGAGAAACAAATTGTGGTGTGAAAATACAATGGAATATTATTCAGCCATAAAAAAGAAAGAAATTCTGAAGCATGCTATAACATGGATGGACCCTGAAAACATACTAAGGGAAATAAGCCAGATACAAAAGGCGAGATACTATATGATTCCATATGTATGAGGCACCTAAAATAGGCAAATTTATAGATAAAGTAGAAGAGAGGTTACCAGAGCCTGGAAGATGGAATGGGGAATTACTGTTTAATGGGTACAGTTTCTATCTGAGATGATGAAAAACTCTGTAAATATAGTGGTGATGGGTATACAATACTGCAAACATACTTAGTGTAACTGAACTGTACACTTCAAATGGCTAAATGGTAAATTTTGTGTTATATATGTTTTACCACAATAAAAAAGAACAGTTTAAAAAAAAAAAAGAAAAGCATTGAAGAACTGAAAGGTGGCTGTCATCATGCTTCTTGCCCTAGCAGTGCACAACCCTGTCCTTTCCACTCTAGGAAATGTGTGTTGTGAAGGAGCCATAAACAGTTTTGCTTTCTGTGACCCTGCCCACCTCTGGGTAGAGGAGCACAGTCATCTTCTGTTAGAGCTCCCCTAAATCTACCTCTGTCTGAAAATCAAGTTCTTAACCGTAAGTGTGATATTAGCTTCACATATGAGTTTTGAATTTATTTCATTTGAGGTTTTCACAAGGGAACCAATGATAACGAGTTTGTTATGGGTCTTAAAACTAACCTAACCATTCATTCAACAAACATTTATTGAGCACCTACTTTATGAAGACACTGTATTAGCTAACTAGGAAAGGGTAAGACAGTCCCTGCCCTCTAGGGATTTGTATCCAGCTGGGTGAGACCAACATGTAAATAGAAATAAGCACAGTGTATGTCACAGGTGCTCTGATGATGAATCTTTGCAGGCCCCAAAGAGGCCACAAATGATAACAAGTTAGGCAGATATTCATGTTGATTCAGTGCTTCCCTTGTTAATTATTTGCTCCTTAAATTAGTACCAAAATGATCACAGGCAGTGAACTACTTCATATGTATAGTAATATGTATATTGACTAAAAGAAATGTTTTTATAGGGAGGAAATCTCAACATCATACTTTATAACATTTTAAGGGAACTCCAGTGCCAATTTGTATGCTTTCTATCTACTGTGTAAGTTGACTGTTACATACTGACAAGGTAATTCCAAGCTAGTTTTCTGCCTCTACCATCAACCTGGGACTTGTGGGGTGTCTTAATTTCCCTATTCCAATGCTTAGTACACAGGGAATGGAAACTATTACTGTCATGAGCCAAATACAGGCAAAGAATGATTACCTGAGCATCTGAATTAAATTCTCCAAAACTGAATAGCCTGGACCTTAGTTCCAGTTCTGCTGCTTTTTCCTCTTCTCTTACACAGTTAGCCTTAAGCATTTCCTTGTGCTCCAAAAGAAACTCTATGTTGGTATTTCTGTTGCAAAAGAAGAAAGAGACCCTTGAAGGTAATTTGTGGTTTAGTGAAATAAACCATCAGTCAGGAGCTTCCAACACTCTCTTCAGATCATATGTCAACATCTTATGACTAGCAAGCCAAAAGATGTTGCCAAAGTCCAAGCAACTTTTCAGGTTAAAATGAGAAAAATAAATGCACAGATGTGTTTAAACTTCCATCAGGAAGCATTTTCTTCCCTTCCCCTTCTTTTGTGGTTCCACTGAGTCCCCCACATAGAAAGCGGCAGAGCTGAGGTGTTGGGAACCCAAGTTGTGACGTGACCTATTATGTCAAGGTTTTCAAACCTGGCTGATAATCAGAATATCTGCGGAGCCAGTGGGAAAAGTAGAGACCCTGGACTCCTTACCTAGATTCTAGTATAGATCTTCTAGAGATGAAGTCTGATGTAGATCCCCTTTTCCTGCCCAACCATACCCACCCCATCCCTCCAAATCATATTGTCAGGAGGATTTGGGGAGAGGAGACAAGGATTAAAAGGATGTGGTAATCGTAATGGGTAGCTGTAAGGTTATGATTGTAGGTTTTTAACTTCTGAATAAGTTAATTTGTTCTGAACTTCAGGGTATTTTGACTTATTATTTAAATAGATTGCCATCTTTTGGTCCAGAAGACTTCCCAAAAAGGTTCTACACATTTTTATAATGAATAGATATAAAGACCTATTCTCTGTGACTCAAAGCTATTTTCCAAAATTGTAATAATATAAAATTTTAGATTGGAAGGAATTTTGTGAGTTATCAAATCCAGCCTCCTTCCCAACAGATAGCCCTTTTATAACAGCCCTGTTATATTGATATGTACATTATAAAATTATATAATATTTAAGTCACAAAAAAACTGAGAGTCACAGCTGAGGAAAATGCATTTATTAGCATTATCATCCAAAGCATAATTTGATTAGCCAGATGATAAGGTGAAAACTACATTGAATAAATTAAGGCAGTAGGTGATATTTCAGTTCTTTTTAATCTTTTAAATTGTCTTATTATTGCTAGCTAGGGAAATATTTTGACAAATGAAAGGAAGTAGAGACTAAAACTAAAGCGAGCCTATTCTGTGTAAATATAACTTCTACCTTTTACACTCTGCAGTGTAAACTATTATTAATTAAAATCCCATCCTAAATCCAAAGAGACCACAAGATAGGACCATGCATAAATGAGTTGGACTCTATCTCTGTTTAGAAATTGGTTAATAGAATAAGTCTATTTGTTGTTAACAACTTACATTTTATCCTGTATAAGTCTTTCTCTTTTATTTACATCTTCAAGATTTTCATCTACATCTTGGGAATATTGGACCAAAGTAAGATTCTGCTCTTCCAGCTCTGTGAGGACTTGAAGTAATTCTTCTGGTTCTTTGAAATAAAGTTCTGGCTCCTAATCAATCAATAATGAAGAATATAATTCACTTAAAACTATGCTACCCATGCACTTGTGACTTATGTAGAAAACAATAGGGAGTAAAGGAGTACCATTCTGATTATGAGGGAGACATAGGCAGAGAGTGACAGAAACCTATTTCCACATGAGAGCTGGCCTTCAGGAAGAGAACATTTTGGGTGTTGGAGGGAGATGAAGGTTAGAAAAGGAGAAAAGGAAGAAGAAGATGAGGAAAAGAGAAATAAGGGATGGAGCAGAAGAGGCAGGACAGGAAAAGGGAAAGGTGGGTCTAGGGAAGGGCAAGGGAGAAGGAATAGAAGAATGAGAAAGATAGGAAGCTAAGTGAATGTCATTTTCTCCCCAAATTTTAATGATTTTACATTTTCCAAAATTTTAAGTATAATCTTTTATTACAATAAGTAAATTTAATTTTTAAAAAAGATGACTTGGATATTTGCATACTTGTGTTCATATTTACTATAGACAGGCGCTGGAAGCAACCTAAATGTCGATGGATGGATGGATGGATGGATGGATGGATAAAGAAAATGCGGTATATCTATTCAGCCTTAAAAAAAGAGGAAATCCTGTCATATGCTACACAACATGGATGAACCTGGAGAACATGAGGCTAAGTGAAGTAAGCCAGTCACAAAAAGACAAATACTGTGTGATTCTACTTTTATGAGGTATCTAAATTAATCAAACTGTTAGAAGCAGAAAATGATTGCCAGGGTCTAGAGTGAATTATTCATTTGGTGTAGAGTTTCAGTTTTGCAAGATGAAAACATTCTAGAGATCCACTGCACAACAATGTGCTTATAGTTAACACTACAGTACCGTACATTTGAAAATGGTTAAGATGGTAAATTTTGGTTTTTTTCCACAATAAAAAAAAAAAAAGATGACTTGGGTAAGGTATGTATATATAACAATGGGTGGTGTTTTTTAAGTGTCTTTTGTTCCTTTTGAGTTTCTGCAGTGTATTTAAGGTGGGGTTAACTCAAAGTCAGTCTTGTAGCCATAAAGGGCTGTTTTGTTGAAGGTCAGTTTATCTCACAGTCCAGCTACCCAATATATCTCAAGTCCCAGTAAAATGCTAAGCAATCAGAAAATGGTTATTTTTACAGGAAGATTGTAGATAATGTATATCTCCTAAATTATTACCTTCTTATTGACATTTATTTTTCATAAAATGTCTGATGACAAAGATGAACTATATATATATATATATATATAACCGGAGAACAGTATCAAAATCATATTTTCTTCTGGAAAGTTATGGAATATTTAGAATAAGACATTTTAATTTCAGAATAAGAAATGAGCATCTATACTTTTCACCAAACACAATATTTAAATCAAGAAAGATAATCTGGTTACCAGATCATAGTCCATATCATCATCTAAAAAGAATTCCAAACTGTCTTCCGAACTGATACTTTCAGCTTGGCTGTAAAAGAAAAAAGAAAAAGAAAATGCCTGATTTCTGAGCCATTTTCTGTCAACAGATTTGCTTTTATTTCTAAATTGACTTTGGAACCTAACTATAACATAGTTCTTTTCAATAGCCTGTTTAGCCTTTCAAGGAACTACTGATTACAGGAATCCATGGATTCCATGAGTATACAAAAGAAAATCAGATTCAGTCTTAGACAAGGGTGACCTCTGCAAAAAATGAGACCACAAGGAAGGGCTATACATGGTACCAATTGTTTGAGTTGCATCTATAAAGCAGGGTCATTTTTTAAGAAAACAAACACATGACAACCTACATTGCTACATCTGCTTTGTCTCTTTTAAGGCAATCTTCTTGAGAAACTAAACATGAGCTCTAGTGCTCAAAACAAAGCTTGTACCTTGAGTAATGCATTTTTTGTCTTTTTTAAAACAGATTTTACCTTTTAAAATATCTTCTGATCAGGTTGAGGAAATGTTGGTTGAAGGGTGGGTGGGGTGGGTGATGAGGTACACCCTTAAAGAATAATTACATGGCTTGCAAAGTGGCTCTGGAAAAATCCTTTAAGAAGGATAAATTGAAAATGATTGCAATATTAAAAGGGCAGGGACTAGGGAGAGAGGATGGTGGCTGTTGGTGTCATCTAGGTGAGTCACACTTTCAAGTAGAGGGTAGTGATGATGGGAAAAGTGACTAAAGGGGTGAGGTAGGGAGGAGGATCTAGAGATTCATGAAAGAAGGAAATGGGAACCAAGAGTAGAAAGAGCACTCCTGGGGTCAGAAGAGAAGAGACAAAGATGACTCCAACGTTTGTAGTCTTTGAGCCTGGAATAATGGAGGTGGCACTAACAGAAAAGTGGTTTAAGGGTGAGTTAAGAAAAAGATTAAGATTTGCTAAGATTTGCTTCATTCATGTTGAGTTTGAGGGGACAAAATAACTACCTGGAGCTGCCATTTAAGCAATGGGAAATAAGTTGTGGGAAAACTAAGAAAGGACCATAGCAGTAAGTGGTATTTGGGAAACATCCCTTGAGAAAGCACTTGGTATGACATCCACCCCACTCTTCTTGGGTTCAGTGGTAACATTTTCTAATCAACCTTTCCCCATCTCTGATATTCTTGCTACCCTTTTGGGTTTCTTTTCTAAGGAAATATTTGAGGTTGCTCAGTCCTCTTCCCCTCTCATTCTACCCATTCTTTCAGAGTGATCTCATCCGCTCTCATGGATTCGACCACTACTAATATACTAATGCCTCTCACATCTCTCTTTCTCTTGAACTCTAGACTTCAATGTCCAAATTTCAACTGGACATCAGTATCCACCTGAGTGTCCCACAAGGAGCTAAAATGAACACATCCAAAATCATACTCCTTATTTTCCTCTCAGGCCTGGTCCCCTTACTGTGTTCCCTGTATCATTGAATGACATCATACACCCAGTGCCACACTAGAAATTTGGGAGTCGTTGTGACTACTCTTTCCTCACAGCTCCCCTGAAGTGTGGGCAGAGCCTGTCAGTGCCACTTCCCTGACGTCTCACAGTCTTTCCTTCTTTGTTCCCACTGCCACTGCCTGGCTGAGGCAGTCCATTCTCTCTCATCTGACGGATTGTGACAACAGGCTCCTAAGTGGCCCCTCTACCTCTATCCATTTTATTCTCTAAAATACTACCATAATCCAGTTTTTAAAAATGCACATCTGCTTGGGTCTCGGTCACACTCTGGCTTAAAACTCTCAGTGGCTCCCTGGGGCACTTGGAACAAAGCACAGACTCTGTAGGAGGGCATCGCCACTTCCCTGCTCATGATACTATACCGATTTACCCCTCAAGCTTCACCCATGTTTACCCCGTGACCCAGACAATCTGAACAGAGCCAAGCTGTGCCAGGAGACCCTTCCCTCTTCCAGAACGTAGCCTCATGACTCCTTCTCCTCTGACCAGACACAGCTTAGATCTGCCTGATCTGGAGATCACTGATCCTGCCCTTGCTCTCTCACTCCATCACCCTTGTCTGGGCTGAGTCCTTTGCATGCCTGTGGCACTCTGTGCTAAACCTTCCAATGGCATTATCATATTGTATTGTGACTGACTAATTCCTTGTCTGTCTGCCTCATGAGATGGTAAGCTCTTTGAGGGCAGTGACTGTCCTTTATTTATTGTTGGGCCTACAGGGCATTCAATAAATATGTGCTGAGTAAATGAAAAACATTGAGAGCGGTGAGCTTTCTGAGAGAGCGAATGTGATGTTTTCATATTACTGTATGCATCAATAGATGCAGAAAAGGCATTGGGCAAAATTCAATACTCGTGATTAAAAAAAAAAACTCTAAAAAAAATCAGAATAGAGAGGATTTGCTTAACTTGATAGAGTATCTACAGCTACAAAAATCCTACAGGTGACATTTTATTTAATGACAAAAACCTGAATCTTCTCCAGACTGAGAACAAGGCAAGGATGTCTTCCCACTACTCTGATTCAATGTAGGAAGTTCTACCCACTGCAATAAGGCAAGAAAAGAAAATAAAAGGCATACAGATCATAAAATAAGAAATAAAACTGTTTTCAGATAGCATGGTGATCTACAGAGAAAATCCAAAGGAATCTAAAAACCCCAAAAGAACAAAAACAAAATTTCCTGAACTAATAAGTGAGCTCAGCAAGGTCAGATTATACAAGATAAAAATACAGCAATCAATTATATTTCTATATACTAGCCATGAACACAAGGACACTGAAATTAAATACATGATACAATTTACAATTACTCAAAAAGGAAAAATAGAAAAGAAATACTTAAGTGTAAATCTAACAAAATACTTAAAGGACATATATGCTGAAAACTATTCAAGGCTGATGAAAGAAATTAAAGAAAATGTAAGTAAAGGAACATTCTATGCCTATGGATTGGAAGAATTAACATAGTAAGGGCTCCCCAAATTGATGTACAGGTTTGTATTAGTCTCCTTGGGCTACTGTAACAAAGTGCCACAAACAGGATGGCTTAAAACAACAGAAACGTATTCTTTCACAGTTCTGGAGGACAGAAATGTAAAATCAAGGTGTCAGCAAGGCCACACTCCCTCTGAAGTCTCCAGGGAAGACTCTATTCTATGCTTTTCTCTTAGTTCCTTGTATTGTCAGCCATCCTTCTTGTTCCTTGGCTGGCAGATGCATCACTCCAATCTTTGCTTCTGTCATCACATGGCATTCTCCTTGCATCTTTGTGTCTCTCTCCTTTTCTTAGAAGGACACCAGTCAGATTGAATTAAGGACCCAGCTTAATGACCTCATCTTAATTTGATTGTATCTACAAAGATCCTATTTCCACATAAGGTCACATTCATAGATACCATGAGTTAAAACTTTAACGAATCTTTTTGGAAGACATAATTCACCCCATAACAAAGTTTAACACATATCCTATAATAATTCAAGCAAGATTTTTTTGTAGTTATAGACAAGATTATTCTAGAATTTGTATGAAAAGACCAGGAAACTGGAATAGTTAACACAATTTTGAAAAAGAGGAATAAAGTACAAAAAATCAGCCTGATTTCAAGACTAATAGCTATAGTAATCAAGACCATGTGGTATTGGTAAAGGGATAGCCAGGCAGACCAATGGAACAGAAAAGAGAATCCAGAAATGAACAAATATGCCTAACTGATTTTTGATACAAGTGCAAAAGCAATTCAGTGCAAAGCCATTTCAACAAATGGTGCTAGAACAGTTGACATCCAAAGGCAAGACAACAACAACCCACAATCTAAATATCACCTCTTATACAAAAACTTATCCCAAATGGACCACAGACTTAGATGTAAAACTATAAAACTTTTAGAAGAAAACATGAAAAAAATCTTTGGATCTAGGGCTGGGCAAAGAGTTTTAGACTTGACATTAAAAGTGTAATTCATAAAAGAAAAAACTGATAAATTGGACATCATCAAAATTTAAAACTTTTGCTCAATAAAAGACCCTGTTAAGAGAATGAAAGGAAAATGTACAAACTGGAAGAAAATATTTGCAAACCAGATATCCACAAAGGAATATTATTTAAATATGTGAAGAATTCTCAAAATTCAACAGTAAAAAACAAAAGCAGACAATCCAGTTAGAAAATGAGCAAAAGACATGAACAGACATTTCACCGAAGAGGATATAAAGGTGTAAACAAGCACACGAAAGGGTGTTCAACACCATTAGCTTTTAGAGAAATGCAAATTAAAAAACACAATAAGATATACACATCTATCAGAATAACTAAAATAAAAAAATAGTGAAAATATCAAATGCTGGTGAGGATGCAGGGAAACTGGATTCCTCATACATTGCTGGTGGGAACATGAAATGGTACAACCACTCTGGAAAACACTTTGGCAGTCTCTTTAAAAACTAAACATGCGTCTACCATCCAACTCAGCAGTTGTACTCGAGGCATTTATTCCAGAGAAGTGAAAACTACGTTCACACAAAAAGTTGTATGTATAAATATATTTATAGCAACTTTATTCCTTATAGCCCTAAGTTGGAAGCAATCCAGGTATTCTTCAGTGAGTGAAGAGTTAATAATACTACTCAGCAACAAAAAGGAACCACCTATTGATAGACCCAACAGCTTGGATGAATGTTCAGAGAATTATGCTTTGTAAAACATACAAATCTCAAAAGTTTACATACTGTATGATTCCATTTATATAACATTCTTGAAATGACAAACATCATAGAAATGGAGAACAGGTCAGTGGCTGCCAGGGGTTCAGAGGAGGTGGATGGAGGGAAGAGGATGTGACTATGAAGGAGCAACATGAGGAATCCTTTTGATGATGTTCTGTATTTGATTGTATCTTGATTGTATTAATGTCAATATCCTGGTTGTGCTATTATACTACAATTTTGCAAGATGTTACCATTGGGAGAAACTGGACCTCTTTGTGGTTTTCCTTACAACTACATGTGAATCTACAATGACCTGAAAATAAAAACTTAATTAAAAACACAACAAGAGTGACTCCTAAATGCCACAGAAGCAGAGTGATCCGAGGGCCCTTGGAATTCAGAGCATGGTGTCTGTATTGACTTTTGTCGTGGATACTATGGTGCTGGTCCAGATCCTGTCTTTGAGGCCGGTGTACCTGTCCTGGTCATGAATATTATTTTCTTAAAGCTCCCCTGGAGTAGCCAAGGTAGAGAACTACCAATTAATGAAATAATGAGTATAAATGCGTCAACAATCAAGTAAGGGAAGAAACAAAGAAACAAAAAATGATTTATAGTCCTATTGCAGCAATCTTGAATGACATGGTAAAATTGCAAACACACAAGTCAGCAGAGTAGACTATAAACAATATGGCAGTGGTTTCTGAGAGACAAAGAGCCAACGTGCAGTGGTCAGGCAGTTTCTGCAAATAGCAATTGCAGGCCATCACAGAATGCAGGGAGGCCTGGAGAGCTTGGTTGCCTCAGGAACATATAGAAACTATAACCACTACCTCCCTCCAGCATCTGTTACGATGGGTGTGGATATGTGGTATGTATGGTAAAGATAGGCTAAAAGAGCTATCTGCTAAAAAAAATTAATTCACAGTTTCTAAGACAGTTAATCAAGTATGTACTGTACATTGTTAAGGATGATTTCTTATTCTCTAGGGTAAGAGTGGTCTTCTTGCGTGATTTTGCTGTTCAGAATATCCAGGTGAAGTCCATGTCATTGGTGATGGTGGAGGTGAAAAGAAAAAACATGTAATTAGAAATGAGTCCTTGTTGCTTGGCATAAGATGTTCATTTTTCTGCACTGATATACCCATTACTTTAAAAAAAATCATTATTAGAATGATAATATAGAAAGTTGAGGTCTTTTATTCTACTGAAATTTGGTTCCAAGCATAAGAATAAAATCAAAGGCTCTGTATGGCGGGGTTGGGGGTGGTGCATGCCTATTGTCAAAAAAACATGGCACAACTCTTAAAGCTCACAAACCAGAGATGTAAATTGTGAAATATAAACCATAGTTCTGTTTTTACCTAATTATACGTATTTCTAATCATAGATTTTTAAAAATCAAGGTAAAACCTACCATGGTCACATTCAAGTCGGTCACACACTTGTTTCCCTGACACCTACATACCCTGGTTCCCCTGTACTAGTATCTGGCCCTGATCCTGGTCTGAAACTGAGAAGTGGGCAAAACTGGTCTAGGATCTCTGCATCTGCTGGCCCCCAGCTTCCCCAAGGCCATGCCTTCTCATGCTCGCACTCTGGTGACTTCCAACCACCCTTCCTGCTGTTGTCTTGAAACCATGGCAGGCCTCACTCTCTCCACCCTCTACCTGGGAAGCTCCTACTTTTTCAGAATTCAGCTCAAATGTGACCTCATCTTAAAGACTTCTAAATGCCTCAGGCTGAGATCACATTTTTAGCTTTTGCCCCCAGGCCCCTCACTATCACTGCTGTTATCACTTGTCCCATTGTATTGTACTGTATAGAACTATGTCCTGTTCATTTTTGTGTGTACTCAGAGTCTTGAAAAGTGCCTGATACATTGTATGCCTCCAATATATATATGGTGAGTGGGGGAAGGAAGGAAAGAAAATGGATGAAGAACCGGTGGATTCTACCACTGACATAAATTACCATCTTAGCTTCTAAGTTGATACCAGAATACATAATTAACTAAAAGTTCTTGTTAAAGGATGTTATTTAAGCTGACTGACTTCTATAGTCAAGATTTTAAAGAGAGGAAAACATTGACCCCACCATCCACTCCCTCCACTCCCCTCCCCAACATCCTACTCCATATCCTCTAACAGACAAAGTAATATGTCAAATAATTTGGGTCCAAATTAGCCTCCCAATCTGAAAGAATTTACTTTCTCAATCAGCTGGCCAAGTGCACGAGGCATAAAACTCATACCAGGGTTGTTTCTGGGGAGACAAATTGCACTGTTGAACTTTGCCCCCAGTATTAAATACCTCCAATGGCTGACAGTAGGGTAAAGTAGAAAAGGAGTCTCCAGAAGTCAGCCTGCATCAGGGGTCACAAACTTGGACTACAGGGTGGGGCAGGTTGAGACTGAAGGAGTTCTTGGAGTTGATTTGATTATGGACATAGTAGAGCTTCCTGAGTTTCCCCCAGTTACTTCCCTGAGTCACTGGCCAATGGCAGTCACCTGGTTGCCATTGACCTGGTTTGCTGGGCCCTGGGAATGGTCCATCAGTACCAGAAGGCAGGCATGAACCAGAGGAATGAGGATGTCCAGCCAGAAAGGACCTTGAATAATGACCTAGTCAGCCGGACAACTCATGCCAAGTCCTCTGCCCGTAACTTCTCTACCTGTTCTGTCCACTCACCCCCTCTCTGAGTTTTGTAATAATGTCAAGAGATAGAGAAATAGAAGTCCTAGCTCGCCAGGATTTAAGGTGATGTGGACACTATCCTCTGTTTTTCAGGTTAGCTTATAGGTCCTGGATCTACACTTTTGAGATGGGCACCATCTTTGGCTTTACTTTTGTGAGTAATGTCCCAGATCTCTAGTGTTACCTTGGCTACCTCTTCCCAGCGAGGAGTCTTCATTTTCTGCAAATGATGTTGTCCTGGACTCCACAATACTGGCCTCTTTTCTCCTTGCACTTAAGTCTAGAATGGAAAATAAAGAAGTTGGGAGTGGGGGAGGGAACACTTCTGAGAATGAAGGCTTTGTTTCAGGGTGAAGGTAGAGTTGTGAAAAATTCTAGGGACAGAGATATAAGATGGGGATGTCATAATCAGAAAATATATTTATGCAGATGACCATGGCTGGTCTCTGGAGCAGGCATGAGGGATGAGAACTGACCTGTAGGGCCCGAGGAGGTCTCTGCTTCCCACATCAGTCTGTCATAATCTCTAAAGTCCCAATGTTAGCCATTCACTCCTCTGGACTGAGACTCACTGCTTTCTGTATATCCCCTAGTCAGAAGACAAGTCTAGGAGCGCTGAGTCTGAAGCTGTTAATGTAAAACTTCTCAGTTTTCCTTCCCATGTGTTTTCTCTCTTGTCACACATCATGTATCGAGTTTATTAACCCAGTGTCATCACTGTGCTTGATAACTTTACACACATGGTCTGGTTTAATCATACTCAGCACAGTGAGAGACACAAGGGAACTGAGCAAGGCAGCCACCCCTGATGTGCTGACAAATGCTTAACCACCGGCTCTCTGGGGAAAAGATTTCCCCTGAATTGTAATTTGCCCATTTCAGTGGTGTAAATGCTCTGACCCTGGAGGCTCAGGATCCACTCTCAGCTGAAGTCTCTGTAGATCTTCAGAACCCTCTTTCCATGTGGCTTTCTCCTCTCCAGTGCTCTGCTCTGGGAACTCCAGCCACCATGACCTCCCTACCCCCAGCTCTGTCTTTTCAATTCACGGGGCCTATTGAGCACCCTTCTGCACACTGCGTCCTGGAAATGCTCCCCAGGCAGTATGCGGAGGTCAGCGCAGGGCTCATCCCATCTGTTTCTCCTCTCTTAGGGATGACTTTGTTTTGCTCCTTGATGTCTGATGTCTGAAAACTGTTGCCTCATACATTTTTCAGGTTTTTCAGGCAAGAGGGCAAGTCTGGTCTTTGTCACCCCAATGTTGCTGCAAGTCTTCTTTGATTTGTGACCCTACTTTCATCACTTATGAAATTCTTATATATAATAGGATCTAATTCTGGTGCATTGAGCTGATTTCCAAATGCCAGTCCCACCTCGTTTTAATTTCTGAGACTGTGATAATACATTATGTAACATCTTAAAGGATAAGTGACACCTTCCTATCACCTTCTTACTTCAAAAGTATTTCTCTTACTAGATGCACCTTCTAGAATCATTGTGCAAAGTTCTCCCTAACCCAACACCCAACTCCCTGACAAAATTTTGGTAACATTTTTACTATAATTCCATAAAGCTTATACAATAATTTCAGAAAAAATTGACAGCTTTACAAAAATCAGTCTTCCTGTCTAAAAACATGACATAGTTCTCATTTGTCATATCTCTAGGTCACACAATTAAGGTTTTTGCTTTCCTGGATTTAATTTCCTTGTATATTTTATAATTAATAAAATTAGTCTATTTAGCTTAATGTATTAGGTTAGTAATGTATAATTGACTTTGTGTCCATTTACTCTACAGAACACTTTAATAAGTCAAATCATTTTTCAGGTTTTTTTATTGGGGGAGGTATGTAGGTATGCTGTTATATTTATCTAAAAATAATATATTTTCTATTTCTCCATGTATGTATTTTTATTGCTTTATATCTGAAATAAGCTTAAGTTTCCAAAAATAATTTAATAATTCCAAAATAAATAAAATTCCTAATTTTTAATCAGAGATGGTGAAATAGTGGGATTGTTCAGGTTCTGCTTAAAATGAAAATTCTGACTAATAAAAAACAAACATTTAAGCAGACTATTTTAGAATTAGGGATATTTACTTGATTGAAATTAACAATATGGGACTTACTTGTCATTATACTTGGAAGCCTGACATTCACATTTTCTTTATTCTTTGACACCTTTTTCAGTGCTTGCTGTATTTGCCATTGTTTTGGAGACAGTTTCAGCAGAAAAAATCCATATTTCATGTACTCTCTAAGGAGGAATTCTGTTTTTGCTATTTCACTACTCAAAAGAAACAAAGATAGGATTAGATATATCAGTGTGAAAGCATGTCCATTTTTTAAAAAGGTTTTACAAAATTCATTCTCTTGAGCATGTATTTGAGTGATAATTTGGTTAACAATTATTATAAATATGGCCGTTAAAATATGAGTTTCAGTAAGCTGTGAGACGAGAAGCAAGAAACCTGTAGGAATGTTATTTGAATAAAACATGCCCAAGGATATGCACCCAGAGAATAGACTGATGTTAGTGTCACTGGGCAAGGGCTCGCTGCCCAACAAGCATAGAAGCCAATATTGTAGTACTGGCTTTTGAGAAAAGAAAGAGGTTTACTGCAAGGTCAACCGGCAAGGAGACAGGAGGCAAGGCTCTCAAATTTGTCTCTTTTTCCGTCAGCCCCTCAATAAAGCTTGCTCTTTTCTCAAAAGCCAGTGCCGTTGTATTCTATGTGCATCAGGCAGCATGCCCTTGCCTGGAACAATTTTGGTGACCATGAAGGGACATAGGTCTTGTGACTGCCTGCCCGAGATGCAGTAGCCCCCAGTGGAGTATGGGCCACAGACCCAGAATGGCCACATAGACCAAACTTATCTAGGGGTCACCTGTTGGGTTCCTGCTTCCCAAGCCTGGCACTCCAGGTTCCTGGGCACTTCTTTCGCTTTTGAGAAAAGAACCACTCCTGGATCAGATGTCTATGGGATGAGTTACCTCATTAAATCTCACCTGTGCCTGTCTAATAGCCTTGTCGCCATTGCAGGTTAGAGGCCCACCCTGGGGAGATTTTTTGTTGGGTTAGAGTCCTGAACTCTGGGTTTGAGTCCCAGGCCTTTGGATTTGACTGTCTGACTGTTTTGTTAGGATTGACGGATGACTATAGCAAAACTTTATTAAACCAGACATTAATGAGGGTCCTCTGACTCAGGAGAGAAAAGACATCGCTATCACTCCCTGACTAGAAACCTCACCTTACAGAGGTGTGGGTATTTTTTTCTCACCTGTGCCTAAGGTGATTGACTGACGGTATTGATACAGGTGTGTATCCTTAATGTCATCAGGCCTGACTACCTGGTTGGAGTGGAATGACGGAGTGGAAAGCAGAAAAATCCTTCCCCCTACCAGGAGAACACACCCTGTGCTTGGATTAAAGGAATTCTATACAATTAGACACATTTTTGTTTTCCCCACTGAGAATTTTAACCCCCTCTTGTATGAGCCAAACTAGCAGGGAGTTAGCATTGAACTGCTTTCCCCCATGTGCTGACAAGTTAACCTAGAAGCCTGGGCAATTTCCAGGTAGAATACATTCAGCCTAAGGCCTCCATACAGCCCTGTCTTTAGCATCACCACCAATGTTTGTACCCCCAGGCCCCAGCAAGCTTTCCTTTTTAACACACATGGGGGAAGCTATTAGGAGCGTCTGACCAAATTGGCTAGTCTTGGAACTGTGGGGATGGACTCCTTGGCAGCACCCATGACTTTTAGACCATGGTTCTTGGCAATCACTTCTACTAGAAAGCTTTTCAGTGTTCCCTAAGTGAACTCTCACATCCAAGCTGGGCATCTTTGACTCCTTGGTGGCTTCTCCAGGGAATTCTTACAGCCAAGTTGTGAATAGGCACTACTGCTGACTTCTTTTGAGAAACCAAACTAGGAGATGGAATTGGTTCCTAAATTCTAAGGTTCTTGCTTTCTCTCTCATACCTCCTGAGTCTGTTTGATTTCCCCCTGCTGTTTTGGGGGAGTGAGGGAGGGCCACTTTCTAGAGGTTTGCAATCCGTAAACTGTTTTTGGCTCTTGGGTTTGAAACCAGGGGTACTGACTAAGCCTTTGACTCAGGAGTTGCTTGCACATGCATGCTCTCCCTCTCCGAACGTCCATGCTCAGAGGGGCAGGCTCACCCCTCAGGACTAGCACTAAGGTGAAGAGTGGTTGAGGGCAAGACTCTAGTGCACCCAGGTGCTTCCTATGAAGGAACAAAGTGCTCTCTGAGCCCCAGATTGGCAACCCCTTGTGCTTCCCTTCGTCTCCCATGAACACAAGGTTTTTCAGGTGCAGCCAACATTGCAGCATCCCGCATTCCTCGAGTTTCTGATTAGGCCAATGTGGGGCCCAACCCACGGAGGCTGGGAAGAGGCGGCAGACATTTCCTAAAGGCAGTTGTTCCAGGGCCTCCTGTATTTCTGCCAGCCAGGAAGTAGACTGCTCTGAGCACTACAACGGAGGAAAGCCAGTCAGCCAACAGCAGAGCTTCGACTTCACTGATGGCTTGTTTTTCTTCAGAGGATGGACTCCTGCGGGGAGAACTCTCGGCTGTCCTACCATCAGCTCTGCCTTGCCCTGTGCTTCTCAACTTTCCTCAGGATGAGAGAAGGCAGGTACAAGGTGTGGGATTGCAGCATTTAACCTTGACTGGTTTTTCTAAGTTATTTTGTACTTTTTTTTTTTTAGCAGTGAGATCACACCAGGTCTTTGTATCAGCATAAGAACTTGCAGAAGAGATATAAAATTATGGTTTAGAGGGAAGACCCTCAGGAAAAGCCTGTCTTGCCTGAGTCAGAGCCTAATGATGAGCTGGACTTAATACATCTGGCTCCCTGGGCGCCTCCTGCAGTTCCCCCAGATGTGAAGGGGGTATTCCTGTATGTAGGGCTGAGGCTCCCACCACCAGCCCTCCTAGAGCTGCAGCCAGCCCTAGCCTCATGCCCTCCTTACCAGAGAGTCAAAAGGGATCGCTCTCCCCTCCCAGAACATGCCAGGGCATTCAGTACAGTCTGAGGAGCCCTCTGCCTCAGGCCGGGCAAGATCCCTTAAGATAGTTCCTGCATGTCTACATGACCAGGGTTAGCCCAAGGGATTTGCATATGTGCACCTCTCCTTTTCTACCTGTGATCTATATAATTGGAAAAATAGATCTTTAAAGCCCAACTTTCTGTATAGGCCTGACTGCCCTCTTGCCTTGTTGGGGCAAGATCTACTAACAAAATTAACTTTCTCACCAGACATTAAAGTACTCTCAGATCAGGCCTGCGCCCTCCAAGCTGCACTGTTAACAACTGGGAGACAAGTCCCTGAGGAAATTCTACAAAAGGTAAGAGCAGATGTTGAGGATATACATTTGGTGGTGCCAAATCCTTATACTTTTGCTTCTAATAAAACTAAGGAAGCTTCAGACCCAAATACAACCCTCACTTAAACTTTCTAGCAGACTGGGGATATAAAATCTCCAAGGGAAAAGTACAAATTTCTCAACCAACTGTGAAATATCTAGGATTTGAGTTATCTAAAGGACAAAGAAACTTACTGCTAGATGGAAGGGAAACATTTGCTCGGATAGCTGTACCCACTGCCAAAAGGCAGTTGGGAGGGTTCTTAGGAATGGCTGCGTTTTGTTGTATTTGGATTCTTAACTTTGGACTCATGGCCAAACCCCTCTCTGAAGCTTTTAAAGGAAACAACAATGAGCCTTTAAGCTATACCGTGGAATGCCATTGGCATCCCATACCATACAAACGATTGATGAAATCTATGCTAGCAGACCTGACCTGACTGATGAGCCTTCAGAAAATCTAGGTATGGAAGTGTTTACGAATGAGAGCAGCTTCAGGGACGGGGATTCTCGAAGGCCATAAATACAGTGGTAACTCTCATCAGGAAGTCTTAGAAGCAGAAATCCTCCCTCCAGGTACCTCTGCCCAGAAGGCAAAGCTCACTGTCCTCATTAGAGCCCTATACCTAGGAGCTAAGAAAAAGGTAACCACCTATACTGATTCCAGGTATGCCTTCTCTGTTGTACGTGCACATGGGGCCAGATGAAAGAGAAGTCTAGTAACATTAGGAAAGAAAAATATTAAACACGCAAAGGAGATACTGGCCTTATTAGACTCTGCTATTATGTCAGAAGAAGTAGCCATAGTACATTGCCCGAGCCACCAGAGGACTGATAGTTCTATAGATAAGGAAATAATTTGGCTGATCAGGCCACAAAATGGGTGTCCAGAACCAAAAACCCTAATCCTACAGCCCTAGCATTCATTCTAAGTGTGAACCTATCCCTGTTTAAGCCTCAGAATTTGGCAATGAATCTAGAGAGAGCAGAGGAATGGGGATTTCATGTTGACGCTGGACACTTAGATGGTGATCATTATCAAACAACCAAACAAGGCTGAATGTATAATGAACAGGGACTGGGGCTTCTACCTGAGCATTTAATGGAAAGAATTAATACTTGTCTACATCAAGGAATCCATTATGGGAGGGATGCATACAAACGTTTATTGTCGGTCTACAAATGATAAGACCATCTAAAAGGTAATACAAAATTGCGGGATCTGTACCAGAAGCAATACTAAAAGCCACGTTCTACAACCACTGTATTTTTAGATTGAAAGCCTCTCAGATGTGCTACAAAGAACAGGGTTAAAATGACTAGAATTGCAGTTTCCAACCAAAAGCTTCAGAACCAGTTCCCTTTCTCTCTGTAAACAGATTTCCAGCCCTGCCGGTAGCAGAGGACCTCTGTAGGTCATTCCAAGCCCATAAAGAGAGAGAAGGAAAAATACATAGCAGGCGCTTGCATTCTTTGCTCTGTTAACAGCCTGTTTTGAATGACCTTTTGCACCTTTCTGGGGTGACAACAAGCAAGTTCTCTACCACAAGGCTATTTGGAGGGGTTAACTGAGTGGCCACTGTGCTTAATTACAGTACTTTATGCAAACACAGAGGCTGCTACTCTGGTTCTATAAATAGAGCAGAATCTTCTAATTACATCTCAGAGGGAAGGAGGGAAGAAGGGAAGGGGAACGCCTCTTGGAGCACCTTCAGCGTTAGGCTCCTGACATAGCAAAGGCTGCTGTAGCTGGAATGTGAGACACACATGTTGTTAGTAGCAATTGGTTTCAAAGTGAAACACCATCCAGGTCATTTGCCTCATTTTAGACAAATTATTATCTTCCTTCTCAAAATGTGTAGGATGTAAGTCTAGGACTTGGCTTTAGAAAAGAGAAACATCAAGTCCTCAAAAAGAAAAAACAAGTTTCAGCATGACTTGCTACCAAGACTAAGTGTCTCCTGAATTGTGAAATTACTGTCTAAGGATGTTGACGTTAGGAAGCTTCTTGAGATAGTTAAAAGCAGATCACGTGACATTCACTTCTCCACAGAAGAAAATATACAGATTTGAAAAAGAGAGTAGCAAGTTACAATAATTTTATCTCAACTACTGCTCCTGTAATGTTTGTCATTATAAATCCCAGTTTTTAATATCAATGTCAGTTTCAACCAAGTGGAAGTATAAATATAACAAATACTGCCAATTATAATTGTAAGATGACTGTAAAAATGTAAAAAAAAAATCCCTATTGCAGAGATGTTAAAATGGGGGAGGTAAAGTGCCTTAGAATGAAGGAAAAAAAAGACACTTAGAAAATAATTTGTTTACCCCTAACACTGGTTTCCTTCTTTGCAACTAATTTCTTAGCTTCTATATCGACAAGTTAGAGAAAGTTTTCCGCCAGAGGTCACTGGGTCCTGGTACCCAGGTGGAGACGATCCTTGATTGACAGGTTACTTATTTTTAAAATGTGTTCAGACTTATGAAGTCATTAATTGATCAGGATCATTCCCACTTGGGTCTTGCCAGGCACAAACAGGTTCCAGTGAGGCAGGGACACTTGATAAAGGAAAAGATGGCTCCTAGTCTCACCTTTTCACCAACTGTATTTCCATACTCGCTTTCTTGAGCTCTGCTGTCATTTGAAGTTTGTTTATCGTTTCTTGCGCTGCACTGAAAAGTAGCAGAGAGCTGTTAGTTTGTTTTGCGGTGTGTTGTGTTCTGAGAAACTAAAAAGAAGAAAGAGGGAAGGAAAAAGCCATCTGGCCAGAGTGAAAAAAAAAAAACAAAACGGACATTTTAAGAGCGTCTGCAGATCTCTGGTCATTTTCTCGAAGGAACTCTTCAAAGGCCATTGCATCTTCTTGGAGCTTTTTTTCTGCTTTCATGAATTGCCTTTCCTTCATTGTTGTGTGTTTTTCGTACTTTTTAATAGTATTTCTTTTGGTTGACAGAGCAAACTAGGAATATTGAATAAACAGAAGTGTGTCAAGAACATTATTCAACATTTCGAGCACATTTCAACAGTCTCAGAACAAAGAGAAAAAAAAAACTTGCATAGCATGTGATCATTTGTATTAGAAATGATAGTATGCCAAATCTTAGGGCTATGGCCTTTATTTCATGAAGGCATTTTATTTGGGGGATGGAAGGGAGAGGAATGCCTGTATTTCATTTTTATGAAGAGGCTCAATATTGTTGCAGAATGGGCCCCAAAATAAAAAATAGCTATGTGTCCCCTCAGGCTCTATCCTAAAAAGAAAAAGGAAAAAAAGGTTTCATGTCTCTCCAAAGAGCAGGTCCACTTAGTAGTATTATCCACAGTGCCCCTCTAGTACTTTCTGGGCTTTGGGAAATTGGGCCATCTGCAGCCACAGAGGTCCACGAGCAGGAAGAGCTGTGGGATAATAGGGTTCCAGTGATGCAATCCTCCAAGCCAGCCCAAGGGTTGGGGTGTTCAACCAGCCTCAAAGAGCCCTGTTTTTTAGAACCTCCAATACAACTTTGACATCTAGCTTCTAATTTTTTAGTACATAATGTAAGGATCCACTTGGGTTTTTAATGCCATGCATGAAAAAAAATTATAAACAAAGGCACATACATTCTAATATAAATGAATTAAAATAATGTAAATGAGATAACTTTAGATAAACAACAATCAATGATTAGATACTCCAAGTTTATAGCCAAAAATATTTCATCCATCACTTTATTGCCAAATAGTTACTGAGGGCCTGCTGTGTGCCTGGTCTAAGTGGTGCTCATAGAGCAGTGAACAAAATAAAATTGCTTTTGTGAGGTATACATTCTAGTAGAGGATGGAGTCAATTAAAGGGGAGTAAGTGGTCCAGTAGGCAGGGGGTTGTCACTATGTACAGCCCAGGAAAGCTTCCCTGATATGATGAAAAATAAACAGAATGGAAGGAAGTAGGGAGCAAAGCATGCAGAGATCTGAGGGAGGAATGTCCTTCCTGGAAGGGAAAACCTCCTGTACAAAGGAGATAGAAGCTTGATTGGTGTGTCCCAGAAACAGCAAGGAGGCCAGCGTGGCTGGAGCAGAGTGAGCAAGGTGGAGAGTGGTTAGGAAGGAGGTCAGAGAGAGCACAAGCCATGGACCGGAAAAGTCACCAAGGGTCTTCAGCAGAGGATGGGCAGGTGTGGAACAGACTACAGAGAAGCAAAAGTGGAAGCAGTAAGGAAGTGTGTATAGCTCAGTGGTAGAGTAAATGCTTAGCATGCTCAAGGTGCTGGGTTCAATCCACATTACCTCTATTTTAAAAAGAAAAAAAAATTTTTCCAAAAAAAAAAAAAAGTGGAAGCAGGAGACCAGTGTTCAGAAACTATAACAATAATTCATGCAAGAGTGATTGGTAACATGGACTATAGTGGCGACAGTGGAGGTTATGAAAAGTAATGAGATGACAGGTGTATTTGGAAAAATATATATTCACGAAGGATACTTGGATGTGGTGGGTAAGGAGGAGTTGAGGATAACGTCAATATTTTTAGCCTAAGCAACTGGAATAAATGGAATGGCTATTTATGGAGACAGGGAGCAATGCCTGAGATTCAGACTTGTAGGGGCAAGGAAGGGTGTAGCCGGGGCAGTTTGGAAATGCGACGTCTGAGGCCTCCAGAGTATCTAAGTAGAAATGTTAATAACTACACTTCCATTTGTTGAGTCTGGAGTTCAGGAAAGAAGATCAACTTGGAAGTTGTTAATTCAGAAGTGGAATTTAAAGCCTGAGGCCTGGAGGAGGGTAGATAGAGCTCAGGGTGAAGTGTGAGCCCTGGGGCCTTCCAACATTTGGAGATCAGGGCGAAGAGGAGCAAGAAAACTGTGAGGGAGTGAGCTGCCAGTGCTGTGGAAGAACCAAGACATAGTGGGTCCTGGAAACCAGCTGAAGAAAGTGTTTCAAGAAAGGGAGGGTGATCACATGGGCCAACTGCTGCTTGACCATTTGAATTTGGCAATAGACGTAGAGTTGGTGGAATGATGAGGACAAACCCAACTGAAGTGGGCTTAGAAGAGGATAGATCTTTAGGGCAGGAGGGACGATGGATCTGGGACATGTAACAGAAAAATAAAATGTCCAGTGAAAATTTGGCAGCACTATGCAAGAAGTCTTCTACTCGGCTTAAAGGGAGAAAAATTATTTTAACTACCTCAAGCATAAACCTGTCTCTCTGGTCATTAATAAATTCATGGACAGTCCTTTTTGTATCTGCACCTTTAAAGAAAATTAGAACAGACTTAGGTTTAGTTCATTCTCCCTTAGAGATATTGTATAAAATAAAAGCTATGTCATTAAATTAATGCATACAGTATGTATCTGACTTTAAAAAATACCATACCTTCAGGTAACTTTTTTTCCCTAGCCACTCAAAAGTTACTTTAATAATATTTACAGCCATTTATTTTATGTCCATCTTACTCCAGAAATTTCATTAGACACTTTAAATACATAATTTAATCCTATTAATAGCCCCGGGAAGGTTTTTATTACTATCCATATCCTGAATGTAAGGTCCTGCAGCTCAGAGATGTCAAGATTCTTGTCCAAGATCACACAGCTAACAAGTGGCAGAAGGGGCATATGACCCCTAAGCCTGTGCTAAGTAAGAGTGAATTATTTTAAATCTAACGTTTTTGTCGATCTAGACAGAAAACTGAAGTCCTAAGGCAAAGAGTATTTGGGGCTCACAAACCAAATGTCTGGCAGGAAAGGAGAAGAAGACAGCTAGCATTGCCATCTGGCCATAGAAAAGACCAAGTTTCCTTTCAAGCTTTTTTTCGTTCTGGAAGTTATACATAGGCTATATTTCAATACATAAGGTTCACTTCCTGAAAAACCAACAGATTGTGGTGTAGAAAAAAAAAATCTCTTAATAACAATGTAAACAGAAGTAGAAATAAAATAGTATTTCCCAAATAACCAGTGAGGCTGTGCTGTGCTCAGAAGAACCACAGTCTCCTTGGGGTTGTGTTCTGCCTCTACCTCTTTCTCACTGTGGGAATGTGAATAAATTCCTTACCTACTCCACGCCTTGTCTGTAAAATGAGGATAGTGGTTGCGGTAGATTATATCACTGTTCCCAAATATTTTATGCTTTCTCTGTAAGAAGCTTCTCTCTCTCACCCCCATTGATATCAGGCTTGACCATTGACTTGGTCAAGCTCCTCGGCTTGGCATGGAAGGAACCTGCGTTGCTTCCAAGCAGAAGTTTCAAGAACCACCACCAACTGTCTCTTTCTCCCTCTGCCATAATTCCTGCATCCTTCAGTGCAGGACTCAGTGAAAAGCACCAGATTCAAAAGCGAAAGAGAAATAAACCTGTTGTCAGCCACTGAAAGCGAGGCGTGGTTTATTACCACCACATGAATTAGTTGAAGTGGAGCGTGACTATTTCTCTTCACCTTGTGGTGGGTGGTGGTACGAGAAGGAAATGAAGAAACATGTTATAAAATGCATGGTAATTTCTTAATGATTGTTAGCTGCTGTTATTTGAAAAATACAACTGGAATGAGTAATCAGCTTGCTTTCCAAGTCAATAGTAATAGCCACCATGATTATTGTAATCCTTAGTAAATAGTCTGTGATGGTGGGTGACAGGCAACAAGCTTTGGAGTCAGACGGGCATTGGTTTGAATTCTTTATCCACTTAGTGACCTTAGTGGTTGAATGTGACTCATCCTCACTGAGCCATTTTCATCAGAGGAAGAGAGGAGGCAAAACATCTAACAGCATTTTGTTGAGCATTAAATAACATACATGAAATTGGATAGCACGTAGTTTTCTTTTTACTACTTAAATTTTTTTTGTTGTAGAAATCAATATTCATAAAAGTAGTCATAGAATGAGCCCCCATGAACCTATCACCTACTTTAATATTAGCACATTTTACCAATCTTGTGTCCTCTTTTGCCATCCCTCATTTTTCCCATCACTGGGATATTTTTAAGCAAATCCAAGCCATTGTTATCATTTTACCCATAAATACTTTAGTGTGTAACTCTATCAGATCTAAAAAGTTAAAAGATAGCCATATGCCACTAGCATCTGAAACAAAATGATCACTTCCATAGTATCATCTTATACCAAGTCTTGGTTCAAATTTCCCCAGTTGTCTCACAAATAACTTTTTAGAATTAAAAAAAATTAAAATCTAAACAAAGATCAGTTTGTTTTGTATGACTCCTAAAGTCTGTGTTTTATCTGTAACAGCCGTCTCCCCTTCTACCACCCCCCCCACTACCTTTTTTTTTTTTCATTGCCATGTATTCATTTAAGAAACCAGGGCAATTTCCCTGTAGAATTTTCCACATAATAGATTTTGCAGATTGCATCCTCATAGTGTTATTTAACACAATCCTCAATCTCCCATATTTACCTGATTAGGTTCAGGTTCAATTTACTTAAATATTTTTTATAGAAAAAAGAATGGACATGTTTACTGCAGCTTTCATTTGATCACTTATGATGGGTCAGAAAAATTGAAATAAGTTTCAATATCCAAAAAAATCCTATACTGTCAATTTACTAAATATTATCACCATACTCACCATTTCAGGCTGCTTAAACACGGTCTGTCTGGCTGAGTTGATGCCATTTTATTCTTCGACTCGAAATAGACTGGGTTTCGCATTTTGTCTGTTCTGTCAGGCAGCTCTTTTGACCAAGGGACCATGTATATTAAAGCTCTCCCCAAAGCACCGGTGCTCCTCGACACGAAAGCACCTCATCACTCCAGGGAAGTGAAGACCAGTCTGAGGGATGGATCTGAATCTATAGAGAAAACCTATCCAGTGGTTTTGCAAAACCACAGTCAGGCTGCTGGCTGCGTGGAGGTGGAAACAGCACTTCTATCATGTGGCCTAACTGACGTGTCCACGCCAGTTATCAGTGTGATCTCTTTGCTGGCAATCTAGCAGACTGCCACTGCTGCACACACAAATAAAATAACCTAGGCTCCCAAAGTAGGGATCGTTTGCTCATTTTACTATCATGTGGGCTTGTCTTCAATCAGAATTCAGGCAGGAAATGTGAGGTTGGGGGATGAGAATTTCACTCAAGTCAACTCTTGATTGGAAACAAAGTCTGAGGGGGGACTTCTTTCTTTAAAATGAAAACGTCCAAATTGCTTATCTGCGTAATCAGCAGAAACTACAGCCTGACTTCCGTGGCCTCAAATGGCCTTGGATAATACCTAACAATTTTACTGTTTCCTTTTTAAGAGTCTAACATATGTCATATACTCTTTCCTCCCCCCGCTAGTTTTATTAAAAAATAATCGGCGTACGTGTCATTTATTCTTAAGAGACCAGGAACCCCTCCTTGAACCAGCAGTGGTGTTGAATGGGGTCATCTGAAAAGCCATGCTTCCTAGTCATCTCAGAACTGTTAGAGTGGCACGGAGTTTTGAAGTTAGCAACTTTGGATAGAACTCTTTCTAAAACACATCACGTGTAATTTCAAATGCTCTTGATGACTTAGGATTCACCATTCAACAATGTGAACTATGAAACCTGAGGCTGATGCTAGAGCAGTGCTCCAGTCACTGAGATCACTGAGTTGCCCAGCATTTGCCTCTTTTTCATACAATTACAGTGCAGAATATGCACCTCCGGGATCTTCTAAATATGTTAATGTGGCTTCCCTCTTCCTCCTTAATCACTGAATTCAAAGTCTTTCCTAAGTGGCTTTCTTACTCTCCAAAGTTTTTTTTTTTTTTTTTTTTTCTTCACAATTTGGGGAAGTATATGGACTTTTGGAGACAGAGAAGTTTTTTTTTTGTTTAAGTTACCACAGCAAATCCTGTGCCCTCAGTGTGTGTTCATCCTTCCTTCCTTCCTTTTAATTTTCAGTTTAAAAATTTGGACAAGACACATTTAGGGGAAGATTTTATGACTCCATCATCCTAGCCTTAATCACTTTAACCTTGTTAGCTTCAAACTGATGTCAGTCTCTTTATAGGCACTTCTTGATCTGATAAGTAGGAAACGCCGATGACATTTTGATGACCAGATTGTCTTCTTTCATAGAGCAAGAACGAATATCTTGTCGTATTTTAACAGGTTGCCTTCAGAGGTCATTGAAACAGGTTATGTTTTTTTCAACAACAGGCAAACTTGTTTACTTCTGTGAGTTTCCTGATTCTGGATATGTGAGTTCTATGGCCTGGACCATCAAGGCTCCTCTTTAGACTAAAGTTTCTATATTTCTACATCTAGAATTTAGTGTTAATGGCCAGAGCTAGTACCTCTAATAACTGTATCATTTTGGCAGTGACTTTCTTCTGTAGAACCATGAAAATGAATTAACAGTCTGTTTCTTGGAAAAAGTATGTTTTCTTATTTAAAGTAGATTCTCTCCCAACTCTCAACCTCCATTTACAAAGACCCCCATATTATAGGACAGCATACTTTGTTTTCCTCCTCCAAAATACCCCTCAATCCTGACCTTAAGAGCAATTATTGAAAACAGTATTCTTGCACAAACAGTAGTTTAGACTTACCGTCTAACCTGAGAATAAGAGTGGGATCTAGCCCAAATTTGTCAATTGAGGAACCAGCTGTGTCTGTGTAGGTTGCTATTTGGCCCAGGTGTGAACGGCTCTTCATTCGGGATGAAAAAGTAGACTTTTGGTAGACTTTCATGCTGCGGTTCATAAATTTTTCCTGCCCAAGTGAAAAAGTTAAAAAGACTTTCTAATGGACCAAAATCATGTTGTCTTTAAAGAGTGATCGTGTATAAAAGTATCGTTTGCAACAAGCCCTTTCCTCATGACTAATTCATCGAACAAGCATCTTCAAGTCCTCATGTCTAAAAGGATTGTGCTTAGTTTTCAGTTCCTTTTCGTATGAGGCTGAGCACAAATAGAAAAACATTTGCCCTTGACTAAACATGGGCACATCATAAACAGGAGACTGGAAAATGTAGTTTTGTCTTTATTTTCACTGTCTTGCTCAAAATTTAGGTAACTTAAGAGATTCCACTGATTTGAAAGGACTGGTTCTCTGGAATTGAAAACTTGACCTCCTCAGTAGATGTAAAAAAAAAAAAAAAACAAGCTTCCCGTTTCTTGTCTTTTCTCAATTTAATTTTGGATACTTTCAATCTATTGAACCCCGGCAAAAAACCATCACCTCACAGCTGAATCAGTTATTAAGCATTTCTAGATATTTTCCTCATTCTAATTAGAATTTTTGAAATGTCCTATAATCAGCCCTTACTTCTAGGAATAAGGAAAGCAAACCTCATGAAATCTGAACCATGTAATGTGAGATCTGATCATATAAGCAGTGAATTAACTGCAAGGCATAGCTGGAGAGTTGGCTACATCCCTGATTTAACTTCATACCAGATAATTCTAAAACACCACTTCCTCCTCTATTTTTATTCCATCTTCCTCCCCAGTACACATATATACATTCTCTTATCTGTATCTGCCTGACAAAGTTTGACTTACTCTTAACAGTTCAGCTCCTGTTATCTCCTCAGTAAAGTCTCTGCACGCGCGCACACACACACCCACACACCCACACACCCTCCGCATCACGGCCACCAACAAATATGAGCGCCTCTTTCTCTGCATGTCCTTTGTATTCCTTTGTATTTCATCGACTCTGAGATGCCATTTATTACAAGATACACTATTATTTTATGCACTGCCAGTGCTGTATGACGTCCCATTCTGTGTAACTGAATCCCAATTTCAGAAATGTGAAAATGTGAGGAATGTGAGTGTTAGAACTGAGGAAGCAAGGGTTTATCGTATTTGTTCTACCGGATTGTAGTGGGGTATCTGTCTTCCCCCAATAGGCGGTGAGGTCCCTACCACAGGCTGGATGCTCTCCTATCTCGAGTGTTTACACCATCTCCCAGCATAGTGGGCGGCACACACTCTGACATCTGACTCCATGCGATCTTTTCGAAGGGAAGGGTAATTAGGTTTATTTATTTATTTTTTTAATGGAGGTACTGGGGATTGAACCCAGGACCTCGTGCATGCTAAGCGTGTGCTCTGCCACTGAGCTATACCCTCTCCCCCCACTCCAACTCTGTGTCTCAACCCAGCAAAGTTCATAAAAAATGATAGATAAGAGGTTTGGTTCTAACATTAATTGGGGTTTAGATTTTAATCTAAACTTACCTTTTTCTTTGCTGCCATTTCATTTTCTTTGAAAAGAAAGAGATCTTTGAAAAAAATCTTATATGGCCTGTCCTGTTTGACTGACTCATCTTTTGCTTTCTCTGTTAAAAAAAAAAAATAGATAAAGGAAAACTTCTGTCATCTGACCTGTTGTCCAGAACAGCAAGGCTCTCAGCAACCCGGGGGAAAGTAGATGGGACTTGTGGGTCTCTGAGGAGGAGGCTGCAGGCATCCTCACCTCCCCAGCAAAGTGGGAATATAGGACCTAGATCTTGGGGACAGGAGCCACAGCTCCCCTGTTTCCCACAGGTAAAGAAAGGATCCAGTGCCTGAAACAGTACGAGATGGCTGAACACACGACATCCAACATGGGACAGATGAGACTGACAGCAGTTTATTAGTCATTTATACTCACAGCCCGGGGTAGGAGGATGCCTCGGGCTGCACAGGGCCACATCACATGTGCACTTGGGTGCAGAGTGAGCCAGAACAGGGTTGTGGAAGGCAAGCTTTGTAGTAACAAGAGGGTGGGGTGCCCTCTGTTTCCTACAGGAGCATGTGATTGACTTGTAGGAGTAATTTCACCAGCTGGCAGGGAAGTGAAACCCATTAGGTTGAAGAGCAGTGTAGCTGGTCCAGCCGATTTGATGGGGGAACTGGCTGGGTTGGGGGGACCTTCCCACTTGATAGTGGTTATATCTGGCAAGAGCAGGAGGACTTCCAGTTAGGCCTTTGGAGCCCTCTGAGCAGATGTCAAGGCAGCACATGAAATTTTAGGCCTTGTAATACATGAGCAGAGACAGCTGAGAGTGGGTCCAGGCAGCTGGGCTTCAAAACAGCAGGATTGTGGAAATGCATAGGCAACATGCTGGGCTCAGGAGGGGCCACCAGAAGTCAAGGATCCAAAGGGACCTGGGGCTGAGTGGCATTGCCAGAGTCTGTTGACCTGCACCCTGTACCACCACTCCCAGGCCAGAGCTGATCTCCAGACATCCCAGATGCGGACAGTGATGTCTTCCAGAGGGCGAGTCATTGGTGGGCTGGACCCTCTTTCCCAACTAACCTTTTCTTTCAAGGAAAACCCTACAAAATTAGACTTCTTCCCATCCCATATGGCTTAACATCTTGAATGCCAGAGTTTAAATTCCTACTGAATTGGAATATTTACCCATATTAGATATCTTTTTCAAAAGCATGACTTTTAATGTTTCCATCATATAAATATATTCATCTCTGAACCCTCACTACATAGGCTGACAAATACGAGGCACTAAAAGGTTACAGAATTGAATCAACAAACTGCATAAAATAATATTAAGAAATATTAAAGAAGACCTAAATAAATGGAGAGGTAAGTCACTTTCAGGGAGAGAAAGACATGATTTCATAATTTTTCACAATTGCTGAATGGATTCATAGTAATGCAGATAGATTGCTCACCAGGTTTGTTTGTTTTTTTTAAATAGAACTTGATAAGTAAATCTTAAAATTTACAAGAAGAATAAAGAGATAAGAATGGTCAAACCCTGCTAAAGAAGAAAAGCAGGGAGGGAGATATTGCCCTGCTATACATCAAAATTCATTATGAAACTATAGTAATAAATGTAGAAAGACAGATTTATTAACGGGATAGAATGGAAATCTCAGAAACATATTCACACATGGGGAAATGAGAGGCTGTCAATGGAGGAGCTGAAAAAAATTACTCTTATAGAAAAAAGATGAAATTGGATTTTCATCTCCCATCACATACAAAAATTAACTACAGTTGAATAAGGACAAAGCTATCAAAAATAAATCTTTAAAACTAATAGTAGAACATACAAGTTAATATTGTTAAGGTCTTGGGATAGGGGAGGATTTCTTAAACAACACAAAAAGTATTAACTATAGAAGAAAAGTTGGATATATTTGATAATGTTAAGGACTTTGTTCATAAAAAGACACCATAAACAAAGGGAAAAAATAAAGCTAGGAGAAGGTATTTGCACAATGCATAACTGACAGTATTGAGATCTACCAAATTTACCGAAGTACAAATAGTAAGAAAAGCACTAGCAACCCAGTAGAAAAGCAGAAAAAAGAATTAAACAGCTATTTTGCAGAGGAAACACATGTGGCCAGTAAACATATGTAGAACTGTTCAACTTCATTGGTTATCACGGAAATGCAAATAAAGACCAGAATGATATCCCAGTTTCACCCATTTGATTGGCAAGACATTTAAAAGTCTGATAATACCAAGTGTTTGGGAAGGATAGGATTCCACTAAATCTCTGACAGTTTGCTGTGATTGGGCCCAACAATCTTGGAAAACATTTTGATATTATCATCTACAATTGAATATCCACGTAGCATAAGATTCAGCGATTTGATTCCTAGGTACACGTATATGTAAGAGAAGCTCTCTTGAATGTACCAGGAGATGTATACAAGACTGTTTATTAGCAGCTATGGTGTTTTTTGTTTTTTGTTTTTTGTTTTTTTGACTGAAGAGATTTAATTTCCTCTCCTTTATATTTATTTACCTTCCTAATTTTTTTTTCCTGTTTTTAATTGAAGTATAGTCAGTTTACAATGTTGTGTCAATTTCTGGTTTGCAGCACAATACTTCAGTTATATAGGAGCATACATATATTCGTTTTCACATTCTTTTTCACCATAAATTACTACAAAATGTTGAATATAGTTCCCTGTGCTATACAGTATAAACTTGTTTATCAATTTTATATATATTAGTATCTGCAAATCTTTACATACAGAGACCAAGTCTAATCTCATGTGCCGCGTTCTCCCTTTTCTGCTGCCCAACCCACTGTACGAGTCACAAAGCAAGCACTCATCAATTGGTTTCTTCTTTACCTCCAGAAGTCAGTGATATTGGCAAAAAATGGGATGTCATTTTGTCTCCTGGCCCTGTCCAAAGAAAAAGAAATACATTTTTAAAAAAAATCTGCAAACAGTACATAAAGCTGCTAAATTCAGCTGCTGATGACTCCCAAATCAGCTTTATTGCTTTTAAAAGCAGTGCACACACAAACTCTTTTACCCAACAATTCCACGTCTAGGAAGTTGTCCCAAGGAAATAATTGGATAAATGGGCAAAAAGGAACGTACAATAATGTTTGTTGATATGTTCATAAATAGGGAGTTGATTAAATAACTATGTGTACTTATAAAATGGACTGTCCTGGGGCCCTTAAAATGCTGCTGTGGTCACCATTTACCTCTGTCCACAATATAAGTGAAAAAACAAAATATTTCGAAAGAGTAGGAAGAGTATGAATAAACACACACACAAAATTGGAGAAGTGTTTGAAAATTTGTTCACCAAACATCACTAGTGGGTATCTCTGGTTTGGAGCAATCTCTGCTTTCACTTTTATCAGGTTTGGGATTAGGGTTAGGTGAAGGAGGCACTCACTTTTCCTGCAAAATTTAAGGAAGTGCCCCCCAAAACTCAATTATTAAAGTAAATAACATGTTAATGCAATTTTTAAAAAATCAAAATTAATACAGGAAAAAAATCCATGATGAACAAAATATCAAAGATTTAAACACAGACAGGATCTGCCTCTGTACTTGTATGACCCTGAGTCTGTGCCTCACTTGCCGCCCCCTTGTCCCAGCCCACAGATCTTGTCTTTAATTAAAATTTTGATATTTTGTTCATCATGGATTTTTTGGCATCCATTTAAATTTTTTAAAATAGTGAATTAAAATGTTGCTTATTTTGATTGCTGAGTTTTTGCCTCCCCCCTTAAATTTTGCACCCTAGGCAAGTGCCTCAATTGCCTCACCCTGATTCTTGTCCTGATTTTTATACTTTTTTGTATCATTCAAATTTCTTGATGAGCTTATGTAATTTTTACAATGAAAAAAAAATTACCATAATGCTTTCATCTGAGAGAAAAAGGATATTCAGGAATTTATATAACATTGTTCCCACAACAGGAACAATGGGACAAAACATCCCTCTTTGGGCTGCCCACTTTAATTCAAGCCTTAGTAACTCAAAGGGCCATGTCTAAGTATCCCTGAAGCAGTGCAGCAGGTGATTCAGAACACAGACTTTGAGTTGGATAAACCTGAATCTGAATCTTGGTTCAGCATCTTCAGGTATATAAGCAAGTTCATTTAACATTAAAAAAAATCCATTGTGGTGGGGGAGGGTATAGCTCAGGGGTAGAGTATGTGCTTAGCATGCATGAGGTCCTGGGTTCAATCCCCAGTGCCTCCATTAAAAAAATAAATAAAATTTAAAAATATATATCCATTGAGTACATGCTATATGTCAGGTACTGTTCTGGGTGCTAGAGACAGGGCGATTTAAAAAAGAACAAGAATAACAAAAAGACAAGCCATTTTGTCCGTGGAGCCTGTATTTTAATTACTTAGCATCTCTGAGCCTCGGATTTCTATTCCATCAATAGATTCCTAGTCCGCCTCTTAAGGTTTTCATGAGGCTTCAATGAGGTTGTATATGAACAACCAAATGGGGTGCCTGAAATATAGACTGAACTCAGTAAGTGGGAGTTCTTGTGTGCTTATATTTACTAATCAGCATGTGAGTTTATTTCAGTGACTATAAAAATAAAGATGAAAAGGAGAAAAGAAGTTATGTTAAAGCTTACAGAAGAGAAAAGCTGTGACCCGTGAAGATGCCTGTAGCTTAGTCAATTTGTGACCTTGTAGCACTATTACTTGGAATGTTTAAGTCTTTCACAACAGCTGGGCCTTTTCCCTTTCTTGGTTAAATCTAACATCCATGGAATTTAAGCCATCTTCATCCTGTAAGGGATTAAGTCCCAAGAAAGGCTACTTACACTAGAGAAATTATATCTGCACATATTTCTTGGGCCCTATCACAGATCTACTAAAACTTCCAAGATTCCTGTACAAGGCTCTCTAGGCTAAAGAAAACACTGCTCTATAGCAATACTAGTCTTATAAAGCCCACAAAACTTTGGGTACATTAAGCTTCTGTAAGGTGTTAATTTCAAAAAAGAAAATAGTAAAATACGTAAGATTTGTTCTCCTTTTCATTTCTTGAGCTTGTCAGGATACCAGAGTAAGTTTGGCAAATGAACCCCCCAAAATATTTTGTAACCTGCTATATTTGGAATACTTTTTATTGCTATATCTAATGTCATGTATCAAGCTGCTCTAGACTGAGCAAATAAGAACATTTACATGAAAGTTGCTTTAACTGTGATTTCCCTAGGATACTTGCAACCATCGTGGTCCAAAAGAAGGCACTGTCCTATGATGCTTGAAATTCAAATAACTTTTATTTAAACTGAAAACAAAACTGCATTTAGAGTCAGAATCCTTTTGTTTATAAAAATCATAAAGAGTATTTCTAGGTAAGGTAGAAGTACTTCTAGATTAACAAGACCATATTTGACTTTGGACTTTCTTCTTTAAACAAACTGTAGAGAACGGAAGAAAAACAAGGTTATTTACAGAGAATGTTATCTACATATGTACTCAGAGGTACAAAGAAGAGAGTCAAGTATGTGCTGGCAGCTTAGGAGCAGTTCTCAAAGAGCTTGGTCTTATTTTCTTGGATTTTCAGAATGCCTAAGATCCTTCTTCATCCTCGATCTTGGGAGCCAAATAGTACTTTAAATGTCCCATATCAGCGATTTTATACTCTACAACAAGGGGTACATCTGCAGACATACTGAGTGTTACTGTAGGAGAGAGTGGAGTGGCTTTTGTAAAGAAGTTTAGGTACCTCAGTGCAAAAGTTAGCTGAACTGGCTCATTCATCTCTATGGTAACAGCTTCCTCCTCCTTATCAACATTACTTGTTTGTGACAACTTAATATTTCCATTTCCAAGTTCTCCACTTGCAGAAAATTTCACCCCATCTTTTGCACAGGAAATTAGAACAGCATCTCCAATATGACTGAGATCTCGGCATATACGTGCAAATTCACCAGAAGGCATCTTTACCACACAGCTATACTCTTGTTCTGGAATTCCAAGCTGTTCAACATCTAAGTCCATTAACTTCATTTGTGAAGTTGTGCCTGTGCAGAAGGACAATGACCTCACCTTTTTCTTATCTCCAATCACCTTTCCCCACATTCCCCGCATCTCAGCTTTATCCCATAAATATCCTGAGCCCTGCGCTTTCTGGGAGGTGGATTAGAGGCTTGTTCTCAGGCCTCCTCGCTTGGCTGCCATGTGACTAAACCTTTTCTCTGCTGCAAACCTCAGTGCCTCAGCGTTTGGCTTGCTGTGCGTCGGGCAAAGGAGCCTGGTTCAGTAACCAAAGCATCTAAGGAGGGAAGATACTTGGTGTGTTAGAGGACCAGCAGGCAGACGAGTGGAGCTTAAGCACAGTGAAAGAAGGGGAGAGTGTAGCTGAGGTCAAAGGGAGAACAACAGCCCTGTAGGTCATGTATTCAGTGGAATAAAAATCATTAAATGAATCACTCTGGCTGCTGAGCTGAGGACAGACTATACAAGAGGTAGAGGGTCCACTAAGGAGATCTGTTGGGAGGCTACAGCCTTTGGGAAGCAGGAGATAATGGGGTCTCTTGGGAGGCAGTGGAAGTGATGAAAGTGGTCCAACTCTAGATATATTTGGAAAGCACAGACTACATGACTGGCTGATGGTCTGGATGTGAGGTATGAGATAAAGAGCCCAGGAAGTAAAGGATGGAGTTGACTTCAATGGAGACTGAGAAGGCTGTGAGGGAGAAGGTGGTGGGAAGAGCAAAGGCTCAGTATGGAACATGTTCAGTTTGAGATCTCTATTAGACATCTAAGGGGACGTGGGCATAAAATATACTGTTCTTCCAAGTGAACAGCTGCTGGTTGGTTTAATTAATGCTTGCATTCCTCTAACATTATGCAATTACATGTGGTCACTGTATTATATGAAAGACTGAGTCAGGTCCTTTGATGCATGTCATTGTAGGGGCAGCATGAGTGGCACTATTGAAAAGATCCTGGCCTTTGGAGGCAAGTAGTTTTGAATCTTGCCTCTGACTCTTATCAGCTCTTTCTCATAGTACTACCCAATTCAACTCTGCACCTCAGCTGCTACTTGTACCTTTCTTACAGCCTTGTTGCAATTTCCAAGCACAAGTAATATATGCAGTGTGCCTCCTCATGACAGGCTGATAAGGACATAATTGCTTATACTTTCTTCAAAGTAGATATCCAGACCTGTCCTCTTTCTGGTCTTGTGATGAGCCACTAGCATTTCAAAAGAATAGCTTTCATAAGAAACCCTGAGTTAAAGTTCTTGAAACTGGGTCATTTGAAAGGAATCGACCACCAATATTGGTGCAAATCTGGGGAACTTGACCCACCTTAGGGCAGATTCTTAACGTTCCAATCTTCATAGAAGTGGAGAAAGAGGAATGGGGTTTTATAATGTCCAAACCTGAAGTCCTAGGTGAACTCCACATAAAATTCACACTAACAGTTATACAGCAGATGTTATTCAAAGCAGTTTGCGTTTGATTTTTCTTGACAACTCTCTCAAAGAAATTGGATTTGCAGATTCTCTCAATGCGAAAGAGAAAGCTTTGTCTCCCATGTGCAAATGAAGATTTAGATAGATTCTCTCAGAATCTTTCCAATTCTTCCCACCTCTTTCCAACCCAGTTGGACAAATACTAGGAGAAAGGGCTGTGAACTGTGTCCTTGGACAACGTGGAGAGACCAGAGCTAGCAATTTTTTGTTTACCCAAAAGCCAGGAGCCACTAGGTCCTTGGCCTGCTCCGTGATCTGCCTCTTTTGATTAGGTCAGAAGCAGACCTTGATGATGAGGAAATTACTTTGGGCTTGACCTTTTAGGCCCTGCTGGCGTCAAGCTAGCTATTCCGTGTGAGCTTTTCTGTTGACATTTTTTACCTTTTGCAAACTGAAAAAAATAACTGGAGGTCAAAAGGAAGGAAGAGTAGGGGAAAGAAATCAGTCAACATGAGTCCCGTGATGTGAAAAAGTACTTTGTAAACTAAGAAGTGCTACAGGGATGCTGGTTATTTCTGAGGAAGAATATGTTATTCTCACCCCTCTGTAATTATTTAACAATGACCATGGAAGAGAGAAATTCACTCTTATCTTTCTTGCTTCTGCAAACTTCTTGTTTGCAGGGGTTTTTCAGGCAATGTTGTCTATATTGGCAATGTTGGACTATATTTGGATACACTCAATTCACCCACAAATATAAATCCCCATGAGGAAAGGTACAATTTCTTTTCTGATCAAGAGCTTATAAACTTTAAGAACATGGTACATTCTGTGAAGTCAGGAGGGAACTTAGTACTATTGGTTGAAATCTAATCTTTAACCTAATTGCCCAGCAAAACAAATAGCAGGATTAAAATAAACTAATAGTAATAATAATAATAATAATTAATAGTAATAATAATGATAATAATAATTGTTATTATTACTTATTTAGAGCCAGACAGTGGGCTAAGTGATTTCCATTTCGTCTTATTTAAAGCTCATAAAATAGAAACAGTTAATCCCTACAATATGGATGAGAAAACTGAGGCGTTGGAAAATTAGGTAAATTTCCCACAGTCAAATAGCCCATAAGTAACAAAAGTGGGATTAAGGCAACTTTATTGAACAATGTCTTTTTTTCCTACAATTTCACCCCATCCTTTGTACCTTTAAGTGCATAAATCTACAAATATGCCTATAATTGCAAAATGTAACAGATTCAACCCTTTAGGAGAAATTTTGTAATATAAGGTTTTGCTATTCCTCTATAGATTACTGACTTTATGTTTCTACTTTCCACTGTTTCTACTTCTTTTATTTCTCCCTATATATTATACTTTTCTTTTTAAACTGTGGATAGACACAGGCACACACATCTGTTTGTGACTGCATGTCTGAGCTGTGAGTTATCTATGGATTTGTTTGTTTTTCTTTAGGATCTCTTTTACTCACACTATTGGATTATTTCCCAATTTTTTTCTTTCCTCTCTCTTTTCTACCTGACTGATCTCTCTTTTTTATGGCCGTAATATGTAGCTAAAGTATATTCTTGTTTATTGTGTTCATCAAAGGGAGTTTTGGCTTTCTGTTCTTCATTTCTAAATGGCTTTAAAATGACCCAAAATTGACATATTTTGCGGTTTTGCTGGCCTTGGCCTGCTCATATGGTTTGTTATTATTGTCCATAAAGTGTCTTCCTTTTGACTGTAAAGTCTTTGCTAGGCAGGAAGAATGCCTTCCTATCTTTGTATGTCCCACAAGGCCTAACACGGAGCTTCTAATAAAAAGTGTATAAACAAATAAAATATTTGAGAAACCCAAAACCAAACTGGGTGCCAGCCATTGTATTCTCAGTAACTGACAGGTGGGAAGAATTGTGGGTAAGAATTACAGACCATCTTCCTTAAATAAGTTTGATTCAGTCTCCAACCTTGGTGGCTAATTGAGGGTCTTTCCCACCAGATACAGTTGGAGTGGGGGATACTGAGCTGAAACCAATTTTACCTTAACGAGTTTGGATCCAAGAGCCCTTCACCTTATCCTTCAGGAAGGCATAAGGGAAGATCCCCGAAGGCGGCAACCGATTCTCTAGTCTTGGCTCTATCCTCCCCTACTCTGGTCCCCCTTCATCTCGGGGACCATCTGGTAGTGCATCCGGGAGCGGAGCTGGCCAACTGAAAAGTGCGAGGCACCCGCCACAGTGCTCGCAGGCCGCGCGGACCCAGGGATAACACCCCCACCTCATCCCTCTCCTCCCGCTTCCCTAGGTTCCCGCTGGGGGCGGTCCCTGCGCCTGTTGGACAGGTTTCTCCCCACTGTGTCCCCTCCTGGGGCTCTGTCCCAGGTTCTGACACCTGCCTCTACCAGGTTTCCCTTGACTGTCACCTCCCGGTGCCCTCGGTGACTCTCTTCCACCTGGTCACGTGATTGTCACAGCCCACCTTTCTCCCCGCCTGCAGTTTCCTTATTTTTAAAGTAGGGACAGTAATCTCTACTACATTTACCCAGAACGTGACAAAGCGACCAGGAAAGAGGAAATTCCATTATAACATTTATTACTAATCATCATTCTCTTTGATACTTTTATTGCAGCTGCGCGAATCCCTTGAGGTCAGGAAGCTCAGCCCCCGCCCTCGCTCCGCCCTCCCAGGCCAGGGCGGTGCAGCCTGCGGACCTGCCCCCTCCTCCGCAGGCCTGCCCTCTGTCCCAGCTCTGCAGCCTGGACGAGACCCGCGGCGCTCTGCGACATGGCGAGCGGCCACCGCCTCCTGCTGGAGAATGCTCGGCAAGTGGTGCTTGTGTGCGCCCGTGGCGAGCGCTTCCTGGCCCGGGACGCGCTGCGCAGCCTGGCGGTGTTGGAGGGCGCCAGCCTAGTAGTGGGCACGTAAGTGGCCTCGTGCTCTGGGGCTGCGGGCGCTCTGGGTCGTCCTGTTGGGGGGAGGGGGGGGCGGTTACCTGTCAGCCAAGACCTGGCTTGGCGCTTTTTCTCTAACGTTTGAGCTGTTGCAGGGGAAAGAGGTAACGGCTTTCCACACCCAAGGAGACATTGATTGGCACGCCTGCCTTTTAGGTGCCTGTTGCTAACGTGTTTGAGCACTCAGGGTTGTCATTCAGTTGAAAAAAACGTCCTCGAGCTGCACATCCCACCGGGACACATCAGGATCCTGCCTCTACTTATAAAAGATAATTGTCCAGCAATCATAAGGGGTCAGGGTACTCTCCAGTGCTTCTTGAAGTGCAGACCGGGGTAACCTGCCTCAGATGGCTTAAGATTTTTTGAAAAGACAGACATCTGTTTCCCGCCCACCCCTCAACATGACCCCCTATCCCCAGATCTTTTTTCTTCAAATTTTATTGAGCTATAATTGGCATACAGCACTGTGTAAGTTTAAGGTATACAGCATGATTTGTACATGAAATGATTACTACAATAAGTATAGTGATCATCCATCATCTCATATAGATACAAAGTCAAAGAAATAGAAAAAAGCTTTTTCCACGTGATGAGAACTCTTAGGACTTAGTCTCTAAACAATTTTCATATATAACATACAGCAGTGTTAATTATATTTATCATGCTCTACATTAGCGCCTTAGTACTTATTTATCTTATAACTGGAAGTTTGTACCTTTTGACCACCTTCATCCAATCCTCATCATCCCCTGCTTCCTATCCCCAGGACTTTTGAATCAGCATCTCTGTGGGTGGAGTTCTGAGATCTGAATTTTTACAAAGCACCTCTCCCACCCTCTCCATCTGTTTGCCAAATATTCAGATAGTAAATTAAGATTCAGCCACTAGGAAGAGAGGACATTTTTTGTTATTTTCACGTAACCTTCTGAGAATAAAAGAACAGCCAAAGAGTGGGAATGGGGGTTGGGTGCCCATCTGATTTGGAGAGCCCTGTCACCCCAGGATTACACAAGTCTCACCCCTTATCTGAGACTGCTTAAGGTTGTGTAAGAGCCCAGCTTCAAGGGACTGTGTGTGTATTTGTTTTTAATTAGCAAAGAAAGAAAAGATTCCCAGTGTTACTGTCAAACATTTGTTAAAATCAGTTAACAGAATTGCAGGGAGGTAGGAATCTAGGGCTGGTTAATGGCTGTACTCCATGGAGTTCTGAGGATCCAGACCCTACTATCCTGCTCTGTTGAGCACCACCGTCTTCCTCACTGGCACTCCATCATCCAAGGTGGCTGCTCCATCTCTCATTGTGGTGTCTATATTCCAGCCAGTAGGAAGTAGGAAAAGAAAGCAATTGTACTGGCTAGAACTCAGTCACATGGCCACGCCTGGCTGATGGGAGACTCAGAAATGTAGTCTTTATTCTGAGTGGTCATGACTCAAGCTAAAATTTAGGAATTCAGCACTGTGGGAAAAGGGACCATTGATCTTGGGGAGCAACTGACAATCTCTGCTACACGTGATTTGTCTTCTTGCTTTGCATGTAGCTAGAGTCACTTTTCCAAAGACACAGACTCAAGAAGGAAATACAATAAATATTGACTGACACCAAAAGGCATTGATAACGTATTTTAAAATCATTGGTCAAATTTCTCACAATATTTCCCCCTGATTTAGTGATAATTTCTTGATTTTTCTTCAGAGACGGGCTCATAAAAGCCATTGGTCCTGCTGATGCTATCCGAAAACAGTTTTCGGGAGAAACGTTTGAAGAAAGAATTGACTGTTCTGGGAAATGCATCTTGCCAGGTATTAACCTCTTTTTCAGTAAAGCCCTGAAAGGTGTTTTAGTAAGGTAAAGAGGAAGAGTAGTAGCTTGTTTTAAATAGGGTCTCCCAATAATATTAAAATATAATAATTTTTGAATTATTTATTGAATCTCTACTATTAAATGTTTAGCTGCTTTACAAATACATTTTCATGTTGAATCCTTATAATTGCCCTGGAAGGTATCATTATCTGCACATTACAGATCAGAACACTGATGTTTAGGGGTGGAATATCTTACCGAAGACTGCTAAACAGGTAAAGGGCAAGCTGAAAAGCAGACCCATTTATTCACCCCATCTCTCCCCACGCACATGCTGAAGAGAAACCAGTTGTGTTGAGTTTAAGTTCAAAAGCCATTGGAAGAACTTTGTTAATCCATTGCACAAGGGAGGCAAACAGGGCAACCTGCTGTCTCTAATTCCAGAATATACTCTAAATGTGTAGAGAGTGTGAAACAAAGGACTCATCTCTAGGCAGAAAAAACAAAAACAAGAAACTTGAAAGATTTCACTGAAGTTCATTTGTATCTTCAGAGATTGACAACAGAATCAGTTTATTAACCATTATGTCCTACATTATCTGTGTTTTACGGCTTCATGTGATCATCTGAAACCAGTTTCACAAATTTTGAGTTCTGTGCAAACACAGAGGCCAGGATTTATACTTTTAAATTGTGTGCTGTGTACAGCTGACAGAGTGTCTTACCTTCTGGCTCTTGGGTGTCAGGAGAGAGGGGCAGGGTGAAACCTCATGAGAAAAAACAGAATATAGTAGAGAAAGCAGTCCGAATGGAGACTTTTGATTTTATCCCAATCAGAACCGCTAGTAAGCCATTTAATCCATAAAGTATTTTGAATGTTCTGGAAGGATATACTTTACTGAATTGTACTTGGATAAACAAAAGTTCTGAGTGATTGCATTATGGCTTCTCTTTAATTAAAATATATTTCTTTCTTACAGAAAGACTCATCTTTCTGGTTTCATATTTCTCGAAGTTCAGGATAGGGATTATATTATTCTTTTTCACACTCATATTATTCCTTGATGATAGTCCTCAATTTTGCTCAACTTACAGATTTGACACCCTGTTTTAAAAGCTTGCTTGGTGAGCATGGATTTATTGGGCAAAAGGAGCTGTATTTCTTTAGGGGATATTTTCATCATGTTGAGTCACCATCCTCCGTTACAGCCTTCTACACCAGCCAGGCAGCAAAGCTCCCTCCTCCACCCTCCTCCAAGATCGCTGACCACCGTCATGCTTTCCCAAGAGCCGTATGGTATAGTCTGCCTGCTATCTAAGTGCTTTCTATTTCTTAGCTTTTAAAATGATTTAATTTATGATTACAGGTTTAGTGGATGCACACACACACCCAGTATGGGCTGGTGAAAGAGTTCATGAGTTTGCAATGAAGGTAACTGCAATAAATGATGGCAAATCAAAATAAAGTACAAATACAGACAAGGTTTTTTCTAAAGAGCTTGTAAGCTTTTGGCTTTACAACATATGTCTAGATGTCTTTTTAATGGATATTTTTACTGGCGTGGACTATGAAAAATAAATTACAACGAAATTAACTAATTTATAACTTGGTACGAAATCTTTATACTGTACACAAGGCTAGCAGTCATTTTAAGTATAATAGTTATCAAAATGTTTTAGCTGCAGAATCCTTTTAAAATCGAGTTGACCTGCTTTGCTCACTAATTTCTCCCCTCTTTCCTTTCCCCCTGGACATCCCCTGGTAGCCTTTGAAGGGGCTCCAGGAAACAGTTTGAAAATCACCATTCATTGAGGTCAAACATGAAAAAATACATTACTAATCCCTAAAATAAAATAAGTTTTATATTCCCATTTTTTTTTCCAGAAAAGTGAAACATTAAGAAACATAAATTGCAGTCTTTGTCAGCCATGAGTTAGCCATAGTCAACCCTCAAATCTCTGGTTGGAGCCATTTTCACATTGTTTGTTTGTTTTTAGTAGACTTTGTTTTTTAGAGCAGTTTTAGGCTCACAGTAAAATTGAATGGAAGGTACAAGATTTCCTATATATTGCTGCCCTCTCCCCAAACCCCATGTCTCCCCAACCCCCAAACACAGCCTCCTCCATTTTCAACATCCCTGACCAGAGGAGTACATTTGTTACCATGGATGAACCTGCATTGACACATCATTATCACCGAGTCCATAGTTTTTGTTACTGTTCATTCTTGGTGTTGTGCATTCTCTGCGTTTGGACAAATGTATAATGACATGTATCCACCACTATAGTATCATACGGAGTAATTTTACTGCCCTAAAAATTCTCCGTGCTCAGCTAGTTATCCCTCCCTTCCCCAACTCCTGGCAACAACTGATCTTTTTACTGTCCCGATAGTTTTCCCAGAATGTCATATAGTTGGAATCATACAGTATGTAGCCTTTTCAGATCATATCCTTTACTTAGTAATATACAATTAAGTTTCCTCTGTATCTTTTCTTTACATTGTTTTTAAAAAAGCTGTACACCTAACAGCTAAACTGGATTATTTCAGAAAAAGAAAAAGTTTCTTTGGATATTGTTTACCTTTCTCAATGAACTAGAGCTGTCTTTAAGACTTTATTAAATCACAGAATTTCAGAGCCAAAAATCAGCCTTAGAGATTTGCTGTCCAATTCTCTCATTCTATGATGCAGATAGTGATGCAGAAAAGGCTGACCCATCAAGTTTTTTTTTTTTAACACGAAACCGTTGAAGATCATGTATTATAAAACCTTTGAAACTTTCCTTAAAAGCTCAAGTTTGCAGTCAGTTGAACATGACAGAATTAAGAACAGAAGGGAAGGGTATGACTAAGGGAGCCCCCAGGTTAGCATACTTTCCGGCACACTCCCTGCTGCCCGGAGTAACAGGAATGGTGGCATCCAGAAGAAGCCTTTTTATTTGCTTGAGTGACAAAGGTCAGGCCTGAAACTCTAGTGGCCAAATACTGAGGGGTGGAAAGACCTTGATCTCTGAGTGGAGACTTGAATACCTGCAGCGGGATTCCGTAATCAGCTAAGCTTTGCTTTCTCATAGGTGCTGAGGGGTAGGCTAAGATTAGCTGGTACACACAGGGTCTGGCTGAGTCATTAAAATACTGAAATACTTCTGTACATGTTAGTAAACTGTCACTACCCTGAGACCCCAAGTCTCCACCGCATCTCTGCCACCCCGTGCCCTTCCTGGCACCGCCTCCCAACTCCCCACTTCCCTGGCAGAGTAGGGACTTCCAGAACCATATGCCCTACCATTCTTTGTGATCCATTGGTACCCGTGCCATATCAATTGCTAATTGTTTTGAATATCATCCCTGCCTGCAGCCTCCCTGCATTTTCCAGACCTAAATGTGAGTGGTGTGTTCAGTTGGCAGGAGCCACATACATGGAAATCCACCAGGCTGGAGGAGGCATCAACTTCACAGTGGAGCACACGCGCCAGGCCTCAGAGGAGGAGCTGTTCATTTCCCTCCAGCAGCGGCTTCAGTGCATGATAAGGGCGGGGACCACGCTGGTGGAGTGCAAGAGTGGATACGGTCTCAGCCTGGACATGGAGCTTAAGATGCTGCGTGTGATTGAGCGCGCCCGGCGGGAGCTGGACATCGGCATCTCCGCCACTTACTGCGGGGCTCACTCAGTGCCAAAGTAACCTCAGTGGAAGGGACCGGGGTTTAACTCGGGGTGTTGAGGACAAGAAGGGGTCATGTGGCACCTAAGTGGAGGCTGTGTTCTCCAGTGGGTGAGGGGGCACTAGCACTTTAGCTCTTGCAGAGAGACCAGGAGAGCCTTTGAAAAGGTGTTCTGAGTCTAATGGTCAGTCATCTTACACTCATGGCTTTAAGAAGGCTGTTTCCACCAGACTCATTTGTTGGCAAGTCCCTTAATGTTGAAAGAAGAAGAAATGTTCAAAAATCCTCTTTTGGTTAACAAATATTCCCCTTAATAAGTCCTTTAAAATTACAGATAGGAATTTAAATAGTTTTCTGTGATAGTGAGCGTAAAGGCACTTTAGAAATTAAGAGTAACACCCTGTGGGAGGTAGATCAAATCTTGAAGTCAAGATGACCCAGAATGGTTTTTATTTTTATTCATCTGTTTATTTAGCAGCAGACATTTTTGTTTGATTGTTGTAAATGTTTTTTCAGTTTTCCCCTTTCTCTAAAAAGTTCCTCCTGTATGAATTTGCTGTAGAAAATTCTGTCCCCTTCTGCATCTGCATCTTATCTGTCCTGGAAATACTAGACCAGAAGACCTGCAGTTCCAGAATTAAAAGATCCAAGAGAAATCCAGGACTTGAAAATTCACAAGATGTCTCCAAAGTCTTTGTGCAGTTTTAAGCTTACAAAATGATTCAATCATTCAAATAGTTAAGCCAGTTAATAAATTAAAACATTAATGAATTAATAATTAAATAAATTAATTAAAATTTTGTCTACATTTAGTTTTGTGAACTTTGAAAATTTTTAATGTCGATATTTTGTTTACCATCTTTAATCAGAGGAACTAAAAATTAACAAAATTAACATTGAAAATTATTGTGAAAAATGTACAAAACTAAGTAAAAAAGAAACAACTACATACTATTTCCAATGATGTTTGTTTTATGTTTTTAGCATTTATACTTCTGAAATTATTAAGGCTTGAAACTGCACAAAGACTTTGGGGATTGCCTATCTGTGGTAGTCTGGGTTTTTTTTGTTGTTGTTGTTGTTGTTGTTTTTTCAGTAGGAAAGACTGTGACATGGTAGAAAAGTCTCAGGCTTTGGAGGGATTCCAGACCTGGGCTTGAATTTAGCTTAGCTACTTCCAGCTGGGTGATTTGGGGGCATCCTTTAACTCTTCTAAATGTGACTTGTTCATCTGTAAATCAGCTAAATAACACCTTTATTCTGTACGGTTGTCTCAAGAATTAGAAACAGCATGTGTAAGTACCTGCCTCCTCATTGTCCACTTCTATCTACCCGCCCAGATGGTTTTTGCTGAGTGAGAACCTTCCATATGCCAGATACAAGGCTGAAGTTTTACAGACATTTTTTCCATCTGCCAATGAGCCTCTGAGGTCTGATCTCAATCCCCAGTGATAAAGCCTGAGGCCTAGAATATGCCAGATGATGTCTACATCACATGTCCAAAGTTACATAGCCAGCAAGTGGCAGAGCTCTGTGTCTGTCTGACTTCAAAGGCCCAGCCCTTTCTCATATTTAACTGCCCAGAATCTTAGAAGGCATTTCAGGGCCTTCTACTGTCCTCTTCCCCTCTATCCCCAGATGGTAAGACAGAAAGCCTGAGGCAGGTGCTTCTAGGAATAGTGTGGAGGAAGAAAAAGTTAGGGTGATAGCTGGGGCCCAGATAAGGGGCCCACAATTGGGTTGTCAGGGAAGCATCCAGGATGTCCTCTAAGTGCCCTTGATATGAGGATTCAGTTTTTCAGCCAGGTGGCCTGGCTGGCATGGATGTGCCAGAATGGGCGAGCCAGAGTCTCCGGGTACACGGTCTATGACTACAGAAGTCTGATCAACACCTTTTCTCTGTAGGCTTGTCCCAGTTCTTGAGTCCCGAGTTAAAGCTTTGATTCTTTCTTTACCTTACCTTTCTGAGGCTCGGGGTCATTTAACCATAGTTTCTCAGGTTCCCCAGGTGTCAAAAAACCCTTTGTCTGATTCTTTTTTTTTAAACTTGCCCATGGTAATCTCATTGTCTTCCCTCAGAGGAAAAACTGCTACGGAAGCTGCTGATGACATCATCAGTAACCACCTCCCAAAGCTGAACGAACTTGGCAGGAGTGGGGAAATACACGTTGACAGTATAGATGTGTTCTGTGAGAAGGGCGTCTTTGATCTGGATTCCACCAGAAGGATTCTCCAAAATGGCAAAGATATAGGGTTACAGATCAACTTCCATGGGGATGAACTCCACCCAATGAAGGCTGCTGAGGTACAGCTGATCTTTTGCTTTTCCTTTGTCAACAGTCGTGCTATGGAAAGCTTAATTCATTTGTTCAGACGAAGCCTTCTGAAAAGATAGAGAATGGAAAATTTGAACAATGTGCGGTTTGGCCCAATTGAGCCTTGGACTCCCTGACTTTTCTGCTGATCATTTACTTTTACTATCACCTCCTGGTGATAAGTAGAAAAGGAAGAACCTTTGTGATCTCATGTACTAAATTCACAACCTATTTTGATTAGCACACAAAGCTACCCTAGCACAGTCTATTAATTTCACATGCTGGTTCTAGGGTCTTTCTGATGCAGCATCCAGATGAATTTTAGTGGAGCACACCATTAATAGCCACAGGATGATTTTCAGATCTACATGTCTTTCCCAGATTCATATATTCATGCTGTCTAGAAACACTTGAGTGCCTACCATGTCCCAGGCACTGTTCTAGGCACTGAGAATTCAGCAGTGAGTAAGACACACGAAATTCCTACGGTTGGGAGTCTGGCTGTCTTTCCTCTAAGCCCTGCAGCTAAATAAACAACTTCCCTGGGGGCATACATACAGATGGAGATACTCCACATGTGACTCGACAACCACATGTCCATTGTGATCTAATATCATGTCCAGATCTTGTCCTGGGCTTCCTGCCCCAGTGAACAACAACATTATCTATCTATTGCCTACGTCCAAACCCTGGACATGGTTTTGACTCCTCCCACCCCCTCACCTACTACATTCCAACCAACCAGCAAATCCTCCCAGTTCTCCTCCTCAACATCTCTAGGTCCACTTCTCTTCACTACACTGCCTCATGGCGACTACCGTTGGCTATGACCTGGGTTCCTGCCACACCTCTTCTCCTCGCCCCCAAGCTTGCCTCCACTGTCATCTGCTCCTCTATTCCAGTCCCACAGTACATCTCATCCTTCCTCATCATTGCTTAAAACCACTTGAAGGCTTACAGTTGCTCTTAGGATGGGTTCTAAACGCTGTACACGTAGGCTTACCAGGATCTAGTCCTTGCTTGCCTCTCAGCCTTCCTCTCTCTCTTCCCTCCTCCACCCTCTTTACTGTGAACCATTCACAGTAAACTACTTTTGGTGACCTAATACCCCATACAGGTCTGTACCTGCTGCTTCTCTCATTTGAATTCTTCCCTTTGCGTGGCTAACTCTGACCCTCCTCCATGTTTCTTCTTAGCAACCACTTCTCTGGAATCCTCCCCAAATGTCTCCAAGACTGGGTTATAGTCCCTCCTGGTCCTTATTCCACTGTATTACAATTACCTCTGTGATCCCTACTGGACTGTGAACACACTGAGGGCTGCACCCACATCTTCTTACACAGTCCTATTCTCTGCAGGTTAGCACAGTGCCTGGCACACCAATGGTCTGTGGCAAGTAAATATTTGTCAAATGTTTGTTCAATGAATGTGAGCTGGGTAGTCAATGATATCCTTTGGGCCATAGAGAATGATTGGTGAATTAAATCAATAGAGGTCAATACTGAAGATGAGCAAATCAAATTTGGAAAAGTGAGGATCACTCTAAGATCAAAAAGAAACCCCCACTGGTGAGCATCGTCTGTCCTGTCCTACGGAGTCCCCAGAACCCAGTCATGATGCCCTTCCACCTGAGCCAGCTGCCCACAGGGGCCCCCCTCTTTCCTAGCCTGGTGGGGGCATTGCAGCCTCTCTGGGTCACTGGGTAATGTCAAAAATCAGTCTTCTTTCCTTTCCTCGGAATGCACAACAGATCACCTATCAGCCTTGGGTACTTTGTGTGTGTGTGAAAATTTGTCAAGTTAAGAAGAAATCCAGTTTAACGTGTGTTTCCACTTCAATGCGTTATTATCATAGCCTTACATCTTCTTGGTTGTCTTCCAACAATCTAGCCCAAACTTTTCATCTGGAGAAAAATCAAGTTCAAGTGATAATCTCAAATTAGATGAACGGTTCCACATGTCTTTTTTTCTCATTAATAATTTTCATTTGACTGCATGTCACATTTCTGAAGTTTGTTTTCTGTTTTCCCTGGGTGCAGTGTCATTGCAGGATACTTTTCTTTCTCATGTTTTTATGATGCTATACTACTAGTATTACTCAACATTTTATTTGGATTCATAAGGGTCATAAAACTTTCTTTTTTTAGCAAATATCTGAAGATCTCAGTGCGGGTTTAAGAATAGTGTTTGAAGTAGTGCACTAGCTAATTTCCAAATGAATGTCCACAAACCCTTTACCCATTTGAGGGCTGGTGCTCATGAGAGGTAGTTGGCAAGAAATCTTAATGATGGAGTGCTATTTATTTTTGTAGAAAAAACTATTTTATGACACTTCATTGATTTGTTGGTGCTGTTGGTGAAACCTCTCTCTCTCTCTCTGCCCATTCTGCTTAGCTTGGGGCAGAACTGGGAGCCCAGGCAATCAGTCACCTGGAAGAAGTGAGTGATGAAGGCATCGCTGCCATGGCAACAGCCAGATGCTCTGCTGTCCTTCTGCCCACCACGGCCTACATGCTGAGGTAAGGTTGTTCACCACCCCCCACAAGAGCAGCAGTTACAAGCTGTGAAAACAGACTTCCAAGATGTCTCAATATTACTTCATCACCCTTACAAATCCCTTAAAAATGCAGGTCAGGAAAACTTAGCTCATATAAGATGCCAATTCTGCTATGATGTTCATAATGGATTACCCTGAGGAAGGAGATCAGACCCAAATTGCCTTTGAGTGGTGGGATTACTAGGGAGAGTGGAGCTTTCTTTGTTTTTCTTCCTCATTCTTTGGAATTTTCCAATTAAGAAGTCAATATGTATTACTTTTATAGTTAGAAAATAATGATATAGGCTTTATACTTAAAAAATATGTATAAGATGTTAGGGACATTTCACAGTATTCTGAATCCGAATATGCTCTTTCCTAAGAGAATGCAAGTGGGTGCCAAAATCCTCCTAAGTCCCGGGAGTGGGAAGAAAGAGGAGATGTCCAAGTGTATTTTGTGGCATTGCCCCAGGGATTTGGCTGTGTGCTTTCCATGGATTGAACCCATATAGTCCATCTTCTGTAGCTGCTGTCAAATATGAGACCTGGGGTCTCCTGACCCTTTAATTGTACCACTTCCATGACAGCCACCGAGTTTGTGGTTAGAAGGACCAGCATTCAAGAGGCTGTTTATTTCCTCTTAGGACTAGGTTCTTTCCTGTGTGGTTGGGATACATGTTTCTTTTTTGGTGGGGTGGTAGGGGGAGGTGGCCTTAGGATCATGGTTCTCAACCTAGGGGTGATTTTGCTTCTCAGGGGATACTTGACAGTATCTGGAGACATTTTTGGTTGTCACAGCTAGGGCGTGCCACTGGCATCTTGTGGGTAGAGGCCAGGGATGCTGCTAAACGTCCCACAGTGCACGGAACAATGCCCTACAACAAAGACTTGTCCAGTCCAGGATATGAACTGTGTCGAGGCTGAGGAATGCTGCCTTAGGGATTGAAAAGCCAGGTTCAAGTAACTTTTACAGAAAGGAATAAAGCAGCTGCTCTTCTTGCAGATCTGAGTAGTCATCGAAGTCATCAATCAATACTTAATCTGGTTCATTCTCCACCACCCAAAGAATAAGGTTTTACAGGAAAAAAAAAAAAGGATTCCTTTAACTCACCTTGAATCTCTTAAGACAGAGCAAAAATCTGAGACGTGCAGTGTTGGAGGGCAGTTCAGCATTAAAAGTCTGAGCTCTGTCCCTATGCCACCACAAGATGGGTTGAGCATTCTGTTTGGATGACAGGGGGAATGAAAGAGAAGGCCACGCTCTTCCCTCTAGCTTTTCTGTTCCTGTATTTTTCTGATCTCTCCACTAGGAGGAACCTGTGGGGTGAGGGGAACCTACTGGGCCCTGAACTCTCTTGACTCATTTCCAGAATGACCACTGCTTTATGCAACTCGAGGGCTTTCTTTAATCATTATTTTATGCATCTCGGTGTGCAATTTTAAAGGTATTCAGGACACATTCACCTTAGTGTATCTGGAGCTCCCTTTATACTTTTACTGCCTCATATATGTATTTTTTTCCTCCTGAAGTCATTTTGGAAAGGGAGCGGGGGCATCAGAATGACCTGCAGGGAAATTTTCAGCTCTGCTCTTTCCTCACGGTCTCTCTGCTTCACCCACCTTCTCTCACGCATTGTCCTAGCAGAGAAACAGTATTATAAGTGGTCCTGGAAACTGCCTGTCAGAGCCCAGGAATGCTTCAAGGACAAGAATCCCCTCTGCACCCCCAATAATTGATTAATTCTCTCTTCAACCTGTGTGCCGAGGGCCCACTGCTGGTCAGGCACTGTTCTAGGCACTGAGGATTCACCCACAAATAAAAGAGAGTGTGGTCCTCAAGGAGCTTACAGTCTAACAGGGAAAGGCAGACAATGCACAGACCAACAAATGAACATATAAAATGTTGGGAGATGCTCGGCACCATGAAAAAAAAATCCAAGTGAGGCAAAAGGAGAGGGTGTTTGCAGGGAGGGTGCTGTGTTTTCACAGAGGTCAGAGAAGCCTTTCCAAGGAGGGGACATTTGAGCAGAGACTTAGAGGAAGTGAGGGAGCAAGGCACACCAGGGGAAGGAGCAGGGGGACCTAGAAGAGTGTTCTGGACGAATGTATGGTATGTGCAGTGGTAGTGATGCACTGCATGTGTTTGACCAACAACAAGAGTGAGGCCAAAGAGGCATGAGCCAGGCAGGGAGAGGCAGGAGACGAGGCCAGAAGGAGCAGCAGGTCTTGGAGGACTGAGTTCATGGTGCAGACAGGAAGCCCATGGCAAGCCACTGCGTGTTTGGAAAATAACAGTAACATGATCTAACTTACTTTTCTAAAAGATCCCTCTGGTTGTGAGGTAGAGAATATATTTTAGAGAGGTTGAGGATTGAAGTAGAAAACCAGTTAGGATGGTCTTACAAATATCCTTGTAAGAAATGATGGTGACTTGGATCCAAGGTGGTAGCAGGGAGGTATAAATTGAGTTGAATTCAGGATATAGTTTTAAGATGGAGCCAACAAGACTTTCTGATGGGTTGTATGTGGACTGTGAGAGATTACATGACTCTAATGTATTAGTGCCTGGCACACAGTTTTCACTAATTAGATGGTTTTAGAATGACTGTCTGAATTAATGACCAGGCAAGTTTTATTGAGCCCCATATGTAAGATACCATACTTTTTTTCTATAGAGGCTGCAAAGAAATCCATGTATTTTGAGAAGAAAATAAAACAGGAGCGCAGTAAAAATATACTAGTAAAAATTGAAGAATTCCTTTAACAGAACTTAATTAATCAGCTATTAATACCAGGTACAGTGCTGGTACTAGAGATCCAGCAGTGAGTAGGACACACACAGTCCTTCATGGAACTTGCAGTCTAAGCATTTGAAACATGATAGATGAATAGATAGTAAGACTTACAGACATTCTGCAGAGTACTGTCACTTCCCGCTGAGTGACCTGAGAAAGTGAGCGTGGGTGGGTGAGATATGAGCTGGGCGTGGGAGTGTGCATGCACTTCAGGGCGAGGTGGGTACTCTAGAGAAGGCGAACAGCAGACTCAGAAATGCACAAATAGAAAACCCCAGTGGCTGGAGTATAGTATTGGGTAGGCAGGGACGAGAAAGGAGGCCCTGAAAGAAAGTTGGGCTCAGTTTGTAGCAGGCTGCAGATTCCAGACTTAGGTGAACTTCATATAAAACATGATTAGAACTAACTCTTTTTTTGGCAGGAAAGTAATTAGGTAACTAAGTGTTTATTTATTTTTTAAATGGAGGTGCAGGGTGGGGATTGAACCCAGGACCTCATGCATGCTAGACATGCACTCCACCACTGAGCTGTACCTCCCCCCCACCCCGAATCTAACTCTTTTGCGCACAGCTGTAATTCTTTGCCATATTCAGTACACCCCTAGAATTTAACATTATCATTCACTCATTCAAGTAAAAATATTAATTAGCCAGAAACAGGGCTGGTCCTGGGACAAATAATAAGAAAGAGAAATAATCCTCTCAGGGATCCGTAGCCTCTGCGGGACTTCCCCAGCAGCAGAGGCAGGTGCTTTACCACTGGCTGAGCAAGGGCACCAACCGATCAAATTGAACATAAGGCCAGAAATAGAGTAGGAGGGGCCACGATTACCCTCAGTAGCCTTTTTTCAAACCACGCCTGGGCAGTACAGGTTTGTAGAGGCTAAGTGCTAGTCCACTATCGCTGTCGTGAAACAATAACTATTGTTTCTAAAATGCAGGGGTGTGGGGTGCTAGGGGAGCCAGAGGAGGTGAGGGCCAACAGGGATGACCGAGACGGCTTCCCGGAGGAAGTCTCTCCTTGATCAAAGTTTACTCAGGTTCCTCTGAGCCCTTCTCTCCACTACGCCTCAGTCTTGCCTATGAAACCTGCAGAATCAGCAGAAATGATTTCTTTCACCTACCTCCTCCAACGTTAGGAGATTTTTTTTTTTTAGCATAGTTTCTAGCAGCTCAAGGCTACATCCCTAGAATGAACCCAGACTCCCTTAAAGCGCCTGTCTCAGAAAGCCCAACCTGCCAGGAAAATTAAGTTTGTTCCGTTAAACCTAGTGATAGGCAGATAGGCCCCTGAGCTTCCTCTTAGAGCTGTTATTTTTAAAAGCTTACAAATTATAAATCCTTTCTCTCCTTTGAGATGTAAATCTTCTACCACCTAGGATCTTCCCAAGGACCTGAGAGCCATCTCTTTGAAAAACAAACATTCTAGGAGATAACTCTCTAAGGAGTTCCCAGCCTGGTGGACACATTGCCTAACTTAAACCACTGCCTCTTGTCATAAAGATAGAGAAGTTTGTTTCTTCTCCACAGAAGCACCAATTAACCCAGATCATGTTGAAGAGTGCCCTCCAGGTTTTTGGAAAATTCCACTTCTGTGATTTCCGTGCCCCACTTCAAGACTCCTTCATTATCCCTTTAGAACTTCCAGTTACCGCTGCATAAAGCAAAATTGAGTTCAGTTCACACTGGATTCTTGTCCCTTTTGTAATAATTATTAATGAATAAAATCTGTCCTCACCACTTTAACTATTGTCTAGCTCTTTTTATCTTTGACATAGCGTTTGAGTCATGTCTCAAAGAATAAATGATACTTGGCCAATGACGTCAGGGAGAAGCCCAATCTAGGAAGAAGCACGAACAGTTTACATATTAGACTCTTGGGCCTTCAAGATTTTAAAGGACCTACAAAAATGTTTGAGACCCTGCCCCCACCCCAAGAAAAAAGGAGAGGGAGAGATATGAATAAAAAATGTTTACATGAAAGTTAATTTAAAAAGTATTATTTAAACCTCATTGCTTGTTTATATTTGGGAGTCAAAGAAAAGTTTATTACATTTGAAAACAATTTTTTTCCTGCCTTCGCAAGATCTCTGAATATATATATAAAGATGGGCATGATAATCCCAAAGTAAAGAAGTTAGAGCCAAGTGATTTCGAAAGCAGAATGATAAAAGTCAGGATTCCTGGGGTTCTGCCTGACCTCACCACTAACCCCTTAGCCCTGGAGTTTCTGCTTCTGTTTCTTCTTCCTGGACACAAAGGGGTTGGATATCTTAAAATCTTAAGTCTGCGTCCATTCTGAATGTCTCTTCTACAAAAGTTCCACTTCTAGAGACTGACGTCGTTTTTTTCCCTCTCCTTAGACTGAAGCAACCTCGAGCCAGGAAGATGCTAGATGAAGGGGTAATAGTTGCTTTGGGCAGCGATTTCAACCCTAATGCATATTGCTTTTCAATGGTAATTATTTTTAATGTGCCTTTCTGAGCTATCAAACTTCTACCAAGCATATAACTAATTTAAAAATACTTGACTACCTGTTAAAACATATCAAAGATCTAAAAATATTTTCCTGTGAAACAAGGAAAAGTATGCAGGCAGCAGTGTAATTGGCTATTTCTACCTCAGGTGAATGCCTCCAGGCATAGGGAGAGGAGAGAAGGTTCTGTTAGGCTTTGATGCAGCCTTGGGCGCTGCGGTTTTACAACAGCCTATGTCCCCTCTCAGAATTGCAGAAGCTCAAAGAAGTGTTAGGAAGTTTTAATAAGAGTGGAGGTGAGCTTCACCTCACACAGTTAGTGGCTTTGAAAAGTTGTAAGCATTACACAGGGAACTATATTCAATTTCTTGTATTCAATTTCTTATAATAACATAATGGAAAAGATTCTGAAAAGAAAAATATATATGTATGTGTATGTATACCAGTTGCTTTGCTGTACACCTGAAACATTGTAAATCAACTACACTTCAATAAAAAATAAAAATTAAAAAAAATTTTTTAAAGGATAAAAGAAGTTATAAACATGAACTAGACACAGTGGGTAGGTAATCCCTATAACAAAGGAATCTTTTCCAAAGCATAAGAGCCTCTATGTGTAAATTTAAATTTTCTCATGCTAATTTTAGCCAGCTCCACTTACACCTTTAACAGTCATTGTTTGTTGTGCCGTGTCGAGAAGTGTCCTAGGTAACAGCTGCCATTTTTTACTTTTCTCCAACTTTCTTCTCTTCCCACCTCAGCCAGTGGTCATGCATCTGGCCTGTGTAAACATGAGGATGTCCATGCCTGAGGCCTTGGCTGCTGCCACCATCAATGCCGCTTACGCCCTGGGAAAATCTCACACCCATGGATCTTTAGAAGTTGGCAAACAGGGAGATCTCATTATCATCAGTTCATCCAGGTGAGTGTCCATCAGCTGAGCCAGTTTATTGTCTGCCCTCTGGAATGTGGAGGGTTGGTTTAAATCCCTTTTCCACTGATTATTAGTGTCAAGCTCAGTGTAAGCTCGGAAGCTACCCAGTGTTCTCAGTGTCACCCCTTTTTAACCAAAAATTCTCCCTACAGGGGCTAAACTGAAGGGTAGACCCACTTTTCTGGTCTTTTCATCTATCTTCTATCTTTCCTAGACCTCCAGGTTTCTGCTCTGTTTACCTGGACTTTGGAATTGTTGTGCCCTCTGGCACGTGTCTTTGTTTTTCTTCTTGGGTTCTGGACTTTTCTGCTTGTGCTAGACCACGCAGGTCCCAACTCTGGCTTGTCACCCTGGTTTTGACTTATTACCTTTCTGACTCATTCCTACTGGATTCCAATAGCCTTGCTTCAGTTTTCCTGCACTTGGTTTTGTGTTACCCACAGTCTGCTTGCTGCCTCCGGGTCTCTAGTGTAACAATTTGAGTTTCATTGTTCTAAATCTTAAAGTTGTGAATCCTATGGTGCCTGGACCCTGGCATGCCTACCCCAACCTTTAGAGCTCATATAGAAGAAGAGAACTGCTCTATAATTCTGCTCTCCATGATCGTAAGCCACTGGCTCTATTGAAGATAATGCTGACGTTACCATTCGTGCATCACTTAACTGATCAAATATTATAAGATCAAAGACTTAACTAATATCATTAAACAATATTGGATTTATCATAGATGAACTATCATAGTAATCTACTGTTTTTTAAAAAGCCCAAATATCAACCACTAGGTATAAAGAAATTTTTAGAGAATGTATTTTGGAATTAGCATTTACTGACAAAATGATGATTTTGATTTGTATGCATTAAAGTAATATTTGATTTCTTTCTAGATGGGAGCATTTGATTTACCAGTTTGGAGGCCATCACGAATTAATTGAATATGTTATAGCTAAAGGAAAAGTCATCTACAAAAAATGATAGATCTAGGAAAAGGACAGATTCTTTGACTGTATAAAATAAGTCAATATAGTTACATTAAAAGTTAAAATACCTTAGTAGTTTAAGAATGAAGTAACTGGAATATACTTCAGTATTTTGTTAATATCCTTGAAAGAACCCAAGAGATTAATTTATTTTAATTTAACATGTGCACCTACATATGTAAACAAACCAATTGTGATGATAATCTCAAAATATTCAATTATTTCACAAAGATTTGTTATAAATATTCTGAGGATTACTATGACGGAGTATCACAGAAATGCCTTTGTGAGAAAAGCAGATTGGCAATGAGGTAGACATGGCCTAAAATTCCCACTTTGTTTCTGTTTCAAATTTTAGTTCTTATACTATATTTAGTGAAGATTGGGGGATGGTGGGTGATATGCTCCAAACTAAGCTAAAAGGCAGCAGTCTATAATAAACAAATAGTTTTCCTTTTCCACACACAGTCTGCCTCTCTGGTTGCTCTTCGAGTGCCTTAGTGTACTCTGAGGCAGGGTGTCCTTCTATTTCTAATTTCTTCTCAACTCTAGCAATAGAGCTTCACACCAGAGTTCAAGACTCATTTTACACACAACTACAGGGGCCTTCCTGAAATGGATGTATTTTGACCAAATCCAATACTGTAATTTTAATTTTTTTTGAATTAAAATAAATTTTTTAACAGAGGTACTAGGGATTGAACTCAGGACTAAGCATGCGCTCTACCACTGAGCTATGATGCCCACCACCCCTCATATTGTAATTTTTTAAAATTTGTTTTTAAGTTTTGATTCTTCACATTACAAATGTATTAAAAATGTTATGTCTCTCAATAAATATTGGCTGTCACTGTTATTGTTGTTCTTGTTTACAGGCCTGGAAGCAGCTCAGTGTTGTTGTCTATTAGAGCTTTTTAGGAAATGAACAAATTATGGAAGAAAATTGATTGCATAAAGAAAAAGTGAATGGTTACATAAATAGGTGTCTCTAAAGCCATGTGAGTTGACTTGAACTCTTTTTTAATGCTTTTAATCATCCTTATAATCACAACTACATGATCAAATGTTGTTCTATTTATGAAGAGATGACTCGAGAATTAAATATTCACTATCCAAATTATCACCCATTTCAGATTAAGAGAGCCTGACTCAATGAGGCTTTACTGTATTCAGTATAAATCAAATCAAGATACCCGTTGTTGGAAGATTAAGGGTAACAGTGCACGTTGCTGTCATGAGCTAGTAGGGGTGGTCCTCTGGAGCTCTGCTCCTTGTACATGTGGCAAAGAAGCCTTGAGGGGGTGTGGGAAGCTTGTGGTTGCTGTGGTAAGACCCCCCCCCCCATGACTGATCTCCTAGTCAATAGTGGGAGTTTGAGATGCAGAAGATAGATATAAAGGCCAAAACTAAATAGAGGCCTGTCCTGGAACCCAAGCCACCCAGAAGTAGATCCTTACACCTATGGAATAAGAAGGTGAAGCACATCCTGTGTTCCCTCTGGGAGACATTCACTTGGAACAAATAGCCTTCATGTCTGTTTTGAATGAAAGCAAAAGAGGGTACTCACTGGGAACTGCTGTGGTCTTCCCAGGCTGGTGTTCTGTAAGCCCTTGTAACTCATGGGTGCTTGCTAGAAATGCAGAACCCTGGCCCCATTCCAGACCTGCTGAATCAGGATCTGAGTTTAACAAGCCCGCGGGTGATTTTTATGCCCATTCAGGTCTGAGAATGGCTACACTGTAGACCCTAGCCATATGGACTTTCACACTGTGTCTCAAAATCTCCATTTGTTTTTGCTGCTCCAGGCCTTGCAGCACTGTTGCCTCTGCCTGGAGGGCTTTCCCTCTCTTTCCAATGTGAGAAATCAGAGCTAGTCTCTCCCCACCCCACCTGCTCCCATACCTCTATGATAGCCTTTTTGTGGCATTGTCATCGAACCGTCTTTCCCTTTAGATTGTGACTTAGTAGAGGGCAGGGGCCTGCTGACGTCCCTAGGATCTAGTATACAGTGTAGTTCCTGGTTCATAGCAGGTGATCAATAAATGAATTAATGAATGGCTGCACAAATATGCAGACAGTCACAGTGAAAACTACTTATTAAAATGCACTAAGCAGGTCAACTCAGGAATGCAGGGTTAAGGAAAATACTTGTTCGGTGGATTGGAAAAAGCATGTGAATTCCTTAATAGAATGTCAAAGGATGATATTCATGGCGGAGTAAAAGGTACAAATAGAAGCAAACAAAGAAACAATTCCATAATTGGGTGCAAAGGGCATTGCTATTCTCTGCCTAGGAGGTTGGAAGGATTTTGAGGAGAGGGAAAGGCTCCAAGATGGAACATCATGGAGTATGTAGAAGGGAGGGCCTGAGTCCTGGAGGAGAGGGTTCCGCCGGGCTGGGACCACGAGATCAGGTCGGGTCGGGTTTTACAGGGCTCTGAATGTCCAGCTCACTAGTTGGAACTTCATTCTGCAAGTCAGGGGAAGCCACTGAAAGTTCTGGAACAGGTTAGGACCAGGACCAGGGTGTTGTTTTAGAAAGAATTAATCTGGTTTTAGTGAGGGCAGTAGGCACGCTAGTACTTGTGTGAGTGGACTCTGACAAGACGCCTTAACAAGTCCTTTGGTGGAGAGAGCGGGAGGTATCAGGTGCTAGAAGTCCGGGTGGAAAGGTCTTGACATGGCGCCATGAGATGCGAAAACCCCGACTCCGTACTCCTCATTGGACTAGATTAACGTTTCTGTTCTCAACCTTTAAAAATTATTGCCACCCCCTGACTCCCAGGAGAAAATTAAATTTCTCCCTAAAGAAGATTTTGTTGGATAGGATTGAGCTTTGAAAGACCAAAAACCATTGTAATGTGTAAATTTTTTTTTTGCCTACTAAGAACCAATTTTCACCCCATTGGGGGCAGTATCACCCCCACTGAGTTGAGGATACACATATCAGATGCTGTGGGAGACAGGCCAGGCAACATGGTATGCGGAAGGGAACCCAAATCTGGGATTTGACATCTGGGTTTTGATTATTCTTGAACTCTTTACAGTTGTCCATCCCTTGACCCCTGTGGGACTTGGTTCCAAGAACCCCAGCAGATACCCAAATCCAAGAATGCTCAAGTCCCTTGTGTAAAATGGCATAGTGTTTGCATATAACCTATGCACATCCTCCCGTGTACTTTAGACCATCTCTAAGTTACTTATAATACCTAACACAATGTAAATGCTATGTAAACAGTTGCCAGTGTGCAGCAAATTTGAGTTTTGCTTTTTGGAACTTTGTGGAATTTTTTTTTTAATATTTCCTTTCTGAGGTTGGTTGAACTTGTGGATACAAAACCTGTGTATATGGAGGGCTGACTGTATTTATCTGTAGAGGTTGGACTTCCTCCGTCTCTGAAATTCTGATTCTAAGCTGGGCCTTTCTTTCAGGGAATTTACAATCGGATTAGGGCACTGAGATGGACACTAAAGAGTAGACTCAAAGCCAAACAAAATTAAGAAGTGGTTTCTTAAAAGGAACTCAGGTAATTTTTTTTTTTGGTTTTTTACATTTAAGCCTTTCAAGAAGCTTCTTTATCTTCTTTGTATGTGTGTGTGTGTTTTGAGGCAGGAGGCAGATTGGATAACATATTCTAGGGCCCCATCTAACTTTTGTCAATAGGGCCTTGCTTTAATGATTACCATTATAGAGAGGGAGTTGGTTAACTTCTGAACATTGGATTCCTTACAGGTGAAATGAAGAGGCTTCTCTTTGAAGGCAGGGTTATTATAAGAGTGTGAATAGAGTACTAACGCATAGTAAGGAAGCAATAATACTAACCTCCAACTCCAGTTTACGCATCTGAACCCTTTTTTTTTTTGATCTGTGTGGTGACGTTTGATAAATATGAAATGCACAGTTCAGTAAGAGTCACTCCACTAGCAATCTGTATATTCATTCCCAAACTCCTGAACACAGAGTCTCTTGTTAACCTATTGACTGTTCTTTACTGTGATTCAATTAATAAAAGAAAGAGCAGCTTAAGGACAAATTGTGACCTAAAAAGGGTTGTTTATGAAGACATACTAAAGAACATTCATCTTATCATGACATAGTACAATCAGCCAAAGTTAACTGGTGGAGAGCTTGTCAAAGCAAAAACAAAACAAAACACCCAAAACAAACAAAAAGTCACAGAAGTCTAATGTTTTTGGAAAAGAATGTCATCAATCTGTTTCAAGATTTGAGTGCATGTAATGTTGACAGTCAAAGATCCATGCGATTGTGGTTACTCTTCTCACCCTTAACAGTGAGGATCCCATAGATACCAGTAAGAAAGAAAACTCCAGTAATCTGAAAACACCACTGCATCTCTGCCCGGGTCAGTGAGAACACTAAAGTGTGAGCTTTAGCAAATGTAACACTGTCACCAGCCTAACCAAAGCAGGTGTTAAAAGAACTGAACTATAGACTAGTTTGGTCTCCCTGGGGAAGTTCTCCCGTCTCTCCTTCAGCATAATGTGACTTGCTGTTAAACTCTGTACCATCTGATCTGTTAATCCATGACAAAACCCATTAAAGATCCTCAGACTCTGGGATTTTGGTGGATTTCCTCTGCAGAAATTCCAGTGAGAATGCTGTTGGAGAAACAGGTCTTGATTCTGGAATATGCTCTATTCTGTACTTTTCGATGTAGGGTGCAGCTACTTCCCAAACCTGAGATGCAAGGACAAAGCAAAGTCAAAGTGCTGACAGCATTGTTTTCACATGCCGTTAAACATCAACCTCATCTGAAGTCAAAACATTACCTATACCTGACCGGATCCATAGCAGCTGTTTGCTTGCTTTTATCGTTAAGCCATTTGACACATAACCTGTGTCAATTAGTCTTTGGTTGCATTAACAGCTTTTAAAATACAAAGTCCAAAAGTTTTCTAAAGATACCATGAAGGTTTTCAGCTGCTTACTCTTCTAAAGCAAAACAAGCCAGCAAACAAACAAAACCTAGAGAATTCAGTGCAGATGGAATTAAGGGAAGTTGCTCAAGGGTACAACTGTGTGTTTTCTAAGGCAAGCCTTGAATGATAAGAGGCAGTGGACTTCTTTGCTCTGTTCTTTGGACCCCTGTGACTCAGAGTGTGGCCCTCAGACCAGCTTCAGCAGCAGCATTGCCTGGGACAAGGCAGAATGTCAACCCCACTGCAGACCTACTGAATCTGAATCTGCATTTTAACAAGGTCCCTCCAGAAAATCACATGCACTTTATAGTCTGAGAAGCACTGCTTCAGACCCTTGTTTAGTGCTTACCTCCACCCACCAACCTATTCTCTTTCAAGCAAAACATCTCAAATTAAGGCCCAGTTTTTGGCTTATAGCTGCTTTTTATCTGATTGCCACTGACAGAGGGGGAACATTTCCTATTCTCTTGTTTTACTTTAGAAAATGTATTCTTTCCAAAGCTAACCTCCTCAAAAAGATATATGCACCCCCATGTTTATGGTGGTATTACTGACAATAGCCAAGACACGGAAGCAACCTAAATGCCCATCAAGGGATGAATAGATAAGCTATAAGATACACACACAGTGGAATATTATTCAGCCATAAAAAGAAGGAACTCTTGCCATTTGCAACAACAGGTGGACCTTGAGGGCATCATGTTAAGTGAAATAAATTGTACAGAGAAGGACAAATATTGTATGATCTCACGTATGTGGAATCTTAAAAAAAAAAAAAGCTCATAGATGCAGAGAACAGATTGGTGGTTGCCAGAGGCAGAGGGTGGGTGGGGTGGGTGAAGAAATGGGTGAAGGTGGTCAGAAGGTACAAACTTCCACTTATAAAGTAAGTTCTGGGGGATGTAATGTACAGCTTGGTGACTATAGTTAACAAGACTGCATTGTATATTTGAAAGTTGCTAAGAGAATAGATCTTAAAAGTTCTTATCACAAGAAAAGAATTGTGACTGTGTGGTAATGGATGTTAACTAGACTTGTGATCATTTTGCAATATATACAAATATCAAATCATTATGTTGTACACTTGAAACTAATATAAGGATAAATGTCAATCACATTTCAATTTTTTAAAAAAGATGGACTCCTCATACAACTCTCTACTAGCAGTGGAGTTGGCAGCAAGCAAGGGACTTCCCCTCAGAGGGGACAGGGAACACTTAGAAAGACAGTGGTGAAGATCAAAGGAAAATTTAATTCCCCAAGAGCAGAGGAATGGTTCCAGGGGAAATCAAGCAATTCTAGGGAGCATAATGCCTACAAATTATTATAAACGGCTTAAAGAACTTTTAAAAAATATGTTTAAAAAATGAGTGAGCATGCTAAATATCTGTCCCTATTAGATGAGTTTGTAGTCAACATAGCCAGAGGAAAGAAGCAGTAAAGAGAACCCACATCTCACCAGGGTGATGGGGCAGGACACACCTGTGCACTAGACAGACCCAGAGCCCTTTGAATAAAAACCTGGGAACATTGTTTTCTCTTCAGGTCTGTGCAGTCATTGGACCAGATGGTGGTGGTGGTGATAGCATTACAAAAAGAGAATGTACTTCTGAATAACAGAGAACATTCTTGGTAGGGGGGGAATCCATGAACCTTTCATCTCATTTTCTCCCCATGAATACTTGTCCCAAGTTTCCATTTAAAATTCACTTCAGCTTCTTATCCTTAGATATTCAATGTTTGGGTGCAACACGGGACACAAAAAAAGATTTTTTATCAAATAGCTTCTCAGTGGCCTTGAACATTGTTTGAGCACCTTTTGGTTCACTTCTGGAATAGCCAGGAAACAAAAGAATAAGACAAGGTTTCTCTACTCCCCACTTCCACGTTGCTCTCCCATAATGACCCCAAACTAAGAAATAAGCCAAGTAGCCCGCTTACCTTCTGCTCCACAAGCAGCCTGTGTGCTGCCTCGATGTCTGGGGCCATGAAGCGATCTTTTATCCAGGGCCTACAGAGAAAGCAGGTCAAACCATCAGCCAAACATTAACTGCTGCCAGGGTCCACAGTTCTGAAACAGTGTCACTTCCAGGGACCTGTTTGACATTACCTTACAACAGAGCGCACCAGGTCATAGACCTTCTCCAGGGGAGTGGTGGTTTTCAAGGGGCGTAGAAACTCGATGCCCTGGCAGGCTGCGAGCAGCTCAATGGCCAGCACTGAAACAGGGAAGGAGGAGGGGATGGCTGATTAGAGTCTGACTTCATGCTTGTGGGAAATAAATCCCATGCAAGCTGACAGCCATTGCCCGTCAACCAACAGATGGTTGTTTCTCAGTCTATTGGTAGAATGAAGCTGCCTGGGTATTTGGTTACCATTTAAAGTCTGCTTTTCTAACCCCTTGGCTGCATCTTTAATGGTGAGAGGGGAGAGCTATCCAAGTAAATGTTTCAGCTCTCCCCTCCCTGCTCAGCTGATCAAGATGGATGACCTACCTCTGTTTCCTCTTTACCTCTGTGTGAATGTCAGTTTGTTTTCAGTCTTGCTGTTCCCTATGGCCTGAAATAGCTGGCACACAGATTTTCATCAAAGGAACTGAAGGAGCCAGTGAATGAGCAGATGAGTCTTTGGCTGCCCTGGGACTAATTCTCTAATATCTGCTTCAAACCTTCAAACTTAAAGGCTCCCAAGTCCACTAAAACCAAAATTCTAGAAACTGGTATCCTGTCAACTTTAAGTTTCCTGATAAAACAGTCTTTACACTGTCTATCCCTAGCTACAAACTCTTATAGAATGTACCATATTTTGTGATCCACTCTGAATATTGAAATCTAGATCTTTCCATATTTGATAGTCTAATGAAGGATTTTTAAAATAGAAATATAATTCAAAATCAAACCACTTTGGCTTCCATTATTTGCCAAGAAGATAATTTAGAACCTTGAAGTTGGTCAGATCACTTAAGTGGTTAACCAGAATGAAGGATTAAAAACATATGACTCCTTGTCTTAAAATTTTGTAAAGCACATTTTTCACCCTCGTGAGTACAGACCGGTCACAATGGGAGAAGATGAAATTATAGAATCCATTTTGGACCTGGAAGAAACTTCACATCTTCTAGTCCAGCCCCTTCACTTTGCAGGTAAGGAACTGGAAACTTTGAGAAGTAAAACATCATATTAAATAAGTGCTTACACTTATTTAAAAGAGCTGGAGCTCAAGATCAGAGTTGAGTAATCATTCTGATTTCCTCCCCTACCCACACAACACAAATCTGGCCTCCTGGTCGGGGAATGTGCTCCACAAGCAGCCTGTGTGCTGCCTCGATGTCTGGGGCCATGAAGCGATCTTTTATCCAGGGCCTACAGAGAAAGCAGGTCAAACCATCAGCCAAACATTAACTGCTGCCAGGGTCCACAGTTCTGAAACAGTGTCACTTCCAGGGACCTGTTTGACATTACCTTACAACAGGAGGAATGGCAGATTTTGCTAGTGCATATAACAGGCAGCTTCTTTGGTAGATTTGCAAGATAAAGGTGAAACATGTCAGGAAATCCTTAACTCACCACCTCTACAACATCTTGTTAAATACTCTGTTGCTTTCCACAAGCAGTGGTTCTCCCTGATGCATCAAGTGGGATTTAAAAATCATCCACTTCATTGTTACAAATGCAGAGGATTCAATGTATCTTGATTTACCTGGATTTGTTAAATATGATTCTCATTTATTTTGAAATAAGCTGATATTCGGTGGCTTCATAACCACCTTCACCCTTCCCTTCCAAAAGTTTAAGCACACGTGAAATACCCTAAGAATCATGGAAACACCTGCTACTCTCACATGAGTATCTGCTTCGCCTTAACAGAGTATGATTCACGTGAACTAAAACCATCCTGAGCAAATAAATAAATAACAGTTCTACTTAGACATATTGCAAGAATGTTCTCCAGGTTTTAAAAGTTGATGCCATTTGTGTTATTGAAATCTGAGGCTAACTTACACCCGTGCTCCTTTTACTAAGAAAGGACCGCTTCTCCTGACCTTGCATCCCCTTCCCTCCCTGGGCCTTGAGATGTCCATGCTTATTTCTTGGGCTTCAGTCTCCCTCTCACTCTAGATCTCTGCTACCCTGAGCTTTTTAAGATGCTCCCTTTGAAAAGATTTCCCTCCTTCCTCCAGTGGGCTATTATGTTTCATGTCCTCTTTTCCCCTGCATGCAACCACCTGTCAAGATCCTGTTCCTGATATTCTCTCCTGACCTCCAGCCGCCGTCAGCAGCCTCCACACAGAACACTGCCCTTCATCATTCACCCCAGGTCTTTCCTGACTGATGGCATCTGTACTTGGATGTCTCATATCTTGATCTCAACACATCCCAGAACGATTTATTTTGTGCACACCCCCCACCTTCCCTTACAAATCTACTATTCCTCCCCTCCCCTTAATTAGCTGCCCCTATTTGTTGTTCGGGCCTTTTTGGGGGCTGGGTAATTAGGTTTATTTATTTTTAACAGGGGTACTGGGGATTGAAGCCAGGACCTCATGCATGCTAAGCACACGTTTTACCACTGAGCTATACCCTCCCTTCAGGTCTTAGTCTTAAATACTCCATCAGAAATGCCGTTTGTCATCCCTTCAGACCAGGTCAAGTTCAGTGATAGTCTCCTAGAACTCTATTCTTTTGTCAGAATTTTGTTTTGTTAAGTGCTACAAAGTGTTGCCAAGTTGTTACCCAAAGTCCCCCTCTCTGGTTAGACTCTAATTTCCAAGAGCGCAGAGAGAAAGAATATCTCACTCACTGTTTACTCCACTGTGTTCAAGTGATGCATGCCTTTCCACCCCAACCAGGCCGGACAGTGTGAATGGGAGAGTGACAGGTAAAGGGGACAGGGTTTCTTTCGGGAATAATGAAAATGCTTTACGGTTGATTGTAGTGTTGACTCACAACTCTTGAGTATATTCACAACTTTACTAAAACACACTGAATTGTACCATTTAAATGGGTGAATTGTATGGTATATGAATTATATCTCTTTAGAGCTGTTACCAAAAAAAGAAAATGCTCAACTCTCTCACATTTCTCTTAAAAGAATGATATTCTTTTGTCAGCCAGTTGCTTCCAGTACAACTGCAAAAATTTGGGAACTTTGAGAACAAAGCCTAAAGGCAGGCAATTTCACTTTAAAAAACAAAAGACGTAGTGATTAAGAGGCAGGAAGAGGCTGACCCCACACAGCTCCACCTATGAACTACCTTTGCTGAAACAAAATGCTGTCAAGCCTTTAGGGTCAACTGCAACGTTCAGAAAACGATGGAACAGAGAATAAGCTGGAAGTACAGCACCGCGGGGAAGCTAACAGGTAAGTCTAGAATGTCAGCCTCTGTCGGAAAACTGATCTGTTTTTAAACTGGTCAGTGGCATGAAAACAAAAAAGGGGGAGGGGGGAGAGGGGACTGTTCTAAATGAAAAGAAGCTGAAAACCTTGACCACCAAATTTAAAATGTGCGTCTTGAATCCTAATTTGAACAAACCCACTGTGAAGACATTGAGATAACTGGGAAGTGCTGACTGTGTACTCTGATGATACTAAGACTTACCGATGATTTTTGTTGGATGTGATAATGGCATCACGGTGGATAAGAAAGTGTTTCTATTTAAGAGTTAAAGAGTATGCAGGAAGTTAACACTAACAAGGATTTGCTTGAAAATAACGAGAAAAGTAAAAGAAAAAATGAAGCAAATGTATTAACTGTTGAATCAGAGTGAGGTGTATATGAAGGTTCATGGTACTAACCTTTCCACTTTTGAATATGTTCTCAATTTTTCATTAAAAAAAAAGCCAGCTGATGAATTGGCTTAGCCAGCAGGTGTGGTTCTCAACTTTCAGCGAGCATCAGAATCACCTGAGGGGCTCGTGAAACCCAGATTGCTCTGTTCTTTCCTAGAGGTTCTGATTCAGCAGGTCTGGGACACGCCCTGAGTTCCCAGGTGATGCTGTTTCTGATGCTGCCGGTGAGGATCCCACTCTGAGGATCACGGGCGCATAGTTGATTGGCGAGGCCTGCCGGCCTCGCTGGGGTTACCTTGCTCCACGTGCTCAATGACCCGGAGGGCTTTCCTTGCTGCCCACCCTCCCATGGAGACATGGTCCTCCGTGGCAGCACTGGTGGAGAGGGAGTCCACGGACGAGGGATGGCACAGCGCCTTGTTCTCAGAAACTGCAAGAGGTCAGAGAGGTGAAGTATGTTCCTAATAGAAAAACTCCCAGAATGATACACGGCTTCCCAAAGTGCTCCTCAGCCTGGGATACGCTCTCCAGGAGCTCTCGGTCATTATCCAAGTACCAGATGGTCCAAAGTTACTTTGGGAAAAGGAAGCAGGTTGGTTTTTCCCCAAAGTGAGAAGGACTCTAAAGCTACAGTGAATTCTGGGATAAAACCCTAATATTACAAAACCCAAGTTGAAAACACTGGAAGCACTTAGCATGCTGGGGAGACCAGGAGAAAAAGAAGTGATGGTCATTTCCAGGTACTAGAGAACAATCTGGTTGTGTCACCAGAGGAGGTGGGATCGGAATGCAGGCATGGCGTTGGAGGATTGAGGCTGGACCCACAGATCCTGAGCAAGAAGATTTACAATTAAGTGATGACATCAGTGGATATACTGGGTTTAAGCAAGGGCTTGATGCCTGCCAGGCATGTCTGGCGGAGGTGCAGGTAGTCCTAGGGTTAGCCTAGATGGATGTCTTTCAAACTTTATTGTGTAGGTAAATCACTCCACCTTGTTAAAATGCAAATGTTGAGTTTCAGGTGGGGCCTGAGATTCTGCTGTTCTACGCAAATTCCCAGTTGATGGCTTTATTTTTGTCCAGAGAATCACACCTTAAGTAGCAAGGACCTAGATTACAGAGTTCCTTCTCCCCAGCTTCAGAAGCCAGGAAAGGTCACACTCAAACAGATTTTTCCCCTCTTCTTTTGACCATTGAGAGCAGCTCGGAGTGAAGCTTCAATTGTTTTCTGTGCTATAAGGGATCCTGAGATAATCTAGTGTAAACTATCTAATGTAAACTAGGGTGATCACTCATCCTTGTTTGCCCAGAACTTTCAGGTTTCAGCACTGCAAGTCCTGGGCCCCTAAACCTGCTATCTAGATCACTCTGTTGGCTAGGGTTTGTTCAGAAAGGTAACTTACAAGTGGCCAAAAAAAGAAAACCACCAGTTTTATTATAATGAAAGCAAGCTGAGCAATGTCAGTAGCAGCTACGGGAGCTAAACACAGTCAAACGAGGCTTCCCAAGTCCATAATGTTCTCTAAAGATCAATTACCACTGCCCTATGTTAATGTGAGAAGTCACTGTCCTTTAAAGGAATATTTCAGTCAGGAGATTCATGAGCAAACAGAAGATACTAGACAGAGGATGGATTTCAGTGCCTTTTGGTTGTGTTGAGTCTCAGTGTGAAACTGAGCTGAGGAAGGGGCGAGGAGTGATAGCAACTAGTATTTACTCAGTGCTCACGACATGCTGGTTCTGAGGCTTTCCATGTATTCGTTGAATCCTCCAAACAACCCCATTTAGTAAACTGATCACCTCCACCCATTTTCTGCAGGAGTAAACTGAGGGTCAGCAGGATTGAGAGACTTGCTTCACCTCATGCTGCTGTAAACGGACGGAGTCAGGGTTTGGACCCAAAACCTGTGCTCTGACTAAACTGCCAGGCTGTCCTGCCTCTTGGGTAAGTTTGCCAGAAAAAAAAAAAACAAACAGATGCTCAGTTAAATTTGAATTTCAGGTAAAAAACAAATCATTTTTTAGTACCAAATCATGAGCCAACTAATTCAAATTAGGCACATGCTTTCAAACTGGGCATCCTACATTTCTATTTGTTAAATTTGGCAACTGTATTTTAGGATTAAATATTGATTAAAATGATATCATCATTAATTGAAGGGAGAGCATTGTTTGGGAGCCAAAAGGCTTGGGTTTGAATTCTGCTTTACTTCTTATTGGCTGTGCAGTACTGGATAGGTCACTTAACTTGTTGGATTTTCAAGTACTCATCTGTGAGTTGGAGGAAATAATAGTACCTGCCTCAAGGTATTGTTGTGACGATTAAGTGAGTATATGTAAGTGAAGCCCTCTGCACTTCCTTTGTGCCAGGCCCTGTTCTGATGTTACTTCTCTGCCCCTTACAGTCTTGAGTCAGAAATCAGTTACCTTGAAGCTCAATTTTCATAGAGGGCATCTTGCTTCTTATAAGCATTTTTGCATGTTGTAATCACATCCTTATATTTTTAGTGGTTGCTATGTCTGATGCACTATATCCAGACTTTAATGACTTGGGTCAGCTCAAGTTTCAGCAGTAGCTCTAAACATCTATGTCTTTTTCCTTCTGGTAGTCTTCAAACTGAGATTAGGGAAAAAGCTGCAAAGATGAAGTTCACAAGTGATGTCACATTGCTTCCTACAGAGAAATTGTGGAAACCTCATTATTTACAACCTCATTGGTATATCATTATGTTTCAGTATAATGTTGCTTAGGTTTTGTATTTTTTTCTCTAAACCTGCTGCATTTGTATTGAGAGAGGGAGGATGCACGTGGAGGGGGTGAAAAAGTTTGATCTTGTTCAAAGACAAAATGGGACACTTTCAGGTAAAATGGAAAGGCCCTTAGACAGACAGGCTTGCGTTCTGGGCAAAGGGCAGGGAAAAGTGCTTACCAAGGGCTGCGGCTGTGCAGTGGGCTATCATGAATCCAGAGTTCAGACCTCCTTCAGCCACCAGGAAGGCAGGCAGCTCGCTGAGGGAGGGGTTACAGAGCCTTTCAATTCTTCTTTCACTAATCGCAGCAAGTTCATGGACGCCAATAGCCAAATAGTCCAGGGCCTGAAAGAGTGTCTCAGTTCAGTTGGCCTGCACTGGAAAATGCTTTCAGGGTCAGGAGTAGTTCTATACGGCTTACTTTGGCTGGGTATTCACCATGAAAATTTCCTCCGGAAACAGTCTCTCCCCTGCTGGCAAAGACCATCTTTCAAAACAGGTTAAGGCTTTCACATAACACTTACCGATCACTGATTTTTAACATTGAGATGGCAGCCCTTGTACAAGTGTAGTGTGGAGGGAAGGAGAGCCTCTCCACAAGCAGGTGTTGACATACAGGGACACAAAAGCCAAAAAATATAAGAACCTTAAAGCTGATTGTGTCTAACCAACTGGGGGCCAAAGAAACATGAAGCATGAAGTGATGTTTTCTCTTGGGAGTAGAGATTCTCAAGCACCATAACAGTCGTAATCTGGTGGTTAGTACTTGCCCTCAAAACGCTTATAACCTGAAACTAAGAACGGAGACCAGGACACCAGTTTAAAAGCAAATTTCTTTGATGGGCACTGTGAGCTTGTGCTCTGTAGAAGAACCTGCTAAATGAAAGATCTGGCTGATGAGCAGCCACCAAATTATCTGGAACAGTCAATTCTGGGAAAACTTTCAAACCCTCTCCTCAGTGAGCCTGTGCCAGCAATCCCAGCAATGGTGGCCAAGAGTTGTGGCAAACCCACTGAAGTCAGTGGCAACTTTGGACTCACTGAACATTAGTACTCTCACAGACCACCCCATTCCATCATGTATTTTACTTAACCCAATAGGCACCCCGACAAAGGCAGGAACAGACATTCCAAAGAGCTAATTTTCACCTATGGGACTGAAGAATATTCACTGCCTATTAACTAGGAACTCATGCTGTGTGAGAGAAGTGCTAACTGCCAGAGAGCTGGAGAGACATGTGTTGCATTGACTTAGTCAAGTTTGGAGTTACCCTCTTCTGTGCAGAGAACCCTGAGCCTTTAGGCCTATGTCCTGCCCTTCCCCATGGTCCCAGCCCCAGCCCCAGGCCTCGGTCTTCTCTCTGTTCTCTGAATCCTCATAGCAAGTAATCCCTGCACCAGTTTACAGCTTAAGCATTGTCAGTTGTCCTCTAGATGTTCTACATTTTTTTGTCGGCTATTAGGTTATAGCAATTAGAAGTTCTATCCATAATATCCAGCAACTATGTAACAGATATTCTATAGCCACAACAGAAAATTGAGAAAAATATTCTTTCAGGTCACACTATAGTGGTAACAGTATAGCAGGAGAAATCCCAAATATTGGCCTACTGGGAATTCACCAACAATTAAGAATCTTTGCTTGAGAAAACAAAGGACTTTTGGCTGGAATTTTTGCTGAGGCAAGTGGTGGGGGAAGAATTGAGTAAGGAATTATCCCCTCTCCAATCCAATAATTTCACAGTGTTTTTGTTTGTTTTGTTTTTTATTACTCTATTAGATACCCTTTCAAGTCTAAATTAAGTAAGTGTAGAATGGATATCTTGGCTGTACAATGCAAGAACTGATAGATGAAACAAAAATACATAGAGTTCATGAAAACTCCTCCATTTGCAGGGGTGGAATGGTGTCGAGTAGGGTTATTGAATTGGAAGTTATTTAGTGAGTGTCTGATCTAACTGTAAAACAGTGTGAAGGACATAAGGCACACATCCTGAAGTCGGCTTGTTAGAGAAGGCATGTTCAGCAGGTCTTCTGTGGCCCTGTATACAGCTGCTGTCCGCTCACCCAGGCTGTGCATTGCTCTCAGGCTGCTAATTCAGCACTAATTCTCCAGTGCTAAGAACTGAGGCAGATGTGGGATAGGAAAAATAGATTCCTAAGGGGTTGGGTGGTCTTCAAAGGTAGTATTGTCTCTGTGAAGACTTTGCCAGTGTGCCTCCTGACTGATCACATCAACTTCCAGGGGAACTAAGCCATCTCGGAACATTCCCACACTATGGTGCTGAGATACCCACAATATGAAGGAAAGAAGGGCTCCGTCCTTGAGAGATGGAAGCATTCTTTTTTTGTTCAAATATGGCAACACTAGTTTGAGTAAAGTCCATGTCAGAAATAAACCCAGGATGGGGAAAGCCATAGGTCTCTGATCAACACTTAGGTAAAGTTAAAAGGCTGCCTTCTGTTTAGTGCACCATGGTATCACTAGACCCAAGAAGGTTGACATAAATGCCATCCTACCCAGGGTTTCTGCAACCACACTTGTGACACAGGTCTTCATCCTTCTACCAAGAACCTCGGCAGTGGGTTTGAGGGCAGATGTCTTCAGCCGATGATGGAAATACCCCCTTTTAATCTTTCTTGAGTCAGTTTTGGAAGCACCACGTTAGGCTCTGCACCTGAGACTAGGTTCACCAACCTGTCTCTCCCACTTACCGGCTCAGATCTAGAGCAAGTCATTTAACCTCAGAGCCCAGGTACTCAGTCTACGAAATGGAGTGACAGGGAGGTTACACAAAACAATCACAGATCTTAAAATTACCAGCTAGAGTTCTAGAATTACAGCTTAATAAACAGTTAAAAGATACAGGATTATCTGTTGCACTGTTAAGTTCTGTGGTAATGATGTTCTTCACAAATGCTATTGTGTCATTCACCACACCATGGACCTAAAAAACAAGATCAAATGAGTTAATACATGGAAGACACTGATAATGGTGCCTGTCACATACAGTCTGATATTCTTAGAATAGCAAGGACTTCTAAACTGGGATTTATTCTTACTGTAGAGCTAATTCTTACCCATAGATGTTTTCGATCTAGCTATAGAATAAAACTTGCTGAGAACAAGGAAATGAGGGTACTTGCTCTAGGGAAGACTTTATTACAGTGTAGATTGGAACTTGGCACAAGCTGAAGTATTGTTTCATGCCTGAGATGCATCTGTCAGTCCCTCATTCAACTAACTGCCATATGCAAACGAGTTGTAACATCTGCAATTCACTTGGCTTCACACCAACCCAGATCTTTTGCATTTTATATTTAAAATTAAGCCTCACAGATTCATTTATAATGGTCTATGTCTGCCTATTAAATGCAGATAAGATCTAGCCATAGATATTCCCCTTGAAGTATGATTAGATTTTCCTGGGACCATCCCTGGCAGGCTGGTTCTAGTTCTGTCTAACGAGGAGAACCAGAATTTTTTTTTTTTACTTAGGGCACTAAACCAAAACAGTAAGCTGTCTGTTGGACTTCTCTGCAAGGGAGCTGAGGAAAGCAATTCAAAGGGAAACAAGTAGCTTACCATCTAAAATGGAAACTTTACAATAATTGAACAAATGGAAGTATGATATACATAATTTTAATAGGGGCAGTACAGAAATTTGGATATAATTGGCCATTACACGATTTTCTAATACTTTCCTCTCCTTCTATCTTCCCCCCCTAAGTTGGGGGAAAGAGTAGAAACATGTTGGATTTTTGCTTACCTGTGGACAGCAGCGCAAGGTATATGCATCCTGAACGCGATCACAAAACCTGTGGCTTTCTGTACAAGAGGTAGAAGGGGTGGCAGGGGACATATTAGCAGTTTTCTCTCCAAAACACGAAAGCAAATAAGCTCACTCACATAAGCATGTCCAGACCTGCTATTTCAGATGGGTGGTGATCTGAATCCAAGAGGGACCGAAACCGAAAAGCAACTTCAATTTGCCCACGGTGAGGGCGAACAGCATGAATGTCTAGAATTGAGGAAGGAGAAAAAGTCTGAGCAATTCTTATATTAGAATGAACTATCACCAATAGCCCAGGACCATACACAGTGTTGGCAGAGCCCTCAAAAGCCCCAGGGGTCCTTAACCACCACTCAAGTTAAGATAGAAACTTAACTCGAAAAACAGGAGTTTCCTTATTGATTTTATCCTTTCTACTTTAAATATCCGAGTGCAGACTAAGTGTTGAACCCACTGGGAATTCAACTCAAGACACTAAAAAGATTTAGGCTTACCATGGAAGAGGGCTCTACAGGGCCTGATTTAACTCAGTCATTTTTAGGCGGTTTTTCTGTCCTACTGCTTATAAGAGAAGGGGGTCTTTCAAAGATACTGTTTTCAAGATAAGCTACCACTTCTAGTTTTCCTCTCCTGATTTCTGATGGGGACCGGCCTTAATCCTACTTCTCAAATCCTGCAAACAGATTCCTAAGACAACGTAGTTAGATGGGAGTCAGAGCTGGATGATCTGGGGCAGGGTCAGCATTTGTCTATGAAACACACTCATGTCAAAGACCAAGTGTGGCATGACTTAGGTGAAGCTGTAACACAGCACTGGGTATGCACAGGCACTTGGATTTTCTTCTCCCCTGCCATCCGCCCCCACCACTCCCATGGCTGAAGATCTCAACCAGCCCATCCCACCAGCTCTGGCTGAATTAATGGCAACCGAATGGAAGAACCAGGCTGACCGGTATCAAAGGCTTTGGTGGTGCCCTTCAACACCTCGAGAGTCAAGGCCGCCACTATGTCAGCCTGCCGAGCAATAGCACTGGCTCTCTCCACAGCTTCACAGCCCAGGGAGGTGATCATCTGCGTCCCATTGATAAGCGCCAGACCCTTGGGGGAGAGGGAGATAAGTTTACCAGTGTATGTGCACATTGATTTCTTATCTTTTGCTTTCCTAAGAGAAAAGTTAGCCTGTCAGCTGAAGGATGTTGATTCATGGTTTCTAAAGTGTGTGGTAGTAATTCTTAAGCACTCAAGGATGAAGCCATCATATATGAAATCCTTAGTATAAATCTGGAAAAGCAGTTAAGTATCCCCATCCTCAAGGAAGCAATGGAGCTCCAGTGTACACTGCATATAAAATCTTTAGCTCTTAATTATGCTGCACTTCTTCTTCGAATTCTCATTGTAGACAAGACACCCTGAAAAATTTCTGGTCCAAGACTCTTGGCTTAGAGCTTCCTAAGGGATGTTGGCTTGTAGCATCTCTTAGGGATCCTTAGAGATCCCAGTTTGAAGTTTAAGTTCTTCTGTAAGAGAAGCCCTAAGTATTTATGGCATGAAGAGTCTTTTAAATGCTTAAGACAGAGACCTTTCTCCAGTGACCAACTTACAACAAACATGGAAGCTAAGTTTAAGAAACCAGTGAGGCTGATATTAAGACTGAAAATAGCACAAAAATGAAGATTTATGTTAAAATTTATGTTACATTTTGTTAAAATGAACACATTTTCGTTGTGTTTCCTTACCTCTTTTGGTTTCAAAACAACTGGTTTCAACCCATGAGCTTCCAGGACCTGTAGAATGATTAAAAAGGTAAAAATGGGTATCACATGAAATACCAGCATATTTCAAACTTCACGTGGAATCCAGTAAAAGATTTTTAAGCCCAAAGGTCTGTCTTATAAAAGATGAGACCTACATGAATCGCCTCTGTTCATCTTTGCTGGTCTAGTCTCTAGTCCTGTTCTGTAGTCTGCAAGCAGACTTAGCTATCAAATAATTTGCATACCTAAATCAGGGGCTCTAGTGTCTACAGAATCAACCCTGAATGTTGGTTTCTAGCACACTTATATGCAGGTGCACTAAGGCTGGGTTCTGACTCTGTTCACATTCCCCAGCCTCCAGAGCTTGACCTAAAAAAATCCTCTACCCTCATCCTACTTATCTGAACAATGGCAGAGCCTCAGTACAAGGCTTCTTGCTTGTATAGAAAATGTGTGAGCACCAATTAAGAGGGGCTTATGGAGCTAAGAGATGGATACAGCATCCTGAGGGAAAATGGGCAGAATAATCATCCCCTGAAATAAAAAAAAGTGAAAGCAGTCACTAGGCTAAGGTCCCTGTAGGGAAGAAGGAAGACAGGGTGGCACTATTTACTCTGTCAGTTTCACAGGCTTATTAGAATAACATATGCTAATTCTGTTCTGGGTGTTTGGGGCTGAGGGTAGGAAAAATGGAGACAGACAAGCTCAGGCTAATTACAGTCATAGTATGTTAAGTGCTCTAGGAGGTAGGAAGTGGGTAGTGTTTGGTGGAAAATAATCACACAAGAGCCTGGGAGAGCACAAAGTAGGGGCAAAAGGGACTCGGTTGCGGGGGCGAGGTGCTGGGGATGGGGATGGGGATAGGGATGGGAAAAGAACCAGGAAAGCAGAAAGGGAAGTTTCCCAGAGGACTTATCAGAAGGAGGGACAGAGTGAGTGGGGAAGAGAAGAGGGCGTGGCTGGTCCCTCTGCCTAAGACACATTACACTTGGGCTGCAGGGAACCTCTGGCTTCTGTGATGTGCACCCTTGGCGGGGGTGGGGGGAGGATTAGGCAGATAACGTGACAAACAAGACTCTTGTAAGCCACTTGACATTCAGATGTTATCCTAAGGACAACAGGAAGCATTATAGGTTTTGGCCAGGACATGCTTGGGTTTGCTGTGTGAAGGGGGTCGGGGAAACATCGTACCCAGAGAAGTAGTCATGATCAGGTTGCATGGAAGCAAGGTGATCTGGAACCCACATCCCCAGAATGATTATCTGTTCCCTTAACTTATTCCTCCTCCTTGGTCCTCTGCCCCTTCACTTACTGATAGGGGACCTCCCAGCAAGAGATTAGGTGATACTTCAAATAATTCTATGGGCTGCTCTGATGAATTTGGAGATGAGTGAAGAAAATACTAAAGCGTCATCAAAGACAAGCCTTTCTGATTGGCCATCGGATAAGACCTTGTGGGGGAAGAGGGAGGAATGGAACCTCCTTTCCAGAAGCCATTCAGTAAGTGCTATGATCCACAGCTCTGTACCTGTTAGACCAGCAACTAAATAAGTTGCAACAATGTGTGACCTCCCGGATAGGCACTAGATGCATTTTAGATGCAAAATAAATTCCTGCAATTAACACTGGCCACTATACCTTTTTACCAAGATGATCACCAAGTGCAGAAGGCTGACGGTTGAGTATGGAAGCTAAGAGCCTTACCTACTCTGACACCCCTACTGTGCTAAGGCTGGGCTCCTGACTGTCCACACTTCTAAGCTTCAGTTGTCACAGCCACAGAATAGGAATAACAGTGGCCCCCTCACTGGGCTGTTGTAAGGATTAAGTGATGGAAAGCATGCAAGTACCCTGACGTCCAGCCTAGGGAAATGACCACAGATGGCAGCAGTTATTAAGGTCTTACATATTTAGCATCAGCCCAGCCACTCTTCGGAGACCACATCTTCCCTTCCCCAATTAGCCCAAGAGCAAGATGAGAGAGTGGGGCAAGGTCTCCACTGGCACCAACGGTTCCTTTCTCTGGAATGTAGGGCAGGCAGGAGGCTGGGAGAGAAGCAGGCACCAGTTACTTCAAGAGTACTTCCTTCTGGCCATCCTCGCTTTGACACTGACGCCAACCTCCCCCAACAGGATGTAGTATTGCTTACAGCTTAAATACCTGGGGAAAAACAATCCCTCAAGCACAACTAACACTAAGGGACCTGGCTGAGCTGCTGTAGAAAGAAAGAGGCAAGGGGAAGAAAGAGAGAAAGGCTGGAAGGAGGACCCTGCAAGTAGCGAGGCCTTCTCAGTAAGCCACTTTAAGTTTGGACATTATCCCAAGAACAATGGGAAGCATTACACGTTTCAGCCAGGACACACTGGGATATACTGTGTGAAGCGGGTGGGGGGAACACTTTACATAAAGAGCTAATCAAGGAGGGGAGGATGTAGCTCAAGTGGTAGAGCGCATGCTTAGCATGCACAAGGTCCTGGGTTCAATTCCCAGTACCTCCTCTAAAAATAAATAAACCTAATTACCTCCACAACCCCCCAAATAAATAAAAATTAAAGAGAATCAAGATCAGGCTGCATGGAAGCAAGGTGACCTGGCACCTATATCCCTGTAATGACTATCTCTTCCCTTAAATTCTTCTTTCTCCTTGGTCTTCTGCCCCTTTGTTTACTGTTATTGTGCGTGCTCTAATCTGACCTAGAAATTTCTAGAAATTCTAGCAATGTCTCTTAAAGATGTGATCGGGAACTAACTACCAGACCTGTTCATTGCCACCTATTTCTAAGAATGAAAAGTTTAAAAATGATCTCAATAGGAAATTAAGAGACTTCCACAGGACTGAATGGTGTGTGTCACCATTAAAAGCTATTGGAGGATGTCTGAAAATATGAAAATGTCTACATTGGAAAAGTAATACAAGTTGTTCTAGAAAGATGAGGTGTACCAGAGTGTCAACAGGGGTTCTCTGGGGAGGTAAAGTCTCAGGCAACTTATTCTCCTCTTTTCTGCTAGACTCCTTGTCACCCAGTCTGCCACCTCACCACCACTTACAAATGGATATGTACTGTTTTGGAGGAAATTCCCATTAAGTTACTCAAAAAAAGAGGCTGCATTTCCAAGGTAAACTCAAACTACTGACAGCAGTGTTTTTTCCAACTGCTAAGCAATGTCAGTAGGATAGAGCAGTACCACCCACAGCTCAGTGTCCAGATCATAGTTCATCCTGAGAGTTCTCAGAACTCTAGGACCCAGAGGCAACTTAGGCTCACCCATAAAGCATAGGTGGGTTCATGGCTGAAGTTATACGCTCTGGGATTTTAGGCTTATAGTAGGGCAGACCAGGTGGGAGTAGAAACAGGTGTTGAATCACTGCTGGTCTGTGCAGCACAGCCTTACATACCATAGAGTGTTCTTTCAACTTGCTATTCACTGACTGGCGTATCATATCTGCGGGTCACTTGTGCCCATGGGAACTCTAGCTTGGGTTTTGTTCTCTGTGACTGCCAGACCTGCTTCTCCCCCCACTCCTTCATTTCAGGAGTCTCCAAGTTTTCCCTGACCCAGAATGTTTATCCTTATCTTGTGAGAAGGGACAATGGCCTCCCAAGCATGTCAGATCTTGTCTCTACTTTGTAATTTTCCTATCCCAAGAAGTTTAAGCTCCAAAGAGTTGAACTGCATCGTATCTTGGGACTAGACAGCTTCATGATCACAAGCAAGTCTTTAATCTCAGTATTTCTGTTCTACCTTGTAAGAGGCTGAATTTCAGTTATTTAAGTCTGGCTATCCCACCACTTGGGGGGGCATTAAGATTTCAGATTCCCAGGCACCAACCAGAACTACCAAATCGGTCTTTGGGATGGACATTCAGGGATCCTTATATTTCCCAGATGATTTGATGTAACTTCTCTAACTACATTCAAACACCACTGAATCAAAGGTTTTCTCCAGCCTGAACCTAAGGGGCTCTTTCTAGTCTTAAAGATGCCAAGTGCTAAGTGAAGGGTGACAGAAAATGGATGAAAGCCCACAGGAGTAAGAGTCTCTGCCCCACTCCCACCTTCCACCCCCACCTTCCACCCCCATGTAGCTATCCTCCTCCTTGCCAAGTCCATTGGCCATTCATCTCCATTGTTTTATGTCTTGTCTCACTATTTCTCACCACCCTGTCACCACCCAGCCTCAATGGAGAGTCAGTTGGGGATCCATGGCATTACCATTAAACACTTTGATAACTTGTTTGAGAGTCTCCAGGGAAATGCCACTGTATCCTTTGGCTAAGACATTGATCCTTAAAGCCAAGAGCATCCGGCATCTCTCAGGGATTAGTGGTTTCCCAACACCTACAAAACAGAATTGATGTTTTTCTCCAAGAAAAACAAGGTCTTTTCCACCTCCTAGCCACCTCCATCTCAAATTTCTCTCCACTTCTTCACTCAGATCGTTGCACTGCTCTCCCTCCTGACTGTCTCCCTTCAAGTCTCACCTTGCAGACAAATGTGAAACTACAGTTTTGCCTTCCCAGTTCCCCTGTTTAGAATGCTTCAGTGAGCCCCCGCCCTCCCCAACACCCTTACAAGAGCGTCCAGACTCCTCAGCACAAGCACCTTTGCAGTCTGATGGGAGCTGATTCTTGATAGACTCTCCTGTCTCAGCTTGTCCAGATCAACTCATCCCTGGAGTTCCAGCTTTAATTTTGTCCCGACTGAATGACTCTCGGCATGACTGTATTCATGCTTCCATCCCAACCCTGTGTTTCTGCCTGGCCCATTACTTTTTCTGAGATTCACTCAAAAGGTGATCTTGTCTGATGCTTCCTGCCTCCCTGCCCAGCAGCAGAATTGGCACCTACTCCTTGGAACACCCTACCTATTCTTGGCTGTTACAGGATGCCTGACACTTACCCCTCCCCAACCTATCAAATTGGCTATCAAAATCCTCGGATGCTCAAGTCTCTTGAATAAAGTGATGTAGAACAGTCTGCCCTCACCATCCTCAGGTTCCTTATCTGTGGATTCAACTCACATCCAAGGCAGATTAGATCTGCGAATGCAGAACCCTTAGATACCGAGGGCCGACTGCACTTCACTCATCAAATCAGACAAGATTAAGGCGGCACTTAACATTTGGAATGAGTTACCTGAAGAATGTGAACGTACTAGGTTGAACTGGAGCTCCCTGGAAGAGAAAAGGAAAAAAAGCCCTCTTAGATACCTCACAGTGAAAATGTTCCCTCAGCTAGGAAAATAAAGGAAAAATAGCTAAGTCTTTGGAGGAGCAGAATAAGGCAAGATGGTGCAATGGAAGGCACCAGCAAGTATGGGTTTTCTGTATCAACTCACATGCCACTTAACTCAAGCCTCACTCTCCTCATCTGTAAATTGGGGCAAATGTTAATTATTTCCCTTGTTGAAAGAAATCTCAAAAATGTGAATGGGTGGTGTGTGAATGTGTGTGCATTTGGTGAGGAGGAATCAAACTTACTCTAGCTTACTGGTAGGAATTACAGTTCTGGCAAATTTCCCAAAACCTGTAGTAATGCCGTAAACAACTAGAATAAAAAACAGTATACAATTAGACACAGGCCACGTTTTTTAACTCGATAAAAAGACCTGGGTAACATAAAGAGAAAAAGGTACCAGTTTTTTCCTTCACGATGCTGTCTATGACTTCCCTGGATTTTTGCACCTTCTTTTCAGCAGTAGGGGTGAGCTAGGAAAACATTGGTCAGAGCTGAGCATGTGGAAGACTTCCACGTGCAGTGAGAAAGCTCAGGGGACAGCCTTCCCCTCCCTCCAGCATACCTTGATTTTGTAGTGTCCCTTGCCCAAGCCGACCAGATCCTCTGTGGTCAGGCTGTCCCCATCCAAGGCGATGTACTGTGCAAAAGAAGGGGATCTCTGTGAGTCTGAACAGCTTAGTCGCTCAAACAAGAGAGTAGGAAAGCCTCACAGCTCAGACACTTTGATCACTCTTTGTGGAACATGAATGTGCTAGTTAAAAAGACAGCTTGCAGAAGAAGAAGCCAAGGAGGGAAAAATAAAAATGGAAAAGAGTAATAATGCCTTTCCCTACTACCTAGAGCTGGATAAAGCCCCATCCTCATTGGTGGTGTTTGGGCATAAATGTTGCTGGCCCTCCCTACTCCTTAAAATGAAGGGGACTTAATTAACAAAAAAGGAAGTGGCTTGAAGCTTACCTTTTCAGGTTCCCGGTATTTGCTGTATCTGTAAGCCAGGTAAAGGAAAATACTGGGTAGTGTGGAAAAGCCCCAGCCCCATCACTGGCAGGAGTAGCCCCCAGAGCAGACCAACGAGCCTGCAGGAAAGGATACAGGTAAACTCCTTCTGGTTGCGATGGGATGAAGTCAGGGGACATGGTGTCCCCTTCTATAACTGAAACAGAGTGCAAGAGAGACCCTTTATGGATCACAATGGAGAGCCACACTGGTTACTGATAAACCAAGAAAGGGCTCTTCCATTGCCTTTGAATTCTATAGAAATGGCTGCTCTAAAACGACTTCAGATGCTTTCAAGTTTACAGAGGAGAGCAAAAGGCAGAGGTGCAGGTGCTGAGTGTGAACATGGAGGGTTAAATGAAAGTTCCAGATCTAAACCTCACCTCCATCCCCATCTCTGGCTTTATTTTGTTTTGAATCCGAACTCCTCTCTGCTACTGGCCTCCAGTCTGGTGAGGTTCCTTTGAAGGGCAAAGGGACTTTCAAAATGACTTGTAACTGCAAAGGGATTCAGCCCCACAGTCTTGGGTTCAAATCTGGTCTCTGCTGCTTACTAGGAGCCTGACTGACTCTGGGTTAATGTATCCTCCTTTCTGGGTCTGTTGCCTCCTTGTAAAAGGTGGATGAGAATCCTACCTTCTTCGCAGGGGTGTGTGAGAATTTAAGACACGGCCAGTGCGCATTTTCCCCGGAGTGGGGAGGGCAAGGGAACATTCCCTCCCCGGGATGCAGGCCATGTGATTCGCCACTCCCCTCTGGCCACTCACCCACTTCCACGAACTCGTTGTCCTCCAGGGCCACCTCCAGCAGGTCCTCGTTGTCCAGCAGGCCCAGGCCCTTGCAGCGGCGCACGAGGAAGCGCACATCGCCAACCGAGGCGAAGCCGCCATTGTCCGGCTTGTTCTTGATGTACCGGCGCACGGCTTCCCGGCCCAGCCAGCCCACGGTCAGCTGCGCGTCCAGGCAGGGCACGGCCAGCCACTCTCCGCGCACGTGCACCGTGTACCTGGGCATGGCTCCTCCGCTGGTGACGGTCACCAGGACGGGGCAGTTTTATCTGGACGGTGACTACTGAGGTGTGGTCGACAGGGAGAACTAGGACAGGCTTTGAAAACACGCCCCCTCCCTTGTCTTTACTCATTGGACAAATATTTATTGAGGGCCCCACGGTCGCTCTTTGAGTTTTTGCAGCTGAGCTAGAGGCAAGAGAGGGGGACACAGGCAGGGATGCTACCTGCCCACCTGCCACCCAGGTCTGCTGGCAGCAAGGCCTGGGTTCTGGGATCCTGGGAGTCCTGGTGCCTGCTGGCACCTGCTGCTGCCCACTCTCCTCTGGGGTCCTGGTTTCTCCCTCCTGTGCTTTCTGTCTGCTTTCTCCTCCTTTATGGGCAGCTTCTAAACACCACGTTCCTGTGTTTATCTGGAATTACTCAACTGTACAGTGCTTCCCACTGGCCAACTGTGACACCAGGAAGTGTGGCAATGTCCATTTATTTGTTTATTCCCCAAATACATGTTGAGTAACTACTCTTACTGCCACTAAGTTTCTCCGAAGGGAGACTACAAGGCGGGAGATCATTTCCACAATTGAAGGTCACCATCTGGATGAAAGGGCCAGCATGGCTTGGAAGCTAACTGCTCAGACGGCCTTGTGTGGGGCTCCAGCACCAGCACTTACTAGCCTCGAGCAGTAGTTTATTAATTCACCTCTGTTTCCCCACCAAAAGGTGGAGGGGCTAACTTCCTCACTGCTGTGTTTGCAGTATCTGCCTGCAGTCAGATCCTGGCCCTGTCATTTCCTAGCTATGTGACCTCTGGGCAAGTTACTTCACTTCTCTGAACCTCAGTTTCTTCATCTACAAAATGAAGATAATTATAGTACCTATTTCAAAGGCCTATTAGGAGGATTGAGTTCACATATCAAAAGTCCTTAGAGCAGCACCTGATACGATGAAAATGCTGCAGAAGTATTTGTGGTGACTAGTGTTTGGACCTTAATACTCTGTACACCTTTATTCCTTTATAAATGTTCTTTCATCTTGGTACATGAATATCCCTAATCTAAGTAAGCGTCTTCAACAGGGATCACTGCTCCCTGCACCCAATCCATTACCATTAGTATTAAGGAACTCTGAAGAACATGAAAAAGAAATCAAAGAAATGTGGGCACTGTTTGAACCAAGTAGCATTTTAGTAATAAACCAGTTTCTAGAGATTGGATTATTCCAATGGGAAAATCCTGTGAAGTCTGTTTCCCCTAAAACAGACTGCTGTTGGGAATGGAGACACTGTTGCTCACAGAAAACACCCACAGTCAGAATGCTTCTCTTACAGCTTACTGAGAAGTGTATGAAGAAAGAGCTGTCTCTCCTTCGGCCTCACTGGAGTCAGCACTTCAGCTACCCATTTCCTGACCACACCCTGGAACTCTTCATCGTCTGAATTTTGTACACATACAAATCTTAAATTCCAATACCCCACCTTCTGACCACAACCTCCTACCCTTCCAGTTCCCCTCATTTCAGTCGTCTTTGCCCTTGAACCCGGCCTTGGGTCAGTTCTTTCTTCCCTCCATTTCCTACCACCTTTCTCACTTTCCTTGGAAGCTGGTCCCCTAGTTACTCACCTGGACTGCTTTGAAATTCCTTTAAAACCCTAACCCCATTCCTACACTGAGTCAGACCCACCCCCTGGGTCATCACAGCAAACTTCTGTCAGTGTTCACCCAAGTGGCAGGCTCTGCTACAGAAAATCCTGTGATGGGTGGATCATGGCGCTCTCCTGCTGTGTGTCCCTCCCCCTTAGAGGGTTCCCAGAACATTCACCCTGCTCCTCAAGGACTTTCTCAATATCTACCCCCTCTAAGAGGAAGCCCTTACCTCCTACATCTCAGAAAACTGAGGCCCTTAGACCTGAAGCACATTATGTTTCTGCCTTCCTCCATTCATTCATCCAACAAGTAACTCTTGAATGCCTGTTATGTCCCAAGCACTATGCTAGGTGCTGGGAATGAAATAAGATACACTGTCCACCCTCATGGTGCTTACTCCCTGCTGATGATTGCAGATGTGTAAAGAAGCCTAATAAGAAGTCCTCCTACGCTCTGTGCTGTGAGAAAATTCAAACTACTGGGTACTCCAGTTGCCAGCCCCAGCTGAGCCCAGATTCTGCGTAATCACAGGCCAGACATCAGACGTGTAAGGAGAGAAGCTGCCAGATGACCCCATCTCCCAGTGAGTCATGCCGCACTGTTTGAGGATTCTAGGCTCAGGCCCTAGACACCGTGGAGCAGAGGCAAGTTATTTCCACTGGCTCTGTCCAAATTCATGACCCAAAGAACCCATAAGTCAATACTTTTAATGAAGTTATTCTTTCTTCACCTGGTTGGAACACAGTTCCAACTTCCTTTGCTTAGCTAGATTTCTCATTCCTTAAGACTGAGTTCAGGCCTTTTCCTCTCTGGGAAGCATTCCCTAAACCCTTCAGTTGGGGTAAGTGGCCCTTCTCTGGGCTGCTTTACTTCTTCTTTAGCATTATATAGATTATTACTTATTTTTGTTCACCCAGAAATTATGTGTGTATCCAGCCGGGCACAAAGGTATTCAACATACACATATTAGCTGAAGTTAAGTGTAGACTCCACTGAGCTGGTCCCAGGTAGGTCCCTACAAATGTTTGTCTTTAGCGCCCTCTACCGTCTCTGTAGTTTCCTTCAAGACCACCCTACTGGCCTCCCTTACCCCAATTCACTTTCAGTATCACTAATTAGTGATAACTGAAAAATGACATTAGCTTAGAGTCAGAGTTAAGCTTATAGGGCAGGGGAAGCCTCCAAGAGCATCATCTGGGTCCATGGATTTGCTAAAATCTAATCACTTAGAATGTGATTATATACCAGGGATTTGAGCTGAACTGTCTCTTCTGGTGTTCCTGGGATGGAGCCAAGTGAGAGCAGAGCCTTGAGAAACAGAATCACACTGCAGTGTAGATGCATGTCCAAAAGGAGAGAATTGCTTAGGGGAGTGAGAACAGGGGAGAAGACTCAGGATTACAGGAAGGGCCAGGAACCTGCCTCTTTGATATCTGCCCCACTATCTGGGTGTTTGCTTCTATGTATTTTAAGACTTTGTTGTTTTTGTTATTTTTACTACATTAGCACTTTGGGCGGGTATTTATTGATGATCTACTCCCACCCACATTTATACTCTAAGACACCATTTCTCTTTGCTAGAGTTGATTTGGCCAGGGCCCAAGCTGGGTTAGAGTCTTCCCTCTGGGAATCTGAAACTGAGACAGTCTCTCCATGTGGTAAGAGCTATCTGCAACAGTAAAGCTGGGGGTAGCCAGACTATACAATAAGGACCAGAGAAACAGAAAAGGGAGACAAGAGTTTTGATGGCTCTGCAGTCCCAGTGTCTGTCCCCTTCTGTCTGTCCTCAGATTCTGATAGCCTTCCCCAACTCTGTAGCCTTAAAATAGTCCTCCTTTTCCTCTTCTGACTTCTAGTCATTGGGGTTGCTGTCACTTACAATCAAAAAATCTTAACTAATACGATAGGGGTGCCCAAACCGTGTGCTGAGGCACCTGGGGCACTGCATTACACTCATGGGGGTATTTTGTTACTTTCTCACTTGGCTCAAGTTGTATTGTTTTCAATTATTTCTTTCTCTGTGTTGTATATTCGATGTGGGTGGAGAATAGTTGCTGACCACTAAAATAAGGAGCTGAGGCAGGCTGAATAGACTGTCAGGTGTACCTGAGGGACTGATGGGAAGTAGGAGTTTTCGGGGTGGCCATCTGACCCTAACGGACAGGAGAACAGGACAGGTCCAGTGGGTCAGTAGGTGGATCCAGGCGTGGGGAGCAGAACGTTCTCACTAGAGTTTATACATTTTGGTAAGAGTTCATCCTGTGTCCATCAGCTGGGTGACAAGCAAATCTAACTGAATGTTCATGTTTAAGGTTATTTTAAAAGCAAAACTCTAACCATGTTGAAGTTTTGGTGTGCAGCAGATTCCATTTAAAGAGCTTAAAATACAAGGTAAATAATATGTTGATGTATCTTGTGACCATACTGGGAGAAAATGAATATGAAACTAATTTAAAAATTGACATTTATAAATCAAAAGGTTAAACTTTGCTAAAATTCACTTTACAAAGAACATGACACCAAGGGTAGGGGAAGGGAGGTAGCTCAGCTTTATTTATGAAAAAAAGATCACTGACAAAACATTAAAAAGCCAAAACTAAAATGACATTTTTCATTACATTGTGAGTTGAAGTTTTGTATTTCTTTATTAATTAATTTTTTAAAAAGAGAAATGTCTGAAATCAGCCATGGGCAGGTCCTTAATCCACTTTTAAATCCTTCCCCACAAGCATGGCAGTCACGGGGTGCATACTCGCCCTGTGCTCTTGGAAGGTACAAATGGCTTGATCGTGGGATTTGTCAAAGGCAGCAAGGTCCCTGTAAAAAAAAAAATAATAATAAAGAAAAGAAAAAAGAAAGATAGATAATGACTTGTTGACTTGTTTTGGCAAACTGTATTATACTTGTGAAGTAACTGAAAAGTAAACAGATTAATAATAGATATTTATGTCATGGTTATATATATATATTTTTTTTTTCAGAATTCTGCCAAATCCATAGTCAACATAACTTCCCTAAGTATTCTTAACTTCTATCTTGTGGCCAAGATACAACTTTTCTCAAGCAACCTGCTCTTAAGACTTCTTTGCAACATCTGAATCAAAAAGATTTGACTTTACCTGCTCGATTCTTCTTGCATTTAATTTGACTCTTTTTTTCTTGTCCATCCCTACTCACCAATTATCTTCTACTTGCTTTTAAAGATCTTTCTGTGTATGTAAGATTGTCTTCAATTTTTTTTTCTTTTCACCAGCGTCTAGCCCTATTTGGCCCATAATAGGTAATCCATATATAATGCTCCTTAAAAAACTAATGAAATCATCTCAAATTTTAAATATTTTGAAGTGTTCATTCCTATCCCAAAATTATATCTATAATCTTAAACAAATTTAAAATATTATTTTTAGATTGCACTTTAGAGTTAAATTTAGCAATAACAAAGACAGCTGTGTAAGATTTTCCTTTCCCATTCCTTCTATAAAGTCAAAGCATAGTCTGACTTGGTTCTTACTTGAATAAGGGTCGAGTAAACTTCATTCTTCCTTGTTCAGTCGCCATTTTTAGAGCCAAAGGAATTGCTTCCTCCCATTTCGATTGAATGCAGAGTCGTAACCATCTAAGAGGAGGATTTTTAGGGGGGTTGGGGTAGGAAATGAGGAGGAAAAAGTAGGATATGACAGGTTTATCTGAAAATTGCTTTTGTAATGATGAATAATCCCAACATTATAGTTGCATTGTACACCACCATATATTATGTCTTTATTCTGAGAATCTCAAATTCTTATATACACCATTTAATAATTGGAAAAGAGAAGGAAGAAGAGTTTGTTCTTGAAAAAGATCATATGTTTTAAAAGGTTTGGATCATGTCAGTGCTCATGAACCTGACATATGCAATTTCTGAAGGAATTAAACTTTGATTTAAGCTCACACTACAAATCTGACTTAAGAAAGATGAACAGAATCAGAGATTTCTAACTATTCCCATGTCAGAGTCCATTGGTTACTCGTTGAAGAATGCCTATTTACCATTGAATCCTTAATTCTAATTTTTTTATAAAAGCTATGAGAAGCTTAGAATGAATTTTAACAAAAAGATTAATATTATTATCTTACAGATACTGCAAACTATTCCTTAAAGACCATGATAATGATGGTTATAGACGCAATAAATTTGACAAGGATTTCCCAAGCCTCATGTATGTCTCACACGCTGCTTTCCCTTTCTCCACCTTTTAAAGTAGTTTTCTACTTTCTTCCACTGAGACAAGTTAAAATGATGTACCTGAATCGTATTTCAGAATTGTTAATGGCATTGAAGTTGTACACCTCTTGCATTCGCTTTATGTGCCCCAAAGGAAGAGGTGCCTAAGAGCAAAATAAAGAAGTATAACGTATCATTTCAACAGGATTCCTTGGAAGAAAGGAGCTGGAGAGAAATTCTTAGCCAGATTAAAATCCTCAGTATTTTATAATATAGAAATAAGTTAGATAAAAATAAAAGAAACATGCACACTAAAATAAATTTTGTGCAAACTTCTTCTGGATAAGGGTGTTCTGCTAGGAGCCAAGGGACTAATTTAGTTTGTGAGGTACACGGAGAACTAAATGAGAATTACTCTCTCAGACTTTCTGGCGTATATAGATGCTAACCTTCACAGCCTTTCCAGAGTCTTTCAGGTTCATCCTTATACCTTTTATGTCTTAAATTTATTCCATTCTTCAGATTCTGTCACAGTTCCTTAATTTTTTCCCTCATCAATTCCTCCCAGCTTTATCATTGTATATTTCCTCCAAAATCTATATCCTTACAAAATAGCAATTTTTAAACTTTTATATTGCAGGCCTCTTTCAGAATCTGATCAATATTATGGACCCCTTCCTCGGGGTGAGGGGAATATATTTACCATATAAACACAAACTTGTGTGTGTAGTTTCAGGGGGCTCATAACTCCTGTGCCTGTGTTATCCCACGTTCAAGTAGAACAGGTTTGCATGAAGGAAAGAAAGGAGAGTTCCGTCTGGACCGGCAGAGAGTCTGTGGTGTCTGTGGGGTGCAGGCTGAGGTTCCACTAGATTGATGGTAGCTCTCCGCTCGTCATGACCTCATCTTACAAAATCCTCACTCCACCCTCATTAACCATCTCTGCTCTCACTGGCTGCCAGACCCTTCCCAAACTGCTTAGTTCAACCAAGCTCCAAGTCCACCGTGGTAGGCCAGCTGGTTAAGTTCACCTCCCAGGTGCCCTTACTTCTGTAGTGTCCCCTGTGCCTACTCCCCAGCCAGCCCATCTGGCTCTCTCTCTGCTTGTTTCTAGGCTACCCGGCAGGCAGGGCTACAGAAACTGGTGAAACCGTGATGGTGGTTTCATGCACTGAAAATGGATTCTCTAAGGCCCCTGTTGCTTTAAATTCCTACTCCTCATTTTGTATCGATTCCATAGGAAATTCTGTTCAAAGTCTTCTCTGTTCCTCTCCAGGTCCTTGGACCCAAGAGCTCCCTGCATGTAATAGTAGAGACACTGTCATTGTCTCCCTTTTGAAATACAGCACCTCCTTTCAACTTCACATATTCTTTTAACTACCTGGCTTTGAAACCTTCAAATCTGCTTGGACTCCTTCCTGTTAACCCCTAAATCCAGTCGGTCACAACCCCTATGCTCTCATCCTGTGTGATCTCCCTCTCACCCATCTTGTTCTTTCCTTTGTCACCAGCTCCCTCCCTCCTTCCCTCATGTCCTGTCCTCCAAGAATCTCCCTACTAACTTTCACCACCAGTGTTCCTCACAGCACTCCAACCCTAAGCACCAGTGGGACAGTCTTCATAATCCATCACTCCGTCAAAGGACTCTCTTGTTAAAAATGCTAAATACTTTGCTACTGACGAGAATACAATCTAACATTCTTAGCGTGGTTTTCAAGACTCATCACATCTGATTCTAGCAGCCTTTTAGTAGTATCTGTGTTCACGTCTTTCCCAGAGCTACCACTGACTCCTGCAACGCTGGGCACGCTGTCCCTTGCTGCTCCCTGACTTGAATTCCTACCTCGCTGCTGACCCTGCTCTGCTCAAACCAAGCCCTCCTCCTCCAGAATTCTTCCTGATGATGCCAGTGAGAAGGGAGTTCTTTTTCCTTTTTTTCCTCAAATGATACATAAAAATATCCCTCCTTTTATCACTAAATTTTGCATTTGTAACCTTTCCTACTAGATTATAAACTTTCTGAGGACACAGCATATTCCTTTCTTACATGTTTTTATATTCAGCACAATATTAAACATAGCAGGCATTCACCAAATGTTTTTAAGGAAACAAATGGATTTTATAAACCTTTTTTTTTATGTTAGTTTCCACATTAATTTTTCTTTCCAAGTTGGGTTCGACTGTAAACACTGTTCCTTTATGCCCAGTTTAATTTCCAGCGTTTTGAACTAGTACTTACTCTCTGGAGCATCTGTGCTAAAAATTCATTCAACTGATGAGAAGATAGGTCTTTCAGGTCTTCTGAGCTGAATGAATTTAAATCATCTTCTTTGGCCTAAAAGAAATGTTACCTGATTATTTCCATTTGTGTACAATTCAATAATACTTACTTACTTATTCTGACATAAAAATAAAAATTAAGAAAGAGAGAAATACAAGTATGCATAAGATTGTTAAAAAAATAAATTTAAGCCTTAGCTATTTTAATCATTCTGAGATTGCATCACCATAACTTAAAGAGCTGATATGCCTTTATTATTTAGGAAAAATTAGACTATTAATAATAAGAGTGGAGGAAACTTTTGACATCCTTTGTACCACTCATGATACATAGATTTCCAAAGTAAAGAAACATTACGAAAAGCATGTCCACTACTTTATAGGCCATTTCAAAAATTTGGGTAAAGGATCAAATTGCATATTTTAAATATCACACTAATGAATGGATAAGGCCACAAGCTGATGTTTACCTCCATCTCCATACATTCTATTTTCCCCACTTAATCTTAAAAATCATCTAAGGGGAAAAAAAGTGAGTCTGTACTTTTCAACTGAGATTTGTTGCCAACTGTCTTTGAGGAAATGATAAAGGAAGACTAAATAAAGCTTACCAAAATAAGTATTTTAAAAATCTTTTAAAACTATTTTGAAGTTCTTTTAAACTAGAGTTTCTTTTAATTTTAAAAGAAATATATACAAACATTAAAAAAAAAATCAAATAGGACCAAATGAAAAATTCCTTTGCTTTTACTCCCTGTCTCCAAGTCCCAATCCTCAGTAACCTACATTAGTAGTTCCTTGCATCTCCTTCCAGAAAATTTAACGTATGCATATACATTCTTGTACAGAAACATATTATTTTACACCCTCCTCTTCCTTCAAAATGCTTCTTAATATCAGAACTTCTTCCTCTTTAGAAACTCACCTAAATATCAGAACTTACAGATCTCATTCTCTGTTCAAAAGCATGCACATTTAAAATATCGACTAAGGATATATTCATTAGTGGTAAAAAGATAAAAAGCAAGGGGATGATAAACCAAACTTCCTGGTCATGGTTACATGGAGGGCAAGGTGGGCAGAGAGAAGGGTGAGATGGAGATGGCGAAGTCCTGACAGGCAGGGACATATGCGTACAACCGCCTGCTTCTCTGAGAAGCCGCTTAGATTTTATAATTTCTTACCAAAAAAAAAAAAAAAAAACAACAAAAAAACTTGAACTTAGATCTAACAAGTTAGTAATGCTCTAACCTTGTTACGAGAATCTCTAAATCATCCCAAAGATGTTTATATTTTATTTAAAATTACAGTCTATTTTCCCTTGGTTTCTGGTTCCATTTTCCTGATCTGCCTTACTCCTGACTTGGTTCCTCTTCCTTCTTCTGGCTCTTAGTGGATTCTCCCAAGACCTGGCACTTTCTACTCCTCTTACTCTCCACACCCACACAAACTTTACTGCAAACTATCATACCTCCCTATCTGTTCTTCTGAGAGCCCATTCATCTTTCCTAAAAATCACTTACTCTCCCCTAGGAGAGTAGAAAGAGCAAGAAAAATCAGAACTAATACCATCAACATCTGCTTGTTTTCCCCTCTCAAACTTAATTTTACACATTGTGGGCTGGTACCGTATCATTTTGGACAAACTTGACTTATGAATAGTGTTTCCAAATACATGAGTTTATAAGTAAAGCAGCACTCCTCAGACGTCATTGAGTAGAGATGTATTTGCACAATTCAAAAACGAGTCAAAAATCACATTATTACTCACAGTAATCCATCTTTGACTTAAGGCGATACAAGCATTTGTCAGAGTCATATCATAACTGCAAGGATGAAAAGTAGCAGAGATTAAGTTTTCTAAAAATGCACATGCTTTGCTTTTGCATCAGTGCCATTTTGAAGTTACAGAACTTAATAATTTACATACTTAATACTGTGAAATTTACATATGTAAATTTTAAAATAAAGATAAAGAACTCCAGAATGATGGAAGCAGGAAATCTACCTCATTTAAATATTACTGGTATCATCTAAGGACACAGAAATCCAAGTGGCTACCCAATTACCAAGTGAAACACTAGATCATTCTTTGGAGAGAATGTCACAACATCTCAGCAAGGACTGTCACATGCTTCTGTAGTCTATGCTGAAGGAGCTGGGACCAAGATGAGCACACTGAGCATGACTGCATGGCAGGAGCAGTTTCAGGCGCTCAGGACAACATGGCAGACCCCACAAAGTCCTTGTTCTGGTGGATTTTACATTCCGTCGTTCCTACCATCTAAACATCCAACATATCTGTGAGCAACTGCTATGTGACAGGCGCCATTCCAGATGATGGGGAAATAATGGTATCCCAGGACACCCTTGAGAGACTGCAAAATCATGTGAGTTTGTTCTTCTTTTCAGATGAAAGCAGAATTAACAAACTCTGACCATTAAGTAAAGCAAGTTACGCTAAGATGTGTGTTCTCAACTTAGAAAATAAATCATTACAATGGAAGAGACCATGTAATGTGTGCAAGATTCTTGTCAGACATCCCTCTTTGTCCATAAATCAAGCATGCTTGCTATGAAATGTTTCTGTTAAAGAACAGAATCAGCTGCCAGTTTGTCTTGGTGAAGTAGTCAGGCTGTGGACAGAAGGGAAACCCTCTCATTTGCCCTCCAGACCAAGTGGGATCAGAGGTCCTTGACTGCTTAGGCAGTAAATCACCTTCAGCTAGAACATGACTTAGCACTGATTTTATAAGGAACAATAGGGCAGTAGAAAAAACCTTTGGCTGATCTGTTTTTTGGTGCCTGAAACTTTTTCTTGTTGTAATGAAAAAAAACGAGGTAAGAATTAGCCCAGGGAGGGGAAGCAACCCTTACGTAGGGCAAGGTCCTAAGAAAAGTAATGAATGAACCAGGTATGAGCCCTGTTCTCATGGTGCTTCAATGCAATGACAGAGAAAGACTAATAATCACACAAATAAATCTAAAATTACAACTGTGGCAACAGCTGTGAAGAGGAGATACACAGCACCAAGAAACCCCTACATGGAGAGTTGACCTGGTTAGAGAGGTCAAGGAGTGCTTCCATGGGGAAGTGATTCTTGAGTTGAGATTAGAATTAACTGGGTGAAGAGTACTCAGGGTGGAGGGAACGGCATGTTCTTGGCTGCAACACAAAGCAGTTAGCATCTTCACAGGACTCTTAGAATACCAGGCTTCAGGTCCCTGATACTAGGAAGGTGTTTCATTTAAAACATAGTATAATGGAGGGTTTAAGATTGCCAGGGTTTGAATCTCAACTCATTACTTGCTTGCTGGGCAACTTTCAGCAAGACACTCTACCTAGCTGAGCCTAATCTGCCTTCTCTGGAGTGGGGACGATAACTGACAACACTGTTGTAATGATTAACACGATACTTATATGTTATTTTCAAGGAAAGGGGAATATCTTACTCTTTTCCATCTCTCTCACCATCCTTGTGCAGAAAGGAGGCACTCAATAATTACTTGCAGTCAGTTGAACTGATTTATATTAATAATATCATGGAAATTATTCATTTGACCTCAGAAGTTAAGGTTCTAACACCTAAGAACTCTCCTCTCATCACAAACTAGGAATAGCTTAAGGAAGGCATAACACCCTTTCAGTTATTTGAGGAGCTCTAGGATTTAGGAGAATGGGGAGGAAAGCACTGGTGGGTAAGCACTTACTTGGGTTTTATAGGGGGCAGTCCAGGAGAGTAGAACCAGGCATTCCAATCAACTTGATTGAGAATATCAACCTGTGAACAGAAGGAACACCCAGTTTACTACAGAACACTCTTTTCTATTGAAAAAAAAAAATCTAAAACAGACTTTCAGGTTCTCAAATCTATAATTTTGTCTACGTAGACATGTCAGGATAATTTCTGTTTCTTTTCTAATAAATTCATACTCATCAGTATACCTGTCAAGTCATCTATACCTGTCAAGTTATCTGTCAAATAATTAAAATAGAAAAATTAAGTACACACAAAAAATAAATCTCTGAAACATACTATAGCAGATTGCTCTGAAATTCCACATATGAGTTCATGTTGTTGAGATCACATTTTAAATAAGAAAACATTCAATGAAAGATTGAGTCTTAAAATGAATTCTAAAGCAATACTACTATGAAGTAGTTCATATCAGCCTAATAAACAGTCATTAAATAAAGCTATATTGGGCATGAAAAATAAGAAAGCTTTTAAATTCCAACCTTATCTTTAAAGTGGGAATACAGGAAATCTTTCCAGTCATCCGTGGTTATGCTCTTGTAGGAAAATTTCTCAACGTAAGCCTTTAAGAATCCTAGGAAAACCTCTAAGAGTTTTTTAAAAAGAAGAAGAAAAGAAAAAAGAAAAAAGTCAATTAGTAGAAAAGTAATTATTTAACATATTTTTTGGTTCTTCACATTCTACCAAGCCACAGAGAACATTCAGAGAACAGGGAAACCAATGAGGGCTTTAAGAGTCAAAGAACATTAAAAAAGGGAGGTAGGGACTTAAGCTGGACCTTGAAGAGAATATGCAATTTGGTGGAAGGGGGAAGAGAAATCCTAGGTAGAGGTAAGGGGGTGACACAAGACACAGAAAAGGGATATCCAACACAAGTTCTAAAAGCAATGATGATCAAAAAGGAAGAAAATATGTAAGCTTGGACAGATGGAATGAATCCAGATGAGGTAGGTCCATCAAAGTCCATTGACAAGACAGTGCTTTTAAACACCCATCAACAGGGAAGGTTACATAAACTCAACACATGTATGTAATGAAATGTTATGACAGCGTCAAAAAGCATAAGATAGATTTGTATGTTCTGACGTGGAAGGATGTATGTAAAACATGGTTGAGTTAAAAAACAAATGTAGAACAAATATATAGCATGATTCACTTTCTGTAATAACTGTATATTTATTTGTTTGTTCATTTACACTTAGAGAAAGATCTGGAGTCACACATACCAAACTGAGGAACTCTCACTTGTCACTCTTACAAACTTCTATGCAACACAAACATTTTTTTTCAATGAGTACATACTATTTTCCTAATCTTTCAGTTGTTTTTGTCTTTTAAGTCAAGCAGAACACTTTAGAAGTCACGGGTTATTCAAGGTCTTAAGTAAAGAGGTAACATTAGAAAATGATACAGATTTCTTCTGCAGCTACATAAAGAAATGAACTGAAAGAAAAAAAAGTGGAGCAAAAACAACAGTTAAAAATTCTATTACCCTCAGAAAAAAAGTCAGAAAATGCCAGCTACTTGCCTGGTCCTCCAAGAAGCTGTTCAAGGTAAAAGAGTAAAGCAAAGCCCTTCTCATAGGGAACGGAGGAATACGCTACATCAGGATCCACGTTTGTCAGATCAACCACAAGTTTGGTGAAAGGATGTGTCTCCCCAAAAGTCTTTATCTGTGAGACACAAAATTAGAGGAATGTTCAAATATGAAGACTGGTTACCACCATGCAAACAAGCTAGTAAGGGAGTGTTACTTCACCCGGTGGCATAACTTTAGAGGAATCTAGAACTTAAACTTAGAGACTGGAAATCATAGGATATGTTAGCACACATTTCTGGAAGTCTATTAACAGGATGGCTACTAGCATTAAGGTTTCATGATATTTCTTGCACAATAGTAGGCTTTATTCTTACAAAAAACTAGAAGAATGTTTCAGTGCCTGGTTAGCAAATTCAGCTCAGAAGAGAGCACTTAAAAATGACATAAATGCATCAAATAAAATTCAAACAGAGTAACTAACTGACTCCATTACTTGCAAAGGCCCAGTGAAGTCCTGTTGGTCATGAACACAACCTCACACAGGATAATGACTCACATGTATCAACAAAACATTATACCAGCATCTGCTTGATTTCCCAAACTGGTAAAAGTGACTTTCTTTTTGCTACTTAGTAAAGCTGCTCTGCGGAATGAATTTTTGAACACCTACACAATTCTGGATGAATGCTTTTAAATGTATCACTCACTTACCGAATTCTGTAGTTCTCCCCATCCTCCTAGAGCGTGAAAATGTCTGAACTTTTCACCAAACAATCGTCCACAAATGTGGCGTTCCAAGTATACAGTGTGTCCTTCATTTAACCTGAAAAAATTTAAAAATAAAAACATTGACATGGCTGAGATAAAGAGGCATTTTAATCAACAAGGATTTTCTTTTTGGCATTTCTACAGAGTAAAGCAACAGTAAGGCATGAACAGTGCAGTATAAGCAGACTGCCCAGCTCAGAAGATGGTATGGAAAACTAAGCCATGGCTCTGGTTTTGCATGTCCATGTATTAAAATGTGACTATACCAGGAACTTAACAGTAAGCATCAATTGAAAACCTCTGTCCTACCTGACATTGTGACAGTATTACAGAATTAAACAAAACCCAAAAAACAAGCCTGCCAACTCAAGAGATGGTAACAAAGAAAAACAAGATAAACACATAAAACAATTCAGGATGGTGGAAGGCAGGGAAAGAAATTAGTAACAAGAACCAATAAAGAAAGAATAATAAATCTTACCAAAAGTGATCCCAAGTTTTGTTGGTCACTAGATTTCCAGTCCAACTATGAGATATTTCATGTGCAATAACCTAAAGGAAATGGTGGAAGTGATTAATGATAAATTGATTAAATAACTCATTATGTAAGCATTCTAGTTGTTTTTTCACGTAGCTTAAGTCTGTAATCTTATTTTTTAAACATTTTTTATTGAGTTATAGTCATTTTACAATGTTGTGTCAAATTCCAGTGTAGAGCACAATTTTTCAGTTATACATGAACATACATACATTCATTGTCACATTCTCTTTCGCTGTGAGCCACCACAAGATCTTGTATATATTTCCCTGTGCTAAACAGTACAATTTTGTTTATCTATTCTACATTTTGAAATCCCAGTCTGTCCCTTCCCATCCCCCACCCCCTGGCAACCACAAGTTTGTATTCTATGTCTATGAGTCTGTTTCTGTTTTGTATTTATGGGTTTTGGGGGGGGGGTTTGGTTTTTTTTTTTTTTAGATTCCACGTATGAGTGATCTCATGTGGCATTTTTCTTTCTCTTTCTGGCTTACTTCACTTAGAATGACATTCTCCAGGAGCATCCATGTTGCTGCAAATGGCATTACGTTGTCGGTTTTTATGGCTGAATAGTATTCTATTGTATAAATAGACCACCTCTTCTTTATCCAGTCATCTGTTGATGGACATTTAGGCTGTTTCCATGTCTTGGCTATTGTAAATAGTGCTGCTATGAACATTGGGGTGCAGGTGTCATCCTGAAGTAGGGTTCCTTCTGGATATATGCCCAGGAGCAGGATTCCTGGGTCATACAGTAAGTCTATTCCTAGTCTTTTGAGGAATCTCCATACTGTTTTCCACAGTGGCTGCACCAAACTGCATTCCCACCAGCAGTGTGGGAGTGTTCCCTTTTCTCCACAGCCTCTCCAGCATTTGTCATTTGTGGACTTTTGAACGATGGCCATTCTGACTGGCGTGAGGTGATATCTCATTGTAGTTTTGATTTGCATTTCTCTGATATAGTGATATTGAGCCTTTTTTCATGTGCCTATTGATCATTTGTATGTCTTCCTTGGAGAATTGCTTGTTTAGGTCTTCTGCCCATTTTTGGATTAGGTTGTTTGTTTTTTCTTTATTAAGTCGTATGACCTGCTTATATATTCTGGAGATCAAGCCTTTGTTGGTTTCATTTGCAAAAATTTTCTCCCATTCCATAGGTTGTCTTTTTGTTTTACTTATTGTTTCCTTTGCTGTGCAGAGGCTTGTAAGTTTCATTAGGTCCCATTTGTTTATTCTTACTTCTATTTCTATTGCTTGAGTAGACTGCCCTAGGAGAGCATTTTTGAGATGTATGTCAGATAATGTTTTACCTATATTTTCTTCTAGGAGGTTTACTGTATCTTGTCTTATGTTTAAGTCTTTGATCCATCTTGAGTTGATTTTTGTGTATGGTGTAAGGGAGTGTTCTAGCTTCATTGCTTTACATGCTGCTGTCCAGTTTTCCCAACACCATTTGCTGAAGAGACTGTCTTTATTCGATTGTATATTCTTGCCTCCTTTGTCGAAGATGAGTTGACCAAAAGTTTGTGGGTTCATTTCTGGGCTCTCTATTCTGTTCCATTGGTTTATATGTCTGTTTTTGTACGAATAGCATGCTGTCTTGATGATTGTAGCGCTATTGTATTGTCTGAAGTCTGGGAGAGTTATTCCTCCAGCCTCTTTCTTTCTCTTCAGTAATGCTTTGGCAATTCTAGGTCTTTTGTGGTTCCATATAAATTTTATTATGATTTGTTCTAGTTCTGTGAAATATGTCCTGGGTAATTTGATAGGGACTGCATTAAATCTGTAGATTGCCTTGGGCAGTATGACCATTTTAACAATATTGATTCTTCCAATCCAAGAGCATGGGATATCTATCCATTTTTTAAAGTCTTCTTTAATTTCCTTCATCAATGGTTTATAGTTTTCTGTGTATAAGTCTTTCACCTCCTTGGTTAGATTTACTCCTAGGTATTTTGTTACTTTGGGTACTATTTTAAAGGGGATTGTTTCTTTACTTTCTTTTTCTGTTGATTTATCATTAGGGTAAAGAAATGCAGCTGATTTTTGAATGTTAATCTTGTAACCTGCTAACTTGCTGAATTCTTCCATTATTTCTAGTAGTTTTTGTGTGAACCTTTTAGGGTTTTCTGTATATAGTATCATGTCACTGCATATAGTGACACTTTTACCTCTTTTCCAATTTGGATCCCTTTTATTTCTCTCTCTTGCCTGATTGCTCTGGCTAGGACTTCCAAGACTATGTTGAATAGGAGTGGTGATAGTGGGCAGCCTTGTCTTGTCCCAGATTTTAGTGGGAAGCTTTTGAGTTTTTCACTGTTGAGAACTATGCTGGCTGTAAGTTTGTCATGTATAGCTTTTATTATGTTGAGATACGTTCCCTCTATACCCACTTTGGTAAGAGTTTTTATCATAAATGGGTGTTGGCATTCTAGTTTTTTTAATTCTACTTTGTTCAATTTTTTTTAACATTAGCTGAGATATTCATGAAATTACTCAGTTCAGCAAAGAAAATCATAATTTAGCCAAAGTTAAAAAAAGTATAGCACAGTTTAAAAAAATAGTAACAAAATATTTAGAAAATATTAAGATAAATGGAGATCAAAACATAAAATGTTCTTAAATCTAATTGATAATATAATAATGTCTTGCAACGAGAATCTCCAAGTTATCCTTTAGAACCATGTCTTCAATATAACAATACAATGGATATTTTAAAATCAGTTGACTTAATACTTCTCGAGGGTAAGACCATGATAATAAATTTTAACTTACATTGGAGAGTGACTTATCACCTGCCTAAAAAAGAAGAAAAGTACCTTAGTATTTCAGCAATCAAACCAAGACTATATCTAAAAGACTGCCTATGTCAAGATGCAGTATTCTGGCATTTATGGTCCCCTGTATCTACTATGCCACTCCAAAGAGTTCAGAAGCAACATGTACTGAGAAAATAAAAAATACAGGACTGAAAAATAGCAGAATTCTTTCTCTCCCCCATCCTGGGAATTTTTCCAATACCAGGAGAATAAGTATACTTGTCTGTAATTAACTTCCAGGAAATATTTCTTCTCTTCTATTTTTTAAATATCCACTGTTATTCACCCTTATGTACCTTCAATCTCCCCTTATTACCCACAGTATGTTTAAGAAAAGTCTGTAGTGTCCTATGTCTCCTCTGGTGTTTTTATTTTATCTGTTTAGTTGCTAATCCAATACTCACTTGGTTCTAGGAAGGATTTAAAGTAGCTTACAAAGGCATATAAAATATAGCTATATGTTGTGGGCTAATCCTTTCCTAGGCATGGTAAACTGAGTTTTGTTTTGTTTTATTTTTTTAACCAGTAGATGTATGCCAAGTGTAAATGGTATAGCTTCTTTGTCTGAATATGTGACTCACCAATAGATAATTGTTACACAGCCTTCCTCCCCCAATATCCCCAAATGCCTTGAACCCTATATTCTTTTCTCCCAAATAACCAAATCATTCTCTTTAGAAAAATGAGATGATGCTAATAACCACAATAAGCAATAAAATCAGAACTAGGGTTACATAAATAAGAGAAAAGACTTTTAAAAATATTAGGAGTCTAAGGTTCTTCATATCTAGGTTTATGTTTGAGGAAAACTCAACTTCAGATGAAGAAAGATGAACACTTACCAGCAGAGTAGGAGTTACAAAAGTGAGGCAAGGATTTTCCATACCACCGTAAGGGAAGGATGGCGGTAAGACCAATAGGTCATACTGCCCCCAAACATACGGGCCTCCCAGATCTTCTGCAATTTTAAGCATAGATTCAGTCTGGAAAATTAATGCATATATTTGTATGTCTTAATCATTACCATAATGAATTTCTTAAGATTGTACATTGCTTTCTATGAAGGCTATGAGATAGTGATGCTTATTTACAATGAAAATGACACAAAAATGCATGGACTGCAAATCCACATAAAATAAGATATACTATTTGATTCTTTTACCACATTACTTAAAACCATCTCATTTCATACTTAAAATCTTAAATCTATTGTCTACCACAGTTGTTATTATAAGGGGTAACTTTAGGACCAACCTCAGAAAATTCATAAGCAGACTTTTCCACCTGCTCTTTCTCCGACCATACCAGTGTTCTTGGGCCAATTTGCCTGCAAAGTGAAAAAGCTTAATAAAAACAAAATTCAAGACAAATTACTCCCCTGGTTCCAGGAAAGATTTAAAGTATTGCATACAAATCCTTAGAGTAGGAGTGTGATTTACCATGTGCTTATGGGGAGGAGGTGACGTTAAATGGCTTCTCTGAGGTACAAACCTCCCATTGTAAATGTGGCAATAAATCCACGTGTCTATACGGAGATGCAGTCTGGGCCAAGTGAAAACTGAGACATGAAGTGCCTCCAAAGGTTAGCTTTTTGGCTCCGGTAAGACCTTTAGGGATCTAGTTTCTTCCCTCAGTCTTACAACTACAGAAACGCAGTCATGGCTTAATCAGAGATTGTTCCAGAACAAGGGGGGATATAAACTTTGTTATGCCCTTAAAGACTGAACATTTTTATATACGAAGAAACAAACAGAAAAAGAAGGAAATCCTGTCACATGCTATAACATGGAAGAAACTTAAGGACATTTCGCTAAGTAAAATAAGGCAGAGAAGGACAAATACACTATGTCTCCACTGGTGGGGTATCTGAAGTAGTCAAATTCAGAGAACAGAAAGAACAGTGGTCACCAGGGACTGGAGGGAGGTGGAAATGGGGGTTGTTGTTTCAAGGGTACAGTGTTTCAGTTTTCCAAGATGAAAAAGTTTTGGAGATCTGTTTCTCAACAATGTGAATATACTTAACACTAGTGACTACTGAATTATACATGTTAAAATGGTTAAGATAGTAAATGTTGTGGGTTTTTAAAACCACAATAAAAAAAGAAGAAAAAAACAATTATAGTATCACTTATATAAGACTAGAATGCAAAAACATTTTTTTATCTAAATTTCATCTTAAAAATTTTATGCAATGCCAAATCCCAAACAATAAGACTCTGCCTTGATATTCTGCCCCAGAGAGGCAGTGGATTCTAAAGCAGTGCTTCTCCAACTTCAGTATGCATACAAATTATCTGCGGAGCTTGTTCAAATACAAATTTTGATTTAGTAGGCCTGGGATAGGGCCCAAGAATTTACATTTCTAACCAACTCCCAGGTGATGCCAAAGCTATTGGTCTGTGGACCACAGTGAGTAGAGATGGTAACCAGTGCTATCCAACATAAAATTTATGTATGAGAGCCACAAATGTGAGCCACATATGTAATTTTAAATTGTCTAGTGGCCACATTTTATAAAAAAGGCCAAATGAAGCTGATGAAATTAGTTTTAATAATATATTTTGTTTAACCCAACATATCCAAAACATTATCATTTCAACAAGTAATCAGTGTAAAAGATTACTAGTGAAATGTCTTGCATTCTTTTTCTCATACTAAGTCTTTAGAAATCCAGTGTGTGTTTTACACATACAGCACATCTCCAGGCACAGTGGTTTGTGGCTGCCACCATAGATAGCAGACCTCCATGCTGCATGGACTCCAAAGTCAGAGGGCTGAGATATGGGTCCTGGCTCTGACATTTCCTAGCTCTGTGACTCTGAGCCGATTATCTAAACTCACCGAGCATCCATTTCTTTATTGGTAAATGAGAAGAAATAATTGTATCCACTCCACAGTTGTGAGGATTCAATGGGGTGATGCATTGGAGTTGGCAATCAGACCTGCTGATTGTCAGCGGCTGTGACAGTTATTATAATTATCATTTAGTGAGTGCCTCCTCTAGGCCAGGAGCTTTACATATGTTAAGTGTGTTAATCCTCACAAAACTCCTTTGAAGTATATGTGATTATTTCTAGTTTTTAGGTGGAGATAAAACTCAAAGAGGTGAGTTGGCCAAGGATGTAGATAGTTAACTGCTAGAGCTGGAACCAGAATCTGTGTTTGCCTGACTTCACCATGTCCATGTTTCTGGCATTTTAAAGGAAGTGATTACTACAGCCATTCTTAATTGTCCGTTGTTTAGAAATAAGAATAAACAAAAAATTAAGAAAGAAAGGCACCCCAGTTGTTGGTAACATTTTAACAAATTATCTGATATTTCTGTAATATTTATAGGTTTCCAAATGCTTTAATATATTTTATCTCATTTGTTTCACAGAACCACCCAATGAGGTAGGAAAGGGGGATATTATAATTTCAAGGATGAGGAAATGGAAGTTATGAGAAGTGACTTGTTCAAACTTATGTTAGACTCCAGATCTCTAAAGGTAAGCACATGCTCATTCTATAATACTTGGGAAATCTAAGGGGTGATTGTTAAAGATTTTTTAGCATAAAAAATTCGTTACTTACATTTCATGATTAGATTGAGTGTTTCTAGGGCTGTCAGCTTGGTATCTTGAGAAATACACAACTGATCTACCACTTAATCCTGACAGAAGTTCAAGACGCCTAAGATTTAATCTTTTCATAAACCCCACAATTTGTTCAAAAGCTCACCTGCTTTCTAAAGCGCCAACAACTAACGCAATCAAGTAGCAGGGGATCGGAACCTAAGGGGCAGACAAAACACAAACCACATGCTCGAATGAGTGTTTAAAAAGGTTTCAGAATAAGATGATTTGTATTCAAGAGAAAGTAAATTCCCTTTCAAATCTCCAAACATTCATATGTATTACTTTCCTTTTGTATCTCTCAAATTGTTCTCATTTCTGAGGGGTTCAAATAGTTCAAATTTGTGACATAAAACATTTCAAAACATTTCCCTTTTATATCATTAGGAAGGAAAGCATCTGAAATGTGAGAAACATGATTGCACATAGTATTACAAGGTATATTTTAAGCATTTCACAAAAATTAACATACAAGAAGGCATCTAGGCTTTTCTCTTCAGTTTTTTGTCATTTTCTCTTGAATTAAAAACATTTTTTTAAATTTCTTTTTTAAAACCATTCCTGGTAGATTTGAGAGACATGCAAAATAACCTAGCAGTAAGAGGATACTGAAGGTTTGGGAGGTTGGAATCCCAGAAGCTTGTGTGGGAGCAAAATTGTCCACTGTGGCTCCATTACATGTTCTGTTAAAGAGACTTTAAAAAGTGCGTGCGCGCGCACACACACACACAAACTATTCATTACAGTCAAAGATACAAGTCAAATTACCAGCTACATAGGAATTTTAACTTAAAGGACTGTAACAGAGTGCTTTTTTGGTCTAAGACAGCTCTTCCATTTGTAAATGCTACATAATCATGTGCCCATGCTCTGGTACAGGGCAGGTGAAAGTGTAATTTAGGAACCGGGAACCTGCTAGTGACTGAGCTGAGGGAAAATGGGATCGGGGCACCCCCAACTATGCCTATCGAGCAGCCTCTTTCTTCAGGTCAACACTGGGAGCAGAACCAAATATATTCAAAGCACAAAAGAAAAAGAAATGAAGAAAACAGCAGAGGGCAAAAGCTCTGGATGGGCAAAAGCTATTTGTAGCTCCCCACCACCTAATACAAAAATCTAGACCCTAAGATCTTACTTTTTGGCTGAATCTGTATATTTTCCTGCTTGAGTCCTCTGGGTCTGGTGCTTCTCCATCACGAATGGCACTCATCAGTGCTACCAGTTCTTTAGGGACAGACACCTAATTGAGAAGATGTTGTTGTCAGTTAAAATTAAAAGGTTCTATGTAAAATAACTGTTCTTCCCACCTTCTTGACTATCGATACAATAGACTGTGAACCCAATACATTTGTATGTATCAGTTTTATAAATAGAATCAGCAATATATAAAGCTGGCTTCTTTAAAAATGAATGTGAAATATCTGAACTATCTACTTATCCATTCATCCATCCATATTAAGAGCATTTGGTAGAAACTAGATTAAAATCCTAGCTCTGCCATTTACTAACTGCATGGACTTCGGCAAGTAACTTCCCTAGGCCTCAGTTTCCCCCTTCTGGTAACTTCCCCAATCTTCATAAGATTGTTGCAGGGAATCCATAATGTGAATGAAGAGCTCAGCACCACGCCTGGCAATGGCAACCACCACCCCTACTCCCCTCAACACTCTCAGAAGAGATTCCAAAGGATGCTATACTCACTTCAGGACAGAGAATACAATTCTGAACAGTCTCATACTTAAAACATAAACTTGGAGTTATAAATTGTACTTTTTAAGGGTCATGAATGTGAGAAACAAACTTATTGTTGAGAAATGTGAAATAAGTTTCTCTGGAAATTTGTATGGGAAAAGATCCTCATGGGACAAGACGTATGGTAACTTAAGTGTGTGCCCTCCCCCCATGATTCTGAAAGTTTGACTTCTGATGAATGTTGGAATAAAGGATCATCCCCTGAGTATTCATGATCTAGCCAGCATCCAGCCCAGTAATGCTGGACTTTCATGTTCTTCCCACATGGCCCAGTCCTCAAAGCTATCACTGAGGCAGGCCCAGAATCAGCAGCTCCAGAACCAGTGCTGCAAGAACTATAGGGCCCAGAGCTTAAAAGCATGCAAGAAACACTCTGGTCCCGCTTCCTCCCTTCACTTGGGCAGTGACCTATTACACAGATGAGACAAACGGAGGTCATGAGGTCAAAAGACTTGTCCAAGGTCATACAGTTATTAAGTCCAGAACCTGGGATTCCTGGCCTCCAAGTATAGTTTTCTACGGCACTGTTCTACGGGCAGGGTTGTGGGGTGATCTGGGACTCAAGAAGGCCCTGTAAATACATGTTGGTTCCCAATTCTATTTGCTTGGTCTAAGTCAGTCTAGCCTCTAGGAGAACATTTATTTATTAATTATAGTCTACCTTTTCCTAAATGGATTAGTAGTACCCTAGACAAGAATACTTTGGAAATGTACACAGACAAGTCTGCAGTATATGCCCCCACTAGGATACCTGGATAGATGCTTTTAAGGCTAGAAAGTGCATTTTTAGGAACTTTAATTCTACAAATGTCAATTTTTTTTATTTAAAAAGAGTTGTTCCCAAATTCTTGTTTTTAGGTCCAGAATTCTGAATTCCTTTTAAAATGAGTGGCACTCATTTCCTTTTTTCATACTTATGTTTGAAATAGCCTTTAAAATAGAAATTCCAAATAAGGTCCATAGCCTCTTTTTTATGTATTTCAATAATGAAGTAAAATATTTCTAACTATAAAAATTCAATTATTATCTCTGCTTATCATTTATACCACATTTACTTACATGGATCATTTTGGAAAAATATCCCATGCTCATGGATTGGCAGAATTAATATTGTTAAAATGTCCATACTACCCAAAGCAATCTACAGATTGAATGCAATCCCTATCAAAATACTAGAGCGGATCATTTAATTCGGTTAGTAGTTTCAGTGATATTTACCTCTGCACTGTAGGTTAATTTCACAGAAGGAGTGTCCTGGCAAGGAAGAATTGCTCTGCAGTGAATGGCCTGGGAGGGGGAGGGGAAAAAAGAAACAGCTATTCCTCTGTCTCCTAAATCAAGTCATTAAGAGATCATTAAAATTGTGCATTGTCCTTAGACATATTCATTTTAAAAATAAAAATATGCCTCACATTTCTTCAGCTCTTTTAAAGTAACAAAAGTAGACCTGTGGATAAAAAAAAAACCCCTGATTTTCCATTTTATTGTATGGTCAACCCCCACATTTCAGCTGAAGCTTGAAGCAAGGTTAAGCAGTGATTCCTGAGTAATAGTAGTGCCCAGTGAGAAGCTGTTGGGAACCCTGAGTAAAAAGGGCTCTTCAGTGAAGTACATTTGAGAACCATGGCATATTACATCCCTGTCTGGGAGAGTCACTGGTAACATTAGCCTCCTGAAGGCTCTGACAATACCTACAATAAAGAAACCTGTTTGAATTCTTATACTTATTTCAACATGAAACGCATTTTCCTCTGGTTAGTTATTAACATCTAAAGGGGCATGAGTGTTTTGAGAAACACAGCTTGGGGCATGTTGCTAGAGTCTTGACTTTGATCTTGCAGCAAACTACAAAAGTAAACACTAGGAAGATAAGGAGGGAGAAAGAAAAATCTTTCTCACTACCATCTAGACAGATTCATTCACATAATATGTAGTGTTTCTTTGCTTCCACATCAATCTGTCGTAAACATCAGTTCCATCAAGAAGAATGGCCAGAGTACCTGTGATTTTATACCCTGGTCTGTTCACAGATAAGTCTGTATCTATTGCTGGTGAACAAAGGAATCCTAGCCTCTTTGAGACAGTCTACTGAGCTTAAAGGACTACTGATACTAACATCTCTCTCTGAAGTTGTTATAAATCCCAGACATACTTTATGCTTCCATAAACTTCCTTCTATCCTCTATCCTCCAAACTCTAGCCCTTTTCAACTCAGATCTGTAGATTCTTCAAAGATATGGGGATCCCAAATGACCTCTAGATGGATTCGGTATAACTAGAAAAACCACCCAGTTCTCTCTCCCAAAACAAGGTTCCAAGACCATGCCTTTACGGTTCCTTAATGGTTTGGTTATGTGACTCAGCAATGCCAGAGCATTTTGTATGTATTGCACTGGATAAAACTAAATCCAGGAAAATATGCATAGACAACTGTAAGCAAACTCATCAAACAAAATCATTTCCAGATGCTTCTTATCAACTGCAATAATTTCTTAATTTAACTAATCTCTTTCCTCCATTTCAAAAACTGATTCCAACAAGAAATGGAATAATGTGTTCAAAATTTACATTCTTGTGACTCACAAGTCTTACATTTCTTGCCAACTTTAGTTTATGGACAATCCATAAGAATTAGTGATGAGAATCACGTAAGAGATAGTGAATAATTGGTATATTCTTGCCTAGAATATTGTATCTCTTCCAGATTAGTGAACTAAAGGTTTCTTAGATTAAAAAGAGGTTTCAATTGGCAAAAGAAAATAAATATGTCTAAATCAGATGCCAGCATTGCTTCCTTTTTGATATACTTACATTCAAATGTGAGCCTACCACAATATCTATCACACAGGAATATTAAAAGGATTAAATATATGAAGTACCTAACACAGTGCTTGGAAATACAGTCAATGCTTAATGAAGTGAGTTCCTTTAATTGTAAACTATTTGATTACTAACAGAATTAGTTTTTTTTCTTTCAGAGGAGTTTTATACTTACTATCTTTGTGACAGATCATCCTTAATTATGTGGTCCTTTATTCTTAGTTTTTATACAGAAAACATAGTTTAAATCAGATCATTTTAAAGCGATATTCAATATATTTACATAATATTTACATTTGTAAATGTATATGAAAATCAGAAAAAGATACACACCAACTCAACAGCTACCTCTGGGCAATGGTGTCTGGAGAGGATGGGAAATCTGATCTTTCACTTTCCTTTTCTTTATTGTTAGCAATTTTCGTAACCAGTACATACTTTGTTTTATCAATGTTTTCCTTTCATTTTTTGACCATTTATTGAGTGTACTCTGTGCCAAGTTCTATGCTAGGTGCTGAGGATATGAGTATCAATATGACCTGATAGTCCAACCTAGGTAAACACGTTTTCAAATTAAAGGAAGTTTCTTTTTTGAAGTTATATGTGAATTGTTAATAGTGAGAGAGATAAATGAAAATATATGTAGGTTTTATAAGATAAAATAAAATACTGTCTTAGGTAAGACTCATGTATCCATGAGATCTCTGTCCATTTACTTCATTTAACCACATGAGCTGAGAATAATAAATCATTCCAAATCCTTTTTACCTGGCACTGACTAAAGAGATAGGGGTGTTCCTTCCCAGAAGTTTGTTCTGGTGTGAGCCACTGAAGAGCAGAAGATGTTGGAGATGTCTCAAAAGAAATCTCTATAACAACTTCTTGATTTCTATATGAAAGGAACAAATGCATTAGTAGAGTACAATTCAGTCTATCTAAAATTTGAATTTATAATACATACACTGAATAATATAAATAATATTTTACGAGAGTAGGTTCTCAGAATATCTGCTGTGCACTTTATTTCCTGAATGCCAGGTATCTATTTCTTACCTGAATGAAGATGTAACAGGAGCTATTATTAGTTGACTCTCCCACTTTTTTTTCTGTGATATCATGTGATCTTTTACAGTAGTGGGAAAGTAGAAGAAATAATTTTGGAACTTCGACTACCACCGCTTGGGTGCCAGACCATAACAGAGCCTAGAGCTAGTCTGCAAGCTGTTACTGGACAAGGTAAGTCAAGAACTTGACAGTAACTTTTTATGTCTGTTTTATCTGAGAATTTAAAAATGTGTGCTTGTATTTAATCTTTTCTTCCTAGTAATTCATTTTTATTGCATTTTACAAAAGTATTAGCCTGTGACAGATTGGAACTAACAAAAACTGGCCCTTCGCCCCAGGTAGTTTGAGCAGTGCTGTTAATGAGGAAACAACAAATGCTCTGGAGACCAGTGGCCGTGCCTGTGGTTGAATCCTGACTCTGCCACTGACTGGCTGTGAACTTGGGCAAATTATTTCACCTCCCTATGCCACAGCTGTTTCATCTATAAAATGCAGTTAATGATATACCTCCCAAATGATGTGTTTCCTTTCTTTTCCTTAAATGGGAAGGGAAAGCATGGAAACACTGGCCACTGGTAGATGGGAGTAGATCAACCTTGTTCTAGGCCAGTGGCTTTCCACCCTTTTCCCCCTGCCCAGTATATCAAGGAATGGGATATACTCCCAATATGGCAATTCTGGCAGCCACTTTCTTGAGTAAGTTAAATTCTCTCTCTGAGATTCCCTTTCCTCATCTGTAAACGTAGATCATACCACAAAGGGTTACTGTAAGGTTTAGATGAAAGAATACATCTAAAGCACTTATCCTGAGATTGGTACATAGAAACAGTTCTGCTGTTTGTCACTGCTGTTGTTCCATGAATAAAAGTGGCTGGCCTCTGGGGACGAGGTGGAAAACGTGCAGCTTGTAAAAGCTTCCCAGATGATCCTGAGATGCCTCCTTAAGACGGTGAGACCCACCATCACTCTAGATGTTACTAAAATGATGAGTAAAGAAGTAACAGTTATCAGAAGTCCTATTCTTGAGTAATTTATATGAGTTTCTTTAGTGTCTTAAGAACATATAATGTTCACTATAAGCTTCAATCTGAACAGATTGGTAAGAGTAGTGTGCCAATTACTACATACACACAAACTAAAAATAGGAAATGGGAAAAAATGTCTAAATTAAGTGAAAATATATTTCCCCTTTATTTAACTATAAAAGAGAAAGATGGATAACATTCGTACTTGCACAGAGCAATAGGAAGAGAGATTTCCATTGGTGATCCTTTGTAACTTTGTCTTTCTCCAAGAGTATATTTGACTTCTTGTCCATTGATGACCACTTTTTGTATTGTAAGGTCCTTTGTATCCAGAATCTAGAATTAAATTAATATTGTTACATGGTAAGAAAATAGTTTTATACAGCAGAGAAAACTAGTATTAGATATAGGCTAACTACAATGATTACAGAGTAAACTAGTTGTTTAAGGATAGTAAGATAGAGTGAAATTACAGGAATTAAAGGAGTTGAAAGTTAGTATAGATCCCAATTAATGGGACTCTAAGCTTCCTGAAACTTTGGGGGTGTTAATATTTGCAGATATATTGTTAGGTAATTCTGGGACTTTTGCACAAATTCCTGGCTTTAAGGAAAAGATCTAAATTAAAATGCCCTTGCTTCTGTCTCCTAAAACTTAACTTCTCTGCTATGAAAAAAATTCATTTATAACTTGTTTCTTTCATCAGGACTCAATATATCTTATCATATATTTCTTCCTACAATTCATATAGTCCAACTGCTATGCCTACTTTCATATATCCAAAAATTAAAACAAACCTTAGCACTTGTTAGGCAAATAAGCAAACCGCACATCGCTGCTGTTGTGTATCTAGAAAAAGCCCAACCTGGTACAGCAACCCTGACCAAATGACCCTACAGAGGATGGGAGAGCATATCTACTTGCCATGGCTGATTGAGGACAACTGTTTTGGGCAGGAAGTGGGTGGCACAAGTGCTTGAATATTTTCCATCCCAATTAATTCTCTATCTGAGCCCTAGAAACCATAGCCTCTGATTATTTCTCAACTAATCTCTTGTTCTAGAATCTTCAACCTTCCTATGCCACAAGACTGTTTCCAAACAGTCCAAGCACACCTCCCATATTATTTTTAAAACTTTCTCAATCCTTCTGCCCACTTGGATAACTATACCATTTTTCTTCCTGCTTTCTTAAACTCCAAGGGCAATCTATAGCTGCTGTTTCCACTTCCTCATCGGCCTCTCCTCCCGTCCCCCTCTTCAATCTGGTTTCTAGCTCTTCTGCCACTGAAAGGGCCGACCTCCTGATCAACAGGTCTTTTCTGTTCAGTAACTTGACCTCTGTACATTCACAGCCCTTGTGGGCCACACCATCTGTTTGAAGCCCTCTCCTTGGCTTCTTCAACTTTTCAGACAAATGGTTCTCCTGCTTGTCTAATGCTTTTTCTCTCCCCCTTCTTTCTGACTCCTAAATATGGAAATGTCCCTGTGTGCTGGCCTTGGTCCTTTGGTTTCCTTACCGTGGTCTTCACTCCCTAGCTCTCGCTCACACCCACATCTTCACCTAAAACCTCTGTGCGGATGACTACTGGTCGATTTCACAGTTGTACTCCCTCCCCAGGACTTCAGCAGATTATTTCTAATTGCCTGCTTGACATTTCCAGGAGAAATATCATCTCATATTCAATAGGCTTCTAGAAATTCTAAAAACAAAGCCACCATTATACCTCCTAAGTTTGCCCTCTTCCCTGATTTCTCTTTTCTGTTGATGGGACTCAACTTACCTAAGGTTCGAAACATTCAAATAATCCACAATTGATCCCACTTCCCAATCCTGCATAGCCAATTAACAAGTTTTTCTTTTACACTGTCCTCATACTTTTCCTTTCCTTCTACCGCCAGCCTAGACCAGGCCCTGGACTATTAGAACTGCCCACTATCTACTGATCTTCCTACCGCTGGCATCTTTCCCTTAAAATCTGGCCTGGAATAGCATAGGGAGTTAGACTGCCAAGAAACAGCCACTTTCCAGTCACCTCTCTTTTGTACTCTTTTGTGTCAGTTAACTGTGGGTAATGAGCTCAGGACATTTTCTCAATTTTATTCTTATGTCTCTAGAGTCAGCAGTTTTGAGTTGGGAAGAAAATTCCATCCTGACTTAATTTTTTTTTTTTTTTTTTAGAGCAGCCAAATTTGTTATGACTATCATCTGTTTCCCTCCCAGTGGGCAATTATTTCTTTCAGGGTACTCTCTTTTTTGGGTTATCTCAGTTGTTGCCCTTACTCTAAATTAGGACTGATTTCTCTTCCTGCACTTGCATATTCAGAAATACTAGATTTTATATCTTAAGAATAATAAAGTTACTCCTCTGTCCCTTCATTCTAGTACCTATTTCTGAACATCTGATTTGTTGTAGAAACTTGATTGGAATATCTTACGTATATAAACTGCTTACGTTTATGCTACTCTTAAAACCATAAGGAAAAGTTATTTGGGTCATTTCCCAGTTGTATTTCCTGTATTGCCTAAACTTTTCAAATCTGTTCAGAATCAGGACTCAGGTTACTGTTATAACTATTTTTTTGCGAAACCTTTTTCATACCCTCTTGGGTTTGTTACAGCAGCTCTCTCCTATAGAGCTCACTGTACTGCATTATCATCATTTGTTTTCTTCACTAGACTGAGGGTTCTTAAAAAGACAGAATGCTACTTAGGCTTGCATTCCCAGGGCTCAGCACAGTGCCTGAGAAACAGCAGGTGTCAGCTGATGCATGAAGCAAGTCCTGGACCAAGGGGAAACAGAAAATGCAATGTTTAAGCTGTATTTCTCAAGTCCTAACCTTAGCTATCATTCCCAAATTACTTAGGAAATTCCCCTTCCAATTTCACTAATAAATGTTATTAAGAAATTGATCAAAAACAGTAATGAGAAAGAAAAAGTAAACTGGATAGTTGACAATTTGGAATTAGTACTTTTCAACAAATATTTATTGAGCACCAAGTATGTATAAGGCCAAGATACCCATACATAGTTATAAGAAACAGCCCTCCTACAGGAAGTTACTGAGGCTATAATTTACTTTATGTCACAGTAAATAACACCCTCCTTGAATAACACTCAAAAAGAGTTGTACCAGCAGCTGGCCAGTTGCCATGGACTCTGTAACTGATTCCCTTTTTGCACAGATTGCCAGGAAGTTCCCCATCAACCCTGTGGTCCACTTTTTGTGTGTCTCCAGCTTTATGCCATGTGTTCTGCGTCCCCTATCCTTATTCTCCCTTCCTCCAAATTCTTTAATTATATTTAATCTTATTATACTGCATATGTTATTTTAAGCAGTCTCAAATTCTTTCTGCAACAAAGCAGGGTTAAAATAAAAAAGCTTTATGCCTCATTATTACATACATTATTACATCTCTAGTTACATTTTCTACCTGTTATTTGCAGGGTGCTATAATGAAAGAGCTATGCGGCTATGTGTTAAAAGCAAAATGAAAACTGAAACAACACCTTGATCTGATCCTCAGCTCAGCCACTTACTTAGTTAAGACCTGAGGGTTTGCAGTCAGAAAGATGTATTTAATTTCCACCTTCTGCCACTTACTAGCATATATGATATTGGCCAAGATATTAAAACTTCTTTGAGCTACCAACATCAGTAGAAATAACCCAAAACTTTAAAAGGAGTTTTTAGAAAAGCTGGGGATTCATCCCGTGAGAGCTCTTTCAACATTCCCCAGCATCATGGACTCCAAGAACAGAGAGGGAGAGAATGCATGGCGTCCTCACCCAGCACTGGCCCTGGGTCCTCTCTGCCAGAGATGGTGAGGTATGGTGCCAACTCACCTTCAAGATACAGTTAGCACTGTTCACAGTGCCTCAGTACAGCCCACAGTAAGCTTAGGCACTGCTTTCTAACTGAATTCATCCATTAATTCATTAAACTTTTGAGTGTCCTCTACCTGCCAGGTGCTATACTAAGAACCCTACCTTCCCTACCTTCAAGAGTCCATCATCTAGTAGAGGAAACAAACAAGCTAACTTTGAATAAATAAAACCAAACTCTTGGCCTCAGGTTATTGTTTTAAGTAAGAAACAATTACAAACAGATGTTCCCATACTACAATTAGCCTTCCTTTTCTAAAATCTAACATTATCACAATTCCAGGTTCTAGTTTACTAAACAGACCTGCCAACTAGAAGCCATAATTTAAAAATCTTACTTCTCTTGAGATTTCAGGAATGCAGAAACAATGGGCATTTTTAGATTGGGATATTGAAGAGATATTTTTTCCAAATTTTAAGCATCCTGGCTCTTGTTTACTCATGGAACAGAAGTAAAGCTTTTATTTTTTTAAAAACAGGTGAGGGTTCAAGGTCATATTAAGCAATGATAAACTATTAAAATTCACTTTCTTTTAATAAAGAAAAATAAATAAAGAAAAAAGAGATTGCTTTGAAAGAGGACTTCATTTCAGCCAGTCCTGCCTGAGCAAAGCTGTCTACAATAAAAGATAGCCTGGCACTTCAAGCAGACCAAAGTACAACCTACATGGAAATAGTTACCATCTTGCTTATAATGCTTTTATTTAGTTTTTTTCCTTATAGTACTTCTGGAAACTACATATCAATACGTAGAGGGGTCGGCCTATTTTTCAAAAGAATTAGTCTAGAAAAATGTTACCGGACAAAGAGGAAGAAAGTTTCGTGCTACGTTAGTTTATATTAATGAACTCAAAATACAGGTCTATTACTCAAGCAGGAAAAAGTCGTGAATACCACGAACTCTTATCCAAACTTATTATGCCCAATTAATTGACCCCACTTGATATCCCTCCATTAAGCCCACAATACCCTTTATCTGGTTGCTTATTGCTGGGCTTTAGTAGATATCACCATACTACTCTATGCAAAATATACTGTGGCTAGTCTTTTCTTGTTCCTTTAATTTTTAAAACGCTTATCTATGAAAATTCTTTAGGTGAAAGGTGCCATCTTTCCAATACGATCAGACAATTAGAGTAAGAACACTGAATACAAGTTATGTTGTACAGATAAAATAATTTAATAACATTCCATAAATCTAAACAAGGTTTTCATCATTCAAGTGGTTAGAGAGCTTGTAGAAGTCCATATTTTCTAAGAAGTCCAATATTACTTGCTTCTTGAAACCGACTATTAATAAACTGTACTGAGACACCCTTAGAATGCTTGAATAGTCTACCTATCCTTAAATTATTATTAGAAAAGGTTGGTAAGAATCAAAGGTAGGAAGGACTATGAACCCAGAGAGAAAGAGGTGCACCTGGAGTTAGAAAGCAGAAAGAAAGTGGAAGTGTTAGAGCAGGGCTGGGAATTTTAGAGGGGTTGAGAACAAATGGCAGGGAAATTGAAGGAAGACGGTGATCAGTCGTATCTTGCAGACCTGCTAGTTGAAATAAAAGGGCCTGGGAGGGAAGGGTGGAACTGAGAATTGGTAGGATACAGGGCCTGAGACTTAGATGAGACTGTGGACTGAGGAAGGTGCGCCAGGGAGTGGAAGAAATCTGGGGCTAGCGAAGGGAGTTCTGGGCTGCAGGCCGAGAAAATAGGGAAACCACAGGGGGCATTAGCGCTGGGAACGAAGATTATGGGGAGAAGTGGGAAATACTAAAGCGAAATCTGATCGCTGGGTGAGGACTGGGGCGTGGGGATGGGCACCAGGATGTTGTGCCCAGGGACTGGGAAGGGATCTTTGGAGGAAGGGTGGTGAAGGAGGAATGCAGAGGCGTAAATTGGGTTGGGAGGGAACTAAACGGGGTGAGCAGGGTCTGAAGAAGGGGACGCTGAGAAATGAGTAGGGACTGGAGAGGAGGTGCGGAATACGGGTTGCTAGCTGCGGAGGAACAGCGAAGGATGCGCGAAGCAGGATGGGGTGTGGGTCTGGGAAGGGGCCGCAGCGGGGTGAGAGACCGAGGCGGGCGGCCGGGAAGAGGCGGGCACTGGGAGCCTGTCCCACCATACCAGGCTGCGCAGATGGTCCTCCTGAGACTGGACGGTGAGCGCGGCAGACCCCGTCAGTACCCGGCGAGTAAAGTCGACACTGCAGCGCAGATGCAGGTGCCTGGTCTGGCAGACGGACGCTGGGGAGGCTAAGGAGCACGTATCCACTACCTCCGGCATGGCTCTGGGAAGTCCCGCCAGACACGATCCGCACCCCAAGCCTTAGCTGCCACTCAGACGGGACTACTCGACTGAGAGCGAGAGGAGGAGGGAAGGGAGGTAAAGCAAAGGAGGAGGGAGTCGCGGCGCCCGCCGGGAAGGGAAGTTTCTTAAACTCAGGGAAGAGTAGGGCACCGTGTGGGTGGAACTACAAATTCCGTGGTGCAGCGCTACAAGGCGTACGCTTTGCTCCCTGGGAGCGTGTGTGCCTAGGGGTGCTGAGGTGGATCGATTTTGCTCCCGAAGCCGGAGGAGGAGGAAAAGGAGGGGAGTAGAAGTTAGAGGAAGGGTGGGCCGCCGGAAATAAGTGCAGCAGGAGCGCAAACTGAACACTTTCATTCTGGTTCCTTTCAACTTCGGTGGAAGTTGCAATGGTAGTAGAATATCAGGTCTGTTGGTATTGGTGGCTGTAGCTGGTAAAGGCGGGGTCAAAAGGGATAAGAGATCTGCCAGAAGAGTAACTTGTGTGCCGTTCCTCGTTAGTATAGTGGTGAGTATCCCCGCCTGTCACGCGGGAGACCGGGGTTCGATTCCCCGACGGGGAGATGCAGGATATTTTTCTGCCGACTTTCACTCAAAAAAAAAATAAAAATGTTCATACAAACATTTTAAGAGCTGATGTGAAAGAAATAGTCAATGTCAAGTTAACTGTGAAATTTACGTTTTAAAGCTGTTTTGTTGCTGCTTTGCCATGTCAGCAACCCATTACAAGTGAGCTCAGTTCTGTCAGTTCAACAGGTATTTTAGTGCTTATTATGTACATTTCCAAGTCCTGGAGGTCTAAAACGGAAATAAGTGATATTCCCATCTTAGAAATTTAGGAAGTTTATCTCAATATACTGTAACGAGAGAATTCTAAGATATGAGTGTGTACGGTTGGAAAAAGAATGCAGAGCTGGGACACCCTGGAGGAGAGGAAGGACTGAAGGATGAGTTGCCTAAAAAATGGGACCTGAGTTGAAACTGGGCAAAACTGGGAGAATACATGTCTCAAAGGACCTGAAACAGCTGAATTTTTAATCCTGAATGCATGAATGGGGTACTTATTTAAGAGTTTGTGCCACTGTATTCAAGAAGAGATATCCACAGACAACCACAAACGAATTCCTTGATTGATTACTAGATTACTTAAAAGATAGATATGCAGTAGGAATTGTTTTCTAAGATACTGCCAAATATTGACTGTACAAAATTAGCAATTCACAAACAATAGGGTTTTATGCATATCCAGTGGTGGATTAAGAATAGTTTTTTAAATGAAGCTTTCCATTGCTTCCATAAAATAAGGATAATACCAGGATGTATATACAAAAGGAGATTTTATTAAGGATGAAAAAGATGATTTATAAAAAGTTTTATGAAAAGAAAAGGGCATTTATGTGCAGAGCCATGTGAACAGGAACTATTCCAGCTCTACTGCTCTATAGATCTATCTGGAAGTTACTTAATCCCTTGAGGCCTCAGTCCCCTCAGCATAATTGAGATATTTCTGCCTTAGGGAGTTGTTAAAATAACATATGTGAAGTGCTTAGAGGTGTGCTTGCCCTAGAGTGATCATTTGTTACATGTTAGCTAGTATGATTATTTTGGCTGGCTTTTATTTTGTCTGTTTTGATCATCTTAATACTTATTCTTCCTAGTTTTAGAAAGACCTGGGAGATGAGAAGCTGATCACACTGAATTTAGGCCTCTAAAAAGAGTTTGCAACATTAGCAATGATCATGTTTTGACATGCATTTACATTCATGAAATTGCAATTGGTGCAACTGGTGAAAATGCAATTCCTTAAAAGGAGATAAGACTTCTCATTGCATTTCTCCCTTGCTTCACAGAGACTTTACCTTTCTTTAAATAGTCAGTGCAGTTTGCAGATACTGATTAAGTGCATTCTATTACACTATGCTACCTAGAATAGAGTTGGGGGAGGCTTTGTCCTACTTGCTGGATAATTACACCCTGGTACTAAGCTATACCAATGACCAAATATAGTATAGTATTGAAATGAAGGCCAAGGAGAACTATAAATGAAGTTCAGAGGGACAGGGTCCATCCCTTTAGGGAAGGTCAGGAGTAACATTGTGGATGATCTAGCATTTGAGATGGGGTGTGAAGGATGAGCAGGATTTAAATAGGAAAACTGGTAAGGGCTGTGGGATTGACCATGGGGAATGGAAGGTGGGCAGCTATCCAGGTGGATATGGTAGCAAGAATCAAGGCATGGGATCAGAAGCAGAGGTGTGTTTGGGAAAGAACAATCCTGGCAGTGCAGAATCTGTAACTGAGTAGGACCCTATGAGGCTTTCCCGGGACAGACCCCTCTTCCATATGCTCTGCTGTAGCTCCTCTCTGAAGTACCCAGATAATAGTGTCTGATACATATTTCCTGAGTTTTTCAGATGCTAAAACCACCACCAAATAGAAGAAATTAACTACTTGATGATCATGAGCATGTAGCCCCCAGACCATCTGGTGCCTAAGGAATGATAATGTTAACTGCCTGTCACCTCAACCAAACAATCAGAGAATTGTGCACGAGCTGATCGCACACCCTGTAATTCCCAACTCCTAACCTGGCTTTTAAAAATGCTTTGCTACAATCCTTTGGAGAGTTTGAGGGTTTTGTGCACAAGCCACCTGCAATAAACTTTTATCTCTACTCCAAACTCCAACATTTCGGTTTGTTTGGCCTCACTGGACGTTGGACACGTGAACTTGCGTTCGGCAACAAATCCTACAGGTTAATCCAGTGCCTCACATACTCCTTAATATCCTGCCTTTCTTCTTTCCTCTCTAAGTTATACATCTGATATGGTAGAGACCACTAGCTATTCCCCAACATTTATATTTATTTTCACTCTGAATAGTAGAACCTTCAATGTTTTGCTGGACACATGGTCTCCCAGCCTTCTTTGCAATTAGGGCATGTAATTAAGTGCTGGCCACTGGAAGATAAGTGGAATTGTCAATTATGACTTTCAGAAAGTATCCTTAACAGGGACTTTTATAAATATATAGAGCTAGAGCTCTGTCATATTGTATCATGAGGTTGGAACTGCTGGAACCATGCACTGAGGGTGGAGTAGTAGCCCAGGAGCTATGAGCTGGAAGTAGCCAGTTCTCTGGTGATCATGGGAGTCCCCTGTGGACTGGACTTCTTTTCCTTGAGAGAGAAGTAAACTTCTGCTTTGTTTAATACAGTGTTATTTTGGGTTTTCTGTCATCCACTGGGGATTCAGTCTTTATTAAGACACCTGGTCTCAGTTGGATGGGTTTATCGATTTTGCCCTTGATACTTACCCTTTGTCTATCCATTTGTCGCCACTTTATTGTGGACTATTGCATAAGTTTGAAAAAAGTTTTTTATCAATTAGGCTTTCTTCCCTCTATCTTGTGTCTTCTGCAAGAGCATTCTTTCTAATTTAATCATCTCACTACCCTTAAAAGCCTTCAAGGTCTCCTCAATATCTCCACTAGATATTCTCTACCTTTGTTGGTAGATGTGGTTGCCTGGTGCTTTAGCTAAGAGAGTGTTCAAGCTGAGGATGGAGAGGTCATCAGAAGAATGAGAGACAGTGAAGAGGTGGTGTCAATGGATTGGAGCTCCTGTGGGGTTAAAGGATGCTTGAAATCAGAGTCCATATCTGGAAAGATAAGGGGCAGTGTGTGGTCAGGGAGTCTGACAGAATAAGATTATGGATGACTTTCTACTTTTGTGTAAAAGCGGGGAGAAGGATATATATATATATATATATATATATATATATATATATATATATGTAATTTGTTTCTGTCTATGTAAAATGTTCTGGAACAATTCTCAAAAAACTCATGGTGTGGTTTGTCTATGGGGAGGAGCAGTAGGGTGGCTAAGAAAGACAAGTGAGAAGTCAATATTTCAACCAAGGAATCTGTTGAGCCTTTGAATTTTGATGTATGTGAATATATAACCTATTCAAAAAAAGTTACTTATGGATATTTTAAAGAATAAGGGTCTTCAGAACCAAAAACTACAAACAAAACCAAAAACAGCCTTTTGTGAATTCTTGTTTCCATGTGGCCCTCTATGCCACCAGTCTCACCCTGACACGCCCTGCTTCAGTCATGCTGAACACAACTTGCCCAAGATCTCTGCTCTCTCCTGCTCTTCCTTAAGCTGGAAGCTTCACCCTCCACTGCTCCTTGGTGGCAGGTCTCTCCTCCACCCTCTCAGGACTCTGCCTCCACTCCTTCCAGTCTGGGCTGGAGTCTCGTAGAATCTCTTTCCCTAATGGAACGAGGTGTATTTGATGCCCTTCACATTATCCTTCCAATGCGTGAGAAAATAGGAGAAGTGATTAAGCCATCTTTTAGCATGTTTAGTTCACAAAATGGTTGCAGTGGCCCTGACTCATTTCTTCAATTTTCTGTTAAACCTGGTTTTGCTTGTGCAGCCTTGTGCAAGAATTTTAGATTTATATGCATATCTCCAGCCTGTTCTTCCTGTCAAGAAAAGGTTCAGGCAGCTGGGAGCCAGAAACAAAAGGAGCACGAGACAGAGTTCTTCTGATTTTCTAAAATAGCATAAGTGACACCAACCTCCCCTCCCCTTGCCCCCTCTCTCCCTCCCTCACATGCTTGACAGCAAGCAGGGTCTGGTGAAGCTCACCAGTTACCTGGTCTCCCACAAAGGTCTGCTTTTTGTTTCTCTGCCTGCACCCTCTGGAGAGACCAGCCTGAACAAGATAGATTGTCATGTTGTCCTGGGTTGGAGCCTGAGGATCCTGCCAGCACCAGCAGATCTCAGAAATGCATATCTCAGCCTCTGCCCCCACCCTGAGCCCACTGCATCAGAATCTGCATTTTAACAAGAACCCCAGATGAGCCAGGTGCACATTAAATTTAACCTCTGCCTTAGAGGCTCGAAGGATATTTTGGGAGTTGGAGGAAATTCAGTTCCAGAGTTAATCAAACTTGTCAGGACCTGAACCCACAGCCCTGGACCCTCAAATCAATGCTCCCTTAATACCCTAAAGTCATCCTGAGCAACCAGCTCCCTCCACACTGTGCCTAACTGTCAGTTTAGTTGTCAGTCTCCCCTACTAGAGGGAGTGTCCTCAAGTCCTAGACAGTATATTTTCTCACTCTGTGCATGTTTGTAGTATGAATGAACAAATGTATAAATGAATGGATGAGGTTTCATATGAGGTTCCAGGCATCCTTTTATTCAGTGCATTACTCTGTGTTGACTTTGGACAAAGAGAAAACCGCCCTCTGAGCCCCTCCTTGTCCTCTGATGTCACCAGGCAATATGTTGGCTTGCAACAGAGAATGCCTTTACCACCCTCTTGTTTTTGGGGGGGGGGGGGTTGACGCATCTAGGAAAGTGTTTTATTTATTTAGTTTTAAATTAAAAAAAATTTTTTTTTTAGTTGAAGTATAGTCAGTTACAATGTGTCAATTTCTGGTGTACAGCATAATGTTTCAGTCATATATATATACATATAATTGTTTTCATATTTTTTATTATAAGTTACTATAAGATACTGAATATAGTTCCCTGTACTATATAGAAGAAATTTGTTTTTTTAATCTATTTTATATATACTAGTTAATATTAGCAGTTCTCAAGCTGTCAGTTTATCCTTTCCCACCCCCTTTCCCTCCAGTAACCATAGGTTTGTTTACTGTGTCTGTGAGTCTGTTTCTGTTTTATAGATAAATTCATTAGTGTCTTCTTTTTTCTTTTCTTTTCTTTTTTTTTTAGATTCCACATACAAGTGATATCATATGGTATTTTTCTTTCTCTTCCTGGCTTACTTCGCTTAGAATGACATTCTCCAGATCCATCCGTGTTGCTGCAAATGATTATTATACCACTGTCTTGTTAATGGTAAACACTTTAAAAACATTTTTCTTGAAGTAAACTGTTCATTCATAAAAGTGCCCATAAGTATATAGGTCTCTGAACTTTATGGATTGAACACACTGGTACAAGCTGCAGCCAGATTAGACACAGAACATGGCCCCCACCGCACTAGATGCCCCCTCATATTCCCCTCCAATCTCCAGAAATCTCACTCTCCTGGAGTATTGGCTGTCTGATTTGCAGTGATATATTAATTCTACCCGTTTTGCGCGTCATGTTTCCTTTATGCAAATGGGAACATACAGTAGGCACTCTCGTGCCCGACTTCTTGAGCTCATGATGTTTGTGTGATCCCTCCATTTTGTTGTGTGCAGTTCTGGGCTGTGCATTCTTATTTCTGGATACTATGACACATGTGGGTAGACCATGATTTATTTATCCACTCTACTGTGGATGGACATAAGGGTCATTTTCAGTTCTGGGAATAATGCTGCTGTGGACATTCTGGAACAAGTCTTTTGATGAACATATTGTAGCCAGGTTTTGATGGGCTGCTTTGAAGTTCAGACAGCTTTAACCCATGCCAGGAAGTTTCCTGGGGGACCCCTGTGCCAAGCCAGAATCAGTCACTGGGGCAACCGGGTTCCTTAGTTATGGATACAAACCCAACAACCCCCAGCTTGTGTCAAGGGAAGGTAGGTCAAGCTGGGAGGGAAGCTGTTTTCAAGTTATAAGGAAAAAAAAAAACTTTGCAAGTACTGGTTTAGCTCATACTTTATTTTCCCCTCAGTCACTTCTGTTTCTTTTCTAGGTGTGACTGATTGTAAGGTTCAGCTCTACCGGTTTTTTCCTGACTCAGAGATTCTGGCTCTACTTACATTTTTCCTACGAAGTAGCCAGTGTTCCATCAGAACAGGTACTTAAACCTTTTTGTCCTGATGGTCTAAATCAAGTGTGGGGTTTAATGAGTGTCTCCAGGGTTGCATTTTCAAAAGCAGTATTTCTGTCTCACATTGGTTGGCTTTGAACCCAATTTCTCTTCTTTGCCAGAAGAACAGGTTGTTACTACTGGCCTGTGATATATGTTTTTGGCAAAGAACAACCTAAAGGGCTTTCATGCTAAACATTCTTCTCCTCTACAAACCTGTGTTTGAGGAACTAGCTACTATTTTGTCATTTCTGATAAAAGGCCTTACTTGGTATTTGGAGTTGAGCAACTCGTGTAAGAAGCTCACATAGTTGACTTAACACTTCAACTTCGCCCGCAGTCGTGTCTTGGTGTTTCTCAAGCCGAGGCTCCTGCTTCCTCCTAGACCTGTTTCAGACCTCCGTCCAAGCTGCTTCCTCTTGGCTCCCAAGCACAGCTACTTCTCCAGCCAGCCCCCACTTCCTTTCTCCCAGACACACCTCGCCGTGCTTGCACACTCATCCAGGTCACCATGCAGAAGACCCACATCGCCCACCTCTGTTCACGGCCCCCTCTCTCCATGTCTTCCTAATGTCTTCTCCTTTTTCTTTTGGCCCTTAATTTTTCTCAATGCAAATTTTGGACACACACGCAAGCAACCCTCATTATTCACAGATTTCATCTTTGTGGATTTGTCTACTCGCTAAAGTGTATTTGTTGCCCCTAAGTCAATACTTGCAGCCCTTCCGTGGTCATGTGTGGACTGTGAGCTCACAGGGCTGTGAACATTTTGAGTTGCCCAAGGGAGCTCAGCCTTCTCGTTTTGCTGCTTATATTGTAAACACGTTTCCTTTTTGTGGTCTTCCTAGTGTCACATTTTTCACATTTTTGTGCTTTTTGTCAGTGATTTTGATGTTTAAAATGTCCTCTAAGCTTAGCACTGGGAGGCTGTCTAGGGTTCCTAAGTCCAAGAGGCTGCGATGTGCCCCATGGGGAACAGACGTGTATTAGATGAGGTTTGGTCAGCCATCAGTTCGATGTTAATGAATCAACCGTATATTAAATAAGGTAACTTTAGACAGAAACACACATAAAACAAGGTTATGTATTGCTTGGCTGATGAAAATGTCAACAGGACTCTACCGTATTTCCCCTGAGAGCCATGGTTTAGGATTCACTAGTTCAGTGTTTGAGGTGACTTTATGGGACATAATCACTGCAAATGAGGAGAATCAACTGTGTGTATTTCTTGTCCTGCAGTTAGTTTGCATTTGTTTCTGTCAACCTCTCTCTGTTCCCGGAGGAGTGAAGGGGGCAGGCTTCTTCCATGCACACCTTACAGATCCCTCAACTGTCTCACTGGACCCAGCTTGGTACAGACAGCCTGGGCAAGGTGGGGGGTCCTCAGCGGATGTGAAGCGCGTAACAGAAGGGAGGGAGGGAGGAGCAAAGGAAGGAAGAATGGCAGAAAGAAAAGACCCAACCGTGGAAGCTGAGGTTATTGCCTGTCTAAGATGGGTTGGGTCCCCAGAATTTCTCCATGTCTCCATCCTCAAATGCTTCCTCTTTACTTCTGAGCAGAATTGTGAAACTAGAATAATATAAAATTGGAAATTAAGTGATAGTTTGTGATGGATTTGGCTTTTATCTCTTCTCTTTAAGGAATCAAACAGAGCAAATCTTCCAGATTCTTTTGAGTTTTTTCATTTTTCCTTCGTCTCTCTCGCAGTCTGGTCCTCACTTGGAGAGAGACAACCACAGAACTCCCGAACTTAGGCCAAAAGTGGGCAGTCGCAGTAGGCACAACTGCAACTCAGTGCCATCATCACACACCTCTCACGGGGGCCAAGCAGCGTGGATGCCTGCTTGTCCCTGGGAAGCTCATAAACCTACTGAGACTGCAGAATGAAACCGCTAAGGATCAGTGTGGGAGATGGAATAATTAAAGGGTGTTCAGGTGGACTGGTCTGCAGATGCTGCAGGAATTCAATGGGGAGGTCAGTGGGCATCTTCCTGAAAGCAGTGAAGCTGGCACTGAAACACAAAGCGGGGGTCTCTAGCTCTTTTCATTGCTAACCAATATTAGTAAAAACTGGGGGCACACCCTCAATAAATGTTTGCTTGTTTGTAACTTCTCTACATGTGCTAATAAAACTAAAAGGCACAAAAGACATTGAGGGAAAGGTTCATTGTCAGAGATAGTGACTTTAAGTCTTTATTTTATTATTATTATTTTTAATCATTTTTTATTGATTTATAATCATTTTACAATGTAGTGTCAAATTCCAGTGTAGAGGACAATTTTTCAGTTATACATGAACATGTATATATTCATTGTCACATTTTTTTCTCTGTGAGCTACCATAAAATCTTGTATATATTTCCCTGTACTATACCATATAATCTTGTTTATCTATTCTACAATTTTGAAATCCCACTCTATCCCTTCCCACCCCCCGCCCCCTGGCAACCACAAGTTTGTATTCTATGTCTATGAGTCTGTTTCTGTTTTGTATTTATGGGTTGTTTTTTGTTTTTTGTTTTTTTTTAGATTCTGCATATGAGTGATCTCATCTGGTATTTTTCTTTCTCTTTCTGGCTTACTTCACTTAGAATGACATTCTCCAGGAGCATCCATGTTGCTGCAAATGGCATTACGTTGTCAGTTTTTATGGCTGAATAGTATTCTATTGTATAAATAGACCACCTCTTCTTTATCCAGTCATCTGTTGATGGACATTTAGGCTGTTTCCATGTCTTGGCTATTGTAAATAGTGCTGCTATGAACATTGGGGTGCAGGTGTCATCCTGAAGTAGGGTTCCTTCTGGATATACACCCAGGAGCGGAATTCCTGGGTCATACAGTAAGTCTATTCCTAGTCTTTTGAGGAATCTCCACACTGTTTTCCACAGTGGCTGCACCAAACTGCATTCCCACCAGCAGTGTGGGAGTGTTCCCTTTTCTCCACAGCCTCTCCAGCATTTGTCATTTGTGGACTTTTGAACGATGGCCATTCTGACTGGCGTGAGGTGATACCTCATTGTAGTTTTGATTTGCATTTCTCTGATATAGTGATATTGAGCCTTTTTTCATGTGCCTATTGATCATTTGTATGTCTTCCTTGGAGAATTACTTGTTTAGGTCTTCTGCCCATTTTTGGATTAGGTTGTTTGTTTTTTTCTTATTAAGTCGCATGAGCAGCTTATATATTCTGGAGATCAAGCCTTTGTCAGTTTCATTTGCAAAAATTTTCTCCCATTCCATAGGTTGCCTTTTTGTTTTACTTATGGTTTCCTTTGCTGTGCAGAGGCTTGTAAGTTTCATTAGGTCCCATTTGTTTATTCTTGCTTCTATTTCTATTGCTTGAGTAGACTGTTCTAGGAGATCATTTTTAAGATATATGTCAGATAATCTTTTACCTATATTTTCTTCTAGGAGGTTTACTGTATCTTGTCTTATGTTTAAGTCTTTGATCCATCTTGAGTTGATTTTTGTGTATGGTGTAAGGGAGTGTTCTAGCTTCATTGCTTTACATGCTGCTGTCCAGTTTTCCCAACACCATTTGCTGAAGAGACTGTCTTTATTCGATTGTATATTCTTGCCTCCTTTGTCGAAGATGAGTTGACCAAAAGTTTGTGGGCTCATTTCTGGGCTCTCTATTCTGTTCCATTGGTCTATATGTCTGTTTTTGTACGAATAGCATGCTGTCTTGATGATTGGAGCGCTATTGTATTGTCTGAAGTCTGGGAGAGTTATTCCTCCAGCCTCTTTCTTTCTCTTCAGTAATGCTTTGGCAATTCTAGGTCTTTTGTGGTTCCATATAAATTTTATTATGATTTGTTCTAGTTCTGTGAAATATGTCCTGGGTAATTTGATAGGGACTGCATTAAATCTGTAGATTGCCTTGGGCAGTATGACCATTTTAACAATATTGATTCTTCCAATCCAAGAGCATGGGATATCTATCCATTTTTTTTAAAGTCTTCTTTAATTTCCTTCATCAATGGTTTATAGTTTTCTGTGTATAAGTCTTTCACCTCCTTGGTTAGATTTACTCCTAGGTATTTTGTTACTTTGGGTGCTATTTTAAAGGGGATTGTTTCTTTACTTTCTTCTTGTGTTGATTCATTGTTAGTGTAAAGAAATGCAACTGATTTTTAAACGTTAATCTTGTAACCTGCTACTTTGCTGAATTCTTCGATTATTTCTAGTAGTTTTTGTGTGAACCTTTTAGGGTTTTCTCTCTATATAGTAACATGTCATCTGCATATAGTGACACTTTTACGCCTTCTTTTCCAATTTGGATCCCTTTTATTTCTCTCTCTTGCCTGATTGCTGTGGCTAGGACTTCCAAGATTATGTTGAATAGGAGTGGTGATAGTGGGCAGCCTTGTCTTGTCCCAGATTTTAGTGGGAAGCTTTTGAGTTTTTCACCATTGAGAACTATGCTGGCTGTAGGTTTGTCATGTATAGCTTTTATTATGTTGAGATATGTTCCCTCTATACCCACTTTGGTGAGAGTTTTTATCATAAACGGGTGTTGAATTTTATCAAATGCTTTTTCTGCATCTATTGAGATGATCATGTGGTTTTTGTCCTTTCTCTTGTTGGTGTGATGTATTACATTGATTGATTTGCATAGGTTGAACCACCCTTGTGTCCCTGGGATGAACCCCACTTGGTCATGATGTATAATCTTTATTATGTGTTGTTGGATTCTATTTGCTAATATTTTGGTCAGGATTTTGGCATCTATGTTCATCAGTGATATTGGCCTATAATTCTCTTTTTTGGTAGTGTCTTTGCCTGGTTTTGGTATCGGGGTGATGGTGGCTTCATAGAATGAGTTTGGGAGTATTCCCTCCTTTTCAATGTTCTGGAAGAGTTTGAAAAGGACTGGTATGAGTTCTTCTTTGTATGTTTGGTAGAATTCCCTAGTGATGCTGTCCAGTCCTGGACTTTTATTTGTAGGGAGGTTTTTTATAGACATTTCAGTTTCATTTCTAGTGATCAGTTTGTTCAAGTGGTAAGTTTCTTCTTGATTCAGTCTTGGTGGACTGTATGTTTCCAGAAACTTGTCCATCTTCTCTAGGTTATCCAGTTTGGTTCCATATAGTTTTTCATAATATTCTTGTATGATATTCTGTATTTCTATTTTATTTGTTGTAATTTCTCCATTTTCCTTTCTTATTTTGCTAATTTGTGCTCTCTCTTTTTTCTTTGTGAGTTTGGCCAGAGGTTTGTCGATTTTATTTACTTTTTCAGAAAACGAGATTTTGATTTGATTGATTTTTTTCTATGTTTTTTTTTAATCTCTATTTTATTTATTTTCTCCGTGATCTTTATAGTTTCCTTCCTTCTGCTGCCTTTTGGGGTTTTTTTGTTCTTCTTTTTCTAGTTCTTTTAGCTGGTGGGTTAAATTGTTTATTTGAGATTGTTCTTCTTTTTTGAGGAAGGCTTGTGTCACTATATACTTCCCTTTTAGCACTGCCTTTGCTGTGTCCCATACATTTTGTGTGGTTGTGCTTTCATTTTCATTTGTCTCAAGGAATTTTTTAATTTCAGCTTTGATTTCCTCATTGAGCCATTGGTTTTTTAATAGCATATTGTTTAATCTCCATGCTTTCCTTTTTTTCTCCTTTGTTTCTCTGTTGTTGATTTCTAGTTTCATGGCATTGTGGTCAGTAAAGATGCTTGAGATAATTTCTGTCTTCTTAAAATTGTTGAGGTTTCTTTTGTGCTTAAGTCTTTATTTTAAATTGCCATCTTAATCATTTTGATTTGCATAGGGGCCTACATTCTTGTCAGATCTGGTTTGATCATTGTTTTGTTTCATTCGTGAAATCAATGTGCCCCACTTATCTTGGAGTAGAAGCTTCAGTTCTGCCGTTTACTTGTTGTTCACTTATGCTTACCTTCTAACTTTGGCATTGAGGCTGCAATTTGTGAAACATAACCCTAGAACTCTGAGTGACCTGAGAATCCAGAAAAGTCATGAGTCTGCAGGAGGTTTTAACCAGGGGCAAGGAAACACTAGCCCACTGAGAAAAGTTAGAGCAACAGTAGAATAGAATTTGGTTGCTTATAATTATATCTCAGAAGTCATGCCTGTGAAGCAGAGCAGATATACAAATAATATTAGAGATTTAATATTTTCTGCCTGCACCCAGATGATTGCTGTGTGTGCGTGTGTCCATCCCACTGTGGAAACTCCTCCTGAAGGAATGTGTAATTTGGATGGGTTCTTGAAAAGGAAAATACTTCCAGTGATGTTGGTGGTTAAGAGCAAAGTCAGATACCAAAGGCAAACTCAGAAAATAACTCACACTTCTTAAACCCCAGATGTATTTCCAAAGAATGAATCCATTGTATTTTACATGAGATGCCTGTGTGCTCTGGGACTGTCCACTCCACCCTGGCCTCGTGGTCAGGGTGGGAATTCATTGAGGCTTCCTCTCCCAAGAAGTGGAGGAACTAGCCTCCATGGGAAAGCTAGCTTTCCAGCTTCAAGCTAGCATCACTGAGCCTGGAAAAGTGGCATAGCACCACTTTGCAGTATTTGAGTGGTCACATGGAAAACCCCTGATACAATAGGAGAGAACTTCACAAAGCCACCAATTCCAGGAGGTGGGAAACGTTGGGTGCCTTCTTGGCAGCTGGCCACTACCAGGAGGTCAGCGTGATTATCATCCCTATTTTATAGAGGAGGAAACTGGGACTCTGATAGATAAGTAATCTGCTCAAGTCACCCAGTTTCAAACAGGCAGAGTTGGAGCTCAGACCCACTATGCTCAGGCAGTGTGACCCCAGAGCACATCCTTTCTGAGCATGGCTCTGTGCATGGGCCTCACCACAGACCTTTTTCTAACTTCCTTTCTTCCTCCCACTGCACCAAACTTTGCGAAGATGGTGTCTTTCCTTTTGCTTACACCATTTCAAAAGTTATTGTTTCTTAAGGTTTGGAGGTTGGAGAGTTTCCAAAGAATGAAATATAATGAGAACATCTGGCCAAAATCCCTAATGTGTACATATTTGTTAATTAACTAAGAAAATGTAACACATAGATTACGAATAACCAGACCATTGACCCAGTTTCAGAGCCTTATGTTTACAAAATCTTCACAGGTAGAGTGGATTGTGTGTAGGCTGTTAAATTCCTTTTCTTCATGGTTGTTTGGGTCAGATTGTTGTCTCACGAGGCTGGGTGGGCTAAATTGAGCAACGTTTTGCAAAAGTAAATCTGCAAGATTCAACCTTAGGAAACAAAAGCCAGAAAGAGAAACTACATTTCTTATAAAATGCGGAACTGTGGGATAACAGTTTTGACAACAGTATGACTGGATAGAGGCCAATTTGTATATGAGAATGAATGGGACTGTGTATCATATAATGTCACCTGTATACATGATCTTGTGAGAGAGAAAGTTTGGTTGTTCTTTTGTTGTGACTTTTTTTTTAAACCAAATTTATGCTGCAGTACACAAAATAATTGTAGGTCATTACTTTAACCTAGGTTATAGCACAGCATGAATCAGTAAAAAAATTATAAAAAATTATTAAAAAATTATTTAAAATTATTTTTAAAATTTGTTATAATTTTTTTTAGCACTTTCTATGTGTCAGGCCCTATTCTAAGTATGTTAGACACATTCATACATTTCAGTTAATCCTGACCACAACCTTGTGAGGTAGACTCTTACTTTTCCCATTTTACAGATGGGAGAACTGAAGTATGAGCATGCCCCTGGGTAAGTCACCATTATTTAAGGTGTTAAGTAACCAGCCAAGACTCTGCAGCTTGTAAGTTGCAGAACTGAGATTCAAGCCAGACACTGTGGCTTCAAAGACTAGTGTGTAATCAGGCTTTCTGTCTGGTACAAAAATACGGATACCTGGTTCATTCTTTTATGTGACTGAATAGGCCATTCTCACTGTGGGATCCTCTCCTTCCTGCTCTTACCCCTTCCCCTGCTTGCCCAGCAAACTCTTGCTCTTTTTTCAAGACTCAACTCAGGTTTACCCTCTGCTATCAAGCCTTCTGTGACCTGCATATGAATTTAGGCACCTGTCTTGCTCATACTCTTGAGATATTACCAGCCCAGGTTCTTGTACTCCTTAATCAGTAGAAACTGATAAAAGGCCAGATGAGAAACTCAGACAAGGCTTTACTAGGACTCATGCTGCAGCACAAGGGAGCGAAAACAAGTAACAGGTTCCCTTGCTTGCTGCCTGGGGTGGGGAATGGTTTGAGCTGGTCCCTTAAATGGGGAGAGGGGAGGGGCAGGTCCAGGAGTCAGGCCGGAGGGGTGGCTTAGGTGGCCTGCTCGCCCCTTTGGTATTGCTGTGTGCAGGGATCACGTGCAGTATCCTGCTTCTGCTCCCAGCACCTCAGAAATGGTAGTTAGGTTTTTGGTTTTTTTTGTACCTTGTTCATAACTTGCCCCAACTGTGCGTGTATGCAATTATTTTTAGCCTCTTATAGTTTCTTTGTATTCTGTTGTTCAAGGAGAGGAGATGTTTGTCCAGGTGCAAGCACTGTAGTAAAGGTCCCAGGTCCCAGCCTGTTTCAGAGATATTTGCTGTTTTTATGTCTACGTAGCTTCTAGGGCTCCTTCTCTGGCCCTAGAAGTTCTGTGACCCACGTGTTCCCCGTTACAGGATGTGATCTGAGTCTAGCCAGTCAGAGCATTGGGAGCCACCATTCAGAGGTGACCAGGTGAGCCAGGTCTGTCTAGTCAGAGGGAACCCGAGGACATGACAGGAGCTGCTGGGGAGAAACATGCATGTTCCCACAGTAAGTCGGAGCTGCTGCAGCCTTCTTGTCACCATGCTGTGCCTGAGAATTAAGTCAGAATAAAGAGGGAGAAAGGAATGAGAGACTGGGGAAGAGTCTGCTGCTGACTTGTTGGAGCTTGTGGATCACGCCCCACCTACATCCAAGATATACTTTTGGACTTCATGAGCCAAGGAATTCCCTGTTTCAGCTCAAGCCAGTTGGAGTTTTCTATCATTTGCAATGAAAGGAATACTAACCAGCAGATACATTCCACTCTATATCTACATCTATATCTATTTCCTTCTATCAGTATGTCTCCCTACCTGACCAGGATTCTTTGAGGGCAGTAGATGTTAAATATGTATTTGTTGAAGGAATTTAGCTGAAGAGTGTTTCAGAGGGACATCTTTAGGGAGGCTAATGAACTTAGTGTAAAATGTGATCAAGGGACTCAGTCAGGATGATGTAAGATTGGAAGGAAAGGGACAGATACCAGACGAGAAATTAATTAGCAAGGCAGTGATAGAGAGTGAGAGGGAACAATAGCGCAGGGGCTACCCCATTCAGTGTGTTTGTGTTGTTTTAGTAAACTTCTCTCTGGCCGAAATTAAAATTAATTTCATTGGCTGCTGGTTATTGCCTGTCTAAATCACCCATCTCTGTCAGTTTATCACAAGTAGAAAAATTAATGTTGGAGAATCAGGATCATGTCTGAGCACATAAACATGATTGTCACAAAAGAGAGCTTTTGACTAAACAAACCCCTTCGGGTCTTCATAAGGACAAGGCCAGGAGCTCGGAGGCCTGCACAGCTCAGTTTGTGGTGACAGGCAGCTCCTGGACAATTTCGTGGAGCATCAACTATGAGCAAAGGCCCTGAGCGAAATGGAGATTGGGAGGTGAAGTGCTTACCTTCTCTATCCACCAGCCAAGCAGACACCCAGAAGGAGAACCTGGGAAGGTATGAGCAACAGCAACCTCCAGCCAGCTCCAGGACCCAGTGGAAGAGAGGAACAAGGCCCCTCTTCACTTCCATCACATCTCCTGAGAAAGGAGCCAAGTCCTACTGAGACAGTCTCTTTCAGCAGGACCCTGGGACTGGCCCACAGGAAGGAGCAGCACTGTCTGTTTTGCTTTGGGATTATTGCACTGCTGCTCTCTGCCTTTGTCACTGATCTGCATCCTCCCAGCTGTAAGAAGGTCTCTTTGTGGCCTGTGCCCAGATCAGCCACAGGGAAGACTCGCTCTCTAGGATGAGGGATCTACAGCAGAACTGTCCAGTGGAGCTTTCTGTGATGACGGATACGTTCTGTATTTATGCAATCCATTCTGGTAGCATCAGCCACCTGGGGCTGTTGAGCACTTGACTAGCGTACTTGAGGAACTGAATGTTTAATCAAGTTTAATTAGTTAAAATTTAAGCAGTGACTGGTGGCTTCCATGTTGGTTAGCACAGCTCTCTAGTTTCCTTCTCTCCCTCTCTCCCCGTCTCCTGCTCTGCCTTCTACTTATCTCCCGGCTCATCCCTCTCCCTCTTGCTAAAATAGCTCCTGTGGAATGTGGACTTTCTATTTTTTAAAACCTTTCCATTCTGGGCCCAGTGCCCTAACCCAGTGGATGCACAGTGAGTCAGTTGAATGTGGCCTCTTGTAGTGAAGAGAAAGATTCTTGATAGTGAATCAAAACCAGAATCCATAAAAAAAAAAATAAAACCAACATGTTAAATGATTAGTATTTTACACAACTCCATTAAACTGGTTACTTACGTCTTACTAAGAGGAAACTGTAAGGGCAGAGAACATGCCTGTAAAGAATTCTGGAGCCAGATTCCCTGGTTCAGGATGTTTGTCTCACTTAGTAGCTCTGTCGGCTCTTGGGCAAGTTACTGAATTTCTCAGTATTTCAGTTTCCTCCTCTGTAAAACAGAGGTAATAATACCCAGAGGGTTGTGGTGAAGCTTAACTCATTCTTCTGTGTAAAGCATGTGAGACAGCACTTGGCCCATAGTAAGTGTTAACGTGTGTTTACTAATACTATACCCTTTGCTTAGCGCCCTTCCTTGCACAGGGCAGGCGCTCAGTAGACGTCTGCTGGATGAACGAATGACTGCATTAACTGTGTTGCCACCAGATGGCAGTAGTGCCTCACTTACAAAGACCAAACCAAAACCCTGGGATTGTACTTTATCAGAGAACCATTGAAACTCCCTCCTGAAGTCCCAGATGCGCAGTAGGAAGAAAAGAACTAAACCTCTCCTCTCTCCTGCCCTACCTTTTTCTGTAGTCTCTGCCCTCTCTCTACTGTGATTAACTTCTTCTCATCCCTACTGAATTACTCTGCTTGGGCTACCATAACAAAAGACTGGATGGCTTAAGTGACAGATGTCAGTTTTCCCACAGTTCTAGAGGCTAGAAGTTCAAGATAAAGGTGTCTACAGGGTTGGTTTCTGGTGGGGTCTCCCTCGTGGCTTGTAGATGGCCACCTTCTCACTGTGTCCTCACGTGGCCTCTTCTCTGAGTATGCACACACACAGATCTTTGGTATCGCTTCTCCTTCTTGTAAAGTCACCAGACATATCAGATTTGGGCCCTGCCCCTGTGACCTGATTTAACCTTAATTACCTCTCTAAGGGCCCTGTCTCCAAATACAGTCACATTGAGGGTTAGGACTTCAACATACGGATTTTGGGGGGCAACACATCACTTTTATTTCTAATCTCTATTCTCATATTTCTTACCAATGTGACTTTTCTTTCTTATCCCTGCATCCCTCAGCCTTTGTATGACTTTTGTAGGACTGGTTGTGCAGGTTGTAAACTGAGCAACTCTGGTAGGCACCGTTCATTTCATACTCAGCATGCATTTGTGTACTATGACAATATTGAGACAGATGGCAGTATGTGTCTTGAGGAAGGGGAGTCTTGTTTGAATCAATATATTTTGGAGCGTCTTTGTCATAGCATCTTAGCCTGTATTGCAACTAACACAGAGAGGTTAAGTAACATGCCCGAGATCACACAGCTAATAAATAACAACAAAAGGATTTAACCGGCAGGATGTGAATCCAGAGCCCAAACTCCTAATCACTAACTGGACAATAATATCTTTTTCCTCCAAAAGTTTATAATCTCCAGGAACACAACATCCTGTGTTGGACTTTGAAGGACAGTCAAGCAGGCTCTTAAATAGCATTTGTATAATCTCCTCACTGTGCACCTGAAAGCGCATTACTCTTCCCTTCTGTGAGACATTAGAGATCTAGTTGAAATGTAAACACAAGGTGGGAGCAGCAGCACAAAAAGCTGTCATCTCCTTTGGACCTTGGTACTCTGTCTTGGAGTTGAGATAGAATAGGACATGGGACAGATAAAATATAGCGGAATGCTGTGAGGGAGGGAGGTAAAATAGAGTATGGGGGTGGGGACAGAGTATTGGGAAAGGAAACAGAGGTCCTTTGCCTTGAAGGAAGGTGTAGTAAGTAAAATAATGTCCTTCCCACTCCAAAGATGTCCATGTTCTAATCCCCGGAACTGTGAATAGGTTACTTTACATGACAAAAGAGACCTTGCAGATTAAGGACCTTAAAATGAGGTGATTATTATGGATTATTTGGACAGATGCAGTCTTATCTCAGGGAGCCTTACAAGGGAAAGAGAGAGGCAGGAGAGTGAGCCAGAGAAGGCGATGTGACGGCAGAAGCAGAGGTCAGAGAGATTTGAAGATGCTACACTGCTGGCTTCCAAAAGAAAGGAAGGGGCCATGAGCCAAGGAATGTGGGAGTCTCTGGATGCTGGAAAAGGCAAGGAAGTGGATTCTTCCTTAGATCCTCCAGAGGAATGAAGCTCTGCCCACACCTTGATTTTAACTCAGTAAACCCATTTTGGATTTGTGACCTCCAAAGATAATAAATACCACCAACTTTGGGGTTGTGATACTGTAATTTACAAGAAATATACATATTTACTCATTCAGATCACAAAAATATATTTCTCATATATATTTGGTCTTCCTTCATGGTTCCTGGCTCATAGCTCCCCAAACCCTAAGAATTTCCTGAATGTGACAATAAAGTTGTCTTTTGTTATGTTACTGAGTGACTTTTGGAAAGTACCCAAGGATAGGCATGGTTGCCAGTGGAGCCAACCTTGTGTTTATAGGATGGGAACTTTCAGCCCCATCCCTATCTCTTGGGAGACGAGAGGGGCCAGCGGGTGAATCAGTCACCATTGACCAATGGCTTAATCAATCATGACTATGTAATGAAGCCTCCACAAAATACAAAAGGATGGGATTCGGAGGTCACTGGGTTGGTGACCACGAGACTGGGGAAGGTGGTCACCTGCAGACACTCGGCACCCTGTGCCTTGCCCTTTGCATCTCTTCCATGTGACTGTTCCTGACTTATATCTTAAACCCGTGATGTAGTAAGAAAAATGATTCTCTTAGTTCTGTGAGCCTCTAATAAATTAATTTAACCCAAGGAGGGGGTCATGAGAACCTCCGATGTGTAGCCAGTGGGTCAGACGCACAGGTGATAACCTTGGCTTGTGACTGGCATCTGAAGGGGGTTGGTCAGTCTTGTGGGACCAAGCCCTTAACCTGTAGGACTTGATTCTACTTCTGGGTAGTGTCAGAACTGAGTTGAATTGTTGGACACCCAGCTGGTGTCTGGAGGATTGCTTGTTGGTGTGGGGAAACCACCCCCTACGACATATACACATGGAAATTGGTCCAGGAACCCAAAAGAGTGGGCAGTTGTTAGAACAGCAATAGGATCTACTTCCAGGAGTCTGGTTGTCCAAGGCCCTAAGGGAAACAAGTGGCATACGTATAGGATTTAAATGACTAAAGTTTAATAGAGAGATTTTTTTTTTTATGGAGGTATGGGCAGGGTTAAGAGCATAAAAAAAGGGATGAGGAAGCTTTAATGGGTTAACAACAATAGGAAGCTGGTACCATCCTAAGGCCTGAAGGACAGTGAGAGCTAGGGTCACGAAGAGGCCACTCAACAGAACTGTGGCCACAAGGGCAGGATTCAGGTGTCAGTTCCCCCAAAAGTGTCAGTTATGTACAGTAAGCTCCAACAGTGAAAAATTCTTCATAAAAGACTTTTGTCCCAAAGACTCACGATGAATACCTTACTCATTCTCTGAGACCAAACCAGATAATATTAACAGTTGACTTAGTGAGAAAGGAACTCCATTAGACCTGCTGGTTTGTGTGACTAACTCTGGCTCTAACTTTCACTTTGTTTTGAATATGTAAAAATGCTCTTAGTGATTCTGATTTATGCTTCTTATTTCAACAGATCTTTCTAATGGAAAAAACATATAAATGGAGCATAGGGTATAAAAAGAAATGCAGTTATCCATGCATGCAAAAAACCCATCTAATTGGCAGAAGCTATAAACTGAGCCCTGCCACACACCTCTGGGCAGTGACCCATATTTCAGGCAAAGTAGCAAGGGGAAAATTTAAAGTTCCTCTAGTTTTAATATAGTAGTGGTTACCCTAATCTCACAAATCATACCCAGAATCAACTGGGAGAATGTGCAAGGGGGAATGGGGACTTTGATCTTTTTCATAGTTTCCTTCTCAGTAAATAAACTTATATTTTCAAGCCAAATCTCATCTTGCAATTTCCTGCCAACTTTAGTTCTCTGTATAGCTTACCTTTGCTTTTTCCATGTCTGGCCTCAGGCATTCAACAAACACTTTACTTTTTTATTTGTCCAGATTGAAATGAAACATTTTAGAGGAACAAGGCATGTGATAATCGTCCGCACAGCTCTCCCCTAGAGCATGACATTAATTAGGGCCTCTGTTTCCTCTCAAACTTTCAATTGCCCCCTGATTTATATTAAATACAGCTACATTTGAAGATTTAGAGGTAATCTAAGTGGAAACAGCTTGATTCTTTAAAAAAAAAAGGCATATATAGTAAAAGACTAGGATAATTACAAGCAAATTGAAAGAACAGTCTCAATTTTGTCACCAATAATTTTTAGAATTTGTTAGATTGTCATTTGCTATTACTCTGTTTCCATTTCTTCAGCCAAAACAAGTTTGAACAAATTTAACTGTTTTATAGATGAAATCAATGAATTTAATGTAACTTTAAAGAAATTTAAAACCCAGAAAAATTACCTGGTAGAGTCCTGTTCATTTGGATCCTACCCATATTGGCCATGATTTGAATACAAACTGGCTTAAAGTTTACTTTTCCAGTCCATGGGGGAAAGTTGGCTTTCAAGCACTGGAAAAAGCTTTGATATTTTCAGTTTACATATAAATCAATTATTTTGATGACAAATGATTAGCAGTGTTTCTGACTTCATTAACATTTACACAGGAGTTTGTAGTTTAAAACATTTTTGTGAGTCAGAATTTTTATTCTCATTATATAGAGACATTCATTCAATAAGTATCTTATTGAGAATCTACTGTGTGCCAGGTATTGATCCAAAAGCTAGAAAGAAAACTGTAGGCTTAAACCAGGACCTGTACCCAGATTTAATTTATCTTCTCACCCCCCAACTCCCATCCTAGAACCACCCAACTAGATACTGAACTTGTCTGTTTAAGGACAGAGTGTTTGTCTTAGTTTTCTGACTTTCCAGAATGACAGTGTCTAGAACTGAGCTTGGCACGCCATGAATGTTTGTTGAATGAAAAGTTTCTGACTCCCAGCCTAGTGCCTTTTTGCTGTAACAAAGCTAACATTTATTTAGAGACAATTATGTGTTTGGTGCTGGGCTAAGGAATATCTCATTTATTCCTCAAAATAACCCTAAGAGGTGGATGGTATTATTAGCTTCACTTGATAAATTAAAAAAATGAAGCTCAGAGGGTTGAAAGTAAATTGCCCAGGGTCACATACCCAATGAGTGGCAGAACCAGAATTTGGGTGCAGGAGGGTTTAATTCTGATGCCTGTGCTTTAGTGCTACCCTATACCATCTTTTTTTTTTAAGTTACATCATTTTATTTCTATTTATTTATTTATTTTGGTAGTGGGGGAGGTATTAGGTTTATTTATTTGTTTTCACGGAGGCACTAGGGATTGAACCCAGGACCTTGCGCCTACTAGGCATGCACTCTACCTCTGAGCTATACCCTCCCCCAATAACTGGCTCTTAACTGTTAGGTATCCATCTGCCAAAATGCAAGGTCCTTAAAGGCAGAAATTTTGTACTTTGCTTGGTTACTACTATATTTTCAGAGCTTAGAATACCTGGAATGCTTTGGTACCAAGTTAAGACATGCATGTGGAATAAATGAATTATTTTGTTAAAGGTGATCTGACTGCACCTCTATTTGGTAACATGTTGTTTAACATTTGTTCTGTTATTGACAACAGCAGACACCAGTGGTTGCTATTTCCATCACTCCAGTTGGAATAGTGCTGATTTTGTGTCCATCTTGTTCAAATATGAGTCAAGGAAGAGGCATCCTATTCCTGCTCCAGGGTAAAATCCTGATTGGTCTCAGCCAGTGATTCTCAAGTAAATGTGATCTGGAAATATCTGGAGACATTTTTGGGTGTCACAACCAGAGGAAGGGCTGTGCCACTGATGTCTGGTGGGTAGAGCTCAGGGATGCTGTTCGGTAGTCCACAATGCACAGGATAGCTGACTGTAACAAAGAATTATCCAGTTCAAAACACTGGTGGTGCTGAGGTTGAGAAACCCTATTCTAAGCCATTCACGGTAGTCCCATTTCTTATGAAAGTGAGTGGTCTCAGCCTGCTCATGCAAAGTAATTCTGGCCAATGAGACACAAGCAGAACTCTACTAGGAGAGTGTGGCAGAGATGGTTAACTACCCGTCCCCATTCGTTTTCCCTTTCTTTTCAGTAGTAATACTCCCCCAGTGTTGGCTAGGCACTCATGCAACTACAGACTACACTTCTAGCCTCCCTTGCTGCATGACTAAGTTTTGGCCAATGAGATGTGAGAAAAAACGATGACTCCAATTTCCAGATCGTGTTTTTAATCAACAGATGGCTGTCTTCACTTTCTCTCTTTTCCCCTTTCTGCAGACTGGGAGGTGGTATTGGTGATCCCCCTTAGTATAAGAGTATGACTCCAGGGAATGGCAGAGCAACAAGACTTACACTGGGACTGGTATAGGAGAGGAAAACAGACTTCCTTCTTCTTTGAAACATCATATTTTTGAGTCTTTTTGTTTTAGCAGCTTAACTTATATTCAAATATGGAGTGCCTCTGACTAAGGTTTCTCAGATAAAACAAAAACACATATGCCTGTGTACACACATAGGAAAGGACTGTTTGTCCAAAGGATGCTGTGGGATTTGTGTGGAAAGTCTGGAACTATGGCTGCCATCTTGTGACTATGAGGTATGGTAGCCAGATAGTCAAAGCTAACCTGCTAAGTGAGAATGGCATGGGATCATTATAAAAGTCCTGAATCTCTTTAACATTGTTGAGCCATTAAATTAGCTAACTTTACTTCTTCCCTACCTCAGGACTTCTTGTTAAGCCAGATAGTAAATTTTCCATAGCTTTTAAGCCATTTTGAAGGTTTTTTTCCAAAAATCATGGCCCTATCCTGATTCTCTCTACGTACTCAAGCATAAAGATATTACATGTCACGTATGCGCAGACTTTTTTTTTACTCACATATACTGCCTTCTTCCCTATTTCCTACCCCCCGATAAGTTAATCTGAATCCATGAGGTTTCTGTACCTGAGGTGAGCATTTTGGAAAAATATACACTACCCATTCCTTGTGGAAATAGGGTTCAGGGCAGCAACCACTGGCCCCATAATGCTTCCTGCTTAGAAAAGACACATTGAGCAGGTAGAATAAAGTTGAGTGGGATGCTCAGTTTCCAAGAAGTCAGGAGCAGGACTGCCCTGAGAATTGTGCAGGCTGTGCTCTGCAGGGGTCTAGGGAATGTCATTTGAATGTCAGTGGTGCCCCCTACCGTTTGGTTGTCCACGGCCTGCACAACCACAGGAGGTCATCCCAGATTAGAGGATGCCCACAGCCAGTGTCTAAAACCGATTATTTCCATCTACTTTGCTGCCTTAAAGTCTCACCCATGGCGCTTTCCTCGTGCTGCCTGGACACTGTCCAAAGCCACTAAGCTCATACTAACAGGTTTGCCTTGTGGGCAAACTCCTTAGATGATCTTGAAATGAGAGCAGAGGCGGTAATGGCAAGTCCTCTTTGCTCCTCTCTAGGCAGCTGATTTAGAGAAAGGCCTCTGCTCTGTCCCCCCCAGGGGTTCTGCTTTTCACCATCTGTGCACCAGCCACTGAAGGGCAAGTGCAGAGGTGAAGTTCCATTCATTTCCTGCCAGCTGCTGGCTCCTCCTTTTGGACTCATCTCGAATTGTTTGCCAAACCAGCCAATTAGTCTCTTCACCCTTCCTGAAGCTTTTCAGGGAAGCGATATCACAACTAGCAACCCCCTCATTATCCCACTCCTTCTAAACTCTGTGATTCTAAGTGCCCGCCACGAGGGAGAAATTACCTTGCACATGACTCTAACCCTTCCTTGAAAGACTTCTATTACACACACACACACACACACACACACACACACACACACACACACACACCATCTACAACGTGATCAGAGAGAGGAAACAAGACGAGAGGATGCAGGATTCAAGAATGCGTTTAAAAGTGAGACGCAATGTCAGGGGGGATGTAACTTATAGGGATCACAACTCTAAGTTCAACATGGAAGGAAAAGCACAGTGCCTGTGTTTCCTAATCCTCACTGCAGGGCACAATAAAGACTTTTTTCTAATTTATGGATCTGTTAGTATAAAAGAAGTCTCATGAGTATCAGATTGTGTTAAGTTATACATTTAAAAATTATCTTTATTAGAAAGATATATAATTACATTGTGGGCTACCTTATCCCCCAAACCCAGGATGAATGGTTACCTTCCAGGGTAGGCCAGTTTGATTCATGGAAACACAACCTTGTGATTTGTACTAGGGTTTTCACCTTTAAACATTTCTGCCTGATGGCCAAAGGCATATTCATTTGAATGTCGTATCTTCTCTGATACCTGAGCACAATGGCCATAGGCTGGACAGAGTGGACAGATGCTCCAACTCCATGGACCATGGGAACCATGAAGAGATGTTTGGAGGGTGAAGATTTCTGTGGGGCAGGCTCTGTGCACGGAGGGAAAAATGGATTTGTGTTCCTCACTTCTCTGCTGTGGTTACCACAACTTCTTTGCATCCTTTGATTACTGTCTGCGGGGTTGGGTGGAGGGAGGAGATTGGATTCCTCTTGATGGTTGTATTATGGAGCAAGGATTCGTGTGCCTGAGACACAGAAAGCTGAACTCTAACAGCGGGTGTTTGCAACAAAGTAAGGGTTTATTTGCAGGGTGCTAAGCAAGGAGATCGGGCAGCTCATGCTCAAAAGACCAGAGCTTCCCGATGACTCTCAGGCAAAGGTTTTTAAAGACAGTGTGAGGGAGAGGGTCACAGGGTGCATGATCAGCTCTGGACCTTCTGATGGGTTGTTGGTGAGGTAAGGGTGAAGGTTGGGGAATTTCAATCGTCAGCCTTTTGGTTCCAGCCAGTCTGGGGTCTAGTGCTTGTGGTCAGTGTGTAGTCACCATTGTGTGTGTGTGTGTGGGGGGGGGTGTCTTGGTTTCTGCAGAACAACTCAAAGATATGCATCAGATTGTTCTCTCTGTCCCCTCAGAAGGAACTAGGAGTCCTGTGGCTCCATTGTCCTAATCATTAACTGCTTGAGTCTGCACTTTGGAACTCAGGGAAGGCCTAAGAGACCTTTAGTTTCCATACCAACAAGAAAGGGGGAACACTGAGGGGCTTTTGTGCCCAGAAAGGCTCCACAGGGTCCTGTTCGGTTTCAATCCCCTCTTTGATATTTCTCGATCCTGAGGGGAACAGATCTGGACAAGAAAAAGAATAAAGTTTGGGATCAAGAGATTAATCATTAATCAGCAAGGAACTCAGATTTGGGGGGACTGGGTTTCAACTGGGGAGGTGGATGGGGCCTGGACCCAGGAGGACCACATTGTAGACAAGCCCATCCCGAGGCAAGCTCATTTTCACATAAATAATTACAGGACTGTTGTGCTTCAGTGAGTTACTCTAAGTGAGGCACTTAGAACAGTGCCCAGTACGTAGGATGCAATACTCAGCCGTTGCAACTTGGTTTCTGGTCCAGGGCCTCATACAAACACGTGCTCAGTGCATGTTTGTTAAGTGAGTGACTCAAACTCTGTGCCACCCTAGCATCTCCAACAGTCTCAGGACGATCTTCCTCTTGGTTTGTTCCTTTTCTTGCATGCTTTACAAAAAGGGGCATTAGCTCAACACCTGACCCCCAGATCTTGAACAAAAGGGACAACTATGTTGGAAGCTGGGAAGCTTCTGGCTTTGTGGTGAGCTGGGGGCCCCTGTTGGCAGCAAGAGAATAAAGGAAGGTGGAACTAGCTAGATAATAAAACTGCTGCAAGTCACTGCAGGAAGTAGCAGTTGTCTCCAAAAATGCAGTTGTACCAGATTTTCTAAATAATAAGGAGGGTCGGTCCCTCTAGAGAGGAGAGAGTGAAGGGTTCCTCTGAGAAGGAATTAATTCCCTCTGTAAATCAGGAAACCTCAAAGCAGTCACTGGCCAAGGGGAGGCCCGGCATCTACCCAGAGTGATTCATTTGCTCCTGCTGAACCCGGAAGCTCAAGCCCAGTTGGGCACCTTCCTGGGAACCCTTCCCTTACCCTTCTCCTCAAGAAGCAGGTTTACACCTTTCACAAGACACCCTTTCGTGCCTGGCGACTCCGATTCCCATTGATTCACAGCCTGGCAGCTCCTGCCACCCTTCCTGGCAAGCCCTGCCCTAACTGCAGCTGGAGACCTGTTCATTCTCACACCTGTCTTTCTAGAGCCCTTTAATTGTGAAACCTTCCATTTCACAAGCCAATGAAAGGCGGGCAACTAGGCTTGTAAGCCAGTCCCGCCTGTGGGCTCCACCTGAGTGAGAGTGCTCTTGGCATTTCTCTCATTCCCCTCACTCCAGCCTCACGGCGGGGTGGGGGGCACCATCTCTGAAGAGACCAAAAGTAAGTTGCCCAGGTTGCTTCATGCGCTTGAGGTTTTCTTTTGGGGGGTAATGAAAATGCCTTGGAACTGGATAGAGGTGGCGGTTGCACAGTATTGTGAATAGACTAAACGCCACTGAATTGTGTACTTTCAAGTGGCAAATTTTATGTTACACGAATTTCACCTCACTAAAAATATTAAATCTCTTTTCCCACCAAAGACTGGCTCAGATTCCGGTTCAGAGAAATACTGTAATTTCCCCGGGGGAGTGAGTGGAGCTTGCCCTTCTCACAGCTCCAAGGCAGAGGCTGAGAGGGCAAGGAAAGAAAACACGCCCGGCTGCCTGCTGGGATTCACGTTCCTGTGGTGTAGACAGGCCGGCTGGGGGCCGGGGGTGGCGTTTCCTCACTAAGGCGCCAGCTTCCTATTGTGAAAAAGCTACCTGAAGGTTTTTTTATTATTATTACTATTACTATTACTATTATTATTATTATTATTATTATTATTATTATTATTATTATTATTATAAAAATATTTTTTATTGAGGCATACTGATTTACACTGAAGGTTTAATTATTATGCAATGACAACAACATTTCTTTTCTGTGAAGAGTCCCTTTGGCTGGATTGGCGACAACCGGCCACTCTTGTTCCCTACATTAAATCATTTGTCCCATAAACAAACACTTCTGGAGTCTGAGAACCAGCCCCTGGAAGAGTTTAAAGGGTAATTAATCAAATAAAGAAGGCAGCATTCACAGAAGGTTGCCTTCCACGTCTGCCTCCAGTAGAAGCTTCTGGAGGCATCCTGCACCTGGGTTAGAGTTGTCAGAGAACATACAGGATGCCCGTCAAATTTGAATTTCAGATAAAGAAAAAATACTTTTCAAGCCTAAGTGTCTCCAGTGCAGTGTTGGGGACATGACTATACTAAAAATGTATTCATTGTTTATTTGAAATTCAAATGTAGTGGGGTGTTCTGTATTTTTATTTGCTAAATCTGCTAAATCCAATTCATAGGATTACAGACTACCTACGTTTCGAGTCCAGAGAACGAACAATCTCCTCTGGGACATGCACCCCCGTCAGCTTTCTCCTCTGTGGACACTCTTGACTCCCCCGTGATTGTGCGGCTTCAAGTCCCACAAGCCACAGATTTGTAATAGCCGGTGGCTGGTTATGTTTGTTGCTACCCTGCTGGTGGCAGCAACAGCACCTACGATTTATACCAGGTGGACACTGCCTGCAGCATCAAACCTTCCAGATGGAAACAAGCTGGGGTCAGATGGAATGTGGAAGGGGCCGAGCTCAACCCACTTCGAAGCAGCAACCCAGCTCCATAAGAAGTGCCCTGTGCTGGCAGGACCCACTTCTGGTGGAAAAGTTCCCAGAGACTTGCTGCAAGTTAGCCGTTCTGGATTTTGACGCTCTCCTCCTGCTTTTGTTCCCCCACGTTATTCTCAAGGCCATGAAGGCTGAGTTAGGTGAGGAGGAAGTCTAATCACAGTGGAAAGGATGTGTAAATTGTTAGAAACTGCTGATGCTCTGCTGATTGCAAGTTGGACAACCATGACGAAGGTGGGCTTTTCTCGGCTCAGCCCTCGACCCCAGTACTGGACAATGGGAAGAAAAGAAATATCTGTTGACTTCTAACCCCTGCAAATGGTTGGCAAGGCTGGTGATAAAGAGTGTTCATCAAGCCCATCATTCAGGCATGTAGCTTCCTTTGCTCGAAGATGGAAGGAGTGAGGGGAAAAAAGGCTTGGCCCTCATGATGGAACTCACACTGTGCCCATCCTCTCCTGCAGGTTCAAACAGATCTGCTCCCAGCCGGGGTGGCGGGCTTGTCGTGGACGTCTCCCTCGGTGGAGGCAGTGGGCCAGACCCCCTGAAGCACACAATGCTTTGGCTCCGGCTCAAAAAACATCAACATTCATTGCCGACAATGTCCCCACCTACCGCCTGTCCCTACCCACCCCTTCCTGGAAAAGTGTGATGGAGGAGGGGTGGTGGGCCAACTCCACCAGCACCTGGGGCTCAGGAGCAGACCTGGACGCTGGCCCGGAAGCAGCCCCGGCCAGGGGCACAGACAGCTCCTCCGGGACGTGCACGGGGGCGGCACAACCTTATTCTCACAGCTTTCGCTTCCTGTGAGGCTGTGGAGTCAACGTCTGTTGGCTTGGGTCTCTCTGACCTCAGATGATATGGGAAACGGAGGCCAGTGGGTGAAATTGGGAGGCCGAGCTGTGATATGCTACTATCCGGCTCAGGGTGGGACTCTCCATCCCGGGAGAGGGAGGGGGACTTCCCACCACACCCGGGCCCAGCACAGCCTTTCCAGGGCCAACCCGCCGTCTCTTCTCTCCACGTAGCTCTGAAAATACAGACCACAGACTGGCCCAGTCCCTTTCTGAGGTAACCTGAACCTGGCTGAGCAGCTAACACTCAATTCTTTGTCTACTGACTCAGGAAGTCTTAACTCCCTTCAGCATAGCTGGGTTCTGGAGACTTCTGGGGGGCGGGCGGAAAGTATAAAAGCATACTTTCAGAGGTCGGCTCACTCAGCAGCATCATGCTGAAAACTCACCAGCAGCGCTGACTGAAATCATACACCTGAATCAATTTCCATGAATCCAGAAATCTCGTCAATACAACGTGTTTTTCTCAAGTTTTTCAAACTGGAAGTGACTCTGTCACACCCGCCAAGTCAGACACAACACCCAGCGGCCTCTGCCGATCCCAGGGGGAACAATCCATAAATGGAATTTGGCTCACTCGACGTGGTCCTTGAGAGGACTGCACAAAACAACTGCTTCAACAGTAGGAGAACCTGATGGTAAGACAGGCCTTCCTTCTTTCAGAGACTGAGCGGAGTAACTGGATTTCCTACTCGCACACCATTCAGATGACGGAAGTAACAACAGAGAGACTCCTTCTTCTCAGATTTTCTCTCACCAGCCTTTGTGGAGGGTCTTTCATGGGCCTCTTGTCGAATTTCTCCTCAGCCTGGGGCTCCCTGTCTGTCATTCCCTTGCCCAGGAGGGCTCCAGCCAGAAGGGTTTAAGTTCAGGCCTCAGTTTAAGTGCTCCTTCCTCAGAAACATGTCCTGACCACCTCCTTCAACCTTAGCTTAGCTTCTCCTGTTAGAATTTCTTATTCTTCTTGTTACCATTATCACATTTACCACAAACGGTATTTTCATATTTAATTTATGATACATTTACTGTACAGCTCCTTCCTAGGCTATAGTCTCCACAAAAGCAATGTTACAGGTTGAATTGTTTTGATTATTATTGTTGTGGTTGCTGTTATTATTGTTATGGGCTGAGCAACGGCCCTCCAAATATGTTCCGTCCTAATTCTTGGAACATGTGAACGCTACTTGATGTGGCAAAAGGGACTTTGCTGGTGTGATTAAGGATCTTGAGATGGGGAGATTTTCCTGGATTATCCGGTTTGGCTCAATGTTCTCACAAAAGTTCTTCTTCTTTTTTTTTTTTTTTTCAGTTGTTCTCTGTTCATTTTTCATTCTCATGTTATGAAATAGGAAATCACAAGTTAGACACAATTAGGGGAATTTTTTACATACATGCTTACTTTAAAAACACTTTTGTTCACAAGAGTTCTAAGTGAAAGAGAGAATCAGGAGAGGCAGAGGCAGACGTGATGATGGAGGCAGAGGCTGGCTGCTTGCTGTGGCCTCTGGCTTTGAGGATGAAGAAAGGGGCCACTAGCCAGGGAATGCAGACAGTCTCTAGAAGCTGGAAAAGGACAGGCGCCAGATTCTCCCCTGGAGCCTCCAGAGGGAACGTAGCCCCATGACACCTTGACTTGAGCCTTGTGAGACTCTTTTCTTGACTTCTGACCTGTAGAACTGTAAGAGAATAAAATTGTGTTTTAAACCACTTGTTTGATTTATTTGGTAATTTGTTATAGCAGCAATAGGAGACCAATGCAGTCGTTGTTATTTAATATTTATATGCTGTCGAATCCAAAGCTCAACCCGAGGAGGTTACAGACGCCTGGCTATGGCGCACAGACCAGACTCTACCAGTCCTGCCCGCCCGCCCAGCCTCGTCTCCTGCCCTTTTCCTTTTGCTTACTTTGCTTCAGCTTCGTGGGTCTTCTTTCTTCCTGAAACTTCTTCAGGCTTTTGCTTTGCCGTTCCTTCTACCTGCAGTGCCCTTCAGCCAACTCTTTGCATAGCCAACGTATTTGAAGCGTTTGGGTCTTGGAGTAAATGCTACCTCCTCAGAGATCTTCTCTAACCCTCCTTCCAAAGTAGCCCTACTCACCCTTCTCTCTCCCATGACTCTATTTTATTTATTTCATAGCCTTTATTACTTTTTAAAAAAAAAAACTTTATTTTTTAGGACAGTGTTAGATTTACAGAAAAATTCCAAAGATGGTACAAAGTGTTCCCATGTACTCCCGCTCCTGCACCCGATTTCCCGTACTGCTAACATCTTACATTAGTGTGGAACATTTGTCATGATTAATTGATGCATCTTGTCCTGATGTCCTTTTTTCTGTTCCAGGAGTCCATCCAGGATGCCACAGGACATTTAGTTCTCTTCTTGGCTGCGATAATGGTTTTGATGACCTTGACAGTTTGGAGGAGTCCAGGTCAGGTGTTGCATAGAATATTCCTCAATTGAGATTTGTCTGATGTTTTTCTCAAGATTATTCTGGGGTTATGGATTTTGGGGAGGAAGACTACAGAGGTAAGTGCCATTTTCATCACATTGTACCAGGGGTTTACAACCTGCGATCTGGTTTGATTTGTGAATGTTGATGTTGACGTTGCTCACCTGGCTGAGGTGGTGTTTGTCAAGTTCTCTGGTATAAAATTACTCGTTTCCCCCCATTTTGGTAGAAATGGAAGGAAGTCAGCATGCACAACCTACACTTAAGGAGCGGGGAGTCATGCCCTTGCTGTTTTTGAAGTTATTGTTCATATTTGTTCAGTTGTGTTTTGGATGACACTGTTGCTGGGCTAACCCACAGCCTTTCTCAGCCTCCTTCTTACCTGCTACTTTCAAGCAGATGCAGGAATGTCAGATGCCTATTGTCCTGTCTCCCTCCTGACAATGAACCAGAAGGGAATCTGATGTGTTTTGGGGAGGGCTTTTGCTTGTCTCACAAAAGAGGTAGACACTGTTCTATTGTTTTCTTCTTCTTTCTACCTTGAAAATGAAATCTTGGAGCTGCCATGGGCATCTTGTGACTATGAGTGACAAGCATGGTGGCAATAAATCAACATGCTAAAGATATCAGAGCAGAAATATGGAAAGAACTTAGGTCCTTGATGGTAACTGATGCTAGCAATCGCCTGTCTTTGGACTTCATGTCACGTGAGAAGAGTTTAAGCCATGGCTAGTGGGCTTTCCAGTTCTTGCAGCTCAAAGCATTCTTAACTGATAGGTATTTCTTTCATGTCTTCTTCTAAAAATGAGGCTCTGTAAGGACAGAGACCTTGTCTTCTTGTTCATGTTTATGTTTCCAGTTGTTGAATTAGAGTAGATACTCAGCATGTTCTTGTTGTATGAAGGAAGAGATGGATGATAATCTAAGGGAGAGGTAGGCTCTCAGGGAAGTTTTTTTTTAAGAATTAGGGAGACTAGGAAATATTTGTAGGATAACAAGAAGACATCAGAAGAGAGAAAGAGATGAAAGGTATAAAGGGGAGGGAGGAGAAAGAAGATAATTCATGAAGGATGGTCTCAGAAAAGGGACAAGGGACAGGATCCCATGCCCTGGTAGAAGTGTGTGTTGAATTATGAAAGGTGAAAAAATCAAATAGAGGTTCTTAATCTCTTCAATCAGGTTGCTGTTGAGAATCTTCAGCCAGGAAGCTCTGGGGGCTCTCCCCAGAAAAAGGCATGTAGTCATGTAACTGTCATTTTACATTTAGTTTCATGAGGTTCACAGACGCTGCTCCCCCAGTTATCCATGGCTCCCTAACTGTTGAATTTCAGTACCAGTGCAATTAAAACTAGAATGGGAAGAATTGATGTCAGATTATCAACTTTTATTGTCCAAACTAAAGATACTGAAAAAATAAAAGTTACTATATGCAACCTCCATCTTTTCAGTAAAGAATGGTTATTTTAGTCTCAAAAAGAGAGGAAGGAGCTGATCTCAAATAGTAAATACATTATTATTTATATTGAATAAATTTTGCATTACAGATAACTCACTGCATTTTCCTGAATACAACCACAATGCAGGTGTTAGGGTCAAACAATCTGAGCTCAGCTCTGCCCCTTACTTACTGTATGATTTTTTGGGAAGTTTCTAAACCTCTGTAAGTTTTGGTTTCCTTAACAGCAAAAGAGGAGAAAATGGAACCTAACTGATAGGGTTGTTATGAGAATGAAATAAGGTAATGTCAGTGAACCTAATCCTAAAACCCAGGGATAACCAGTTAACTTTCGGGGAAGCTTCCTTCTAAATATGGGTATGCAAATGATTATAGACATACAGATAGAGAGAGAGCTAGAAACACACACACAAATCAGATACTTGTGTGTATATCTTTGTACTCTGCTTTCTCCCCCTCTTAACGATAAACCGTGAACACTCTTCTGGTCACTGCATATTCTTCTACAATATTATTCTAAGTGGTTGCATGGTAGCCTATAAAATGACGTAGCTTCATTTGTTAATTGTGCTTTTGGGTATTTAACTTACAAGGATAACTTGTGCTTTGCTTTATCGAACTTGGCAGATACTGTTTTTTTAAATTAGAGGTTTGCAGAAGCCCTGCGTCGAGTAAGCCTATCAATGCCATTTTTCCAACAGCATTTGCTCACGTCCTGTCTCTGTGTCACATGTTGGTAATTCTCCCAATATTTCAGACGTTTTCATTATTTTATTTGTTGTGGTGGTCTGTGATCAGTGATCTTTGATGATACTATTTCAAAAAGATTACAACTTGCTGAAGGTTCAGATGATGGTTAGAACTTTTTAGCAATACAGTGTTTTTAAATTAAGGTATGTACATTGTTTCTTCAGACATAATGCTACTGCATACATTATAGACTATCATATAGTGCAAACATGATTTTTATATGCTCTGGGAAACCAAAAATTTTGTATGACTCACTTTATTGTGATATTTGCTTTATTGTGGTGGTCTGGAACCGAACCTGCAATATCTCTGAGGTGTGCCGGTATGTCTGACTTTTCACAAAGATAAACAACTCTGCTAAGTTTTCTCATAGCCATGATTATTTCCTAGAAAAAAATTCCTAGATGAAGAAATGTTAGTCAGAGACACATGTTGTTTAAATTCCTTTGCTTCATAAAGCCACATTGACCTCTAAAAATTTTGTGCTAATTTATATTTCTTTCAACAATCTACGAAAGTGTTCATTTCTGAACTCCCTTATAGTACTATGCATTTTTCTCTTCTAAATTTTTTTCTTTTTGAGAGGAGAAAGATCATATCTGTTATTTTAATTTATATTTGTGTGTTTACTAGTAAAGTCAAGTTTTTCGAATGTTTATTGACTGATTTTGTTAATTATTTTGTGAATTTGCTGTTTGTGTCTTTTACCTATTTTAGGGATATTTTCATTTTCTTATTGATTAGTAGGAACTCTATATAATAAGGCCAGTGGTAATTTTTTGTCACTCAATTATGTTGCAAAGGACTAGGTCATTTATATTTCTGAAACCTAAACTGGAGCGGAGCACAGTGACTGACTTTGACAGTTACCCAGGACTTTAAACTGGGGAGGGGAGCATGGTGGAAAGTCAAGGGGTCGTGACATTCTGAGGTGGTGCTCATCTCTCACCTTAAATCCTAACTGGAGAGGGTGGCAAATCAACCAGATCAGAGGTGACGGCTGGGTGAATTGGGAGAGGGTGTTCAAAGACCTACAGAAGGCTTTGGAAGCTGCCAGTAATCTTGTCCTTTCATAGAATTTGAGGCTTTTAGTCAACAACCTTGAGGTCTGATTATTCAAATAATTTTAGATCTACAAACACCTGTCATTGTTTGATAAGAGCACAGGACTTTACCTTTGTTCTTGTTTCCCATGTCAGTGGTGTCTTCCTTCTATAATGGCTCCCTTTCTCCTTATTCACATGGTATGGATCCCTGGTAGCACTAGTAAGCGTATTGTATACCACAAATGATGCATTCTGTATTACTGACGTTTTGCAGGAATGCATAAAAGCAGCCACACATATACTAGGCCCTTAATAAGTATTTGTTGAGCTGAATGCAGTGAAATTTCTCAGAATAGCACAAAGCTATAAATTCTGATACAAAATAGCAAGTTTTACTTTAAAAAACTTGTTTCATAATGTAAGGAAAATGTGTCAGTAATTGTCTTTTCTTTTAGAATATGGTCAAAGAAATTATGAACTATCTTTCTTTTCTTTTCTTTCTTCCTTTCTCTCCTTTCTTTCCTTTCTTTCTTTCTTCAATCTTAGTTTGGTAGGAGTCTAGACTCAGCAAGTTCGGCAGCTATGGGTGGAAATGGGTCTCCATTTTCTGCTCCAATGGCTGGCATTATTGAAAGTCTTCACCTTTCTTTTAGTTCTGTGAAGTAAGTGCTTTGAGTTATCTGAATGTTTGTGTAACACACACTGTCCCGGATTTGGTAGAGGGATTCAAAGGCAATATTTTTTTGGCTTTCAAGCTTACATGGCCCTAAAGGAGTGGAATTTAGAGCTGGCTCAGGGGATGAATTAGACTAGGTATTATAAATACCTAAATGTGCCCCAGGATTAGGGAGTGGCTCTCATAGTCTCCAAGACTTTCCAACTGAAGTCAGGAATACTACGCTTAATTATGTTGCTTTCCACTACTCCTGCTGCTTTCTGCCAAGCCATAGTTCATGACAAATTTTTGCCTATTCTCAAGCAAATAAGAGTAGTCAAGACATATAGCATCCTTTTTCATATATTAGACACCAGGCACCATTTTTTGTATTAACTCAATCCTGATAACAAATCTACAAGACAGGTTATATAAAGGCAATGATAGTTGCTGTAACAAAGAAACCCTAAAATTTTATTGACTTAATCCAAGAGATGGTTATTTCTCATCCCTTATCACTCATCTGCAGGTGTTTGGTAGGAAGGTCAGGGACCCAAACTCCTTTTATCTTGTAGCTTTCTGATACCCTAAGAGCCCTGAAGTCCTCCAGCAGCAGCTGGAGAACAAAAAGAGGACTGTCTGTTGGAGGTTTTTAGTGGGTGAGGCCTGAAAGCAGTGCATATCTTCTGCCATGCCATTCGCCAGAACTCGGACACATGGCCTCATCTAACTGCAAATGTTGTTAAGAAATATGGTCTAGCTATATTTCCAGGTAAAAGAGGAAATGGTTTTGAAGAACCATACATCTGCCTCAGTCTGCCTTTTGGTTACCGAATAACCTCACTCACCTAAACCTTCTTCCTACACAGATGACACACTCATTCCCTCCCCAGAGGAGGAAGCCCAGTGTCCTTTACAGCTACAACATTCATCTAAAAATCCAAGATTACTGGGTGACAGGTGGCTTTTTTCCATCAGGATGGGGTGTTTGCCTCATTGTACATTGACCTCTGAATAGAAATGACCAGCTCCCATCTCTGCCCCATTCGTATCCAATATAAAGTGTTGGGCAAAGATGGGATGAAGTGATAAACATGCCCATTTGGAAAAGGAGGAATGGGGGACACACAACGCACATCCTTGGCAATGGTGGAGTCCCTGTGAGGACATGCAGTGACCCTGTCTTGGGAGCAGGAGTACATTCCTTGGCTGCACCTTGCTTATTGCACCCTGATCTGCCTCTCCGGGAGGAGCTCCCTGTCCTTTGCTCTCTGTGGTGCACCTCTGCTCTCTGGAAGTCTCCTTCATAACCCTTATCCTCCATGGCCACCTTTGAGCCTATGAGGTGGGCGTTGGAAAGGCCATCCTCTCTGAGGGCTGCACAGCTTTTGAAGCCAACTTCCTGCTTAAGCATGTTTGGAGACTCAAGGTTTGGTTCAAGGCTCTAACTGTCGGAGGCCTTTAAATATAGGCTCATTTTCCCCTTTGGCAATATAATTCCCTGAAGACTTTGAAAGATCTAATCTTTGCTTCTCAACAATTCTATGAGCAGAAGTTCATGCCCAAAGTTTTTTCCCTATACATAGTGTTTAAGTTTCATTTTCTTATTGGCTTCCTCGCTCATGCCTCTCTCTCGAGTGGCTTTCTTGAGAGTATCTGAAATAATAGGCATGGACGGGGAAATCACATCCTTAATCAGATCTTTGTTAATAGGTCTGACTCAGAAAGGGCCTTCGCCTCTCAAATAGTATTACTATGCAGGATCCAGAAGTAGTAGGCTTTTTATAACCCTTGAGATCCTGTGTTTCTGGATTCTCAAGCCTCTTTCAGTTCTTTTGAAAACCAGCCAATCTTTCCTGAACTTATCTCTTTCTTGTAATTCCTTGCTAAGGGCAGAGTTGTGCAAGTAACTGCCTCCTGAATCTGGGGCCCCAGGTGCCTCACTCACCTCACCCTAGTCCCTGCCCTGGGAAGGGTCAACACACCCTATTACTCTGACTTTTCCCAACCACTTCCCTTGAAACTTAGTAGGTGTGCTGTCTGCCACAGAAGGCAACAGTTTTACCAGATGTTTTGCCACTTTATAAAACAGGTCTCCTTCCTTCCAGCATTTTATATCACTTTCCTCACCAGTTACCACTCAACTGCAAAACTGCTAAGTCAGTGCCCTGTTATTTTAGGTTTTTGTTATGGCAGTGCTCCATTTCTTGGTACCAATTTTGTGTTGGTTGGTGTAACCCTAGATGCTATAACAAACCATCGAATTTCAGTAGCTTAATTCAATAAAAGTTATTTCTTCTCACAGTCAAGCCAAGGTAGGCACCCTCTGCATGGTGCTTCAGGGCCTCAGGCCACTGCTGCTTTGGGTTCTGCCGTGCCCCCGGGCCATGGAGTCTTTTGCTTCCAGGCAGTGGATCAGTTAAGACACAGAGGCTTCAGTTCTATTCACATTTCTTGGGGCAGAACTCAGTCATGTCCACACCTAATACAAAGGAGGCAGAGGGATATAATCTATTCATGTGCTCAGTGAGAAGGACCAGGCTTTGGTGAACACATGACTGCCTCTTTGACAAACACATACAGCACCAAGGAAACTGAGCCATGAACCGGGGCTTCAGAGCATGATGGTCTCCATAAGGTAGGTCCAGGTGCTTGACCACATCTGGGTAAGGTATTTTTAAAAAAAGTAGTAGTTCACTATAACCATTTTCTGGGGGCAATTTCTGTAAGGATAGAGGCAAACCTAGGATAAACTGGACATGTACCTGCCCTCCTCCACCTTTTGTCTCTGTAGATAACCCAAGGATTCCTTGCCCTTCTCCAGTCATTGATGTGTCTGGTGCTAGGGAGCGGGTGTTGATAGACCACAGGGACGGTGTGTCGGGATAGGTTGCATCCAAGGGGCTGGGCAGCCATTTCTTCACAAATACTGAGCTGTGATGACTTGCCCACAGCAGAACTTGAGTGCAAGTAGTTTTGGGGAGTGACCCCAGAAGGCACAATTAAGAAATGAGGGAGGTAGGTCAGGGGAGAGAGAAAACCCAAAAGTAGGTTATGATCAGGGGCAACAGAGATTCAATCCCAGGGTCAGAGGTTGCCCCCTTCCTGGCCTGAGGGATTTCGGTGATTCCAGCAGGGGAAGGAAAATTTCTTCACTCAGTTGTCAAACAGCCTCCCACCCCACGGACTTCCCTCTTTCTCCCTCCATCCCTGATGATCTGGCTTCCTAAACCACTTTTGATCTTCTGACTCCTCTTGAGTTGAAGCAGACCAAGTGGCCCCTCAGCACCACAGTTCAGGGAGGGTCTGTGTTTTTTTCAGCGAAACCCCTTACTCCCTACTTGTTCTTCCCCCTTCCCATACTGCTAACTTCTAATCACAGTAGTGACTCTAGGGCTTGTCTGTTTAGTTCTGTGTAAAAAGGGAAAGTTGAGGAGATGACCCCTCCCTGTGGGGACTGGTTCCCTTCCCTTTTTCCACACGTGGAAGCAGGACCAGTAAGGGACTTTCAGTTAAAACACACAAGTGGGCATGAGCTCACATGTGCACGCACATGTGCTGTGTGCGCGCACACACACACACACACCAATTAAAAAAAAAAAAAGACAGTGGTGGTCTGTTTATTGCCTATGGCCCCAGTTATTGGTTCATAGTTGGGCATATGACCTTAGGTGATCCAATCAGCAACTCAGGACTTTCATTTAATGATTTGGGACAGCTGCTCCTGCTAGAAATGAACAAGGAAGCATGCTTGGCTCCCTGAGGTTTCTAGTAGTCCTCTTGCTCTTTTGACAGGAACCAGCTTTAGAATGAACTTGACCATCATAGAAAGCAGAGAAGAGACATAAAGAGAAAGCTGGATTTGTGTGTGTGTGTGTGTGTGTGTGTGTGTGTGACATGGTTGAGTCACTGTATCCATCCTCACCTGAAGTCATTCCAGAGATATTCTGCTACTTGAGCCAACAAACTCCCATTTACTGTGTGTATCAGTTTGGGCAAGGTTTTCTGTTACTTGCCACCAAACACGTCCTGATATAAGCAGCTTTCCATGTAAATGCTGTCCACAGTTCTCTGGCAGAATGTTCTCACCACCTGGGATCCTGGGATCTCAGAACACAGGAAACAGTCACCCCAGAAAATCTGCAAACCATTTGAGGCTTAAGATTGGAGAGTTACATCATGTTCTGAGAGAAGAAAAGCCACCTTCAGAGCATACGCTGTCCAAAATCCTGGAGGAATGAATCCCAGGAACTGTCAGAGCAGAGAACATTACCTGGCATCAGATGATCTCAGCTGCTCCCCGAGCGTGAGGGCCGGGCGTTCTTCCTGAAACAGAGGGTCTTTGGCAACTTGCTTCTGGATACTGACGTGTTTACGGTCATGTTCACCAATTGACGGAAGCATGGGGTGGAAACTGATTCTGAATGCAGCGTCTCCGTGAATACTGACATCCTGCTTCAACATTTGTTTCTGAAAATCCTTTACCAATTCGTGCTTCTTTCAAGATAATCTAGGTTCACGATGAGCAGGACAGGCTGTGGAGTCAGACTACCTGGACTTCCCTCCCAGGGCTGGCGAACCCCAAAAGCATCTCAGGGCTGATCTCCCCCTGCAGATAGGTGTCCTAGAGCCTAGTCTCAGCAAATCCTCTGCACAGAGCAGTCACTTGAGATCTTGAAGGACTAATGTACAGTGGGCTTCCTAGAGCCTATTCTTCCCAGTAGTGTTGATTGTCATCAAGTTGGAGAGGAATTCTAGTCTATTGTCCAAGAGCATCAACAGCCTGTAGCCAGACTGCTGGAGTTTGAATCTCAGATGCACCACTGGGCAAGTTGCCTCACCTCTCCGTGCCTCAGCTTCCCGCTCTGTGAAATGGAGGTAGTAAAACACTGTCTCTCTTCCAGAGTTACTTGGGAGGAGAAAGACGTTACTACAGGCAGTCTTAGAAAAATGCCTGGCGTCAATAAATACTAGCTGTTAGGTTGCTGGCAACTTGCTAATAAATGATGATACAAAGACACCAGAGCAAAAATGACTTAGCAGTGAAAAAGGAGAAGTGTCTACACAAAGCAGAGGCTACCGTTTAATGTCTGACAAAAAAGAGAACGGTTGGGGTGCCTTTCAACAAGACCCAATCTGCTGTCTCCAGCCAGGGTGGAGTTTCTGGGCTGGAACCGACAAGACGGAAGGGGAAGCCCAGCCACCTCCTTCCTGTTGCCGCTGCAGCCTTCGTGGCCAGCAGCTGGTGTGGCTTTTCTTTGCTGCTGCATTAATCCTCCCACTCATTGTAACAAGCATCCCTTACTTTTAAATTTCACTTTACATTTTCAGAGCCCTTCCACATCTATATTTATTCCCCTTCTAATGTGATGCTCAGAATAGAATCAGGTAGCATATATTGTTTTCCCATTTTACAGATGGGGAAAATAGGGCTTGGGCTTGCAATCCAGTTTCAGTAACATTCAAAACATGCAAATATCATGGATATTCTCTCTCTCTCTCTCTCTATATATATATATATATATACACACATACACACACACATAGTTTCAGGGCCCCTTTATTTTATATGTGTGTGTGTGTATTTAAAATTTTCTTACCGCCCTAGAGTTTCCTAGGGCACAGTTTGCAAGTTACATGCCTACGGGATCTCTCTAGGGGCTGGCTTTTCTGTCCTGATTCTCATCTAAAAGTAGTTGATGGAAGTCCCTATAGACCTGGAACCTGGGAAATTTATGAAGTTTAATTAGTTATGCTTTGTGTCAAAGTCACAGTCAAATAAAAACAAAGTACTAAACCTCATATCTTAGACCCTAAAAATATGGATAACAATAAACTGGATAAATGAATACCTGTTAGCTGCTCCTCAACCAAGTCCCCAGTGTGTAGACCTCTGCACACACACTTACCCTAAGTAGCACAAGTATCCATTTCTGCCCATGTTTCTTACTCTCAAGTATTATATTTTTTATTTTCAAAATTTTCTATAATTAAAAAATGTATTGCTGTTCTTTCCTTACGTTTTAATAATAATGGGTAACTCATATGGAGCATTCCGTGTGTCAGGTGCTGTCTTAAGAACTTTATATGTATTAAATCATTTGCTTTTCAGAACAACCCAATTAGATAACTACTATTATTTTTCTCCTTTTATAGATGACATCACTGAGGTACAGTGACCTGTCACTACTAGCTTTAAACCCTCCAGAACCAGGACACTTAACTACTATGCTAATCTACATGTTCATGGTAGGATTTCAATAACACCAGCAAAAAGAAAAGATGAAAAATTTATAAGTACAATCCCAACACTCAGATACAACTACTATTAATGTTTGGCTTATATTAATGGTTATAAATCAGGCAGTGAATGGGTGGAGTGGAAGGGAGAGGAATATATCAGAATTATTTAGGGAGCTTTTAAAATTTGCATATGATTAAGGTATTCTACCCAACAGGGAAAGGCAAGCATGAGGATTTGGGGGAAAAATTAGGTTATAATAAACATCTTCCCCTCCCCACTTCCATATTCCAAATCCCCCACACCATCCCAGTTGAAAGCCTCTGGTATATCTTTCCAGTCTTATTTTCTATGCATACCTACATATGCATACACAGAAATACACACTTATAAATGACAAATAGGAAAACAAATAAATGGTAGTAAAAAAAAAAATACTAGGGCAAGCAGGAGATGCTGGCACATAGTATGCTAACATTCCCAATTGCACTGGATTCTTACTGTACCTCAGAGGCACAACAGTGAGACAGAGTTTCCAGGTTGGAACCCGATAGGCTTTTCAGCATCAATAGCTCTTCCTGTGAATTTGTTGTTTTGTGATTTGAGCAGGTGGAAGTGGCCAAGTTATTTTCCTGCCCAGGTTCTCCCAGGGGCCTTGTACCCTGGGCTGATTTGTGCTTTACTGTCTCCTAGACACAGCCCCGTGCCAGGGCACTGGACGACTGCCTGTGCTCATAGTATTCCCCATTCAGGTGGGCGCCAGTCGGGGGCGGGGGGTGGGGAGGGGGGGAAGAGGCCTCAGGCAAACCCAGCAGGGTGCCTGGCGTGCTCAGGGAGGAGTGAGAACCTGAGCCGAGGGGAGCGCCAGAGTAAGGTGCTTCCTGTCTCCACTCCAGGTCACAGCCCACCGGAGCCCCTGGGACCTAGCTCCCAGGTATTGATTTCCTCTCCTGTCCCCCTCAGCGGGCCAGGCCCTCCTTAAGGGCAGGAAGCCGATCTGGTTATTTTGTCTTCTTCTTGTATTCTGAGTGCCTGGAATGGCACCTGGAACAGAATGGGAGCAGCAGCTCCTTGTCGGGATGAGTAATAGGCATGACCAAGGCTAATCCTGAGGTTCTGCTCTGTGCCTCAAAGGTAGATTCACAATACAGGTTCCATTCCAGTCTTCCCAACAGCTTCATAAGGGAGAGTCTAGAGTCTATTATTCCCTGCATTGTTGAGCTGAGGAAATTCGGAAGAGAGAGAGTTTGAGTAACTAGCCCAAGGCCGTACAGGTAAGTGGCTGGCTGCAATCAAACCCAGGAGGCTGAGCTCGAGAGTTCAAATTCTCTCTCCCTTCTCTGCTCCTTCTCCCATCCCTCGCTCTCCTTCAGTTCAGTGGCCATAGTGACCACCTCAGTTTCCCTTTATCATGTCACCCCCTTGATCCAGAACCTTCCAGGTCAGACTCCCCAGCGTCTATCCACAGTTGTCCCCCACTTCAGAAGCAGTAGCAGTTTGATCCTGACTCTGTTTATACACTGTGTAACCTTGGACATGTCACTGAACCTCTCCCCACCTCGTGCTTCTCAACCAAGAAATGAGGGCAGTAATAGTACCAACTTCATGTGGCACTTACGAGGGCTTAATAATCGTTGATCATGGGAACTGCTTAGAACATGGGTTTGCGAACTTTCTCTGCAAAGAGCCAGATGGTAAATATTTTCAGCTTTGTGGGCCATATGGTCTCTGTCACAACGACTCAGCTCGGCCACTGTCGTGAAAAGGCAGCCTCAGACAATAGGAAAAAGAGTGTGGCCAGGTACCAAGAAAACCTTATTTATGGACACTGAAATTTGAATTTCAGATAATTTTCATGTGTCATGAGATATCCCCTTTAAACATTTCCACCCCCCAACCATTAAAAAATGTAAGAGCCTTTCTTAGCTGAGGGAGAACACGGACACAGGTGCTGGGCTGGGTGTGGTGGGCGGGCTGTAGTTTGCTAACTCCTAGTTTGGAGCATTGTCTGGGATAGAGGAAGTGCTCAGTAAATCCAGAAGAAACAATGTGCGGAAAGGAGGCCAGGTGGGAGTGGGTACGGTGCTGAAGGCTTCAGCCTGGTGGTAGGGAGTGAGTGCAAGAGACAGGCCAGGTATCAAGAGACTGAATCAAGGAACCGACCTCTGCTGAGCGCGGAGTGTGGCCAGGCACCACTTTCTCCATGGCCTCCCACTCCATCCTGTTGACAGAGGATATGAGTGAGGCTCAGAGAGAGCAAGTAACATGCCCGAAGTTGCACAGGTTTTAAGCATTAGAGTCAGGATCTGAACCTGGTTTTTACAAGATGCCAAAGACTCAGCTTTTTCTACTATACTGTCATGTACTGTACACACATTGAGAAGCCACGATGTGTAAGGTGCTGTGCCAGGTCTGGGAACACAGTGGTATAAAAGATTTAGCTTTGGCCAGATGGAGTGGATGGTGTAGTAGGAGACCAGAAATAAGCAATTATCAGTCAGGGTGAAAACTCCTCTGTTGAGAACACACGGGAGGGGCTCAGAGCTGAAGAGTCTAACCCACATTTGAGAAATCAGAGCAGGCTTCCTGAAGGAAGTGATGTCTAAACTGAGACTGCAGGTCAACGAGGAAAGACCCAGGGAATAATAACACTAAGCTACAATTTCTTGCTCAACCAGGTTGTCAGCGGGGGCCCCCTCCTCCTGAGAAATCTGATTCTGAGATTCATGGCCTTTGATGGTGCCTGCCCAAGAGGGTCTCGCTGTCTTCTGCCCATATCTGGAGAGGTGCCTCCACCTCTCTCACCCTGAAATGCTATCACGATTTTGCCCCACAGCTCCCTGGACACATGACTCAGCCCATTCTCTGTTTTCCTTATTACTTACTTCAAGTCTTCCATGAATTGGTAAACCTGACTCAAGATTTTGGTGGAGGGAGGCGGGTGTCCTGAGGAGGGGTCACTTCTGGAGTGCAGGGTTTCCGCCCTCTCCTGGCCCCCCACTTCCTCCCTGGAGTTGCAAACAAAATCCTCCCTTTGTCTTGCTGTGAGTGTCCCGCCCACCTCCGGCCCTAAGGATCTTGGTTTCTACTTCTAGCAAAGTATTTTCTCAACAAACACAGCTCTACCTTCCTGAGAAGAATTCTGATGAATAAAATGTTCTTCTATATTGTCCCATGTGATCCTCCTAGCAAACCTCCAGAATAGTTATCATTGTCCCCATTTTACAGGTGGGGAAACTGAGTAGCCCACTTGATGGCATTGAGAGTTAAGAGCAGGACTGTCTGAATCCAAATCTCTGGTGAAATTAATATCCTTATATGGACCCCATTTCTGACCCTGTTCATCTTTCCTGCCCTTCCTCCTAGTATGGCCCCTCCCCTCCCCTTCCCACATCCAGTCAGAGGGGTACTGGATATTAATGTCACCAGAGATGCTATTTTCCAGTGACTTGTACCCACACAATCTCAGGGTGAACGTTTCTTACTCTGATTTTTTTGTACTGGGAGAACTGGTCCAGATTGGCTGTGGCAAGCACCCCAAACAGACAAGGCTCCTTCTTACAAGGAGCAAAATTGCCCTAATGGACCAGGGTTCTGATGCTCAGTTTGGGGAGAGTGCCTTGACCTGGCTGCGGACACCCCCGGGACACCCAGGCCTGAGGCTCATCCCGCTGGCTAGGCCTGAGGCTAAGGAGACAGAAGAGGAAGCAGGAAATGAGGAGAGAGACAGTTCTGGATGCAACAAAGCAATTTTAGATTTCAAGTGAATCCTGCTGGTGAAGCTAGAAACTAGAGATGTTCACACAGGCCAGAGTTTGGGGCCAGCCCTCCGGAGAGCTTGGTTCCAAGTCTGGGAACTGAAGTTATTGTGAAGTCAGTGTCTCAACATAGGAATCAAGGCCTCATTTTTAGCACCCAAAAGAATTTGGGGACAGGGACTCTAGCAGCATCTTAGGGGTGCTGACAGCATTGACCCTCATGCAACGTGTGGGTCCGTGAGAGCTGGGTGCCCAGAGGAAGGCTTGACGTGCAGCAGAGAACGGGGAGCCCCGCCCTCAGGAAGCCTTGAGCAGGAGCAGCAGAAATGTGCTTCCTCTCCCGGCCAACTCCAACCCCGAAGGTCACTGTGGGCTGACAAACCCTCCCCCCACACCCTGTGACTCGTGTCCAGCTCCCCTCGCCCCACCCCTGCCCTCACCATGTCCCTCTGCTGAATCAGGCCAGTCTTTTTCTTTCTTTCTTTCTTTCTTTTGGAGGTACTGGGCTTGAACCCTGGACCTCGTACATGCTAAGCATGCACCCTACCACTGAGCTCTACCCACCTGCTCAAGCCAATCTTTACCCCATCTCTCTCCTCTCTGGGCTGTCTGGTCTTTGCACCTGTGCTCTCAGAGATGAAGGGAACTGAAGGCCACTCTCACAATGGCAGATGTGCACTGGCCCCAGAGGGTCTGCATCTGTTTCATGGGGGGTAGCACTGGGTAGTACACTGGGTAGCCCTGGAAGTAGGAAATCCTCTTCAGCAGCTAAAGCAAAGATCACTTAGAGCTGTGCCTGGTCTGTGGTAACAGCACTGGAGCTCTGCTACTCTTCTTGCCTCCAGCCCAGCTCTGAGGTGTGCGAGAGTGAGCAGGCAAATGAATGAGGTGGGGATTGATGGGGCCCTGAAGGTTGAATATTTGAGAGGCTGGATGGGGCAAGTGCATGTGCAAAGGCCCAGCGGTAGGAATTAGCAAGGTGTCTTTGTAGCAGTGTGAGTGGACCACAAGGAGTAGAGTGAGGCATTCACAGTAGTGAAAGCAGGTTACAGACTCTCAGGACCAGATTGTTGAGGGCCTTGATTGCCAGCCTGAGGTATTTGAATTTTATCCTGTAGGCGATGGGGAGTTGGCTGATTTGACATAATTTTGCTGTTATAGATTAAGACTTGGTATTTAACTGAACTCCTACAAAATTCAAAAGTGCAAAGTTCAATTGGGTACAAACTTGAACTCCTACTTTGCATTTTGGTGTCTTCTTCCTCCCTCCCTCCCTCCTTCACTTTCTCCCTCCCTTCCCATCTCCCTCTCTTTTACTTACTCTTCCTGCATTTTCCCAATTCAAAAATTCTATGCATTATATCCTTCATGTAGTTGGTAACTAATTACCATCTCCTGGGAATCTTCACATCAATTGTTGAGAAGTTTGGAAATGTGACAAGTCCTTTTTTTTCTGTTTTGAGCAAGATTAGGCCACTAATTTTACATCCTAGGTGAATGTCTAATTTCTCATCTCTGAGGTTGTCAGATCCTGTTCTCTTCTACCAGAGACTTAATTCATGCTGTAAGAGTTACCAGATGAAGCTCTAATTTGGGTTACCAGCGGGTCTCACTCTCCCCAGCCCTAATAGACCAATGGTTTTCAACCACGGACTGTTTTGACCCTCAGGGGACATTTGGCAATGTCTGGAGACACTTCTGGTTGTCACAGCCTGGGTGTGTGGTGGGGGTAACATGCTACTGGCCTTTGGTGGGAGGGGGCCAGAGCTGTTGCTAAACATCCTACAATGCACAGGACAGCCCCGACAATTCTTTGGATAACAAAGAGTTATCTGGCCCCAAATGTCAGTAGTGCTGAGGTTAAGGAATCCTGGATAAGACAAGAACCTGTTACAGAAAGGAAAGTGAAGTGAATGGAGTGCGAATCTGTGTGGACAGGGTGGGGATGAGGAAGGATGACTGATCCGAGGAAAAGATCTACCAGAAGCAACTGTGCTGAGAAGGATTTAGCATTAGAAAGACAACCAGAATTTTTACAGTGATGCTGTTTATGAGCAAATGCAACTTGTCTATTTTCAATTAGCTCTATGGAGATATTAAAATTGCAGTATATTATCCCTAAGAACAATAGGTCAACCAAAACCTTATTGCTAGAAGCCACCCACTTGCCCAGTTTGTAATGAAACCTGGTGTATTTATTGGCTCTGAAAGGCTACCAGCAAGAGTAGCTACAGCTGTGTGGGGCTTTGCAGCATTGCCAGTTACATCATTTGAAGCCCCTTGTGGCTTTGACTTTCAGGAAATATAGGTAATAGTCTTGGAAGGGAGCAGGCAGCAGACACCCATTTTGGTGGGGGAAATGTAGCACCTAAAGCATTTTTCTATCTAAGTGGTAAGACATTAACCTTGATCCTCTTAGCAAGTAATTATTAACTCAGTTTGGAGGAGCGGGGACTCTGATCCCAGGGATTCACTGGATCAATAATGTCTCTCACAGATCTGATGGTCTCGGCTCCCTTCGCAGTAAGCTCTGCCTACCTGGCCCCTTGGTCCTCAACCCTGCCCTCTCCCCCGTCTGCACTCACTGCCTGGTGCTCTCATCCAGGTCCGAGGCATTTATCCTCTCCGTAGGCCAACAGCCCTTCATGCTAACGGGCAATCCCACTGCATTCCCTGGTCCTTTGACTCTCCTGCTTCCCTGGAGGACCATTTCACATCTTTCTCCTCCTCAAACCTCCAACATCCCCTTCCTCATCACTTGGCACTGATGACCTTACCTCCCATCTCCCTGAGAAAACAGAAGCAATCAGAAGATGCTTCCACCGATCCCGTCACATCTGTGTCCTCTTCACTCTTCTTTCTTTCAAGTAACTGCATGGGGTCCAGCCCTAGATTCTGCCCCCTCTGCCAGTGCACGGACCTCACTGCTTCTTCCTTCTCAATTCATCTTCCCTCCACGATTTCAACTGGATTATTTCTATCAACTTATTTACAACACATTCCATGTTTTTGAAATCTTCCTTAACCCCCACATCTCCCTTCAGCTGTGGCCCCAGTTTTCAGTTACCATAACAGCAAAAAAGAGTTGCCTCCTCCTTCCTCTCTCCTGAAGCCTTTTATTTACATTATCATTCCATCAAAACCACCAAAACCTACTCCTGTCAAGGGTACTGTGACCTCCACTGTGCCAAATTCAATGGTTAATTTTCATTCCTTGACACACTCCTGACAGTCTGGGAAAGCATGGTTGTTTTCTTAGTGGTGAAATGTCTTCAACCCAGGGAAGATTTAGAATTAAATACAGAGTTGATGAAGTAAATTGAATCCAAAGCATTAAGGGTTTGTGTGTGTGTGTGTGTGTGTGTGTGTGTGTGTGTGTATTAAGTTTGGAAATAATCTGTGTGCTTGATATTTTAAGTATTTGTAATGTTTAAATGAATTTGGCATATTGGAGGATAACTTGTTATATTAAGAGACTTTTGTAAGATACTTAAAGTAAATTTGTAATCAATTATGGAACATCTAAAACAATTTTGAACCTGTTACACAACATTTGTAAGTTTACTTTTATTAGTTTTACAAGAATGACTGAAGTAGTCAGGATTTTTTTTTAAATTTTTAAGTCAGTTAATTCAGAGTTAGCTAATTCATATGGAAGGTTAGGGTCAAATCCTGGATTCTGGAGCCAGACTTTATGGTTCATAAAGTGGTGCAGATATTATTAGCTATGTGACGTTTTGAAAAAAATTATTCTCTGTACCTCAGTTTTCCTGTACTTGAAACAAGGATGATAATATTATGAGATATCTGCTAGAATTGCTGTGAGGATTAAGCAAGTTAATGATGTAAATTGTTTAGAATAGTTTCTGGACATGGTCAGGGCTGTGTTAGCTGTCATTGAAAAGCAAATCAAATATATTAAATTTATAAATGCAGTTAAACACCTTTAAAGTTGTTTAATTAACTAAGTCTAAGTAGAACCAACCCTTAATTAAAGCCGTCCATAAAACAAGTTGTTAAGATTTTCCCTACAAATAGCACAATAAGATTTGTGAAAGTGGCTTAAAAGCTTAAGGGAAGAAGTAGGCTTCTAAATTTGTTACTCCAATAAATTAAATATGGCTTACAAAAAAAAAAGTGGCTCCAAAGCAATCTTTTCTTGTACAACAGAGTTGTCCTCTGGAGTATTAGAAAGCTCACAAAACAAATTCCAAGGAGCCCTGGCATCTTCTAGTGGCTCCTGGGCTTCTGCAGGGACTGCGGTGTGGGGGTAGATGACTCACTGGACTGGCGCTGAGCCCAGCCCCTGCCCGCTCACCCACCCTGTGCCTTAGCAGCTCCACTCAGATCACTGCACTGTGTGAGTTTCTGCCTAAGAGTTCAGTGTTTGAGGGTTTGGGGGTCCAACGAAGCTCCAAAATATCTTGTTTTACTTGTATGATAGCATCATTGTCTTTAAGCTTACATTTTTGGAGGCTCTAGAGGATCCTTATCCCAAAGATTATGTGTTTTTTAACCAAAGTCACAATATTGAACTCCTTCCGGGTCAGGAATAGGAAAGTCAGTGTATAAGTTCCGACGATGAGGTTCTGTTACAGACCTTAGTGCCAGAGCAGGATGGGGCTCTCTCTAATCACACAGTGGTTGCTGCAAACCAAGGAGGTACTCACTTCTTGCAGTGATGAGAATCAGGCAGCGGAGCAAATCGCAGAGTCACTGAGCAGCACTCGTCAGTGCCTGGAGTATGGAAAGAGTGCATCAACTATGTAATTTGATTTGGTGCCCAATTCTTATCAATTTCTAAACTTTTCATTCTTAAGAATCTGTAAACTTTTTGGATAAAGGGCCAGATAGTAAATATTTTAGACTTTGTAAGTCGTATGGCCTCTGCCACAACTGCTCAGCTCAGCGCCGTTGTATCACAAAAGCTGCTGTGTATAAATGGGTGTGACTGTGCTCCAATAAAACTTTACTTAAAAAACTGGTGATGGGTCACATTTGGCCTGCAGGCAGTAACTTGCTTAACTTATAGCTATCTTAGTAGTTTGCTGACCCCTGCTTTAGAGTGCTTCTGAAACTTTTTTGATAATGACTATTAGATTATTGTTCAACAGTTTAGTTCAATAGATTGTTGTCCCCTGCTTAATTGATGTTGGGCTCTGTCATGTGACTGGCTTTGGTCAACAGGAGTGTGGGAGTATCCTTTCCTGCACCTTACCTTCCAGCCAGTGGGATGTTAGCAGACGTGAGGCAAGCAGATGGTTCCGGTGTGCTTCTGGGATGAGGCTTGCTCTTTTGTGCCTTCAACATTATAATGAGAAGAGTCACTTCTGGGCAGCTGCTGCCCCTTTAGCCAGGGCCCCAGATTGAACACAGGTGGGTCCAGCAGTGAAGGCCCAAGCTTGGCAGAATCTGCGGCTTGAAACAAAGCTGCCCAGCTGAGCTCAACCTAGATTAGCCAAGACTCAGCTGACCCACAGATGAGTGAGTGAGTGTTTTATGTGTATAAACTAAAGTTAATCCTTATAATAATTCTGTGGAGTATGTAGGTAAAATTATTCAGGTGAAGGAAACTGAGGCATGGATAAGTTAATTTGCCCAAGACCATGTAGCTAGTAGGTGGTCACACAGTGGAGGTTCACATTCAACAGGTCTGGCTCCAGAGTCCTTGGTTAACTACTTCTTGATATTGTTTCTTCTAACACAATCTATTGCACTTTAATAAATTGATGCTGGGGGCCCACTATGATAATTTCATGACCCTATGAATTTAAAAACTTCCTCCAAGGAGTTACTCTCTGAAAGCAAGAACTAAAAACCAAACACGCACTCAAAAATCTTAAAAACAAAATTTCCACAGTTGGATTGTGTTCCTAGAGCTTGTCGTCACTGTCTTCCCCCCGACGCCCAAGAAAAGGCCCTCTGAACGCGCTCCTGTGTGCCTCGGTGGTGAGGAGCTCAGCAGATAGAATAATCCTCTCCCCCAACTCACCCGCTTCCCTCCCACTCCTGGGTGCTCCAGAATCAACAGGAATTCACAACTTCCTGAAGAGAAAGATTGACTGTCACCAGCATTTCAGGGGAAGAGAGTGGCTGCCTCCTAGTGCTCTCTGGGGCTCTTTGAGCTGTGGCATCGGGAAGAAGAGCTTGGGGCTAAACAGAGAGAGAAAGTTTGATCCAAGGACAGGAGTTTCTGCGGGGTCAGACCACCCACTGAGTCAGGGCAGGGAGAAGCTCTGACAGTTTTAGAACCTGACTGAAGTGGAGACCAGAATAGTAAGCATTACCACTGTGAGACGGCACTGGAACTGGTTATACCTCTCAGTCCATCGTGGGCAGTATGTACAAGACCAGCCTTGGCAACACGATAGCTCCTTGATTTTTTTTTTTTTTTTTTTTTTGGACACAATAGAAGAAAAAAATTTTTTGAGTTTTATTGAGAAATCATTGACATACACCACTGAATAAGTTTAAGGATTACAGCATGATGGTTTGATTTACATATATTATAAAATGATTACCACAGTTTGTTAGTTATCATCCATTATCTCATACAAATAGAGTAAAAAAGAAAAGAAAAAAGTTCTTGTGATGAGAACTTTTAGGATCTCTTAACAGTTTTCCTGTATAACATCCAGCAGTGTTAACTATAGTCATCATGCTGTATAAGAAGTTTGTACTTTTTGAATGTCTTTATTCAGTTCCCCCTTCCCACACCCCATGCCCCTGCTAGTGTGATCTCTTTTTCTATGAGTTTGGTGGGTTGTTTTTAGTTTTTTGCCTTTTAAATTCCACATGCACAGTATTTCCATTTCTCTGACTTATTTCACTTAGCAACATGTCTTCAAGGTCCATCCATGAGAAAAATATTTGTATAATATATAATTACAAGTTTCATGTGAAAAGGAAATAGAAATACAATGTTCAGGTTTAGATGTAGATAAGCCTCAATCAAAACCAATATCATAGAGTTTATTAATTTAGAAAAAAAATTGGGCGTCCACAGTATGGCCGGCGACATTAGCTAGTGCTCACTCAACTCTCTCTGATGGGGAAACAGTGGACAACCAGAGGCTGAGCTGCATCTGCCTCCATCTCCAACAGACTCATGTTCAACATTCACACACACACACACACACACACACATACACACAAAGCCAGGAACATTTTATTAACTCTTTTTTTTTTAAGTTAACAAAATTATAAAATTGCAGCAAAAAAAGAAACCTGAACTGGAACAATCTGCAGCAGCAGCAGCAGGAGAAGACATTTAATTTAGTTGATTTTCTGTGATTGTTGGTTGCTCACTAGTCTCACGGTGATGGAAACTGCACAGTTTTTCCAAGGCACCAAGAAGCTGCTGGAGGTTTGGTTCTCCAGGCAGCAGCCCAATACAAACCAAAGATCTGGGGGTCTTTGCACCATCCCAAGATTCCACATTTGAGTGATATCATATGGTATTTTTCTTTCTCTTTCCAGCGTACTTAACTTAGAATGACAATCTCCAGTTCCATCCATGCTGCTGCAAATGGCATTATTTTATTTCTTCTTATGGCTGAGTGGTATTCCGTTATATAGATATACCACAACTTCTTTATCCAGTCATCTGTCGATGGACATTTAGTTTGTTTCCATCTTGGCCATTGTGAATGGTACTGCTATGAACATTGGGGTGCATGTGTCTTTTTGAATTAGAGTTCCCTCTGGATATATGCCCAGGAGTAGGATTGCTGGGTCAATATATGACCTGAGTGGGACATACTTTTGATAGATGTGCAATGTTCAATCTTAAGTGTAACAAAAACTGACAAGCAGGAAGCATATGTCTGCAGTGAGAGTAGCATGTTTGTCTCCAAGAGATGTTTCATTTTGAAAACATGTGGTACCACCCTCTTGCTGAAAGCACTGGTTCCCCTGTTGAAACTTGCTAGGGACTACAGTGGGTTTGACTCAATTCAAAGCTTCTTTTATTCTTATAAGAATTTCATGAAGCTTTCTCATCAGGGGTACCCACACCACAATTTCCAGGAAGAAACAGAGTTTCTTAATGCAACTTATTGCATGGGATGTATGAATTCTAACTGTTGGTACTTGTATACTTTGGATTTCCCTGAAGGTAGGGTAATTAGTCAGCCAGATCAAACCCTGGAAATCTTGATGAGTGAGCTTGACCTAGAAGTTATGGACCAGTTCTAATAAAAAATGGTGTTACTACAAAGGATGTCACTTGTGAGAGTGGAACTCATGACCTGATACTAGGTTCTGTCATTAATGCCACAGAGTTCAGTCGTTGTGGGTATTCCATAACAGAGTGAAATTGGATGGAACTTATTGGACTATTCACATCACTCCAGAAACAGAATTTTTTTTTATGTTAGCTTTGAAACAAACTTAAGTCAGACCTCCTATCATGACCTGATCAGGGAAGTTGTGGAAGACTTCAAGCCAGGAACACTTGTGACCAGCTTGTTTGTAAATCAGAGTTCTAAATGTTCGCACAGTGCTGTCTTCGCCCCAGAAGGTTGAAGATTTTAAACGTCTTGATTGCCAGAGCGCTGTGTTCAATGATTACAATTTTATTTTTACCAGTTTTGCTGAGAAGCAGCAATGACAGCAGAGTTGATTCAGAAAAATGAAGAAAAAACACAGAAAGAGAACACACATAGAATAAGGTGATGGTTGCTTTTTAGATATTGACACCAGGGGCCGTGCTTTCCATAACCACCACCTTGCAGTTGCAGAAAGCCCTAGACATAATGATAGTGTTATCATTTTGAATTGTATGCACTATTATATCAAGGAGTTAGATATGTTGCATGAATGCTCTCTTCTGTGTTTAGGTATCCTATGCCACTCTTGCTGTGAAATTGAAATGCATGTAGAAAAAACCCTTATACTATATGAAACTTTACAACACTTGCGAGAACAATTCAATTTGGTTTACACTCAGTGTATTACTTCTCCAGGTATCATCCGAAATTTCCCGCAGACAAGGCTTTCGTCCTCATCAGGTGTTGGCCTCAACCTAGCCACCTGTGACTGTTCTATATTAAACTGCTGCCAGGATTTTACATCCAGTTACCTCCACTTTCTAGAACATATGCTCCTACTAATGTTATTGAAACCAATTTCTACTTCATACAGACGTTTTTGCAACAGCAATTAAAGTTTTTCTCCCATGAGGGAAAAAAAGTTAAACAAAAGCGACTGGAAGTATGTAGAAAAGGTGGTTTATATAATAATTTTCCAAGTTTTTCATATAATTTGAATATTTTAAGTAAAAGTAACAAATAGACTCTGCCCCACTGCATCTTCTCACAGGGTGGCTTTCAGAGAGTCTTTAAGGCACTGGGTTAAAATCTTGCTATGGTCAAGAAATTGGCAAAAAGCTTCCATGCTGTTCAGGGTCCTCCTTCTCTCACTTTTTTACTTGTGAAAAGAAAAACCCAGAAAGATACATCAGATTTGTGTAAATGAGGGTATGCCGAGAGAGTGGCCAGTTTTGCTTTACAATCTTACAAAGGAAAATTTGTGTCTCTTACATATATACGTACATGTATATACACATATATGTATATGTGTATTTATATATCCTGAACCAGCATTAGGACTTTGTTTATATTGCAAATAAATATAATTTTTTTAAGTTTTTTATGCAAAATAGCACCTATTTATTTTTGGTGCTAACTAAACATACCTGGAGTCTCTAACTAACAGTATTGAATTTCAGCATCTTATGATGTTTTGTATTCTCAACTGCCTTTTCATTCTCCCTCCCAGCAACCTCTGGGCCATGATTCAGTTTTACAGCAGTTGTAATAAACTCCATTAGAGGAAGGGCTGGCTAGATGGTGATGATCTTTCAGTTCCAGCCCGCAGTCACCTACTGACAAATTTTGGCTTCCTTGTTGTTCCTTGGACAATATTTGTTTATCCCAGGATCTGACTTTATAAATTAAAAATGATATTGTAGCTGCTTTTTTAAAAATCCCGTAAGACTCAAAAGAGAATAAACAATGCACTCTGACTGCCAGTCAGTCAATCATCAATCTTTTTTTTACCAAGTAATCATAAATCTTCTATGAACTATGGAAGACACCAAAGTGGAGACCCCTGTGTGGGGTTAGGAGACATGAGACACCCATCTTCTTCTCTAGTTTTGGAAACTTTTATTTTGAAATGATTTCAGACTTACAGAAAAGTTTCAAGAATACGAAGAACTCCTACATGCTCTTCATTCAGATTCCCCAGTTGTTAACAATTACCTAATTGTTTTATCATTCTATCATTTTGTGTGTGTGTGTATTATTTTTTCTGAACCATTGGAGAGAAATAGTTCTCACTGTATATTTCCCAAGATTGTGGACATTCTCACACAGTGTGATAACAGTACAGTTTTCACATTAGGAAATTGAAACTGACACAATACTTTTTCTTAATTAACAAATTTTACAAATTGTCCCTGTAATTTTCTTTGTTGCAAAAACAATTTGTATTTCTGGCCCAGAATCCAGTCTAGGATCCCAGTTCCCATTTATTTGCCATGTCTCTTTGGTCTCCTTTAATTTGTATGTGTTCCTTAGATTCTGTTCCATGACCTTGACATTTTTTGGGTTCTAACTAGTTACTTTATAAAAGGTTCCTCAGTTTGGGTCTGTCTGAGGTTTCTTCATGGTTAGATTCAGGTAATATATTTTGAGCAGGGATCCCACAGACGTGATAGTGTTTCTTTTCAGGATCATGAGATACATCATGTCCGTTTGTTCCATTCTTAGTGATGTTAACTTTGGTCATGAAGATGGTGTCTGCTGGTTTCTCTACTGTAAAATAACTATTTTTCTCTTTGTAACTAAGAGGTAATTTGTGACAGATACTCCCTCATCAGTCACTAACTTTAGAATCCAATTGCTGAGTCTTTCTGAATTGAGTTTAACTATGACAGTTACCAGATGATGATATGCCCACCGCCAGCCTTCACTGAGGTATGATTGGCATGGATGAAGTGAGTGTGGTATATCCCTATAATAGAATACTATCCAGCCATAAAAAGGAATTGAGAATTGGTATATGCTACAACATAATGAACCTTGAAAACATCGTGCTAAGTAAGAGAAACCAGACGTGAGAAATCAGAGACTGTATGATTCTGTTTATATGAAATGTCAAGACTTTGTGAATCTATATAAAGATAGAAAGTCAATTCATGGTTACGCAGGGCTGCAGGACAAATGGGGAGTGATGGCTAATGGGGACACCTTCTTTTCAGAGTGATTGAAATGTTTGGAATTCACTGTGGTGCTGGTTGCCCAACTCTGTGAATATACTGAAAACCACTGAATTGCACATTTTACCTACATAGGTGAAATGCATGTATGTGAATTATATCTCAATAAAGCTGTTATGTAGAAAGAAAAAGACAGATAGAGGAGGGAGGGAGGAGGGAGAGAGAGAGATTCCAGTGAGAGACAGAGGGCTGCAGCTATATAATTGCTACTGTTCAAGCTTCCTTTAGAAATCAATTTACAAAAATACAATGATACAGCAGTTCTAGAAGGACCTGAAGCATAGGCATAAGCAGAGATTGGGACTCACTAATAAGGTAAGAAGCAAACATTTTGGATCAGGCATCTTAAATAAGACCAAGGGCAAAACATACAAGTAGGTAAGAGCAGGGTAGAACCGTTTCCTTAGCCACGTTTCTTTAGCATTATCACTGGCCAATCAGTGAAGAGGAACTAAGAATTGTAATAGTAGTGAATTTTTATTTAGTGCTTAGTATGCGCCAGGCCATCTTCTAATAAGCACTTTACCTGTGGAATTTCATGTAATCCTCATGATATCCCAGAGGCAGAAACAATTATTACCCTTCTTGTGCAGATGGGGAAACTGGACACTCAGTGAGGTTACGCCTGGCCATTGAGCTGGATCGCTGCCTGGCTCCTGAGCCCGTGCTCTTTGCCACCTCACTAGAGGGCCTGTTATCATTCTCTGTCTGTTAGTTCGTTATATAGAAAAACACAAAGCAAGTTGTACGTAGCTCATATGACCGAGTGTGGGGTAAGTTCTTTACAACCAATTCTTTGTTGATAAGTCTCAAAAATTGTTGTGAATAGTGTGTGTGTGTGTGTGTGTGTGTGTGTGTGTCCATCCATGTATGTGTGTGTTGTTTGTCTATCTATCTCCCTCTCTCAAACAATACATATATTTTCTGCTGAATGAACAAAACACTTGAAGTTCTGGTGCCCAGAGGGTTAGGTAATAGTTAGGATACCAGTTTGACTACTGCTATGAAAGTCAAAATAATAGTAGCTAGTAGCTTGAATAATAGATGTTTATTTTTTTTGTCCTGTAACAGTCAAAGCGTAAATAGTCCAAGGTTAATGTGCAGGCTCCATGATAGTGGAAATCCAAGTTTCTTCCATCTCAGTTCTCCATTATCCTCAACAGAGAATTTCTGTCTCATGGTTAAAGGTGGCTGTTCCAGATCCTGCCATCATGTCTGCCTCCCAGCCTATAGAAAGGGGAGAAGGAAGACATGGAGGGTAGTGTTATCCTTTTGCTTTAAGGTCATGGACCAGAAATGGCACACATTATTTCTGCCCACATCTCATCAGTCAAAACTCATTCTTTACCTCACCTAAGTGCAAGGGATGCTACAAAATGTAGTCTTTAGTTAAACGGTCATAGGTCTTGCTGAACTCAGAGGCTATATTACCAAAGGAAGAAGGAAGGATTGGTTGTTAATCAACAGCCAAAAAGCAGGCCACAGGGATAAAACCAGGTCAGCAGGCCCTTGTATAGAATTCTGCCTTGACAAAACTTATTTCCCATTGAATGTGCACCATTTTGTATTCACATCAATGATTTTACTGTTTTTTCTGTACCTTTTAAGAACAAGGGAATTACTGGTTACTGGTGCTTCTAATAATGAACGTTTGCAGAGGAACTATTTTTTTAGCAGAGAAGCTAAAAACTTAATGGATAACAAGTCAATCTACATTGCTGCTCCCACTTACAGTGTAAGCATAAAAAAGTTAAAGTATGTGTACAAGATGGCCCAAGGAAACGCAGTAGTTTGATGCTCTCATAGTACATGACAGGAGGCTGCCATAGGTGGGGTACTTTTCTATCAGCCATTTAGTAAGTTCACTTGGAAATGGAATGGATTCATTTCTGTACAGTGCCAGAAACAGCAGGATCACATCTTTTTTTCCCCAACTCCCCACCTGCCACATTCAGACTCAGATGTTGGCTACAACATGAATACAGTAGTACACTCTAGACACAAAGAGCACACCCTTGGAACAAATTGAAAGCCTGGAATCATTTCCTCACCTTATTTAGTCTGGTGTGAGTGACTGGTTCAGGTTACATCAAAGTGTGTATTAGTCTGAGCATTAAAGAACCTGGCGACTCGTGGAGCCGGGCTACTAAACATTACAGTCAGTACAAGGCTGACTCGATGACCCGTAAGCATGTCATTTATAGGCTCACGTCCAAGCTCAAGGAGTAAAGTGAATGTCATGAAGTTACAGGCTCTGTCAAATGACTCTAAAACCACCAGTCAACTTAAAAATGCAGTCAATGAAAAGCCATCATGTGGGCTGTCTAAGAAACTTGCCATACAGTGGAACAACTGAATTTTTTGTGCATCAGCAAATTAGCTGTGCCTCGTGAAGACATAGGCAAAAAGAAGGAGAAAACCAAGGGGCTCAAGAAGTCATCACGTCCAGTCCCCTGTCTGTGGTCAGGTCAATACTTAACCTATTTTTAGCAAACTTGAGTAATGGGAATTGAATGGTCTTCCTCTGAAGTCTGTTCCAGGTTCCAATTAGGAAATGCTTTCGTATTCATAACCACCATTGTGCTGTAATCTCAGCCCATTTCCTATAATTTGCTCCTCCATGGAGATGGAAAACAGCTGGCCATTTTTCTCCTGGTGATAATCTTTCTTGTTTGAATCCACACATACTCAGTCCTCTCTTTTCCATGTTAAAAAAAAAACAAAAACAAAAACAAACAAAAAAAAACATAACCCTAAACTTTTTTGCCTGTTTTCAGAAAGCTCTTTTTATTTTCTAGCTATTGTTGTGGTTTTTCTGTGGATTTCTTCGTATCTCTTTTAAAAATATGAAGCCCTGCACTGAGCAATTTAAAATGGCCTTCCTCAGTCTGAGGACCCTGAAGGAGTCTGGCTCAACCTTTATATCTCACAGTCTCGACCCTTCGCCATGTTTAAATGTTAGTCCTCGGTGACCTTCAGGTCATTTCCATGGCCCGTGAGCCTCACTGATTTTTCCCCAATGAGGATTCCATGCTGCTTTTGGAAAACTACTTCTCTTGTTTCTCAAGGTGACGTAGGACACGATTTCCCTCCTCCAAACAGTTAATGTCCCCAAACCTGATATTCTTTGTGTAATGTGTAAACACGTTCTAAATGAATTACTCCAGCCTCAGACAAAGATTGTTAGGACCCCTACACTAGCACATTTTAGTGACCGATGAACATTTCCCCTCACCGGCTGCTTCAGAGCATGAACCTCTACAGTTGGGCTCACTTGGCATATTGACTAAACACTGCGGAAGGAACAGTAAAGACCCAGCTTCGGGCCGGGCCAGGGCTTCTCAGTCTTGGCACTGTTGACATTTGGAAGCAGAGAATTCTGTGTTCTGAGAGGCTGTCCTGTGCATTGTAGGATATTTAGCAGCCTCCATGGACTCTACCCACTAGATTCTAGTAGCAACTTTCTACCAAATTATGACAACCGAAAATGTCTCCAGACATTGCCAAATGTCCCCTGGGGGGCAAAATCAACCCCAAGTTGAGATCCACTCTCCAGATGTACGACTTCCCTTTCCAGGCAGAAAGTAAATTGGTTCAAGAAAATCTGCTCACGCCAGAACCTCCTTCTTTAGTACCCAGCACCCAGGGAACTATTGGACTGAGTGCTCATCATACGCTGAGGTGCTTTTCCCATATTGTCTAATCTCATCCTTTGGGATCAACATTATCACTTCCATTTTATACACATTGAGTGGTTGAACTGAGAATGAAGTACCACCTTACTACCAAGGGGCATGTTTGAACCCAGTCAGCTGGGATCCAAAGCCTCTGTCTTTCCATCATGTCATGCAACCTCTTCTCTAGACGGTGGACAGTTTGTAATTACTGGAGTCTTTCTTTCCCTTTGCATGAGATGGAGATTTCATCTTGTAAGAACTCTGCAGTCTTCTTTAAGTAAAATCGAACACTGGTCCTCTGTGTGGCTGAGAAGGAAACCCTGGGGGAGAATCCCCTGCTGGAGTTTACCTTGAAAGATCTGGGTTTACATACTTAGAGGAGGTGGCAGTTTCCTTGGCCTCTTTAACAAGCTCTTCGTTCCTCAAGCCCCCTGCTCCAGCCTTCAGAGTTTCACTTCCCCTTGGTGTAGTGTCTATTCTCACCATCCTCACATCCAGACCCATGCAGCCCCCTTCACTTGAAGGCAGTGGCTGCTTTAGTTTCCTTTACCAGCTTTCACCGCTGTCAGGAGCACTGGGTTATTTTTGCATAAGACTTTGTAATTCCCAAAGCACTTTCCCCTGTGCTGCCACATTTGATTCCTGCCACATCTCTGAGGGCGCCTGGGTGGTGGGATTATTAAGATGAAGAAAACAGAGGTGCAGGGAGGCTCTCATGGCTAGGGAAGTAGGGTTAAGCCTCCTGGCCTCACCTCCAGAGCTCATGCAAGGGGGCCGTGTTTGATTCAGCCGCGGTGGAGCTCTTTTTACAGAGGCTGTGCTTTGGTAGTTGTTCACGCTGCCCTTTTGTTTCAACATTTTTCTAAGAGGGCTAGTTCCCTGGATCCTCTCTTCTTCTATCATAGATGGAAAGACGGGTTTTTAACTTTGTGATCACAGCAGCCTTTGATAATGGCATCATTTTCTGCCTTCAGTAATCCTTCATGGTCCTCCTTAAAGATGAATTTCTTTTTGCAAGCATTCCTGGGTCTAAGAAATCTGTTTTGGCTGCATCCTTTCCGTGCAGATGATCTCTCCTGCCAGGCAGCACCAGCACCTCCCTGCTTTACCCTGTTGGCGGCAGCCACTCGGGATTTCCTTCCCCTTCTTTCTTGTGCATATCTGGTCCCACCCCAGCTCAGTGCCAGCAGCTCCCAGAGCCCCCAGAGCCAGTCCTCGCCCACTCTGTCCCGCCCACTCACCCGTGCCTACCTCTGGGTGAGTCACTGGACTGAAGTGAGAACTGGGTGAAACACTGTGTTTGAGCTGCATAGTACCCATGAGAAGGGTGTTATGATGAATTTAGTATATGATGTGAAAAGGGCATCCGGTTCCCTCAGACCCTTTGTCCCTCAGATTTCATTCCCATTAGCTTTTCTTGCCAAAACCCCAGACTTGAAGAAATCCACCTTCCTGCAGCCTGTTTTCTTTGCCTCACTGATCTCTCTCCTTCCTTCCTTAGAACGCTGAATGTTATCATTTTGTAGTCATTTCCACCAAAGTTCCCGGGCACTTTTCTTCAGAGATGGGAGAAATGTAGATATGTTTAGTGGCCGAGCAGGACTCAGGAGAGAGGGAAAAGTTGAAGACATAAGAGACAGTAAGGATTATTGAAAGAACAAAGTCCTAGAGGGATAAGAGAAGATGGGTCCCAAGAATAGGAGTGAGGACTCTCTGAGGTAGTAGAAACAGAAATAAGATGGGTGGAGACGTGGACAAGTTGGAGGTGGGATCGAGAGAGCTTTTAAGGTCTGAGACTTAGCGCAGTGGGAGGCTTCAAGAAGTTGGGTGTTGGGTGAGGCACTGGTTGGCTCAGCAGCCCTCAGTGACCCAGCGTAGGGTGGAGAGGGGGTTATTGGTTGGACGAAGGTTGGTGGTTTGGAGGGCAGGCTTTGGAAGAGAACATTGTGAGGGAGCAGAGCACATGCATTCAAACTGATGGCTGGTGGGATCCAGGTTGGGCAGGAAGAAAGTGAAGCAAAGAGATTAGTAGACTTGGATGGAGTCCTCAACAAGAATGCTGAAAGGCTAGACATTTGAGGTCTGAAGCCTCGAGGTTAGAGTTGAAGATTCCTGGCAGAGAATACCTCTGGATGATGACAAGACCCGGGACACGATAATAGAGGTGGCTGCACAAGGACAATAGAGGTGAGGGCCCCCGCCCAACCATGTGGACATTCTGCTCCCATGACCTTGTGGGCATTACATGAAATGGGGAAAACCTCACGAGCCCTGTCCGAGGAGTAAGTCCTGGATGACCTGAGCTGTGCCCCGTCTTATCCTGTGTGCACTAACCCTCTCAGCCATCAGTTTCACCAGCTTCACCGTTGCCTTGGCCTCTTTCCTCAGATTTCTTGCATCATTTTTGCTCCATTTTCAAGTAATGGCTTTGACTGTTCCCAACAATGACCCCACCTTTCTCTCCTGGTGCTCAGATCCCTTCAGTGTACCCTCTCCCCAGGGACCCTCCTTCTTGGACACCACCCTAGAGCAGAAGGCTTTTACCCAGCTGGCCTTGTCCTCTGGTGGGATGTGGACAGGACTCCTAGACACTGAAATCAGCCAGATGACGGCAACCACGTGGGTAGAGGGGAAGGTTCTAAGGCACGTTCTCAGTGAATGTGGGGAGCTGATAGTGTATAATATTTTTTTCTCTACTTGGACTCAAATTCCCAAGGAGCCAGGCACTAAATAAACGAGTGATGCCACCCAGTGTCATCTGGTAGAAACCAGTGGGGCCCATGGGCACCTGGAGGACACATGTTCCATTGATGTGGAGCAAGAGAACTCAGCTCCCAAATTGTTGCCATTCAGGAATGTGGGCTCAGTGTTGCCAGAGCTTTTCATCATTCAGGAGAAGCCAGAAATCCCGGTTTGTAAATAAAATCTCCTTGTTTTTAAAATGATGACCACTCATTCAAAAGAAAATTTTAAGCAACTGGTTTGGCCAAACCATCTCTGATGGTTGAATTTCACCTGAGGGTTGCAGGTTTGCCCGGTGATGGTGTGGACAGGGAGGAGAGGAGCCACGAGAAAGCTTGTTTCCCAGCCTGGAAACTGGGGGGCAGGGTGGGGCTGTGAGTGCCAATGAAGGGATTTCCTATGAAGGGTATAATTACTTTTCCCCCCTGCTAGGACTCAAGAAACAGTTGATGACAAATGTTAAGTTTTTTTCCCTCTCAACATTTTCTTTCATACATTTAACGCTTTGGAAAAGTCAATTAAACACACACAACCATGGTTGGTGCTGTTTTGGAAAACTGAGAGGAGAGGGAAGCCATAAAAAGAAGTAAAACTTCCCTGATCAATTCCTCCTTTCGGGGTAGCTTAGCTACATCCCATTGTTGGGGACTGGGGTGGGCAGGAGGCTTAGAGAAGGAGGAAGGCAGCAGCCGGTGAGTGAGCAGAGGTACAGGCGCAGCTGGGAGACCGAGAGGATGCAGGAAGTGAGAAGAAACAGCTGAAACCCAGACTGACCCTGCTGAGACCCACAGAGGATGCCGCAATCCCTGAAGTTGGGGGAGGCTGACAGGTGGACAGATCTGCACCATATGTTGCTAGGTGGGAAAGCAGGTCATAAGAAAACACTACAGAATGATCCCCTTTGGGAGAAACAAATGAATATTTGTATGACTATGTGCATGGGGAAAGGTGGGAAGAATATATACCAAATATTAAATGGGGCCATTATTAGCCAGTGGGATGGTGGGTGGGTGGGCGGGAATGTTTACACAACCCACAGGGGTTGCTTGCGTACTGTGGCATCGATGGGGCTGATACTCTTGTGTCTGCCACAGCTTTTTAAAGAGCTTTACACATGTTAATTGATGTGATCCTCACCATCACCTTCTGAAGCCGGTACTATTATTATCCCCCATTTCATTCCTGATGAGGAAAAGAAGGCTTGAGGGAATTGAATCACTTGCCCTGGGTCATACAGTCAGGAAGAAGCAGAGCTCCTTAGGGAGTGGTATTTAAAAGGTTACAGTTGTGGTTTTTGTAAAGAAAGAAATTATCTCCACACGTGGGCATTTATTTGAAAGACTGTGTCATGCAGTATTTTTTTCCAGGTGATAATCTCAGGGGGTACAGAATTTCTCATCTCGTGCTAACCTAATACAAATCAAAAGCCCCGTTGGTGAAAGTATTTGAGATAATGCGTCTGCTTTCTTCTTGGTCACTGATGGTCCAGACCCTATTCTTAGTCTTCACTTCTTTTCCTTTCATTCACTGGATACATTTTTATTGTGTGTATAGAATCCATGTTTACCACTCTCCTGCCTTTCTCCCTTCACTGTTTACCTCAATGTGTACTCTATTACGAAAAAGAGTAGTTTAAGAGTGAATTCTTACTCTGTGTCAGAAACTAGACTAAGTACTTTTCAGAACACATCGTATTTCATTCTCACACCACCTTATCAATAAGGTGCTCTGGTTAGCCCACAGATGAAGACTGTGAGGCACAGAGAGGTTAAGTCACTTTGCCAAAGTCACACAACAAGTCAATGATGGCACCAGGATTTAAACTCTAGTCTGTCTGATTTCATATTTTATGCCTTCAAAGGCTACACTCAACTGCTAGCTCCACTCGCTGGTCAGTAGAGTAAGAGAATGAACAAGACTCCTTTGTCCTGGACCTCAGAGTATACATGGACATCCTGGAGGCATAAGTCCTCCTGCTCTCCCTGCCAAGCTCTATTGCTTTTGGCTAAAAATCGTGGCAACCTGGAATAACCCAGGCTCCTTCAGCCCACATTCTTGGCAGTTTTGCCAGGCCACTGTGTCTCACTTATGCTGATTACATCATTACTCTGGTCCTGAGCTGAGAAGTCAGAATCTCCTTCTCTTCACATTTATGTATGACCCTTTTCAGTCAGTCAGTCTGTCAACATGAGTTTTCCTTTTGCTTTCTTTCCTCTCTGCTCCATTCTGGCTCTATTCGAAGTTTCCATGTCTCTTCTGGAGTTGGATTTCCCTTTGGGCTTGGAAAACTCTGGGCTGATTTTGACTTAAATCCCCTGTTCTGTTGGTCTGCCAGCCTACTGAAGACAGGCTTCCTTTCTTGAGGACACAGACCCCTCCTCTCAGAGCACACTCCTATAGAGGAGTTAGAAACACGCTTCTCCAAACCACCTGTGCAGGGAGACGCATGGGGCCTGCCTGCTTATTCTCTTTTCTGCTCAGAAATGTAAAGTTCCTCCCAGTGTGCTGGTTCCAGCTGAGACGGGTCAGTATCCTTTAGGCAAATAGGGGACAGACTGCAGTTACTACTCCAGAGAAATGTAGGGGAGCCACCTTCCAGATCCACTGAGTGATCGGACGACATTTCTTTTCCAGACCCTCTTATTTTCTGTTCCTCTTCCCTGCTAGGAAAAGGTATGCTCTTAAAAAGGCTCCTTTTAATGGACCAGGAACATTCCTTTTTAGCCACACTGTTCTAGACCCTAAGGACCTCTTCTCTAAACTGAGAACTTGGTGGGGTAGGAAGAGTAGTGATCAGAAAACCAAGGTTGTAGAACTGGTTCTGCTGGTTAGCTGTGTGTTTTGAGCAGCTACTTAAACCCTCTGAACCTGAATCTCTTCTTATGTGAAATGCCAGTGATCATCCATCCAGCCTTGCAAGACAAAGTGATTAAGACAGCATGGATGACAGTGCAGATGTAAAGTTGTATGATTCCATCACGTTTTCAATCTTGGAGGCCCATGCTGTAAAACCTTCAAAAACTGATGCCTTGTCTTCCACGTGGAATGTTTAAATCCTTAAGCAGTTGGTTTTAAGGGTGAAGCTATCAGCAGTCATGACAAGGTACAGGTGAGGGTGCTTGGGGCTGCCTCAGCCCCTCCCATTCCCTGCCATGGACAGTTGCATGCTTCTCAATCTTAAAAATGCAATGCAAATGCAATTTCAAGACCTCACCCCCACTTCCCATTTAATTGCCACTTTTAAGTTCCTCTGAATAGAAATTCTAAAATCACACCAGATTGGAGTCTATTACATTGTAATGTGACATTGAACCAAAAAAGTTTAAGAAAAGATTATACGTATATATTTATATATGAGATATCTATATGAATAGCCATAGTATTTATTGGAGTAGATATTCATAATGATCATTTAATAAGAAATAGATGTAAATAATGAAGAGTGTTAATAAGAGAACACACTGAATTTTTAGGCTTTTTCTCAGACTTACTCCATATTAATGCTCAGTTGAAACCCTATTGCTAGGAAATAGAAGCATCTCTAATGTGACAAATCCAAGGTGTCAGAGTTAAGATCAAGAAGGAATTATTTGTGACAGGTCAATCAGGTTGGAATGCTTTTGACTGCAACTTACACAAAAGCACAACTTTAAGCCATACGGACATCTATTATTTACTTAAATCCAGGATTGATTGCTGTGTTTCGAGAATGAAATCAATTGAGGAACCAGCCTGTAGATATTCTTCTACTCAACCATCTTCTGCATGATACCCCTTCATTTATCACCTCATATTGCAAGATGGCCATCATTGCTCCAAGTATCTTGTCCCTCCATGACAGTGTTGCCATCGAGAAGGAAGAAAGAAGTAGGAAAAGGCACACACACACACACACACACAAAAAAAACCCTTCTCTTCATGTGACTGTCTCATCAGGGTGAAAAATCTTTCCAAAAGTTCCCAGGAGACTTTGCATTACTACTTCTAGCCCAGATTTGGGTTACATGTCAGCTCTGGTCCAATCATGGGCACAGAAGTAAGAGGTTTCCACTGTGATTCATCCCCAGGGCTGAGTGAATTGCAGCCCTGAGTAGCTGTTGGGTAGACAACAGTATTAGCCACAACAAAGTAATCCAAATGTGGGTTTATAGAAAATAAGGAATTTGGGTTAAGTGAAAGCACACACATTTTTCAAATGTAAAGTAGATGTATGTTTTATTCATGAGTTAGAAAATAAGAAACAAATGTACAAAAAGATAAACTGGGATGTGCCAGGCAGAGAGTACATAGATCATGTCTGCAGAGTGAGAGTGTCTGCCTCTCTCAAGCACGTGAGAATTTTGAGTGGATGAGACCCACTTAGGTGGAACTCATGGAGATAAGTGACAATAGGCAAACGAACTTTCATAGAAATATGAAAGGAGGGGAGCAGAATTGCTATATCCAACTGACAAGTCTCTAAGAAAAGTGACTGCTATGAGCGGACATCTGCCTAGTAGCCATTTCTTTGAGAATCTGCCCTACTCTGTTCTACGTGAGCCTCTGCAACCAATCCCAAGACTCCAACATCGCAGCCTCTACAGTGGGCATGTGGTCCTAATTTGAGCCAATTGACTTCTCCATCCTAGGCATGTGAACCTGCAGCAGAAACACAGAGGGACAAATGCAGTTGGAGTTGCATCATTCTGTGGCAATGCCAGAGTTAGTACCTGGATAACTCGGCAAAGGACCACAGCCCATGAAGTCTGGCTGGGAGAGTCTGCATGTCTTCTCCATCATCTTTAAGACTGGAGGGTAGTTTTGAAGTCATTTTGGCCTCATGGTATTCATGAGGAAACCTAGAATTTCCTGACAAGTCATCCCTGTCTCCTGTCATTTCTAAGTTTTCAGCTCCTCCTTTCTACTCTTTAGTCATCACACAAATATTGTGAGCGTACTGTGTGTGCTGAGCACTGTGTTAGGTTCTGGAGTACAAGCAAGAATGACAATGTCTGTGCCTTGCTGTAGGTGGTGGTCTCACCCTTAGGAACAGGGAGCCACTGAAAAATTTTAAGTAAGGGAAGTGATATGATCGGATCTGTGTTTTAGAGAGTCAAGTCTGATGGGAAAAGGAAGGGACTGAAATACTGGAGCAGGATTAGGAGATATGAAAAGAGCTCAGGTGAGAGATGGTGAAGTCTCGAACTAGGGCAAGGGGAACAGAGAAGAAGAAAAACATTCAAAAGACCTTGCAGTGATATCATGGGCCTTGAGGGAAGGAGGAGAGGGAGGGATCTTGTTTGGGAGATGCAGGCAGATGAGGGAAGGGAGGGCCAGAGAAGTCACAGTGGGAGTGAAAGGACTAGGTAGTGGAGGCGAGGAATTCCGTTTTTAGCCTAGTTTAGTCCCAGATGTCAGTGGCCATCTACCTAGATGTGTAACCCCCAGGCCGGCCAAACCATGGTTTGCAAAGTAGCCTTTGATCCTCCACATGGGGAAGAGATGCTTTGTTGGAAAATCCTACTGAGAGTAAGTGGTAGAAATGAAAGAGGTGAGACAAAAGTGGTTTAAAAGAGAGAAACTGATTTGGGAAGAGTGGCTACGGTAGAGCTGAGAAAGGAGGAAGGAAGCAACAAGAGCTGCAGGAGTGCGCAGCTTAAAGCAAGCCAGAAATAGACAAAGAGCGGGAGTAACCACACAGGAAGGAAGGGAAGAGATGTGGACATGTGGTGGGGGCGGGGACAGGTGGGAAGTGGAAGATGTGAGTGTGGAAAGACCATCTCTGTTGGAAAGCCTTCAAGACACAGCTCTTTTCAAAATTTCTTCCCCCACCCCCCAATCTCTCTCTTAGAACTACTTGCCTTAGTTATATCTGTGCAAAAAAGGATTTTATGACCAGGAGCCTGCCTGGACGGGGGCTGGGGGGTGGGTATCTCCTGGCTCACTTGATGATCATCAGTTATCTTTAAAAAGATCACTTCTACTTTAAAAATCTTTTGTTGGCAAAACAAAAGGAAGGTATATAAGAGGCACAGATATCAGACACCCCCGCCCTCTCCGCTTTGGTATTTTTCTTTATCGTCTTCCTCCTCACCTTCCTTTTGGTTTCCCAGGTCAAAAGGGCAGAACTTCCTGTCTGAATTTAAAAGCCTCCATCGCCTTGATTTTGTTCCTGGCTCAGTGGAGATGAATTCCAAGTTGAAGACAAACAGTTGTGCCTTGTGAATAGTCATCATGTGGTGAAAAGACCCTAAGAGCTTTTTTTTTTTTTTCCTCCCAAACCTGTCTCAGGGAAAATTCCCAGTGGGGGAGGGCAGAAGGGTCAAATCCATCCTGGAAGAGGGAATTCCAGTCACTCTGAGAATGTAATTTTCTAAGTAAATTCATAAAAGTAAAAAATATCTAATAAGAAAAGAGATGCAGAGTTGATTGCAAAGAGAGAAGTAGCATTCCATGGAACAAAAACTCCCTGAGTAGCAATATGTCTTGATATTAGAAAAGTTGCTCACACTCTCTCAGCCTGCTGGCTGGCAGTTTGCACCCATAATCACTGGCTACCCAAAGGTATAGTCTCTTCTGAATCACGAAAGTTGCAGCTTAAGAGCTTGCTGAGTAAACAGACCTGCTGTGCTGTGCAGACATCCTGCACACCCAGCCTTGTACCTCTCACCTGGGTAAAAACTCACCTCTATTTCCATCCTCCTGATTTTCAAACTACTGCAGAAAAGCAGAAGTCCTGGATCTAGAAAAGGGAAAACAAAAGATCTCTTGAAATTCCATTCTCAGGATAGAGTTCACCTCTACTGATCTAAGGACTGACGCTCAACTAGAAACATTCAAATAGTAACTGTCGTGTTGAGACCAGCCCTCCGAGTTCCTTTTGCCAAGCCTCTGCAGAAATTATTTTCCAGAAACTGTGATCCTCTCTTCTCTTTTGTTCTTGCCCCAAACAAACACACAGTAATGTATTTATCATGAACAACAAATACTCAATGACTGCTGATTGTATGCCATCCAATGGTGCTAACCACTGATGTGAAATTATTTTTTAAAAGCCAGAGCAATTCAAAATTAACTTTCTTCTGGATATTTTAAGTCATCTAGAAAAGTTACCAATTCAAGGTTAGTTGTCACTGTCTAGGGAGCTATTTTCTTTTTACTTTTTAAAGTAAAAATGTTTTAAGAATTCCCTTTCCATGGTATTATTTTTGGAATCCTCTGTTAAAATACTTATGTACTTAATTCATCCAACAAGTGGTTGAAGGGATGCACTAGGTGTCAGGCACCAATCTAGATGCTGAATAATTCAGTGGTAAACAATAATAATTGTATTTCATATACATTGAGTACTTTTTATGTACTCATTGTGTTAAGATTATGTTAAAGCCTTTAGGTGTACTCAACAATTTATTCCTAAGGACTATAATGTAGATGCTATTAATATTATTGTAAATTATTACATATTAAAATAAAAGTTTTAAGATGAGGAAACTGGGACACAGAGAAGTTAAGGTACTTGCCCCAAGTCACACAGTTAGCTAATGGAGGAGCAGAGATTTGATCCAGCAGTCTGGGTCGGGAGTCCTGTCTCTTAACCATTTGGAGAACCCCTGCTGTCAGGGAGTTTACATTTCTAGTAATTGAAACACATGCTGGTATAGAGTCCTTTGCAAGCATGCAATGCCTCTAAGAGACTCATGCTCCACAGACCACAGGAACCAACAGAATAGTAAAAATGAGCACCAGATTTAGAGTCAGTTCAAAGATCTGGGCTCAGAACCTTAACAAATCATTTAACCTTTCTGAGACTCAGTTTTCTCATCTCTAAGTTGAGAAAAACACCCCTGATTCGAAGTTACATGAGCTGACGTGTGTGAATTTTCCTTGTAGACTCTGAAGTACACCTTGTGTATGCCTACAAGGGATGGTGTTGCTAATTGCCTGTCTGTGAGGTTGACCAGTAATGCAATCTATCAGCTTGGGTGCTGCTGGTGATTTGGAGACTCATTAAAAGGAGTTAGAGTAGCTAGAACAGCCCCAGCTCCCGGCATCTAAGCTGAGCTTTTCCATCTAAGCTGTAGCTGTGGGACTATAGGAGACATACAGCAGGAATAGTTTCCTGCTCACACAGAAACACTTCTCAGTGGGAAGAGAAATTAGGTTCCAATATGCTCAAAATTTAAAGTAATTAGAGCTGAACAGTCAGTTTCACCCTCATTAACACCCATGTTAGTTAACAAGTGGTCCACAGATGGATATAAAGGTGAAAAATATTCTAGAAAGCTATCACGTGGTGCTAGGAAGTGTTTCTATCAAGATTAACAGTATGACATTCACCATAGATGGTAGGAATAACCCTATCACCTGTTAATAAAGACTTAGATGGTAGAGAGACTCTTAAAAATCCATAAATCTTTATTCACAAACCTTTATAAACAGATCCTATTCTCCTCTTTCTAGTTGTGTGCTTGGATGAGTTACACACCCCCTGAGCCTCAGCTTCCTCACCTGAGAAATGGGGAAATAATACTTACATTGCAAAGGTGTTAGGAGGGTTTGAGATGACACCTGCTGTACTGGTCACATCTGGTTGATGTACTGAAATACCATAGACTGAATGGCTTAAACAGCAGACATTTATTTCTCACAGTTCTGGGTGCTGGGAAATCCAAGATCAAGGTGCTGGCAGAGTCAGTTCTTGGTGAGGGTCTTTTTCCTGGCTTGTGGACAGCTGTCTTCTTGCTGTGTCCTCACATGGCTAAGAGAGAAAGAGAGTGAGCAAGTGCTCTGGAGCCACTTCTTATAAGGTTACTAATCCCATTGTAAGGGCCCCACTCTCATGACCTCAACTAACCCTAGCCATGTCCCAAAGGCCCCATCTCCAAATACCATCCTAATCAGGGTTAGGGCTAACGTGATTTTTAGAGGTGTACAGTGCAGTCCACAGCACGTGGGCAGAACTCAGTACAGTGACTAATAGGTGCTCCATAAATAATAACTGTTTACTTCTTTGGGAGGGGGAAAAAGTCAAGTTTTACCCCTTTCCCCAGACATCTCTAGTTAGGTCTAAGCTGCCTCTGTTAGGTTCCTGCTGCAAGCAGTTCAGCATATAGCACAAGCATTTCCTACACGTGACTAATGCCAGCGCATATTTTAAAGAAATAAAATAACTTTTAAGGTTGATTTAAATTATATTTTGCCCCCCAACTATAAAAGCATAAAATTATGTCTAAAATCCTGGGCAACTATAAAACCAAACTGAATTTAAAAAACCAAAACTGTTGCACAATCAGTATAAATTCAGAATAACAACATTAGCATGAGAGATGGGGTTTGCCTTAACATAAATCACTGGCCAAGAGGAGACTGTGGTTCTGACTTCCTGGTGCCTGTTCTTCTGCGTGCAACTCCCCTAGTTTGCTTGTTTGTACAGTGTTCCATGATGTCACTTGGTTTTCACAGGCATCACTTAGGAATTAAGTCCATCCACGTCCCTGTCTCATTGACCCAAGATAATTACTGCTGCTTTGTGCCAATATGACAGTGAATGTGGACACAGACTTGCCCACTTTTTCTTTTTTGGGGGGAGGGGTAATTAGGTTTGTTTGTTTGCTTGTTTGTTTTATTTAAATGGAGGCACTGGGGATGAAACCCAGGACCTTGTGCATGCTAAGCACATGCTCTACCACTGAGTTATATCCTCCCCTCCCTAATACTAACTTTTCAAGGCCACCATTGAAATGAGTGCCCCAGATTACAAAATTTTAAAATTATCTTGGCGAACTCTTAGACTTACAAGGATCTATAGACTTTGGTTTAGGAACATTAATGTGAGTCTTAGACCTGTGAGCTTTGCCATCACATGGTCTGGATTTAAATCCTGCACTATCATATGGTACTTGTATGATCTTGGAGGAGTTCACTTACTTAGTCATTCAACAAACATGTAATGAGCACCTACTATTTTCTAGGCACCTTTCTAGGCCCTGGGGATATAACAGGATACAAGACAGACAAGGTCACTGCCCTTCTGGAGCTTATATTCTAGAATCTAGTGAGACAAATCACTTAGACTTCTTCCAAACCTAAGCTTCTGTATTTATAAAATGGGGATAATAATTGAGCTTAACTGAGGAATCACTAGTGGTCTAGATTAAATGATGCATATTTGAAAGGTGTGCTGAATTTTCCTGGTTTGTCCTCCTAGTTTCACTCTCCATCCTTCTTACCCTGCTCTGTGCTTCTGGTTTGGCTTGGCGATGATGACTCTCACAGCATAGACCAGAGCTAGAAAAATGGGGTTGGGGTACTCACTCCCCAGGCTCCCTGCCTGCTGGGCTTCTGGTAGACAATGGCCACAGCTCCTGCTTCTGAATCATACATGAAGTGTGGATCTTGTTTCACAAATTTGTGTATGCAAGAAGTGTCACGTAATCTACTTTTGTTGAATAAAATTAAATGTGCTTCCAACCTCCCATTCCACTGGGTTGGTAGGAAACACTGTGGCAATTCTCTTCTCTAGGGTTTTGATACAGTATGGAACTGTGTTCTTTGGCCTCCAGCATCTGGCTACTTCTGTTGATTTCCTTGTCGTCCAAGCCCACGTGCAGGTCACGCTGTGTACCTGCAACAGCCTCGCCTCTAACCAGGCACCATTCACAGCAGAGACCTATAGTAAGATTTCTGGGGCTGTGGAGGTGGGCATGGAGGTTCTAGCCTCTGGCCAAGTCTTGGGGCAGCAGGGTACGCTCAGCTCTGCGCACGTTAAGTCGATCACGGACACACACACTCACTGGCACAAAGAGCCATGCCCTGCCCCACCTCATTCCCGCAATTGCTTCTTTTACCCACCCACAGACCTTGGAGGCCCCATTGCTATGTGCCCCTCCCACTCAACCCGACAGGCTCTCTTCACCTACCAGCAGCACCTGTCCGGGAGTACAGCGTGTATGCTAACAGGAGTGAGCACGCAGTCAGGGCTGCTGCTCGGCACAGGCTGGCTCTGCAAAGACTAACCAGGGAGAGCTGGTCAGACTGCACAGTAATTGCCTGTCTCCTGGGGCTGCTGTAACAAAGTGTCCCAAGCTAAAAAATTAGAAGATTAAAAATTAAAAGAAGAAAAAGAAAAGAAAAACAAATAAACAAAAAAACCAAAGTATCCCAGGCTGGGTGGCTTAAACAACAGAAATTTATTTCCTCATAGTTCTGGAGGCTGGGGGTTCAGATCAAAGTGCTGGCAGGGCCGGCGTCCTCCTTGGGCTCTCTCCTTGGCTTGCAGGTGGTCCTTCTGTGCATACAGGCTCCTGTGGTCTCTGTGTGTGTCCAAACTTCCTCTTCTTACAAGGTCATCAATCAGATTGGACTAGGCCCCACCCTATGGCCTCATTTTAACTTAATCACTTCTTTAAAAACCCTGTCTTCAAATATAGTCACATTTTGAGATACTGGGGTTTAGGACTTCAACATATGAATTTGGTGGGGGGTGGTCTGAGGGACACAATTCAGCCTATATCAGTAAAATAATAACTCTAAATTCTTCTGTATGAGGACAAAGCTACCTTTTTCTTATTAGCACAAAGGCACCATATGGACTAGTGGTGGCCCAGCTGGTGGTCCCTTAAGGCCCACTGACCCCAGACCTTCTGTGTCATGCTTGGGGCCTAGAAGCTTTTGTGAGGGCTGGGAGCCTAGGATCGGAGTCCAGCCTTCCCCGGGACAATCATTCGTCTCTGGGGATCCTACCAGCAGCCAAGCTCCAGGGGGTGGGTTTTGTTTCCACTGCCAAGAGGACTTTCTGACTTTGTTCTCTTTTCAGTCTGGGGGACCTGCCCCATGGTCCTTCTTTCCCTCCTATTTCTCGCCTCACTCCTCTCCCTGTCCATGGGACCCAGCACAACCTCCTCCACGACCTTAGCTTTTTTGCCAAAGACAAGCAGATATGTTACCTTCATTGACTTTGGCTTTTGGCTCTGCAACCTCAACCTCTCCTGACACAGGGGCCACTTCTCTCTTGGATTTTGGGGTAGGCAAGGGAAAAGGCAATGATGGAAAAATCAACTTCTCAATGCATTAACCTGCCAGACACAGAAAGACTAGCACAGTGCCCAGCAGAGCGAGAGCTCAAAAACTAGACCATTATTATTATTATTATTCTTAATGTAATTATTATTCTCATCACACTTATATATGAAGCAGCACTTAGAGTCTGTGGTCTTAGGAGAAGCACTGAGAAGCTGGTGCCAAAAACAGCACTGTCCAATAGAACTTTCTCGTGATAGAAGTAGTCTCTATCTGCACTGTCTAATGGGGTAACCATTGGCCACAGATGGCTGCAGAGTGCTTGAAACGTGACTAATGCAAGTTCAAGTTCAAATAGCAATGCAGCTGGCTGCTACCCTGTTGGGCAGTGCAAATTTATAAGATTTTTGTAGCAGCTGATAATAGAGAATGAGCATTTTCATTCCAAATAATATAACAATTCCCATTTCATTTCCTGGCCATGCCCTGAGCCCAGTCTGGCGTTTCTGCCCACTACAAAGATGAGGGCTGTCCCTGATGGTTTCTACAAGCAAGCCAAAAAGCCAGCAACAACATTTAGAAGCCTCGAGGGGATGTTTCCATGTTGAAAGTTTGACATTCCCAGTTCATTCTGCACAGCAAGGATGTCATGGAACGATGCCACCCTCTCGTGACTTCAGTTTACAACATCCCCTTTCCCAAGTTTTATGTGGCATCTTGAAAAAATAAAATCAAAGTGGCAGTCAAATTAATTTTGTTTTCATGCATTCGGGCAGACTTTCACACTACCTCTTGAGACCCTCCAAGATGCTACAAGGCTCCACTCAGCCAGGCCTGGGAGCTGCACATTCCACAGCCGGTCCAAGCTGCCAAGCTCTATGAAAGTCTTCTGAGCACAATTAGGATTTTTTTTTTTTACCAGATGCCTTAATGGTGTGCCCGCTGGAAATGTGTACCTTGGCACAGCTCGGCCTCCAGGCTCCTGTCACCTTCTTACTGCAACTGTAATTGGCATTGCAGACCCTGGAAAATGGGCATCTCTCATCCCTACGTTCTGCATGAATCGCTCTGTTCTGTGGAGGAGCCGGGCTGGCCTCAGACGCCTGCAGACAAAACAGACGGGCTGCTTTTCCTGCGTCGGACCTTTCCCGGGGGCTGGAAGGGGGCCGAGAATCTCTCCTTGAGCTGCTGTAATTTTTCCTCTCTTCCTCCTCTGCCGTTTCCAAATTATATAATTGCCTTGGAGCCGCATGTTTTTAAAGTCGCTCATTTGCACACCTTCGCAAATATTCTCAAATGATGTGTGTGTCAGTGTGTATTTTAAAGCTACTCTTGGCAAATGCGGAGTTGAATGAAATCTGATGGTATCACCCAGTGTGAAACACTCCTCTGACTCCCATCACTTAGAGAATATGGTCCTAGCTTGTTAATTGTAATAAATGGGCCATTTATGATCCGGGTCCTGCTTACGTTGCCAGCCTCTCCTCCCTCTGTTGTTACCTTGGCTCCAGCAATCCTGAGCAGCCTACACTTCCTCAGATAAACCCCACTGTTTCACCCCTCTGTGTATTTGCCTCTGCTGTTCCCCCTGCCTTGAACACTCTCCTTGTCTGCCAGAGAGCTGTCCTTCCCTGATACTCAGGCCAGCAAGCATCTGCTCCAGGAAACTTCCTCCTCGTCCTCTCCTCAAAGAGGTCCTTTCTCCCCCTGCATTGTTTATGTGCCCTGTGTCTTAACATATCCCTGTGTTTCACTTGTCTCCCTATATTGTATCTTGTTTCCTTGCCCATTTCTTTCCCCATCCTTGGACTGTGAGATCGTTGAAGGCTAGTTCTCTGGCTTTTTCATCTGAACCGCCAGAACCAATTGTAGTGGGTGGCTCGTGACCACCAGTCACAACCCATTGCTGAAGTGAATTGAAATGAGTAGAAAGAGCATCTGATGTGAGAAGGCTGTGTTTCCCACACTGCATGTTCTCTTCTCAACAAAGTTTTGTTGACTTCATTTGAGTTGGCTTGGCTTTGGATATAATTATCATCGGTGCATTTAAAGAAAAAGATGTAAATTACCTAGGAAATACCTTATGCCAAAGCTCAACAAGTGAAATGAAGTAAGGAGACAGCGAGGGAGGAAAGGAAGAAAAGTAAACACGTGTGGAAACAGTCATTCTTTGGGCTTCAACTCCACGAAACCACCCGAATCTGCCTGCATCTCTCCACCCAGTTACACCCAGCGTGGTCCAGGCCCCGCCTTCTCTGGACCTCTGCAGCCCCCTCCCCTGACTGTTTCCACCTACCCAGTTATGAACTGAATGTCTGTGTCTCCCCAAAAGCCATATGTGGAAGACCTAACCCCCAGTGTGACAGTATTAGGTAGAGCCTTTGGGAGGTAATTAGATTTAGATGAGATCATCAGGGTGGAGTCCCCATGATGAGATTTGTGTCCTTGTAAGAAGATGAAGAGAGACTAGAGCTCTCTTAATGTCATGTGAGGACACAGTAAGAAGACGGCCATCTGTCAGCCAGAAAGTGGGTCCTCACTAGGAGCTGAGTCTGCTGTCACCTTGATATTGGACTTTCCAGTGTCTAGAATTGTGAGAAACAAATCTCTCTTGCTGAAGCTACCAAATAGATGGCATTTTGTTGTAGCCGCCTGAACTAACTAGGACATGCCCCCCCACCCGACTCTCCACCCAACAGCTAGAGCCAGCCTTTATCAGTATGGGTCAGGTCAAGCCATTCTGCCTTAAGTGCCCCCGCTGACTTCCAATCACACTTGAATATAACCTAGACTCCTTTTTCCTGCCTACAGAGACCTTCATGACCTGGCTGCCACCTCCTTTGTAGAAGTCTGTCTCAGCCTCTCCCCCATGCTCACATTCCAGGCACATTGCCTTCTTTCATCCCTCACAGACTAAGCCCACGTGTGCTGCTGCCTGAGACAACATTCCTTCAGCCATTTGGATGACTGGCCCTGAAAAGGAAGACATCGTGTCACAAGACCGTCCCTGACTACTGTATCTAGAGTTATCCGCAGTCACTTTCCATCATGTCACCTGTCTCATTTTCTTCATAGCTCTTTCCAGGACCTGATACACCTTCTTGTGTATTTACTCGTTCATTCTCTGTCTTTCCCAGCTGGGCTCCTTGAGGACAGAAACCTCACTTGTTTTGTTGGCTGCTCTATTCCTAGCCTAGAACAGAGCCCGGCCCAAGCGGAGCTCAGAAATGGTTGGTTATCATATAATGGAAAAGAATCTCAGAGGGAAAAAGTATATATGTATGTATATGTTTAACTCAATCACTTTGCTGTACACATGAAACTAACATTGTAAATCAACTACACTTACAGTTTAAAAAATTTTAAAAAAAGAAACGATTGGTTATCAAAAGACTAGTAGGTACCTGGCACTTCCACAAACAACATTTCATGTAATCATGTCCAGGAGGGTTTCTTGCAAAAATTAGCAGGGAATTGCCCATGATTTCCAGTGTTTTGACATACCTGGGGTGGGTTCGTTTATAATTTTTTTCTTTGAAGTAGAAGTGAGTTAGAGAGTGTGACTTCATACACAAGTCTATCCACATCAAAGTGTTTCTGGATGAATGCAAGGGCAGCAGAAGTAATGTGACCTTGAAATGGAAGGTGCAGGAAGCTGCATCCCACGTAATGCAGTGCTGGGTGGTGACAGCCCGCCTCCGGGTCTACGGTCCAGCTCCCGACCACTCCAGCTCTGAGGGGCTCGGAAGTTATGCTAAGGTTTGTCTACTTCAAAAGCAGGTTTACCCCTACCTTGCCCACCACTTTAGATGCTGAAAAGATGAATGCAGTTTCTGAAACACTCAACTTCTCAGAAGCAAAGCTGAATATGAAAGCTAGTTTGTAGTGGTAGGAGAGTGCTGCCATGGCATATTGGGAAATTTTCTTCATCTTTCAAAAAAGCATCAAATAGGTATTTGACGTGTGGGTCCAGATTCTATTGCTCAGGAGCTCCGCAGCTTTGGGCAGTTCACTAAGCCTCACCTAATCGATTTTCTCCTCTGCAAAAAGTAATGCTTACTCTGTCCACCTCAGAAGTTTGTTGTAAATGTCAGAACAAGAATGGTGCTCTGGAGGGAAGTGTAAAACTGTGCCATGCATTGGAGTGTGTTACTCTAATTATTATCAAGATCTACTCCCTATGGAATCAGAGAATGACAGAATATTAGAAATTATTAATCTGAACCCTTTTATGTGATATATGTGTTTATATGTTACATGGGTTATGGGAACAATATGCTTTTAACTGCTTGCCATTCGCTTGGGAAGAGAACACTAAAGCAGATAAGAAAAGCTGACAACAGAGTGGAGGACCAAATGAGTTCTTTGGGTAAAGTGTTATATGAGTTTGGGGTGGTGGCCTGGAGCCTCCTAACCAGCTTTCCTGCCCTGGTTCTCTCCTTCCCAAGTGACCCACTGAGAGAGATTTCTCCAACAAACAGTAGTGTAATAACGTGGTTAAAGTGCAGACTTTGGACCCAGATTGCTTGGGTTCAAATCTGAGGTGTGCTATCCAACTAGCCAGTTATTTCCGCTTTCTGGAAAAATGGAAAAGTGTCAGTAATTTCCTCTTAGGGTTGTTCTGAGGATTGAATGAGTTACTATATAGAAAAGTACATAGCATCCTGACACTTTATAAGTATTTTCTGTTATTAAGTTGTTCTCTGAACCTATCACTGAACTATTCTGAATTTTCCCATGGGGTCTCATTTCCCACCAAGCCAAGGCCACACCCCTTAGCATGTTGTCAAGTCCTTCTCCTCCCAATCTCTGCAGCTTTGTCTGTTACTCCCCTTTACTCCAACCAAAGAGAATGATTTCCTTTTCTTGACTCCCTTCTTGCCTTCAAGGTTTGACTCTGCTTCCCAAGTGGGAAGTACCTTCTTTCTTTCTCTGAACTCTTAGATAACCTTGTCTCTGTCTTATAGCCCTTCCCATTCTAGTTTTTGAGATCACTTTACCTTCCCCTGCTAGACTGTTAGCTCTTGAATGGCAGGGATTGTGATTTAGTTGACTTGTATACTTTTCAATATCCTAAATAGACTCTTTGACTATAATACATATTTAGCAAATGTTTGTTGAATGAATAAATGACCTGATGTGGTCAGAGTTTGCATCACAGAAGTGAGGGTTGAACTGTGTCTGGAAGGGATAACAGGCTTTTAAAAATGATTTATTTTTATTGTAGTGCAGTGGTTAGGAGCACACATCATGGCGCTAAACTACCTGGGTTCAAATCCTAACTTTGACACTTACTAGATCTGGGTGAATTGTTTCACTTATCTGTCCCTCAGTTTTCTCATCCACTGAATAAGGTTGATAAAAATACTTTCTTCATGGCATTACATTGTGAGGATTAGCCTATAAACTCAGTGGTGTACTGGCACGTAGTGAGTGCTCAGTGAACGACAGCCATTATTACTATTATCAGAAAAGAAATAAATATTTCTTGTAAGAGATCCAGGAATACTAAAAAATGAAAGAGTTCCCCACTCTACCCCAGCAATCTTACCCCATGGGTGTAGCCACTGCTATTGCTTTAGTAAGTATCCTTCCAAAGCTTTTATGAATATAAAATATATTCAGCAACAGAAACAAAATCATACCACATACACTGTTCTTCAAGATTTTTTTTTTTTACACAGCTATATATCATGCTTATCTGTCTATGTCAACACATGTTACTATACTTCATCCCTTTTAACAGTTGCTCAGCATATCAGTTCATGGATGCATGATAAGTCATTTAGTCAGTGCCATATTGGGGCTGCTGTGGCTTTCCCAATTTCTTACCACGATAGACACTGTGCAGTGACTATCTCAGATGTGGAACTTTGTGTACTTGTGATAGTGCAGATGCAGGGTAAGGTCCTGGATGTGACACTGTGGCCAATAAAGAATATCCATACTGATGTGCAAGGACCTCAGTTGTACACCGCAATCCTTGGCGTATCTCATGTTGTCATCACTGGTCTGGTATTTTATTTGTTGATCTGTGTTTGATAATAATGAATGGAATAATCATGCTCTAAAGTTTCATGGTCAGTTTTCCAGTTGCTCTCTGAAAAGATACTAACAATTCCCCCTGAAGGATAGAATTTAAATAGGCAGAGAACAGTAGTCGGAGCTGCTCTTGCTGGGGAAACAGGCTGAGGACTCTGGGAGCTGGGAATAAGTAAGGCCTTTTGAAAGTCCATGGCAAAAAGTGCAGTCTAAATTGAGACTGTTTCTTTACTGAAGCTGTGGGACAGAAAGTCAAATTTGAGACCGAGGAACAAAGCCAAGGAGCTGGGATCTCACAGCAGGCGATAAGATAAACCTCATAACACAAGAGGTATTTTACAAAGATTTACCTGGGGGCAGTAGTCAGGAAGGACTTTCACTATTGTAATTCTCTCTCTCAGTGTACAAGTAGATTTTTACACTAAAGACACCTTGTATCAGTCACGCAGGATTGGGTCATGCTGAAATAACAAATAACCCTCTAAATGGCTGCTTTAAGCAGTCAAAGTGTATTTCTCTCTCATGCTACCCGTCCACTGGGGATTGGTTGGCAGTGGGGGTGGAAATGAGATGGTTTTTCTCATGATTTCTTGGAGTCACTGAGGGACGCAGGCTGATGAACGTCACCATCTCCAATGTAGCTGGCTTCCAAGCCAGAGGGGAGCAGAGCATTAGTAGGCCTTGCCTTGACTATTAAATGCTTCAGCCTGCAAGTGACACACTTCACTGCCTTCCACGACTTATTGGCCAGAACTGGCCACTTGACCCCCTCCAACGCCCCAAAGGGAACCAGAAATATAATCCCACCGTGTGCCCAACAGGAGGAGAGCTGGAAAAAATTGACAAATGTGTTTACTACCCATCTCTTTTCCATTATCTAAAATATCCTTTTCAGAAAATCCCATGACAAATGAGAGAGAAGGACCAAACAATGCTGCTGTAGCCAATGTTGCTTCAAAATATTAGGCTAAAAACAGAGCGTGGCTATGCTTGGAAACACTTTGGTTCTATAAGTCAAATACTATTTTGATAATGGCTTCAAATGAAGTAGAACAGCATGAAAAAGCTTTTGGAATGGGTGAAAACCTGTCCAAGAACATCCTCATAGCAGATCCACTGCCTTCTACCTGGTGTCTTTCCCTCTCAATTTTCTCTTCCCTGGGCCCTCAGACCTTCTTTGGGGCTTGTATGGAGTACATGCAGTCTCCAGTGGATTGCCTGTTCAAGATGTTTCCAAGGGCAGAGTATAACGATGATCACAGTAATGATAGTAAACCATTTTGCAGTATTTTCCACATGCCAGTGCTTTCCATATGTTGACTCTTTTTCCTCACACCAACCTTATAAGGTACGCATTTCCACTATTGCCTTTTTACAAATGAGGAAACTGAGGCACAAAAAAGTTAAATAACTTGCCCCAAGGTCACCAAGGCTTAGAAGTCAGGCAGTGAACCTCCAAAGATGAATATGATTGACAGGGCAATTGCTAGGAGACATGTTCTAGAACATTCCCGTCCCCAGCCACTAACCCCTAGCTACCATAATTTACCACAAACATTTCTGTATTTTAATAGAAACTTTCCACCCCCAACCCATGCCCCATTAATTTCAGCTAGTATTCAATGCAGAGAAATCACCCCACAATGAAAGTTTGTGGAGCTGACAGATCCTTTCATAGACTTGATCTGAAAATCTTACAAAATCCATCATGCTGTCACCTTGGTTGGGGACCTGCTTTGTTTTTGCTAACTAGTCTGCTTTCATGGTCACTCAGAATCCCTTGATGTTTGCTTCTTCCTTTTTTTTTTTTTTTTAAACTCTGAATACTTTTATAATTTTACCATGAAAAATCTCCTTTCATGGTACATTCCTTCCCCTCAGGTAGTGGCAGCCTTTGAAACACACACTAACATTCCTGTACCTTTAAATTAGTTAATACTCGCTTGACTTCAGGCTATTTCAGGTCAGTGATGGTGCTCATCCTTGCACTTTTATAAGAACGTTCCTCTGAGATCTGTAGACACTTTATAAACATAGGTTAAGCCTTCAGCTGCGTGAAGCAGGGACGGGCAGGGGGACGTGCAGAGATGAAAATGAACAATCGTGTTAAGTGTGTGACACGAGCTGCAAGTGTTCTTTCCACTTTGCATTTTCCACTTTCGCCTTTGCAGTGTAGACATGATCAGAGACCTTTAGCATTGAGGGATTATCTGGTTTGCCTGCTCCCTCTCTTCTCTGGTTTAAAATCTCAGCAACTGGCACTTGCCCGCAGGCCCATTCCATGGCCTTCTGGATCTTATCTCTAGATCACAGGAGAAGCCTGACCTTAGGGTCTGGAGCCAGCCTACTACCCTTCCCCTAGTGAAGAGGAGGGTGCATGGGTCCTTAGGATGGTCTGACCACACCAGTCACACTGGAGGAAAGAGAGTGAAGAAGGGACTCCATGTTGATAAGAAGGGAACCAGGCCAGTCACTGGTCCAACCTGATTCTATTAGTTTAATACCTTGACTCATCCCAGGCCCAGGCTCCAGTTTCTGGTACTAACGGCGAGGCCCTGAGGACTCCATTTTATCTGTAACTCACTCCATCTTAGGGAAGATGGGGATGGTGGAGCTGAGGGTCTTGGAACTTAGGGAACCTCTAGGTGTGTGACTGACATGCCCATGAGAAGGAGGGTGGGTGGGCCGTTGGGAGTGACACCCCAGTGAAGTGGGAGAGATGAAAGCTGCACAAAGCCTGGCTGGGAGCTGAGGAGGGCAGGGTTCTATGGTGAGGGGCATGAGAACCTGGAAAACTGGGCAGTTACCCAAGATGAAGGTCAAGTTCAAGGTTAGCTCAGAGGCTAGGAATGCAACACAGGGTAGAATCACCCAAATAGATCACTGGACCAGCTCTGTGGGAAACAGTTCAAAGTTCTTCAACATAAATGAGCAATGTGGTGCCCTTTAGAAGAACTAGACAGTCATATAATCAGGAGGACTTGGGGGTGGGGAGGGATGGTTAACCACTGTTTTTGTTCAGGGAAAATCTTGAGCTGTTTTCATTCAGCCTTCAGTTATAGACACAGGGACCTTTTCTTGCATAGCATGACCTTGCCAGGTGCCCAAGGGCCCCACCCTTCCTTGGGGCTTAAAAGCACCCTGAGATATTGTATGTTGGGTTGATCACATGGGCTAAGTCCAAATGCAACAACATGGCCAAGTTTAGGGGCACAGTCACTTGTTATTCTGGCTAAATGTTGAGCCAGAAGTGTTTACTGGATACCAGAGGACAAGGTAACTAGTGTAGTACCCAGGCAGGGGTGATGCCCAGAGTCATGTGAGTGGATACTGAGTGCTCTGCAGACGCTGTTCCTGCTCATGCCTCTGTAGTCCCTTCAGATCTGGCCCTCTAGTCCCAGACCCCAACCATTTTTCTCTCCCCAGTTCCCGGAGCTCATTTGGTAGGGCTGGTGAGGAATTTTGTTCTCACACGTGATAATTTTGCCAAATGTTTTGTCATTTCTGTGGATCTTTCCCATTTCCCTAATGGCCTAAGCGTTTGCAACTCAAAAGTCAGGAAGAGTCTCTTCCCAGCTCTGTTTTCCATTGTAACATCCTTTCTCTGAGGCAGTCAACACAGAAGAGCCCAGCTGCTTCAAAGGGGTTAGGGACAAGAGGAAAGCACCAAGGAGAGAAAGGAAGTGGGATTGGGGGAAAGCACTGGTTAATACAATACGAGGATGTTAAGTGCTTTTCTCCCACAAATCTAATTCCTTAGAGGCTGATCTAAAGTTGGCTGTCTCACTTGGATGGGAAAACTCTCTGGGGTAACACTTGGCAGATCAATTGGACTTCGGTATCTGAAATGTCATTTGGGTACCCCAGGGTGAGCACCGCCCTGTGGGCCGCCTAGAACCCACAGGAGGGACTCACAGGAAGAGCGAGTCGGGAGAGTTCCTCCTGCCTGCAGATATCCTCACACTGCGGAAGAGGAGTCACAGCTGCCAGGGTGAGCAGTGGGCGTGAGGAGCCAGGAGTTCCAGAACAAGGCTGGGCAGGGGCAGAATCTCTTTGGTCAGAAGCAGGGCCCTGGACTGAGGATGATTTGGCCTGGGAAAACCAAGACCCAGCTGGAGTGGAATCAAATCGCTTTTTCTGGTTCTCATGCTCTTGAGGGTAGTTAAAAATGGATTGTTTCATGATTCCATCTAGTAACTGTCCAGGTTCTGAGCCTAAGAGCCAAGGTGAAAGGTTGACATTGAAAGGAAAGATCCTTCTGTTTGTGGAATACTCTGGTTAATATAATTCCTGTGTTTGAAGTTCATCTACAGGCAGTAAAACCAATTCCTTCGAAATATAATTGTCTGAGGTTGATTTTATATGAAATGAAGCATCTAGGTGAACCTTGAATCTTGTCCATATTGACCGAACTGTCTGAACTGGGTTAAATGGAAAATACTGGGTCAATCATAAGCACACCATGATTCTTGAGAAACTTACTTTCTGTCTGAATTCTCAATTGCCCCACCTAATGTACACTCTCAGGCAGCTGTGAATGTGAACTATTTTAACTGACGTGAAATCCTGTATGAATGATTTTGATTCTCTGAGTGTCTAGGCCATCCACAGTACACACACACACACCTACACACTTATTAGAGTCAGCCAAGGTCCACAGCCCCAAGAGGCACTTTGTCAAAGAGGTAAATGAGAAAAATAAAACAAATCTGACACTGGAAGGCAACTTGTGGCCATCACCGACCCCGACCCTCTCCATTGAAGTTTTGATTCCTTTCCAATTTTGAAGGATGTCATTTGTATAAATGCAGGACACATTCATTTTGGGGTAAGCGGAAATGCCCCCAACTTCTGGTGGTAGCGGATACATCTGAAAAATGGAATCGAATCAATTTTGCTCCCAAGAGGGACAGGTAGAGGACTCCCATTTCCTGCCAATTGAGTTGGAAACAATGAGGAGAGAGAAAAAAATGGAGCCCTCCCTTCTCTTTCTGGCCTTAGACGTGAACTCCTGATAAGATCCTGGAAAACAAGCTGCGTTTTTAACAGCCATTTGCCCTCTTCAGCTGAGAAAACAGCATGAGCCAAAACTAGGAACCGGGGCCACCTCTATTGTGAATGCGGCCAGGCTGACTTATTGTCGCCAAACAGCAAATCACGAAATGACTGAGATAAGGAGTATAATAACATTTTCACATGAACCTTACATTCTTACCTCTTCTATAGGAAAGGATATCCCTGCAGGAAGGGGGAAGGTGGGGCCCCGCCCGTGTCCTACAGCAGCGCTGGGACTGCATTGTCCAGGCCTTTTGTAGGGACACAGGAAGAGTGTACGGAAGTTTCTACAGGAAAACAGAGAAAAGTTCAAACGTAAACAGCATCCAAAAAAATTTACCAATAGTGAACTCGATTTCCTCTTTGGGCCTTCCGTGCTTCCACGCACCACCAGGCTGGCAGATTTTAATCTTGGGTTCTGTTCACCTTGGTAACCTCCAGCGTGTGTGATTGCGCTGTTTCCCTACTTAATAAGTTAAGAGGATGTGTTTTCTATGGCATTGGAGACAAAAACAACCTCTTTCCAGAGACTGCATCCTGGCCTGGCTGGAGTCTGTTCTGTCTTTTCCATTTGTCATTTCTGGGGAGGGCAGAGCTTCCCTGAAGTCCTGTGTGGGACAGGGCGGTTCCCTTTTAGGATGCTTTGAACAAAAGTTGAAAGTGGCCAGATCGCTGCATCCCACAGCCAGGCAAGGGTTTGAGCTCGGCTCCCCAATTTTGGCCAGGGATACACCTCAAGAAACACACTACTAAGAGGCATGAGAAGAGCTGTATCCCCCATGGTAGTGAGGGCTGGAATGTTCCCTCCCTGCTCCCCTGCTGTCTTCCACCTACCAAGGCTCAGAAGAAGCTACTATAAGCATCTCTGAACCCATCCTGAGGCCACATGGCTCTCTGGTTTTAGGGTGAGTTACGAAAACCACAGATCTAACAGAGAGAAGTGATTCCAGAGTTAAAAATGAAAGAAAAGGGCCAAAATGAAAAGAGCGAGTAGCTTTGAGGGGGGGGGTCCCCTCCCCTGAGTCCTAGTCCTCGTGTATGAAACTAAAGTGGCTCCCTTTCACCTCAAGCTACAGAGACGAGGGACAAAGAAGGATGGAAAAATGGTATCCACTCTTCTTGGGGGCTCTTTTCAAGGGCAGTCTCTGAAGTGTAAGGAGTTTCTCTCTACTTTTCCCACTGATTGAAATGCCTTCAACTTGGCTAGGAATTGTGGAAGCCACTTCCAAACTGGCTCTAATAGGGGCTGCCAGACGCTAAAAGGAGCATTCGTTACTTCTCTGATGGGGCCAGTCACACACTGCAGGAGCAAATGGTTACAGTGAATAGACAGACTTCCTAGAAGATACCATTATGGGAAATGAAAGCACCCCTAATCTTTCCCCCACCCCAACAATAGCTCTAAGCCCAGGTATCTTTCACAGCTCGTCAGAGGAGAGAGTTCTGAGTGGACTGCTCTAGTTTTTTAGGTGATATCTTTTTCTGAATTGCTTTTTCCAGGACAAATGACTTCCATTATGTTCAGCCAGGGAACAATTCTTCACTTAAGTATGTAAAGCAAAATATGACTTGTGCTCTAGATGTGTTACTCACAACAGAAAGCTTTTCTGACAGGTACCCCAGACAGGTGATTGAAGTGTGTTATATAAAAGCCCAGGTACAAGTACAAAGGTGACCTTGACTTCTGAAAGCAGTTTAAAATGCTGGTTAAGATGTTCTCAGAATGCTCTGCTGTTTGGAAGGAATACCTGCATTTTCAGAAAACAGTTGATGGAGAACTCTTCCATACAACACAAATTTCCAGAGCAGCCATTGCCTACATCCCCTCATTCATTCATTCATTCATCTGTTCACTTATAGAATAAGGTGCCAGGCATGGATTACATTCAGGGGTGGTTTACATTACATTATAATCAGGAGTGGTTTTCAGTACACTTCACAGCAAGACATTGGCTCCTGGAGACCTTGCTGGACATTCTGCTGAAGGTCCCCCACCCCTGTGCTGGGTATTAACCGTTTAGTTGCTTAGTGCATTTCAATATTTTAGCAACCACTACAGCGGTACTGGTGCATGCAAGCTAAATAACAGCCCTGAATACCGTGATGCACTAAGCACAGTCTCTCATCTCTAGAAGCCAACAGTCTAGGGCCTGCTGCTCTAAATTCGAAGCTACTCACAGAGAGCCATGGTGCAAGGGTCTTTGAGTCTCAAGCTGACCTGTGCCTGACGTCTTAGAGTCTCTGGGAGGGTCTTAATTCCCACCAAAGGGAATCAGTGGGAGTGAAGAAGGACCCTGCTAATCAGAGACAGGACTTGAGATGGGGCTGAAACCAGCAGGAGTTCTGTTAAGGGCGATGAACCAGGGGAGGGACTGCCCCACGCTCTGTTTCTCACCTGGTCCAGCAGAGGTACAGCTGCCTGTGGGGTCTGGCCTTTCACGACTCCAAGACCTGCAGGTGCCCCAGCAGGAGGTGGGGGTGGGGAAGGAGGGCTCCAAAAGAGCTGACCAGGGTCACTCAGTTCTAGGCTCCCACCTCAAGGCTGGGGTTCCTCATCAGACATTGAGATCCTGTTTTCTGTTCCCATGTGGACTCCTGGACCCTGATCCCCATCTTTTTTTCCCCACTCTGCCTTCCCAGAAACTGAATTCTGCCTCCACGGTATCTGCCAGCCAATTCCTGCTTAGTGAACACCCAGCCCGGGTCTTCCCTGGCTCTCAGGTTCTGCTTTCTCCCCGGTCTTCATTCATTCATTTATTCAGCATTCACACATCATTCTATAAATATTTAGTGAGCGCCAGTCATGGCCAGGCAGTCTGCAGGTGCTGAGGGTACAGCAGTGACCCAGATAGGCATGACCGTGCCCTCAGGGGGTTAATAGTCTGGCCAAATGTCAGAAAGGTGTCAAATTGTACTTGAGTTACCTGGAAATTTCTTCTTAGTCATATTTAGATATGTGATTGAGAAACTTTTGTTCTAGATTGGTGAGATATTAGATTTTTTCCACCCTCTTTAGGGTCCACATGATTTGTAATGTGTTTCTATGCTTCTGTAATCTATAATAATAAATAAAATATAACTTTATTCATACTATTTATGTTTAATTATGTTAGGATTTTTAAACATATATAGTTATAAATTCATAGGCCTTGAATAGTGAGCCCATCTGAACCAGATTATGTCTTCCTGAGGAGAAAAGGGATTCAAGGCATGACCTGTTAGAACATCTAAATTCATACTGATAGCATTCATGGAGGGAGGGTGGCCATGTTTCAGGCACTGTGCTAAGCGTCTTACGTGGATCCTCTCATTTATCACAACAATTCAAGAAGTAGTTACCAATAATATTCCCATTTCATAGATAAGGAAACTAAGGCCCAAAGAGGTTAAATAAGAAGTTTTAGGAGTACAAATTCTTTAATGATTAAATCTGCAACTTACTTGGCTTTGCTGCAGCTGCAAGCAAAGGTGGTAAACAAAATATTTAACAATCAGTGTGGTGTGCACACTGACCAATCAGAACAGAGGCCAGGCCATGGACCAGAAGCAGGGTCAAAGGGCCAGGGGCCACTGGGGGAGAGTTTGAGCTTGCTGGGGTAGCCAAGTCATGGATGAGGTTGACTAGGACATCTATTTATGGACCAGCGTGAAAGTATTTCAGTATGTTAACAACTGAGCCGTACCTGTAGAGCCCTGCCCAGGTGAAAAGGAAAGGTCCCCCCCACTCTCCTGTTGGTCAGCTGAGTGACTATTGGGACAGCTATGTTCACCCAGAGAATTGGAGAGTGACTAAAGGTCAGATTGACCTTTGCAGCCTTTTCCAAAATCTTAGTGTGCTTTGGAGTATGCTGAGATGGTGAGTATAATTTTATACAAACTGTCTTAGGTTATCAAAACTCTCTTTCCTGATTTTAGACCAGAGCACCCAAATTGGAAGTCTCTGTGTCCCATTCAGCCTGCGAATGTGTTTTATTCAGCCCCTACAGTAATTTCTCATTTTAAATAACTAAAGCTAACATATGTGTATGATTCACTATAAGCCAGGCATACCTATGCTTTACATATATTAACTCACTTAATCTTCACATCAAACCTATGAGGTAGGTGCTATTATGACCATCCCTATTTTACAGATGAGGAAACCAAGGCACAGAGAGGCTGAGTAACTTGCCTAAAGAGGCACAGTTAATTAATAAATGGCAGATGCAGAATTTGAATCCAAGCAGTCTGGCTCCAGAGTCTGAGTTCTTTACCAGTCTGCTCCTCTGTCTCTCTGGTATGTTTGAATTATTTGCTGACAGGTAAAAGTCAAGAAAGGTAAGATAAAGACCCAGATATGCAGCTTGTCAGAATGAAGAGTTCTAATAACTCTGAACTTACATTCCCTCATGGCAAAAAGCAGCCACCTTTACATGGGGATGTATTCTTTGACTTTCCCCAGTCCTCAGCAGTCCTTATTGTCTTCCAGCACTGGGGCTGACAGTCATTTGCCATTTGTCAGCAGGCTGTCACTGTTGTTTTCTTACACACAGTCCTCTTCAGCCCTCTTCACTCATTTATGTGACCTACTTGGCACCCCCAACTATCCTCTTCTTAAAGACAGGGTACACACATATATTGGGATGTGTTACTAAGTACCAAAAAATGCAAAGATGACAGTGAGGAGAGAAATGAAGCAATGAGGAGCAAATTCAAAATGACTCCTGGAGAAAGCCTGTAACAATTGGGAAGAAAATCCTTGATCCCCTCAAACCTAAATCATATGACCTAAATTTCTACTTAAAAACAAAACAATCTGATTATTAAGCCAAATTTCCTATAAGTACAAATAGTTTTCTATAGAAGTCCAATATCATATAAAATATTACTATGAATCAGTATGATTGTCTTTTAAAACTCATCTTCTGAAATGTTAACATTCAGATGCAAACCTGCTAAGTGATCCCTTTGGAAGACAGGCCCCCTTTCCCATGATGCTCTGCAAGAAGCATTTTGGGACCCCCTATGGGGCTAATCTTCAAAGCAATTTATAAGTCATACAATAACAGTCAGTCTCATTATTTTACATTCACATCTTGTTTTTGGTCCAAAACAGTAACATGCACTTTTTTCACCATTATTCAAATAATATTTCTGTTCGAAAGTAAAAATCCATTAAAGGATGAATATTTGTTCATACTGAGAGTAAAATAATTAGCAACAATCTTGGAAGGCAATTCCTTAAGTGTATTAGCAACAATAACATCATTGAAATAAGACTGTAGCCTCACAAGTTGACCTCCTTGAAAGGGCCACTACTTTTTAAACTATGTCTTGATGTGTTTAAGAAACCTGATAAGAGAAAAATAAATGTCTAATTCTGTTTTTGATGGTGTGTGTATGTGTAGAAATAGAAAGCATATACACTAATGCATACACACTGAATAAATAATCTATTTCTGGAGAGCACAGTTACACATGGATTTTGGTTTCTTCATTCATTCAACAAGAATTCAGTGCTGACCAGCACTGTATTAAATGCTGGGAACACAGTGTAAAGATGTCTTTACAGTTTTGTATTACAATGAGAATATTTGATTTTTGTAATCAGAAAAATTTAAACTATTTCTACTCTGAAAATGACATATCTGTATATCTATATATTGCCAGATGAAGAAAATGGGCAGGGGAACGAGGGTTTATCTCCATCAACTAGTCTATTGAGACAACTAGTTCTCCATGAAATTACATAATTTTGGCACAGGAGACAGAGGCAAATGAAATCCCACACAAAGCTAGCTGGGTGAATTGGAAAACTGATAAATGGGGGTAGAAACATTAGAAGTTTAAGAGCCACACCTACCATTATTTGTGGGACTTTGAACAATAAATTTAATCACTCTGGCCTTGAGTTCCTTCTCCTAAAACAAAGGGATTGGACTAAATGATCTGTATGGTCCCTGACAATTTTGATATTTTATGATTATTATAAAATTAAGCTCTTCACTTAAATCATATGACAAAATCTCTTAGTCACATGTACAAGTATTAGTCACAAAGAAAACAGTGCTGAGCAAAGAGATGTAGAGACAGACCGTCAGCAAAGAATCACATAAACTACTATAATAGGAAGTTATTTTTCAAAACATTAAGCTGAGCTTTTTTTTTTTTTTTTCCCTGAAAACCATGTAGCCCCTGCTCATGAATGGATAGATTCAGAGAGGGTTGATGCCAGCTAGCAGAAAGAAGTCTCTGCTCAGCCTTGAGGGTCAGACTGAATTTTTAAACCCACAAGACAATAACCCTAAAAGGCAGGCTTTGTGGGAGAAAGAAAATGTGTTAAGTGTGGGGGACAGGTGTGTGTGTTGAGGAGGCAGGAGGTGATGGTTAATTTCCAAAGTTTTCCTTTACACATGGAGAGGCAAACCTGGATCACTGGTTTCATTCAGCATAAACCGTAGTGTGAATCCACAGAGACCGTATCATAGGGTCACAGGATCTGGCAAGACTGGAAGGAAAGGGAAAAGCTCTATTCCATTAAGAGGGGCAGGATGGAGGGAGAAAAAGACTTGAGTTCTTTCATCCTGAACAAACATTAGGGCAGGGATGAGAACAGTCCAAGTGGCGGATGGAGAGTCAGATCAGAGGGGACTGAGCTCTGCTTTCTGTTTGGAACTTAGAGGAAACTCTCCCTCTAGGCGCCTCACCACAGCAGAGTCGAAATGATGGTGGTGGGTGGGTTTCTGAGAAGAGGGGCCTGAGATTGCTCCCTCCTACTCTTGGCCTGTGTGTGGCCTGTAGGGGATATAGAGTTTCCTCAAGACACACTCCCGAGATAGCTGAGAATGCCAGACTGTGAGCTTGCCACAGCAAACTAAGATGTGGCCTTGCAGCCCAGGGCTGGACAGTGGAGCTGACCGCCCAAATTGCAGACATGGAGGCAGGGAGGGGTACATATGTACAAGTTGTCCAGGGGTGTCCAGGGCCAGCAAGAGCTGAGCTGGATGTGTGGTGGGCAGGAGATCCATGGGGTCAACCGGAGCAGGGTCTGTGCAAGGCCAGCATCAGGGGCTGACGCCCAGATGGGGAGGGGAACCCCCGGCCCAGGGCAGCCCACTTGCACCCTGCCCGATGTCCTGAGGCCCTCTGACCACTCCCCTCCCTGCAGCCAGACCCCATCTTGGGAAGGAGGACCACTGAGGAAAATGCTTGGGGGGAGAATCCCTTACAGGAAGTTTCGACCTTGAATTAACTGAATACTGAGGGGGAAGAGATGGTTTTAAACCAGAAAACGCTGTTACCTTTCATTGGAAGGTTTTTTCCTCTCCACCACCAGCAGGAATGGGAGACCAGCTATAAAAATTTTTAAAAATTTAGCTACCTTTAAGAAAAAAACAAGCCTGAATGGTAGTGTGTATATTTCTACCCTGCTGGGTAAGTATGTAATTATAATTACTGTGAGTCCTATGAAGAAAAAGTCCCTAGTGCTTTGAATGCATTTAATCAGGGCACAGAGACTGGCAGGCTGCCCTCAGGGACAGCCTCTAGAAGGAAGTGATATTACAGCTGAGATTTAAAGGAGGAGTTAGGTAAGCAGGGGAGAGCACCAGGCCCCCATGGGGAAGGATGCTGGTCCCTGGAGGAACAGGAAGGGCTGGGCGAGTGGTAGCAGGTGAAGAGGTGAGGCCAGTGACACTGGGCACCTTTTAGCAACTCTTAACAGTTGGCAGGTGCACGTCAACTCAGTTTGATTGACTTAAGACGCTACTGATGTTGTGGGGCAAAACAACAGTGAGGGGAAAGAACTGTGTTTTAGCCATCAGGGCAACAGTGAAGCATTTAGAGATAGTCTGAGAATGAGTCAAGATAGAACAGCAGCCTAGGATGATGGGGTGGGGATTACGACTAAGACCACCACCACTGCTGCCTGTAACTGCCAAGTCCTGCAGCCGTCTCGGCTTTCAGGCGTTCCTGTGCCCTGCCAATCTCTCCAAACCTCTGAAGGGCTGGCACAGAAGCAGAGATCTCCTTCTTGTGGCTGAGCCAGAAAAAAAGGGGCCAAGGAGACAGAGACCTGAGGTCATGGGCTCCTGGCCAACTCTGGGGACCTCTTGCCCACTGCATGTGAATTTCTCCTGGGCACTGGGCACACATGGCATCACTGAGAACTCTCCTGCCTGTGTGGATGGTTCCCAGTGGTAACGAGAGCAGACAGAATCCAGTCTGGTGTATATAGGTGTCATCTTTGCTCCTTTGCAAGGCCAGCGCCTGCTGTAACCCACTGGTAAATTTGCCAGGACCATTGTAAGCATCTTGTAACTAGTCTTTATGCTTTCACTCCATCCTGCCTATATATATATATTTTAAGAACTATTTTTACAGAATAGATCAGATCATGTCTCTCCTCTGTATAAAATCCCTTAATGGCTCCCCATTTTGCTTTTAATAAAATCAAAAGTCCTTCCATGCCTGCAGGACTCCAAGTGACCTGGCCCCTGCTTACTTCTCCAACATCATCTTGCTTCCATGTTGATTTCACCCAAGGCACATTGTGCTCCTTTCAGTTTCTCAATATGCCCCTTTTTTTCTGCCTGCTTCAGGACTGTTGCCCACCCTGTCCCCTCCTGGAATTTCTTCTGGACTTCTTTGTGCCTGTTTCCTAAAAAGGCATGCCTCCTGCTCATGTTATATCTTATCTCTCTGTTTATTCCTTTCATAGCATGTATCAATCTGATATTTCCTTGTTTATTTATTTATTTGCCTGTTTATTGTCCATGGCCATCACTAAAATTTAAATTTCCTGAGGGCAGGGTTTGTCTTGAATAATGCTTGGCTCAAAGAAGACCCTCAGTTTCTACTTGTTAAATAAGTATATGAACACATGGGTGAATTAATGAATAAACTTTGACCAAGGATGGACCAAGAGAATGGAATGACCCTGGACCACAAATGTTTTCATTAAACGACGGGTACCGTAGGGTGTTGGTGGAAAAAAGACAAAATGTGCAAAGAGGTTGCTTGCCTGGGATCTCGTGACTGAGACAGGCACACTCAGCTAACACTAATAGAAATACTAAAGGCAGTGTTATAGTCTTGTTAGAAAGCCCTGCCTTCAACTGTGGAACTGGAAAAGTTTTCCTAGACCCAAATTGAGTTCAACAGTTCAAGAAATGGCATTTGGTCATTTACTGCTGGGCAAAACATAGGGCATTAGAGATGAACCAGCAGGGGACCCTGCCTTCACTGAAGGTACAGTCTGGCAGAGGAGACAGACACAGACAAAGCGAATTATCCTATAAGGTGATAAGTGTGGGAGTAGCCAGAGGGGATATGTGGAGAGTTTAGAGGAAGAAGTGACCTAACCAGCTCTACCTGGAGAGGGCGGGGCAGGCTGTCAGGAGGAACTAGCTGTGAGCTGTGCTGAAAAGGCTGGGGTGGATAAAGGTAAAACCGAAAATGTCAGTGAGGGGTTATGAATAGTGGAGGCACGATTCTGGATGTGTTGATGACGACACCCTGTAGGGAGCTGGACGGGTGACCTGACTGGGGGCCGGTTTGGGAATCCTAAGCAGCTGTTGGAGCTACGGAGTTTTTAGGAGAGCTCCCAGGTAGAACACATGAAGCCAGGAGGGGAGGAGGCAAGTCCCAAACCCTGGAAGTCAGCAAAGGAGTGGTCAGAGAAATAGGAACTAGAATCTGGAGAGATGCAGCTCCTAGAAACCAAGGGTCCTTCTCCAGCTCCCTCTTCATAACATCCATGCTGCGGGCTGCTACTTGTTTAGCGCCTGTCGGTCCCACTGACCAGGAAGGGCTGTGAGGGTAAGAAATGTTTCCGACTCACTTGTTTATTGCTGTATCGCCTAATCCTGGACCAGGTCTTATCCGCTAACAGAATGAACGCAGGGATGAATGAATGAATAAGTATTCTCAAACCATGCAGAGCTGAAAAGGTTAAAGGTTGCAAATAAGACTTCGGATCTGGCAATTGGACTCAAAGGTGACATTTGAGAGACCAGTTTTAGGAATGGAGATAGCAATGATACCTATGTCACATGGGAGTTCCGAGAATTAAATGAGCCAATACACGTCGATGCTGAGCCCAGTGCCTGTGCAGTGGTAGTTAAAGCTCAACACATATTAAGGGATTATTATTATTCATTCTACCCTTCACTTTCAGAAGCTATTCTGGTGAACTAATTCTTGATAGCTGTAGTGTGTCTAACAGATTGGTTTACTACTCTCCCAAGACATTCTAGAGACGTACTGCCTTAAAAACTACCACAACTACAAAGCGTTCTTTTATTAAATGGCTGTAGCAGAACCCAGTGAAATGAGATTTTGCTGTCAAATCAGACTATGGCCTGGGAGCCTGGCAAGCTCCCAAGAGACCAGAAGATGGAGTAGAGTCCCCTTTCCTATTAAGGAGACTCACAGAACGAAGGCAGCTGCAGCCAGCCTTTGGTGCTCAGTCCCTAAACCTGTGATTGTATCCGTCTGCTAATCCAAACGAGGAAGTCTGAGAAGTGGGGTGGCTCCCAAGGCCAGCTTTGTTACTAGATTTGGATAAAGAAGATAGCGGCCACTGGTGGGAGAGATCTTGAAGTATGGAAATGTTGCACTGAGGCGCAGGAGACCTGGGTTCCCATTCTGGGTGTGCCAATAACTCTCTGAACTTGACAAGGCACAAAGCCTGGGTGTGTCTGAGACTTCTTGTTAGTTTAATGAGAGATCTGCATGTGCTTCAATGCCTCTGAAGTAGATTGTTGACAAAGATGGCCACAATTTCTCCCATCCCTGCCTGTCTGCCTCCTTTGCAACCTATCTTTGCTTTTTCTCCTATCAAAGAGGTAGAATCTATTTCCTCTCCCCTTGGCTCTGGCCTCGTCCTGTGACTTGCTTTGACTCACGAATGCAGCACAGGTGACATTCTGTTTGAGTCTAAGGATGAAAAGGTCTTGCAGCTTCTGCTGTCACTCTTGGAATGATGCTGCGGCCATGTGACCAAGCCTAGGCCATCCTCCTTGAGGAGGAAAGCTCATGAGAAGAGAGGGGAGCAGCCAGCAGCCAGCACCAACCACCAGACATGTGAAAGAAGTCATCTTGGACCATCCAACCCAGTCAAGTTGCCAGATGAACAGTCAGAGAGCCCCTCCAGACAAGACCAGGAGAGGAACCACTGCGCTGAGCCCAGCGCAACTTGTTGATCCACAGAATTGTGAGCAAATGTAACGGTTGTTGCTTTAGCCAACTAAGTGGTGGTTTGTTACCCAGGGCCAGATAGATGATACAGCCCTTTTCATAGCTGACATTCTAGAGACCGATTTTATTGCTCTAGAAGAAGTATCAGGCTGTTTGATCTTTTAGCTGGATGTTAGGGTTGGCTGCAGAGAACTCAAACAAAGGTTAAGTGACTGTTTCATCTCCTGCACTCCTCCCCCAACCCCTGAACCGGAAGGCCTTACCTTTGCGATTTCATTGCATGTGGACCCGCTAGAGCTTAAGCTCTTTGCCACCTTCCCACCCTGTTAGGACTTGGCTTGGAGGACACTGAGCAAGACAGGAAGTGGCTTGGTGACTCAGTGACGCTTTCTTCTGAGTCACTGAGTTGTCAGTTCCCCCTCTCTGTGGTTCCAGAGGACATTCCTTCATTCAGCCAATACCTTGTGAGCCCCTGCTGTGCCCAGACACTGCCTGGGAAACAGTGTGGTGAGGGCCGGCCTGGCCTGGCTGTGGAGTGGCTCAGTCACAGGATCGGAGTGGTCCACACAGGGAGGGGCTCACCCACCTCCACATCCTTCTCACCAGTTTTCCTTTAGCATCTCATGCACATGCTCTGCGTCTCCCAGAAGTGACCCTGTCCCGAAGGCATGGAACTTCAGAACTGGGGGAACTTTCAAGGCCCAGTTAGTTCAGCCTTTTTTTCTCTTATATAGATGAAGAAACAAAGACCTGAGAAGTTAAGGAAGAGCGGTAGTAAAATTAGGCCTAGAATTCAGACTTCTTAGCTCCAAATCACGAACCCTTTATAGTGCAGTGAAAGACCTCTCAGAGCCATCCTCTCCCCACTCCTGATGCCTGAGTTTCTCACATCTTCTCAGCTTCGTGTTTCAGGCATGAAACTAATTCCCGCTTTTGGCTCAAGATTCAGACATTTCCTGCAGAATCTTTCCTCAGGTAAATTCCAACTACCAGATCAAAATGGTAATTATAACAACATAAATTCAAAACATGCTTTTTTGAACACCTATTATATGCCAGGTACTGCCTCAGTTTTGGGGACACAGTGAATAAGAGAGACAAGGAATCCATCTCTGGGGAATTTATATTCTTGAGGGAGGTAGGGCAGACAATACACAAGGAAACAGACAAGAGAATTAGAGGCTGGTGTTATAAATAGTAAACAAGAAAATGTGATAGAGGAACTGGGAGATGAATGGCCAGGAAAGTCCTCTGACAATGTGGCGTTTGAGCTGATATTTGGTAAAAAACCAGTCACTCTTCAGAAAATGCAGACAGCAAAGGCCCTGAGGTGGGGAAAAACTCAAATCTTATCTGAGAAAACAGAGAGGAGGCATGTGGTCTCTTGGAGGGAGGAGGAAGGGAAGAGGAGGGAGACAGCAGGGAGGGAGGCAGAGGCCAGATTGTGCAGGGCTCATGGGCCACAATACACAGTAGGAATCTATGTATTTGAGTGGGCACAGGGAGGGTATGAAGTGATATGACATAATTTACATTTTTAGGAGTCAACCTGGCTGTTTTGATAGAAAATGGATGTTGAGGGTTCAGAGTGAAATTCAGAGGATGGTTTATTAAATGCTAACTATATGTGAAATTCTTTGTATATTTTAGCTCTAATCCTTCCAGCACTTCAAAGTGGATCTTATTATGTATGCCCATTCGATGAACAAGGAAATGGAGACTGGAAGGGATAGAGGAACTTGCCCGAGGTCACAGAACTGAACTTGAACCTAGGACCACCTGATTCCATTGTGGGAGACCTTCCCATGTAGCACATGGCCTTACTAAGATGGTTGACCCACCCTGTGCTAATTAGGTTTTCTGATTATCATTGCATTAAAAACAATTTTTTTTTCCAGTGGAGGTACTGGAGATTGAACCCAGGACCTCATGCATGCTAAGCATGCACTCTACCACTGAGCTACACCCACCCCCACATCATTGCATTTTGAAGAGTGAAATGACAGTCTCTAGGTCCATCCATGTTGCTGCAAATGGCATTATTTCATTCCTTTTTATGGTTGAGTAGTATTCCATGGTATATATACACCTCATCTTCTTTGTCCAGTCGTCTGTCGATGGGTACTTAGGTTGCTTCCACGTCTTGGCTGTTGTAAATAGTGCTGCTATGAACATTGGGGTGCATGTATCTTTACAAATTGAGTTTTCTCCAGATATATGCCCAAAAATGGGATGCTGGATCATATGGTAAGTCTATTTTTAGTTTTGTAAAGAACCTCCATGCCTCCATGTAGGAGGGTTTCTTTTTCTCCACACCCTCTCCAGCATTTATTGTTTATGTGCTTTTTAATGATGGCCATTCTGACTGGTGTGAGGTGATACCTCATGATAGTTTTGATTTGCATCTCTCTGATAATTAGCGATACTGAGCATCTTTTCATGTGCCTGTTGGCCATCTGTATGTCTCCTCTGGAGAAATGTCTATTTAGATCTTCTGCCCATTTTTTGATTGGATTGTCTCTTGTTTTTGAGATTGAGCTGCGTGAGCTGCTTGTGTATTTGGAAATTAATCCCTTGTTGGTCACATTGTTTGCAAATATTTTCTCGTATTCTGTAGGTTGTCTTTTCATTTTGTTTATGGTTTCCTTTGCTGTGCAAAAGCTCTTAAGTTTAATTAGGTCACATTTGTTTATTTTTATTTTTATTTCCATTACTCTAGGAGACAGATCCAAAAAAATATTGCTGTGATTTATGTCAAAGAGTATTCTGCTTATGTTTTCCTCTAGGAGTTTTATAGTATTCAGTCTTATATTTAGGTCTTTAATCCATTTTGAGTTTATTTTTGTATATGGTGTTAGAGAATGTTCTAATTTCATTCTCTTACAGGTAGCTGTCCAGTTTTCCCAGCACCACTTATTGAAGAGACTGTCATTTCTCCATTGTATATTCTTACCTCCTTTGTCATAGATTAATTGACCATAAATGCATGGGTTTATTTCTGGGCTTTCTATCCTGTTCCATTGATCTATGTGTCTGTTTTTGTGCTAGTACCACGCTGTTTTGATTACTGTAGCTTTGTGGTATAGTCTGGAGTCAGGGTGCATGATTCCTCCAGCTCCATTCTTCTTTCTCAAGATTGTTTTGGCTATTCAGGATCTTTTATATTTCTATACAAATTTAACAATTTTTTGTTCTAGTTCTGTGAAAATTGCCATTGGTAGTTTGATAGGGATAGCATTGAATCTGTAGATTGCCTTGGGCAGTATGGTCACTTTAACAATATTTATTTTTCCAATCCAAGAATATAGGATAGCTTTCCATCTGTTTGTGCCTTCTTTCATCAGCGTTGTATAGTTTTCAGAATACAGGTCTTTTGCCTCCTTAGGTAGGTTTATTCCTAGGTATTTTATTCTTTTTGATGCAATGGTAAATGGAATTGCTTCCTTAATTTCTCTTTCTGATATTTCATTGTTAGTATATAGAGATGCAGCAGATTTCTGTGTATTAATTTTATACCCTGCAACCTCACCAAATTCTCTGTTGCTCTCTAGTAGTGTTCTGGTGGTGCAGGACAGATTTCTTGGTTAAATGCACCATTTTAATTTGGTAATCCCTAAGCATCAGGAACAGTGTCTATTTTATACCGTGCACATTGGGAGTGTGTAGATCCTATGGAGGATCAACCTGGGGCTTGGAAGTAAGTTTTCTCTGAGAAAATTAAACAAAAAAGGTTAAATGACATGTAATGGGGAAAAAAAACCCCATTCTTCCAGTCCCCTGGAACAGCTATATCTCTGGAGTTTAATGTCTAAAGAATGTTTTGACAGAACAGAGTGTGGTCAGGAATGGAGCACAAAGAGAAAGGCCAATGTTAGCCTGACTGTCCAGCAGAGTGTAGGGTGGGGGACAACGTGTGTGGGGAATGGGTGCTTGGTTTCCAGAGAGGGCCCTCCATGATAAGAAATTCACCTCATGTGCTTGTATCGCTGACCACCAAGCAACAAATTCTCAAATGTTCATTTGGTACCCTAGTTACCCAGGGGGTCCTCTGGACAGGGAAGGCCAGCCTTTCAGTCACTTTGAGAAAGGAATGTTCTCCGTTATAAGCAGATTCACTTGCAGCTGTTTCAAGAAAATTGTGTCACCAAGAATCTGGTGTTTCCTTGGGGTGGGGCCCCTCGAAGTTGGGAAGGGCATAGACCACTGCCAGTTGTGGTTCTGAGTACATAAAAAACTGAACAAATGCTAAAAGAAGGGTATGACACTTGTGGTATATTTTAATTGTAACATTTTACATTCTAATTGTTAACATACAAAACACAAAGTGATCTCATTGTGCTAGTGACAATATACTTAAGGACCTACAAAGATATTAGTTCTTAATGTACTTTAAGCAGTGTGGTGGGACGGATAGGGTGTACGTTTAAAGATGTGTGAGGAACACCTTCTGCTTTCATCAGACTGTGTCTATAACTGCATGAATAGGATCATTTGGTGACCAAGTCAGAGCTTAATACGAGGCCTTGTGTGGTGGGGCCCAAGGCCAAATGGCTGTGCACAGAGCTGCGGGTCCACTTTCTGAACCTGCCAGCTCAGACTCAAGACCATCACCAACGTGATGCTATCCATGGACCATCAGCCAAACCAGCCTTCCCATGGTGACATCTCAGTTTTGCCATGAATATCACACATCCCACCATGGTTAGTACAGCTGTCCACTGGCATTTGTGTAGCATTTGCATATAACCTAAGCACACGCTCCCATAGATTTTAAATCATCTCTAGATTATTTATAATATCTAATACAATGTAAATGCTATGTAAGTAGGCTATAAGTACAATGTAAGTACGATGTAAATAGTTACTGGGTGCACAGAAAATTCAAGTTTTGCTTTTTGGAATTTTCTTTGGAATTTTTTCCCCCAAATATTTTCGGTCCGTGGTTGGTTGAATCTACAGATGCGAAACCCATAGATTCTGACTGTGCAGCACCCGGCTACGTACACAGTGAGTGCTCCTCAAAAACCTTGTTGGCTGACTGCCTGATAAGTCAAGACAGTGATAAACAAATCTAGGACATTCCAAAGTATCTGTTAAACATTGCATTTGGGGAAGACAGAGGTGGGAACGTGCTTGGTGAGATGGCAGACAATGTGGCAGTGCAGGGGGATGTTTAGAAGGGCACTGACTCATATGTACACAGACGAGTACTCTTCCTTTTATATAAAGCCAGTTCTCCTAGTCCACCTCATCTGGCTTCTGTGATCCCATCTTTGCCTGGTCTGTCCCACCACTACCCCTCAATTTTCAGCTTTCCAATCTGTGCCTCCCAAACCATTCATGGATCATGAAATCAAGTTGGTAGGCTGCAACCAACAGTTTCTAAGCAAATAAAACAGGATAGAATATATCAGAATACATCACACATAGGAAACAAACAAACAAACAAACCCACTATTGTTTTGTGCAACCTATTTTAATCCCTTATATGTGTGTAAAGGGCTTAGATGTCAAGTGCATTTCCTCCTGTGGGTTGGAATTAAAGTTTTGAATCCGCTGCTCTAGGTAGCAGATTTAACCCCCGCCAGCCTTCTGCTGAGCAGATTCTGTGACCAAGGGCTTCTCAGGTGGAATTGCTGTGAGTAACCGTGGTGGGACCATCCTGGACCATCACAGCATGTCAGGGTCTGAGTCACCCTTTGGTCCAACATCCTCAGTTTACAGTTTGACGAAGGAAGAGGCTGAGCCTAAGAAAGGTGATAGGACGGGTTAATGGTAGAACCTCCACTCCCAGCCGTTTCCTTGCCTCTCCTTCCTGCGTTTTCTCTCTTTGCTTTTTGTGGTCTTTTATTATAATTCAGCTAAGCATATCAGAAAGAATTTCACTTTTGGTCAGGAAACCTGGATATTAGCTCTAACCCCATCACTTCCTGTGTGATCTTGAACCCATGAATTTCTTAATAGCTCCACACCTTAGTTGTATCAAATGTAAAAACATATTATCAAAGACCAATTGAGTTTATTTAATGGCACTTTTTAGTCTGTGAGGCATTACATACATTGTCTAATAGTTATTTTTGTTCCTTGAGTATCTACAATATTTATTCAAGAAAGGTGTATTGCTGTGGAGATGAAGGGGACATGAATGTGCTATCATCAAGTCTCACCCCCTCTTAAGAGTATCCACGGACACTTCCTGAGGAAAAGATGCTTCTCCCCTTCACTACAACACAGCATCTGCTTCTGTCCTCAGAGCCCTCAAAGGAGGCTACAGCTGTCCTGGTTAACTTAAAGCTAGTTCCATAACACACCATTACCCCTGCTTCCTTTACCTCCAAACCACGGTGCCTGGTTCTTGATAGCAGCCTATGGAATAGCGTTTCTCCTCCCTGCCATCCTGGGTAACATCTGGAACCTCATCAGCCTGTGGATCCACACGGGGCCCTATGACCATGGATGTGCCGCGAATGACATCGTAGCTCATGTGGGGACATGGTACTCAAGTACCTGCTCTACCTGCTCATGTGGGGTCTCGCTACTGCACCCCGCTCCCCCTAAACTCAGCCTTCTCCAGTTATTTCTTAGAATGACAATTGTAGTGTCTTAAGTGAGCTGACTGGGTAAACCCCCAGTCCACTAAATCACTAAATCACTCCCCTCCTTCCTGTCCAGTTGCAGTACCTACCACCTGACAGAGTGAGCAGGTGCCAAACTGCCTTGAGATCAAAATGATAGTCTTATTACTGATCAAAGCTAACCTTGCCATCTACAGGCACAGTGGGCTGGCTGGCGATTTGCTCCCAGATGAAACTTATGTGGGCTGAGCTGGAAAACTGCAGGTACCCCCAGCATGGAGCAGGGAGACCGTGTGTTCTTGGGACCAGCTGGCTCCAAGAGAGGGAGGAGGGGGGAGCTGAGCCAGGCATTCCAGTTTCTTCTTCTAAACTTGTCAGAGACCTTCCCTCTCCCTTTCCTACTGGAGATCCTTCCATACAGAAACATGAAGGCTTCTTCCCTCGTGTTCTTTGTTCTCCGGCTTCCTTGTTCAGGGGCTTCCTCATGACTGCAGGAAATACCAGGTTCCATGCCCCGTGGTGGGGAAACATCCTCTTGTTTCTGTGCTGGGCCCAAGCAGAGTTTAGAGTGTCCCTAAATTTCACAGGGAACAACTTCATTTGTTCTGATTTTCCATCAAAATTCCTGTTTGGCTCCAGCCTCCCCAAACAAAGCCTATCACCCATGCAAAGAGACCCTTGAGAAGGGATTGAATCATGTTCGTGCCTGGGAGCTTCTAGTCCCTCTGAAGGCTCCTGCTCTCCCATCATCCCTGGTAAGCCTGATCACAGCCCCAGACCTTCCTTTGCTGCTCTCAAATTACTACTCTCATTTCAGTTTCAGAGATTTTTCAAAGGTGATAATCAACCTTCAATCCATCAGCTTTTTCCAGCCATTAAAAAGTTGGTCTTGAAACCACCCCCAACCACGCCTTGCCCATCTTTGCCATTAAAGCACAGCACGACATCCTGCCCAGGGGGCATTTCCTGGGCTTCTGTGACTGTCTGATACTGTGGGAAAAGAAAGACTGCAGTTTCCTTCAAGGTTTTGCACAACACCTTCTAGGACCAAATCAAGAGATAAAGTGCCCTGTCTTCTTGATCTACACATATAAAATCCAAAACAGTTGCTTACACAGGAACTCTGGGCATCACTGAAAGAGAAAAGGCTCAACACCATTTGTACTTTTCTGCAAATTTCAAATTTCTATTATGTAGGAAGTGATTTTGTCCAGTAGCTGGTCAGGACAGTTTCTCAGTTGTATTCATCCTGGAAATTATAGCAATGACTCAGTTTTTGGTAGTTGTAACACCTCATCACTATGTTTTAATCTCCTTTCCTTTCCAGTGTACATTAGAATGTGGATTTGGGGTGAGTAGGGGGTGGGTACAAATTATTGATACATTTCAATCAATTGTGAATTTAAAAAATCTAAAGCTTAGAATCAGTGTTAATTCTTTCCAAATGTCATCAATTATTCTCCCTTCTAGTGATTGTTCACATGCCTCAATTAGTATTGTACATCATTTACAAAACTTTATTGCATATCACTCCTTTTATTATTGATGAATTGATTGATTCAATACAAATTTGTCAGCACTTTTTTGGTAGGCATTAGGGATATAGATGGGATGTGGGGGAGTGACAGTCATTTCATAATGCTAAGTGGTAAAATTCCAACCCTGTGTTGTGAGGATGCAGGAGAAAAGGGCTGTGGACTTCATCTGGTGGATCTTGGAAGAATTCTTGGAGGAGGCAGGGCTTGAGCTTAGTTTCAAGGATAAGTAAGACATTTACAAGAGTTTCATGAGGAGAGGTCATCTCAATGGAGCTTTGGAGAAATACGGAATCCTAGTCCTAACCTCAGAATCTCAGGGGTGAGGCCCTGGTGTGTGTAGCTCTGATGCGGCTGGGAATTCAGGTTTGTTCAGAGACCAGAGAAAAGCTTGAAAGGTGTCTCCCCGGCTAGGAGAGTATGAGTCAGCTACTCCCCACCTCATCAGAAGACCAGATAAGAGGAATTAAATTAAGCATGACAACCTGGTTTCCTTTGAAGACGAAGTTCCTGGATGTGAAGTTTGTTAAAGACACTAAGATTTTTACCCTATATGGCAAGGAAAGGCCTCCGGAATAAGAAAGAAAATGCGGTTAAAACCAAACCAAAAAATAGGGCAGAGTCTCATTTGTCTCAGATGGCCTATGCCAGGGATTGACAAACTTCTTCTGTAAAGAGTCAGAAAGTAAATATTTTCAGCTTTATAGACCGTAATGGTCTCTGTCACAACTATTCAACGATGCCATTGCACTGCCAAAGCAGCATTAATAATGCATAAGTGAATGAGTCTGTCTGTGTTCCAACAAACCTTTATTTATGGACACTGAAATTTGAATTTCATACAACTTTTACATGTTACAAAGTATTATTATTCCTTTGATTTGTTTCCAACCACTTAAAAATATAAATTCTTAGTATTCATTTGAGCCAGGAGGTAGAAGCAACCTAAATGTCCATTAACAGATGAATTGTTAAAAACAAACTGTGGTATATGTACACAATGGAATATTATTCAGCCTTGAAAAGGAAGGAAATCCTGTCACATGACACACATGGATAAATCTTGAGGAAACTCTGCTAAGTGAAATAAGCCAGTCACAATAAGAGAAATGCTGTATAATTCTAATTATAGGAGGTATCTAAAGTAGTCAAATTTATAGAAACAGAAGGTGAAAGAGTGGTTTCCAGGGGCTGGGGTAAGAGGGAATGGGGTGTGTGTTGAATGGATATAAGAGTTTCAACTTTGCAAGATGAAAAAGTTCTGCAGATCAGTAGCACAACACTGTGAATATACTTAACACACTAATGTACTGTACACTTAAAAATGATGAAGATGGTAAATTTTATGTTATTTTTTTTAACACAATTAAAAACTTAAAAAAATAAATTTATTCTTACCTTGAAAGTCGTATAGAAACAGGCAGTGGGCACTGTGGGTTGCAGTTTGCCAACCTCTAGCCTATGGGTGGCCAGTCTGAGGGCAAAAGGTGGTCCAAATCAATGCTTCTCAGCTGTCCCCACTGAAAGACCACTAATAGCACAAAAGGGAGAATGTAGACCCAAGGGGCTCTGCCTGTAAGACTATAAAATTATTTTAAATACTCTTTCAAATGAGGTTCATGAAAGTTTTTGAATCCTAGTCCATAACACATGTTGTTTTAATGTAAAATTGGCATTCACTGTAAAAAATCAGTAAAAACTGATGTTCATGAAGGCTCAGAGAGTGAGTGACTTAGTCAAGGTCGAGTAGCTAGAACAGGTCAGTATGGGTCTGGATCCCCATGATCCTGATTCCAAATGTATACTTGCCACCTGAGTGGGCTGCCTCCCCATCAGGCTTTAGCTGTCTAGTCCCAAATTCTACCCATATTCCCCCAACACTGAAGCAGTCTCCAAAGTAGTGAAGAAACCACTTTTGAGTTTCTATCAAAATTCATGAACTTCTAAGTTTAATACCATCAATTCATAAGTTTCATGTTTTCTTTGTTCTGCTATGTTCTAGAATATTTTAGTTTGATATATTTTAAAACTTTCTCCCCCTGCCTTATCTAATTATACTTCCTCATCCATCTGTATTTTTTTTAACTTTTCATACATCCCATTCTGTTAGACAGTGTAGAAGGTTAAATTAGGAGGGACCCAAGAGATCTGTTGTTTTTGCATACCCAGCATCCATTTTCTCTTTGGCAGATTGTATTATTTATTCAGAACTCCCCCTGTCCTTCTCCCTGTCCCGTTGACTTTAGACTTGGCCATATGAGTTGCTTTCCCCAATGGATTGTGAGTTGATGTGAGGGTGTGCTAGTTTTAATAGGTGTGGCAGAGGTTTTAATAGGCTTCATGTGTCTCCACTCACTTTGCTTGAATTCCTGCCCTTCTAGAAAACTTTATGTCCCACGCTGAGCCTTTTCCTTCAGCCTGGGTCCCAGAATGAGAAAACATGTGAAGCAGAGTTGAACCCACCCATCTGAGACCCATTTGTTGGTAAGCCACTGAGTGTTGGGGTTGTTTGTTACACAGTGTTATCCTAACAAAAGCTAATAAACCCTTCTTTTAGAGCCAGCCCCCCCTTCACCCATAGGGTTTATTTGAGCTGACCCACTTGCACTCTGCCCCAAGCACTGTCCAATACATCAGACTGACTAACTCCAATCTTTGATAAGATCTCTACTGTTCTTATCAAAGCTGAGAGAGCCTCACTGTCTCTTGGCCAGAAATGAATGATCCTGTCATCTGCAACAAAGAGCTCCTTAAGAAATTTTACTCATAACCCATTAATTCTAACTCCTGTCTGTTTTACAAGAAAAGCATAGAAAGAGGAGTGTGGATCATATAGTACTAAATGCCACACCTCTTGGCTGCTTTTTCACAGTGAGAAGGAAAGCGTAGAAAACAAATAGCAGTTGTTATGAACTAATGTTCATGTCACCCCTAAATTCATGTTGAAACCCTAACCCCCAGTGTGATGGTATTAGGAGGTTGGGCTTTTAGGAGGTAATTAGGTTTAGCTGAGGTCATGAAGGGGGAGCTCCCGTAATAGGATTAGTGCCCTTTCTGAGAAGAGACACCAGAGAGCTTGCTTCCTCTCTCCTTTTCACATGTGCGACTGAGGAAAGGCCATGTGGGGGCACCGTGAGAGGTGGCCTTTACAGTCCAGGGAGTGAGCCCTCTCCAAGAATCAAATCTGCTGGCACCTTGATCTTGAATTTCCCACTTTCCAGAACTCTGAGACATAAATGTCTGTTGTTTAAGCCATGCAGGCCAAGGCACTTGTTATAGCAGCCCGAGCTAAGGCAGCAGAAGCTGTCTAATGTAAGGGACAGAAGCTGGGGACACCTACGAGTAAAAGTTATTCCCTGTGCCTTGGGCAGAGCAGAGTCAGCTCTGAGTTACTCATTCTAATGAAGGGCCTGGCATAGTGATGTGGACAACCCAGAACACCAGAAAAACTTAGGAGGTCTTCATTTGGTCTGGGAAATGCTAGGGCATGAGTAAGTGTTTCAGAAGTGCCTTAAACAGGGAGGCATTTCTTCAGAACAATCAAAGCCTGATGAAATCATGTACATCTTTTCTCTCACATATTGGGAGTCTACAAAGATTTGTGGTGATCCTACAAAGATTTGTTGTAGACAATAAAAAGCATGAAAGCCACTGGTTTAAGATACACTCATGTTTGGCTTTGGTATACACTTTTTAGGTAAAGCAACATGGTGTTCTTAATTGTATGTGAGGTTTTTTCCCCTCACTAATAAACTAAGTTTGTGTTCTCCCAGTCCACAGCTGGATCATATGGGGACATGAAGTGAGCTCTGCTGAGTGACAGGAGAGGCCCACTAGGGATTAAAATGATAATTCCTAAAGTGGAAAATTAGCTGTGGAAAATCAGGGGTTGATAAATAGCTCTCTTCCCCATATCTTCTCCGTCTCTACTCCCAACCCCCACACTGCGTGTTTTCCCACCCTTATCAGAGGCTTCGTGGGCCTTGTCCCACCTGTCAGGAAACTATCCCCACCAGCCTGAAGCCGATACAGAGAACTGGGCGGTCCTATGAGTCAGGTGCTCTGACTGGCACTTGGGGCGGGGAACTGGTACTAACTAGAGTAAATTACCACCCTGCCCTTTAGAAGCTCACAGTTAGTAATAGTGAGAGATTCATAAACAAATAATCTTCAGAAAGATTGCAAAAATAAGAAACAAGTGGAGAAACTCCTAGAATGCTATCCTTTTGAAAGGACTCACGCCCCGCCCCCCAGGGCATCTGACTTAATTGGTTTGGGTTGTGTGTAAAGATCAATAGTTTTCAAAACACCCCCCAGGTGATTGTAATGTTATCCAGGGCTGAGAACCACCCAGACCTACAGAATCAGGAATTCTGGCGGTGAGACCAGGCAACGAGTGTTTTAACAAGCTCCCCCCACCCCCACGTGATGCTGGTGCATGCTCAAGTTTGGAAACCGGTGGTCTGCGCTGCTGGGGAGGGGAGGCTGGAAATGGAGGGGGTCCGGGGTGGGTGGTCCGTGAGGGATACTGCGGTGTGGAGTCCAGTTTTGAGACCACGGAGTCTCCTTCTGAAGCCTCGGTCACTCGGCCCCGTGGTCGCTGCTCATTTCTCTCGAGTCTTAGCAGGCAGGAAAGGTTGGGCCTGTGTTAAGGCCATAGCGACCGGCCAGAATGGGCTCTTCCTGGAGAATGCTGGCTTCCAGTTTATGGTTTCTCATCCTTTCCCCCAAAGTGGGCCCCTTACTCTGAGCGCTGGCTTTTAAAAAAAAAATTCCAGGCAGGAACTGTGTCCATCCTCAGACAAAAACTGTGCCTCCTTTTCTGCACATGCAACATCTCATCCTAAGCAATCACGCCCCTACCCACGATCAAGAAGCCCTTGACTCAGAGCAACCAAACCCCACTCCCGATACCCACTAGCCCCACAACTCTTCCATCCCAGCTGACAGAAAACAGCAAGTCCAGCGGCCTCTCCACTTCGGGTCTCCCTGCCCAGGCCAGCCCAGCAGGACAAGACCCCACAGCGGGGCCCAGCGGGGTCCCCAGCGCAGGGACCCCGGGGGGAGAAGCGGGATCCCCGGTCCCGCCGCCACCCAAGGTCAGCCCCCCAGCGCGTCGAGGGCAGCTTCTCCGGGTTCCTGGCCGCGTTGCCCGCCTCCTTCCCCCCCACCCCTCCCACCGTGGGGAGGGGCTGCGGCCGCACGGGGTCTGGAGGCTCCTCCCCGGGGGTGACCGAGCAGGAAGCGTGGAGCGCGGCGGGCGGGGGCACGGGCGCTGTGCGGGGCCGCGGGCGGCGGAGTATGCGCGGGCCTCGGCGGCCAGCCCCGGCGCACAGCCGCGGCTGGGGCGCGCGGCGCGGGGCGGAAAAGCCTGTTTACACAGACTGCACACCGCCTGGGGAATAATGCAGTAAAGGAAGTGAGCCGGCTCGGCCTGACTGCTCCAACTTCCTGCTCTCACACACACCAGAGGAAAAAAAAAAAAAAAAAAAAGAGGAGCGAGAGAAAGAAAAAAAAGGGGGAAAAATCAGGATCTCATTACAAGAGCAACAGACCGTCTGCAGACGCCTGTCAGCATGGAAAGTCGGGGGCTTTCGCCCGGTTCCTCCTAGAAATTCCCCCGAAGAAGGATCTTGAAATCTCCCCCACATCTGGGTAAGTAGCGGGGTTTGTGCCTGTTGCTCGGACAGTTGCAAAGTTTTGTGGGGGGTGGTTTTTTTCGCTCTTTCTTTCTTTTCTGTAGCTTGGTGGGGGTGGGGCGGGTGGGCGCCGCTTCTGGGGCTGCGGGCCTTGGGCGGGGGCCAGCTACGGGGTGGGGGCGCCGCGAAGATGCTCCAGCGCCTGGTCCGCGCGCCGGCCCGGGGGCTACGGCCACCCGGCGTTGGCACATCCCGCCGTGGGGCTGCGCCGCGAGCCTGGAGGAGGGGGCGCGCGAGGGAATAGGAGACGGTGAGACTTGGGGTCCCTGGGAGGAGCGGGCTGCGTGCCGGGAAGCTGGACCACCGCTGACCTTCCGGCCAGGGCTGGGGCTCCCCTCGGAGTGGTAGTGGGCGCCGACGCTCGGATTCAGGGAGAAGACCGGTGGAGAGGGAAGCCGCGGGGCTGAGGGTCGCACCCCCTCTAGCTCGGCAGGTGACCCCAGCCCGGGTCGCCGCCCCAGGCGCACGCCCAGCCTGACTTTTAAAAGCCTGTGGAGTCTTTATTGGACACGGTTTTGGAGGAGGATTGGGAAGGAGATGGTCTTGGAGCCCCCAGCACTTTAGGATAGGGCTCTTCAACTTGCAACTGAATGTTGGCCTGTAATGCTACTGTACTTTTTGGGGGAGGAATTACAATTTGGAAGGTTAAAAAAGAAAAATAGAGGTCTCGGTTTTATGTTTTCTGAACCGAATCATCCTGACGACAAGCTGCAGTTAGGCGGCGGGTGGGGGTGGGAGAAAGAAATGTTATTTCAGAAACTGCAAAAGGGGCTTTTTAGAGAAAAAAAAAAAAAACGAGTGTCGGGAGAGTTTCTGGCTTGTCTGGAAACGGCAAGACTAATTGCCATGCGCTTCCGCTTTGAAACTGGCAGCAGACAGCATCTTGAAAATGACTCACTAGAGGAGCTCACAAAGAAACTGTGGTTTGCTGCTTCTCAGGTTTATGTATTTGTGCCTTTTACAGTTTCCTTTGTAGTGTTCGAAGGGTCACCCGCCCCTTCCCCGCCAGCCCCTTCCCACCCTCCCGCTTTTGGAAGCCCCTAGCGGGTCTTTAGGTCCCCCCAGCACCCCAGCCGGGAGAGGGGGGACTGGGGGAGGCTGAGTTGTTTTTGGAGTTGACTGGGGAGAGGGTTAAAGGGATTCTGCTGCTGCAGGGGGAAAAAGTTCCCTGAATTTTCCACTGGCTGCTGCAGGAAGAGAGAGCCCCTTTAGTCATTGCTAAGTAATGTCTGCACACACACCAACTAATCTCATTAGGAGTTTCCGCTGCTCGGCACAGGAGGGGTTTTGTGCAGCCACTGTCAGCCGGGGAGCCCTGCGCTGGCTGGCGAGGGAGACAAGTTACGGCTTTATTTACTTAGAGGTGCAGCCGCCCAACAAATCTTTTCAGGGCAGCATCTTGAAAACTTTGAAGTCACTTTAGCCATTTTGGATTTCGGACTTACTGGTGTCTCTCGCTCTCTGTCTCGCTCTCTGTCTCTCTCTCTGTCTGTCTCTCTCTCTGTCTGTCTCTCTCTCTCTCTCTGTCTCTCTCTCTGTCTGTCTGTCTGTCTGTCTGTCTGTCTCTCTCTCTCTCTCCCTCTCTCTCTCTCTCTGTAGTTTCTGTTGCCTTAGCCGCTCAAACACACCCATCCTCTCTCGTGTCTGTACTTCAGTCTTGGGGTGGGGGTGGTGAGGATCCGGAGGTGCTGAGAAACCAAGCATGTTCCAGGCATCTATTAATGAGCTCAAATTGATTTCTGAGTCTTTTTGCCAAACAAAATACCCTCTGATCTCTCTCCCTTTCTTCTCTCTCTGTGACCTACATTTATTTGGGAAAGGTCAGTTATGAGTTTCAGTTTATGGGGATTATTAAAATTACAAATTGTGTTAGGAGGGCACGTGGGTCAGACAGTTAAGAAGACTGTCCTTAAGTGTTTTTAGAGTTTCCAGTAATGACCCTGCCGGCAAAAACCCCTGATGGTCATTCTGTGCCAAATATAGCAAAGGCCTTCTGGACTTTTTTTTTTTTTTTGATTTTTGAACCTTTAAATGTTGGAAATACGTAGAGTTACTAAAAAGGTAAAGAATTTTAAGGAACCTGATTGAAACTGTGGGGTTCCTTTATTGACAAGGACTTGCTGCTCTATTGAGGATTTTTTAAGATGTCAGTGTTTTTTTTTTTTTCCTGGTGGCAAAGCGTGTCCTAAAAACAACCCAACCAGCCCAACCAGAGTGTGAGTCAGTGGACATAAGTACAGGATGTCCCTAACGCCGCACCTGGCACGGAGTAGATGCTCAATAAATTGTTGCATTGAAAGCTGTGAGTAGGATAACAGAACTTACAATAGGTAAGAAGAAAAGCTTTCCAAGGCTCACATCACTCTGCATGAGCATGCCTTAAGGATGAAGGTTGTAGATACTCTCCTCTCAAGGTAACATTTCCTTCCAGACACAAGGGATGTAGAGTTCTTCATTCCAATAAGTTATTATTTGGAATGCATAGTATTCACTTATTATCAGTGATTCTCAACTGGGAGTAATTTTGCTTCCCAAGGGAGATGTGGCAATATCCGGAGACATTTTGGTTGTCTGTCATCATCAGAGGGGGTGCTATTGGTATTAGTGGATAGAGGTTGGGTTGCTGCTAAACATCCAACAATGCACAGGGCAGCCCTCCACAAAGAATTTTCCAGCGCCAAATGTCAGTAGTACCCAGGTTAAGAAGCTACTGTTTACATTGATAATGGTAACTCCTTATATGCATTCATTCACTGAACAGGACATTTAAAAGTCATCACTGGCATTGTGGCCACAAGAATAACACAGTATCCATGAATTTTCTCTCCCTTTCTCTCTCTTTTTGGTCAGTGATATGCAGTTGGCATCTGATGACATTTTGGTGGTGTACCTTTGTGAGCTGAATTAGACCATCACTGAGCCTCGTTCACTTGGTACTAGTGCTTTTTAGACCATAACGGCAATCGCCCAAATGGGTGAGAACTGTGATTTTTTTCAGCCGCATTTGAATTTTGAAGTTTCCTAAACATTTATTAAAGACTGCCTCTTTTTCTTATTTTTTAAAATTAATAATTCAACACTGCTATTATACAGTTACCATAACTCTGAGATCATATATTGAAATTTATATTTGTAATAATTTTTTAGAACTGGAATCTTTTCCTGAAATTGGTTTTAAAGGGCTTCCAGGCAGTGCATATAAATTAAAATATTCCTTTCTTCGCTGTCAGATATTGGATTTTGTGTGTTTTTTGCTACCCAATTGTGTATCTGTCTGAATCAAGAAACCAATATGATTGCAAAACATTACCTAAAACAAAACAAACCCAAAACACTTTTAAAAATAATTTAAGGATGTGATTTCCTGGAGTAGAGTATTTTATCGCTGATGGTGAAATACTGCTTACTAATTAATGGCTTTGCTCCTTTCCAGTCCCAGGGAATGATTCAGCTATCTTCACGTTTCCCAAACCTAGGGGTCGGTCCTCATTCAACTTTAAAAGCATTGGGTTCCCTGTCCATTCTGGCTGTGACCTGGCTGCAGGCAGCTGGCTTCTGTCCCTAAGGGCCTGCACCTACACACACACACAGTCGGCTCTGGTCACTTGAATGAAGGTCCCCACTCTTGGCAGATTTTTCTGTATGTTTAAGGCAAGAGTTTTCTCCATAATGTTTATCTATAATTCCTCTTTGCCTTTGTAGATTTATGACCTACTTGCAATCACATTGGTATAGCAATATTTTCCGAAGTTTAGTTGGTTTTCTTGGTTATAAAAAATATTAATGTGAATTACCTTAGGAATATTCAGCAAACCCCAAAGGGAAAAAAAAAATTAACACCTCCCATAATTCCACTGTTAACATTTCTGGTCTTTTAAAAGAGATACACACATACACCCCTGCACATGCATACACATAAAATTTTTAATTGGAGTCACACCACACTTTCTGTTTTATAATTTATTTTCACTTAACATATCATGTAACACTGTTTAATAACCAGTACTAAGACTAAAATTACCACACAGAGAGCTCATATTTATTGATCTAATAAATGTGTTGACTCAACAGTGGATTGACATAATCTCTACATGGACTTGTTCAGTGTTTTTGTCTCTGTGGCTCCAAGTAATGTTCTAAGAATGCTGCCCTCTTGAAAGACTGAATTCATATGTGCTATGAAGTTTGGGATTGTGATGAGTTTCTCTATGATTTAAGGATGAGTCATGATTTGCAGTAGAATATCAAGAGGTAGTAACAGGAAGTCCAGGGTGCTACACATCAAAATACAATGTTAAATGATGAGAAAACAGAAACTAGGTTAGACCAAAAAGTACCCCTTGAACGTCTCAAAGGAGGAAGGTGCCTCTTACACACCCGATGACTCTTATTTATTACTAGTTTCATTTTGTATCAGTAAAGTTTCCAAACTTTGAAATTGGTATTTGAAATTGATTTTCAGTTCAAGATTACTATTACCCTTGGCTAGTTTGAATTCAGATCATCCAGCTTTTTGGTTGAAACCATGGCCGTGAGACCGTGAAACCTCCAGTTTTGCTGTTTATAGTACAGCCCACAGTTAATGGAATCATCAGCACGCTTACGCGCGTGCGTGCGTGTACTGTTAGCAAATCCTAAGGCCCTCCAAAGAAGGGTAGATCATTCAGTCTTTTAAGCATCTATTCTGTGTAGAAATTTGAACTCCCCATCATTGCTCCCCACAACCAAAATAAAAATGGCCGTTCATTCTTTACTAAACTTTGAATTGGTCATTTCAACAAGTTGTAATTTGGTTGAACTGCCACTAGGAATTACTCACTGACCACTTTGTGTGTTTTAATTTACGTTTGCTGGGAAGAAATTATTAAGAATTAAATGGGATTATTTTATAATTGGCTGTGAGATGGATTTGCGTATTTTTAAAGAAATTGAGATGATGGTTATACTGATGTATTTGAGTTTGAATTGGACTAAAATGAATTTACTTGCACACGTGCTCTAAAAAGAGGTTCTAAGGCACATAGCATTGTTTGTATTTCTAAAGCTACCATATCTAAGCATAGTTCTTAAATTTCTAGGTGTAAATATGAGAGTGACAGAGTAGGTATACACTTATCTGATACTTTCTCTTACAGTTTGGTGATGTTAGGAGTCTTTTTCTCCAAGCAGTCGAATGAACTGAGACCCTTGGTGTCTTTTTATTTTTTTTTTTCATTGACATATAATTTATGTACATTGAAACTGCACAGATCTTAAATGTTATTGTCTACACACACCCATGTAATTCCCACCCCCTACCTCCAACTAGAGAATATTTCCATCGCCCCCAAACATTGCCTGGCTATTTTTTCAAAATATATTATGGTAATTTCATGCTTCTGTCATGTTATTAAGCCCCAGAGCACCTGGCTAAAAGACAGCAGTATTTTTATTTAATCTGCATGGTTAAAAATAAATCATCAGAATATGTGGATTTCCTCATCATACAGTATGAGGAAGAAAATCCCTTCTACACTGGTTAACACCACTTAAGCTAACCAGAAATAACATGAATGCTGAGGGGGAAAGTTGATTCTCTTAAAACCAGTTGTGTTTCGAGGCTATCACTGAACCTCCCTGGACCTCGGTTTCCCTGGCTGGTGGTGAAGTGACCGATGTAGGGAGGTGGGGTTGATCCCTTTCAGTCAGAAGTCCCATTCATGCATGGGGTTTCTGGAATGAAGAACTTGACTTCTAAGAGTTGTGACAATGTGATGTGAATGTTTTTTTCATGCCCAAGCAGCCAGTTTTGAGACATATATGGCAATTTTTAAAAACTGCTGTTTTGTGAAGGGAAAGGGGTTCCCTATAAGTTTCCCTTTCTATCCCATTTTGGACCTTTATTGAATAAGGAACACCTGAAGAAGGGTCAGTATTTGCTGCTATTTCCCTCCCTCCACTTTTTGAGGCACCATTCATTTCTGAAGACCCACAATTCCTGGGAACACCAGTAACTGTCTGTGGGTTGGGTGCTGAGTAGGCCCAGGTAAGATTTTGATCACCAGGTCAAATCCCTACTCTTTCCTTCTGATAATCTTTGAAAATACTCTCCTCCGGTGCTGGATCTGAGAGGCCCACATTCCCTGTCACCCTCCTCCAGTCCCTTCTCCAGCCACGAGCTGGAGCAGTCCTTCAAGCACAGATCTGACCATGTCACTCCTCTGCTTACAGTCTCCCAGTGGCTTCAGCTGGAATAGAGACCAAAGTCCTTAATGTGAGCAGCGAACTGTGATTTGGGCCAGCTATACTGGCCTTTCCTCAATTCCTCAAATGTGTAACGTCCCCCGTGGCCTCTGGGCCCTTCCAAATGCTATTCCCTCTTCTGGGAATTCACTTCCATATCCTCTCCCATCAACGTCTCTCACTCCAGTTTCTAGCCAGTTAGTCTCAGCTTGACCATCTCTTCCCCAGGGAAGCCTTTGGTGGTCCTCCAGACTAAATCCGTCTCAGTTATCCATCCCTGGCCTTTGGAGCCCTTGTACAGGTTTTATTTCCAGGCTTCCTCATTACTCGAGTTCTCCCTGTCCAGATTCTTACTATCCAAACACAGGTACTGAACAGTTTCAGAGAGAGATTTCTAGAGATAGAGCTGGTATTGCTCATTATTTGTTAGTATTTCTTGCCCACAATTCAGGAACCAAGCAGAGTTGATAGCACGCCATCCCTTGTTATCTGAAATCACCGTCCAATTCATTAGATTGGGAAGTGGAGGATACCTGCACATGTATGCGTCAGGATGTGTTTCACATCTGTCTTGCCCATTAGTCTGGAAGCTCCCTCTGGGCCTGATCTGTTTTTCTCATCCTTGTATTTATCCTGACCCTTTGTACAATACCTGGCATTCACTGAATTAAAAGCAATCTGAACGAGGAAAAATTTGTCAGCGTAGCACCTCTCCCCTGATTTGGCCAGTAGACTTGATAAAGCACTTTATTGCTATGCCTAAATCTGACTCTTTCTTAGACTGTCAGTTAGTTGGATTAATAAGAGGCATATCTCTTGGTTAAACCAAAGAGATAGCCAAGAATATCCTCCATAGAGGATGTATCATTTTCCAGAGTTTGTGGCCAGGCTTGCAAGAAAAGTGAATGTACAGAAATCAGGTTAGCATGTTAAACACCTGAGAAGACAGACTTTAGCCCTGTAGTTGATATCAGTGTTATACTCAGAATGGTTGGTGAGCAGGTAAGTAGCTCAAAGAATCTCAGTGTAACGTTCTTTCCGTATTAAAATTAAATTAAAAATACAGCAACCATCATAGTCCTTTATCAAGACTTCAGTTGACCGAGTTTTTATAGTTCCCTTGGGTTGAGTTCCATGATATTCTCAGTTAAAAATACTTTTTCACTTGTACTAAAACCTATGTGTGTTTGGTTCTTAGCTTTTGTAATTAATAAATGGTATTTCTGATTGAACTTTAAAATAATAAGACTCTGCCGGTGTGATTATGAAAGGATGAGTGGTTAAATACCTAAATGTTTTCAGTGAAGGAGGGCTAGATCTGCTATTAATTTCAGCTGGGTTTTGCCAAGGAGTGGATTGTTGATAGTCAAACCTTGATTAACCAGAAGGCGTGATTAAGCAGCTTTTTTTTCTCCCTGCATTTAATTGTCAGGAGAGAGAGATGAAAACAGCCACCACCACCACAACAAAATAAGCCCCAGAATTTATTCCAGGCTGTGCTCCTGGCTGACTGCAGGACCTCTCTGTAGGAATTAACCGCAGGGATTCTCCTACTCTATCTACCTCGTCACCCTCAGAATGATGGCAGTGGGGCCCAGAAGGGTCAGATGCTCTACTAGGCAAGGGAAGAGGCTGTAGATATGAGAACAGTTCTCTAACACTAGCCGTTAAGAAGAACACTTCTCTGGTTAATACTCAGTGAACTGAAAATGTAACTTCCCTACTGTCCTCTTACTGGAACTTGGAAGGTTTGCCTTTAGAGGCCAAAATATAAGCCCTGGTTGTCGGAGTTCATTTAAAAATGAAAGAGAAAAGCATTGGCAGATGGGGAGGGGGGTGTGCACACCTGGGTGTGTCTCCATAGATGTGGGCTACACGAGGGATGCCTGAGTCTCGGTGTGCGGCAGCATGTGATCTCAGTTTCTGCTCCTTCTCTGTACAGAGGACTGGAGCATACGGGAATGTTTGCTGAACCTCTGCATCCCAAAGAATCATTATTTCACTGTGAGAACTCAGGAGGGATCTTGGATTTTTGATATACTGAGAGGAGAAGGCTCAGATTCCTCATCATCTCAGGAAGCCCCATGAAGAATTTATAGGAAGGGACCAAACCACTTGGCGTTATTTGGAGACACTGTGTGGATACAGCGCCTCGGTCTTGTATGGTCTTGTATGGTCTTGAGTTTTGAAGTCCTCTGGAATCTAGAACTCGAGTGTCGGTAGGAAAGTTGTTTCTGCTAATGCCCCTGCCTGTTTTTCAAGCTTCAGATACTGATCCTTTAGACCAGAGGGTGTTGGGTGGTAGACATTGCTGGTTGGTTGGTTGGTTTGTTTCTTTTTTAGAGCATTTTAGAATAAACATCTCCAGATTCTCCAGGTGATATTCGGAGTCAGGGTTGGGACTGATTAAACCCCAGGCAGAGATACGTTGACGCATCCTTGCTGAGGCTTTAGTGGAGGGCAGGGATCCTGCTGACGGCCAACTGCATCTCTTACAGTCGAGGCAAAACCAGAAGCATCGCTCAGTCAGCCCCCCAGGCATCCCTGACTGGGCTTCACTTCTTTAGCACTAATTCTCAATTCTGTGCTTATGATCCTTGGATAAACTGAGTAACTTTGAAGAGTGTTGCCGATTTCTTAAAGTGAATTACTCTCATTATAAAAGGATATGCTGAGGTGGGCAGGGTGTAGCTCAGTGGTAGAGTGCATGCCTAGCATGCACGAGGTCTGGGTTCAATACCCAGTACCTCCATTTAAAAAATAAAAAGTATATGCAGTTAGAAGATGTCTTGAATCAAACAAAATGACCCAAGAGTCCTAGGGTTCTCAAAAGCTCAGCATCACTGCTCTCAAGTAAGAGCCCCACCATGCTTTGATTTAAATCAGAGCTGAACCACAAAGACAGCATCCTCCTCCAGCTTTTGCCACATCCGTTGTTGTTGTTGTTGTTGTTGTTGTTTTTTAACCTAAATATTAAGACCTACCAATTTGTCTTTAGGAAAGTAGAAGCTTTAAGACCTTGATGTAGAAGATCATATATTTACCAAATGGTTAAAATCCAGAAAGGGGGGTTTTCTTTTGCAAAAGGAAAGGATCATCTAAAACAGAATCTGTCATTTATTCTGTACAGTTGATTTATTCAGGCGGGACAATTACTGGAAGAGTAAGTAGAGGAACAAATCGTATGTGACATTTTAGGAAAAAATTGAGCCGAGTTAGTGGATGGCAAATTCCTGAATGGGAATTAAGGGTCGTGAGGGTTCCTTAGGTATGTGTCTGATGTTGAACGCTGATGCCACCAGCTGCCGTTCTTTCTGTGGGATGCTTTGGTTGGCCTCTTGAAGGAAACACGTGTGCACACCATCAGCCTGACATGAATGAATGAACTGTCTTCCACTTGATGGCAGTTTTAATGTTACTTTGTTCATTTATTCATTGCCGCTCATTGTAGTTTTGGGAGTCAAAAAACAAGTTTTACATAAAAGGCATTGGGAGAAGATGTCATTTTGAAATCACTCCCTGTTTATTTTTGCAACAGTTTTCTTAGAAATAACTGTACTCAACAGGAACACCAAGATACTTTAAATGTGTTCCACTTACTGTGGTTTGTTTACAAGTCAGGCTAGATTTTAAATGGACATTCCATGAAAAACAAGATACCTTTTGCTTGCTATGTTAACTTAGCGCCATTATAATTTTTCTTTCTTTAAAAAGAACTTTATTAGAAGTTATTTAAATGTAGAAGAAACTGCACTTTGGCAACACAATCGTCATATGTAGCTAAGCTTGATATCAATACAAATATGTGGGAGAAACATATGCATATGGAGGCTGTAAAGCTATATAAGGGAGAGTCTACCTTAATGACTTTAGAAGCAGCTAAAAGCCCCACAGATGTCCACCACATGAGCAGGTGATGATATTTTGAAGACTGAAGGATCACTGTTTTTTCATAGATCCCTTCCAAAGTGAATACATTATCATACCAGATTGATGCAGAAAAGTTGAGGCCTAGAATTTGCATTTGCTAAACCACGCAAGAGTTTTGCCAAGATCACTAGAGTGGTTGACACTAAAGTAGCCGCAGACTCTAGAAGCCTGGAAGGATCCAGTTCCCTGCTTAGGTAACCATCCCGGAAGGCAGCTCATTATGCATCTCAAAAATCCCTAAAGAAGATGTCACAAATACCCGTAAATCAGACTTATTTTTGCAACAATACTATATATAGGAGGACCCAAGGACTAGCTAGTGTCAATATTTTTCAGCCAAATTTTGACATTTCCAGAAGCCAGCATGTTTTGTAAAATGTCACATTTCAGAAGAGGGTGTGGGGGAAGGTTTATAATATTAGCCATCTGTAAATTAGCAGTTCAGATGTGCTATACTCTCACGTTTTAACACTGATCATATACTTCTAAACAATGTCGAGATCAGCTGATGAGTATCACTTTATCTATGCACTGTTTTTAAAAGACATATGAAGTGGTTTTGGTGGATTTACTCCAGGAAGAGGGAAAGATAACTTTCTCAGGAGCTTATGTTGGAGACCATTTTCTTTAGTGACTTAACCATCCAGACATGATTGAAGAAATGATACTATTTTCAGTTCTGTAGAGGAGACAAGGGAGTTCCCAGGTTCCCTGGGAAGACCGTAGCTCCCTCCCTCTGCCGGCCACTGCCAGGGCTTTCTGAGCTGGAAGCAGAGGGTCAAGGGTTCCTCTTGCTCCATCCCATTCCCGAGATTAGCGGCCCAGTGTGCCAGGCATGCGTGAGAAGCAGTCGCTGGTGAAGAGACATGTTCTGCTGGTGGCAGTGAATGAAGTGGAGACAGACTGAAAGGACCTGGAGGAGGCTTTGGGAGGACAGGGGAGCAGGAGCAGGGGGTCACGCTAGAGAAAGTATTGGGGGAACTGGAGATATGGGTCCCCAGGGGAGGAAAGGCTCTGAGCCTTTCCCTGAGGTGGAACGAGAGAGGTAGGAGTGCCATGCAGATGTTGGAGGTGGCCCAGAGCGGCGGCACTCAGACCAGGGGGAGGGGAAGGTGCACAGATGACTACCTTTCTGCCAGGAAATGCCCGCTGCTGCAGCTGGACTGGGATGCTGAGCCCAGCTGTGCTGACTTCCCGGTCCCCACGGTCCCTCGGGGATCCTTCTGAGAGGAAGGCATGGTGTCGCAGACCACGCCTGACCCCACCCGGGACTCCTTCCTCCCTGGCCTCGTGTCGGCCCAGTGTGTGTGCACACGGGTGAACGGGACAAGGCAGACGTGATGCTGACCATCATTTGTGTGCAAGGCATTTAAGAAACAGCCCGAGGAAGGAGGGCACCATTGTGAGGAAAAACACATTGCTGGAAAAAAAGAGCACTGTCCAGATTTTCAATTAGTGGAGCTAAGATCTGAATTTTCTTTTATTAAACATATTTTATCTTGCCTTTTTTTTTTTCTAATGTTTCCACTGGGTGGTGCTGCAGGAATTCCTACCTTTTGCCTTGGATCTACCCTTCCCAGAAAGACGCCTCTAAAGCATAATAGGAGGAAGTCCTGATTTAGAAAGATTTTACAGTTTCAACACAATAGCAGAGTTTAGAGGATGCTCTGGCAGGAAATGTTTCAGTTTCTGGATGTGGAAAAACCACCATCATTTCGTATCATGCAAAAATGTTCTTACTACACTGTGGATATACTTGTGGCCTGCGCCAGCTTATTATTTAGCACAGAAAAGCTTTCAAGGTTATCTGACAGATTATGGTTTCATTCTAGGAGAAGTGGTATGTAAGATTTCCTTTATATTCGATTTTTGTGAAACTAAGTAGAGTGTCTAAGCAAATAAACATTTGATGTTCAGGCAACCACAGATTAAAAAAGAATCTCTCTGTGAAGGCTTTATTGGAAGCTGAAGGCATTATTCCATTTTTATTTTAAAGTTTATTCACACAATGTATTGATCAAAAGGATATCTGAGATTTTTATTTTCTAAATACTCTTAACCATAAGAAGTCTTTTAGTTTGTTAATCCTCATGTATGGAGGGGGATAAGGTTGGCCTTAGCCTTGTTTTACAGATTAAGAAGTTGAAACAGAGAAGTTAACATCCCTGCCTGAAATCGTGTGACTCTTTAAGGCCATGACTACTGTAAGAATTTATGTTCTGACCTCCAGTGGTCCCTCTTGCACACAGGATCGAATTTTATTAATAGTACAGAAATTTAGGTAAAAGATTTTCCATACAAAGGCCTATGAAATATAAGAATCAAGGGTAGTGTAGGGGGAAAAATACCCATTGGAAATTAGGGAGTTCATTAAATTGAAGGTCAAGTTTAGAAACAGGATTTGGAGGAAGTTTTACTGAATGCAGAAAACCTTTTTATGTTATGCATGTGCTGCGATCCTCCATGAAACCTGAGATACTGCTTTCTTAGACCCTGAAACAGAGCTTCCCCAGAGGTGTTTGCTTTTAAAGGAAAACATTTTAGCCCCTGCTGGGTCCTCCCTAGGTGACACCCAGTCAGTCACATAGTTGCAGTGGGGCTCCCAGCCTGTCCTGATTCACAAGTGAAGTGTCTCTCATGATTTATCTCATGGTTACATGAGATGCACGCAGGTTTGGGCCCCACTCTGGGGCCAGGCAGATCACTCACCTTTCATTTCTGACTTCTGCCCTCATGTTCCACCATCCAGTGTGCACCTACCCAATGGGAGGATGGGCTGTTCCTGTCAGGAAGGAGCTAAGCTACAGAAGGCACAGCTTCTCACATCCTGTCTTCATCATGGGGAGGCAACCTCGATGATTTAGCATTTGATGAACCTGCAGTGTGTCTAAACCAATTGCAGATCTTTTTAAAAGGGAAACTTTTTTTTTTAAAAAGGGATGGTGGGATGGATTCAAACTTTCTTAAAACCAGGAGTCACCAGCGAGGCAAAGCTAGAAATGAACAGGGAAATTTCCTGATGAGATTCCTCATAGGAATGTTGTCTCGCCCTCCAAGTTACGATGGGACTTTTCTCTTCATCGTGGTGAGGTGTGCATGTCAGAAGTGATGCCTCTGCTGGGGGACTGTGGTGATATAGCAGCTGGACTTTGGAGCCAGGCGCTCTGAATACCAGGCTGTGTTTTCCCTTGTTATTCCTGTGGTCGGGAGCATCTCACCCGCCTTGTGAAATTTTGACTTCCTCATGAAGTATAAAACAGATAACATGTATAAAGCACTCAACACAGTGCTCAGTACTTAGTAAATGCTTGTCAAAAGTTAGCATTAAACAAAGAAAAGCTCCTATTTAAATAAGTTAGGGTTTTTTTCTTTTTTCTTTTTTTTGATAGGAGCCCTATTCTTGAGAAGTCCGTGGATATTCAGTGTTGCTGGTCGGGGGGAAGACGTATGTAGCTGACACTTCCTTTAGAACAGGGCTCTTAGAAATTTATAAATTATCTTTAGGATTTAAATATATCTTTCTTTTCCTGTAGAGAATGGTAGATTCTCAAAAGGGTCTATGGACCAAACACAGGAAGAAGATATGATTGTGTGTGTGTTTATGTGGATCTGTTCTCTGTGTGTAATTATATGCTTTATGTTGACTATATGAGATGGCTGGTATTTGACTGTTTTTGACCTATAAAAACAATTTCATATAGTTCATCCTGATTGTTGGTGATACGGTTAAGAAACATAATTTGAAATGGCATCATAATGAGAGCAGTTATAATGAGGGATGATTGCAGTTTATTTTCATATGTTATTTATCAAAGCCTCCAGAGTTAAAATTCATCAGGCATCCTTGGACCACAAATGACTTCTGCTGTGTACAGTGTTATGAAATCGTCTTGAATTTTCACTGGGGACTTATTAGTAGTTTTATCACATTGAATGTATCATTTTTTTCTAGCTCTGTACTCTTTTGATCCAAATGACGACTTTTAGGAGAATTTGCTGTTTTTTTTTCCATGTTGAATTCATAGGGTTAATTACTCTGGGGAAGAAAACAAGTCTCATTGAGTTTCCTTGGCAATGAGAGTAGCAGTGTTCTTTCAGAAAGCAGAGCTTGGTCGTCGTATTGAGGGTTAAAACAGAGCTGACACACGAGGCAAAATGAAACCAGAGCTGCAATTACAAAGTGGGACAGATGTAGGAGGCCAGGTTTCCTGTGGCCCATTTTCCAGTTTCCTGCCTGCAACCTGCAGAAGAAGAGGAAGCTGAGTGTTACCAAGTATGAGAACTTAAGGGGGACGTGCTTCGAGCCAGAGTTAAGATGCTCGCAAACAACACAGACAACAAAAACAATTGCAAAGAAAGTGAATGTCCGGGTTTCAGTCCAAAAATGTCTGGGGAGGAGCAGCCCATCTGTTTAAAGAAAAAGCATTGTCAGCAGATCCTGTACTTCCCTTGAGACTCCACAGGGGGACCTGGGGACTGTCCCAGGTCACAGGAACCTCTGATTTTTATAGCCCTACTCATCTTGCAAGACATGGTCTGCTTTTTAAAAATACAGTTGGGTACCTGGAAAGATTTTTCTTGCAGAGCCTGCTTCCTGGGCAGGTTCATATACGAGGGAGGTGGTTGCGATTAACTGATTGGGCATAATGAACTACAGCCCCACTTGGGGAAGGCCGGTGACCAGTTGGCGCTTTGATCTAGCAGGCTTGTGTTCCTTTAACTGCCCAATAAAGTCATGTCTGAAGTTTTCAAAGGAGAGATTAAATGGAGGCGTGTATGATGAAGACTACAGATTGTACGCCCTATTTGTGTGGCTGCCTGATGAGCCTCTTGGGGAGATGCTGGAGATGTGGACTAGTCCATCTTTCTCCTGAGGGAAAAAGGAGAAAAGTAAAATTCTCCTATGTCTGGGCTCTTTAGCACATGACAGAAGAGTCTCTGAAGTCAGATTTTACAATCCCCACCTGAAAGGTAAAGAAGTTGCGATCTCAAGAAACAGATTCACTGCATACTTTTTCACTGAATGCCTGTTGTGGACCAGGCGCTGTGGGAATTGCTGGGATCGCTGATGTAATCATGGCTAACAAGAACTAGCTCCATTTGGGAAGCCTTGTTGAGGGCTTCATAGAAGGCACCCATGAAGGCGACGTCTAAGCCTTGTTGAATGCTTACGACATCCGGGCACTGTGCCCAGCTTTTCCCATACACCATCTCTTTCAAATCAGCTTGCTTCTTTGAGGTGCAGAGAAATAGGTGGGTGCTTTTGGGACAGCCAGTTGTTTTTTTACCTAGTGGATTGATCACCACCTCTTCCTCCAGCCCAGGAAGAACAAACTCAGTACCAGGAACATTGGGAAGTTTGGGGATATTGCCAAGTTAGGGATCCAAGGGGTATCTGTGTGAGGCAGCCTAGAGGGGGACTAGGCTCTTTGCCATCTTGATGGGGGCCTCGTCTGAACACGCGGGATGAGATAGGGCTGGGTGTGCTTAGCCAGGGGAGGGGGAACGGCCCGAATATACGGATGTGGGAAGACATAGAATGGCTCACACACTTTCCCAGCCGGAATTAACGTAGCCATCCATTTACTTTTCCAGAGGAAACTCACCCATATAAAAGTCAGCAGCAAATCAACTGACTTGCTTCTAATTTACCCAGAGACAACACAGTTTCAGAAGGAAAGAGGGGTGGATCACACACACAGTAAACAGAAGACGTTATGACAGTGGTTGTCAGTGATTTCCCCTGAAAGAATCTTTCTCTTTCCTCAGAAGAGTTATTCGAAAAACTAGATTTGAAAAACACAGCCAACTGTCAAGGGTAAATAAGCAGCCTGAGCAGCGGCAGCTTTCCCTCTTTTCTTGTCCACTTTGCTTTTTAAAACACGAACAATCTGTAGATATGCACAGAATGAAGAAGACAAATGCTTCTTAATAGGTCATAAGAGCTTTGAGGGACATGAACTTCACCTCACATCAGCAATTTTTTCTTCCATGCAGTGGCTGATAATAATTAAAATGTCTTCTGAAAAAATCTTAATAACCTAGTTTCACCTTCTCACAAATTATGAAAAAAGACTTCAGTGTGTGCTTAGTTACCAAATATTAATCCTTATTTGCTTAATGCCCTAAAATTATTCTATGCCAAGTTATTGCAGGCCTCAAATAGTACAAATTATTGTTTTCCAATTCCTTGCCTTAAGTACAGGGTTTTTGTTTGCTTGTTTGTTTTTAATGAAGTGCTGCTGACCTTTCTCTTGGACATTGATAATAGCACAATACAGAAACACTTAGTAGGTGCTGGTTTGGACAGAGGAGTTGAACTTCAGAGAATTTTCAGTTTACTAAGTGTTCAGGGTGGACTTCTCTAATCATGCAAGTTTTAACAAGCAAAAAGGCATGAACTTGCTGAGTACTACTTTGTTTATTTCTTACACAGGAGTTTTTCTCTTTTCCTTGGGCTCTCATATTTCTGACTAATTGGTTTTTTATGTAGGCTAATTTCTCTAGTGCCTGCAATATAAAAGCTTTACAAAGATAATAATTCTGACCCTCCCCCTCAACTCCCACCTCAGTGTAACTGAGAAAATGAAACCAGGAACGTGCAGAGAGAAGAGTTAGGTTGCCACCGCTATAAAGAAGAGCAAATAAGTGGGTATTTTTCAACTTCTAAGAATGGAAGCAAAAATCTCATGCTTTGCATATTGTGCTGCCCCAGCTCACATTAGGACATCTGGCGCCACCTTGTGGCAGACAGGGAGGATGCCTGCCTCCAAGAAGGGGAAGGTGGCTTCTAGGAGGGAGTAGGCAGCGCCCCTGGACTTGTGCGGTGATGGTCCCTGAGGTCAGCTTCACTGTGAGTCTGCCTTAGTGCTGGTTCAGCGTGACAAAGTAATGCCAGCAGTCAGCGGGCGGGATGACTCTCCTGGCAGCCTGGCAGCTGCTGGAGGCTTGGTGGAGTTTGAAAGAACACAGTAACCACTGCCACTGGGTGGACTTTGGGGTTTTTTTTTTTTTTTTCTGGTATTTTATTGAGGTATAGCTGACTTACAATATTATATTAGTTTCCAGTGAACAAGGCAGTGATTTAAAATTTTTATAGATGATACTCCATTTATAGTTACTATGAAATATTGGCTACATTCTGTGTGCTGTACAATATATCCTTGTAGCTTGTGTATTTTATATGCAGTAGTTTGTATCTTTTAACCCCCTCCCCCATCCTCCCCACTGGTAACCATTAGTTTGTTCTCTGCCTCCCTGAGTCTTGGGTAGACTTTGTGTTCAGGTCCAGATTGGTAGACTGCAGGTTTCATTCCAGGCCCTGCACTGGTTCTTGCTCTGGCTTCGCAGTGGCTGCCCCTGCCCCGCCCTGCCTGCTGTGGGCACGGGAGCCTCTCCCCTCAGCCTTTTCTTCTTTAAGGTGGGAGAATATTCCTCTCTTGCCTTCCTGCCACCAGACACTCAAATGCTCTCCCAGCCGACTCACTTCTGCTGACACAATTCAGTGAATTACAAATCTGCACCAGAACCTGGCTTTTATGACACAGCAGACACGGGCTGGGGAGAAATTCTGGGCCAGCCCTCTACACAAGACCATTTCCATAACTCTGGTTTTTAGCTTTTGAAGGAGCTAGTTTGATCAAATCCTCTCAGCCTTTCCAGATTTTACTCCCCATTTTGATGAAGGCTGTGCTCAAGCTTGCTGCCCTGGAAAGCTTCTCCATGTAGCCTGATCCGAATCCCGATCCTGATCAGTTCTGTGCTCTTGGTGGGAGGCGGTATTACAGAGCGGCTGTACTGACAGAGTGGCCGTACTAACCTTGGTTTTACTTATTCATTCATTTATTCAACAAATGTTTACTGAGTGCCTGCTATGACCTGGTGGTGATCTAAGAGCTAAGGCTACGTCTTGGAGTCCACATTCAAGAGCAGTGTTTCTCAAACCATCTATGGAGAAGGGCCAGTTTTTAAAATTTCCAGTACACTGTGGACTGATAATTTTGGAAACTACTATAAGAATAAATTACTAGGAAAACAAAACTAAAAACAAAGATACCAGAATACAAGCCCTGATTTTTTTTTATTATAGATTTAGCAGACGTAAGATTACATTTCAGTAAATAGGAATAAAATACTGAGGCAAACAATTACAAAACTACATACTCATTTGAAAATGCATATAAAGGCAATTAATATAGAAGATCATTATTAATACTGGTAACTTTGTCATCCAGTGATTTTAACCAAAGAAAAAAGTTGTACGTGAAATAGATTCCCCATGTTAAATACCCATTTGCACATTTTAAACAAAAACCATATTTATCAGTTGACTTCACTTTTAATGTAGCAAAGAGTTTAATCTAGGTTGACTAATGAATTTAGGTTGGATACAGCAATGTTACTTGCAGGAGATGATGTATATAAACTATTTCTGTGTTTTGTTTTAATTATACTTGAGAGAAGTCTGTCAGAGGGATTTGCTGACAAGACTGAAAGGAGATTTTTAAACCCATTTCAGCAAGCTCAGGATATTCATTTTTTTAACTTTCATCTAAAATACAGCAAGCTTGTTGCATTTTAAAATTCATCTTCATTTCTTCATTAGTTGCCAGTTCCAACAATTTATCTTATAATGTTATAGTTACATTTAAATCCTCTTTTAATGAAATCAATGAATTGTAGAATTTTATATGCTTTGGGGTTACGGTTGAAAAGCTGACCTTGAATATCACACATTTTAACATTGGCTTTCATTTTCCTGACACGCATAGCTTGTGCCAAGCACACAGGCCTACTGATCACACACTTGGATGTGGTGGCAATGACATGTTGGAATGAAGTCTCTTAAGTATTTACTCTCGATTTCTATACTTATCTCATCATGGACTGGTGACCAGCCATTTGTGCTGATCTTGGCCACACACACAGTAGCCTGTGCTCTAACACAATTGGGCCTCAATTTTCTTATCTGCAAAGTGGCAACAATAATTGTAATACCTCATAGGGCAGTTGTGGGAATTCAGTGAGATTAAGTGCAGTGCTTGGTGTGTGGTAAAGGCTCGACAGATAATACCCACCATGTACAGAGAAGACAAGAGAAGGCTCTTATAATTGGAAAAGGCAGATTAGTGAATGAATGACAGACCCTGCAAGACAGCCTAGGTTAAGAGCTAGAAGGACCTCTGGCATGAGTGGGTTGCCTGAGTGTGTGCATGTAGCTTACACCCATATGGGAGGGTCTGGGGTGGCCTTCTGAGCTCCTGTGTCATTCACGTTGTGCTTGTTGTTTGAGCCACCTGATCAGCGCGAGGATGGTGACTGCATTTTATTGCTCCCGCTGTTTCAGGAGTGTTGGTCCTGTTTCCTGTTCCCGGGGAGGGAGCAGCTTTCACTTTTGTGCAAGATGTTTGGTTCCCCCCACTGCCCAGTGGTCTGAGGAAGTGTGCCTGGTTCTAGCTCGTTAGTGTGCCCAGAGGACTGGCGGCTACCCTGGACCCAAAGGAGATGCCAAAGCGGTGATAGGGCCGCATGGCCTGATGGCTCCCGAGTGGGCTGAGGTGGCACCAGGGATGACAAGAGTGATCAGTATATGCCATCTGTAGCATCCATCATCTCTTTGAGTCTCTGTCCAGATTAAAGAATGAATCAAGGGTACTATTTGTGTTCTTTAAAAATAGAAAGAGTTGAAAACACAGAATGAGGGTGGAGAGTAACCACTCAGAGTCCGCCCTGTGCAGACAAGCTCTTTACTCTCAGGCCACCTCCACCAGGACCAGCCCAGCGGGTGTATCCATGTGGGCTCCGTCTTCTCAGGCAGTGTTGTCATGGCTGTCACTCTAGAATCCTTCCCTTTTCTCTTTCTGACTCAACAGCTCTCATCTCCTTGACTCCCTTCCCCGCTCCAGGGGCACAAGACAGACGGGAGCAGAGGAAGTAGCTCCAAGGGAGTGTGAGTACCCCAGGGCCATCTTTACTGCAGTCTAACAACTCAGAGGCCCTAGGCTGAGCATTCTAAACCAGTGTCTCTCAAGCTGAAGTCAGTGAATGTATGCTTAGGGATCTGAGTGTCTTGCCAGAATTAAAAAAAAATTTTTGTTCTTTCATTTTTTTATGATAGTCTTTAAAAAAGAAAACCACAAGTAAGTGTATTCTAGGTCACCTTATAAGTAGCAGTCACCAAATAGCTGAAGATTCTCCCGGGATTTCAGTGCCTCTGTTGGGGTCATTGCCTAATGGACAAAGATCCAAGGTGGGTATATCTAAATGGCTCCTTGAGCTAGCTGAGGCCAAATGCCCTCACACCATGCTCTGTGAAGAGGCTCCCCTGCTGCTTAAAAAAATAATAGTTAACATTTGAATAACACTTCCTAAGTACCAGGTGTAGTTCGAGGGCGTTGTCAGTAACACAGGTTATCCTTGCTGCAGCCCCGTGAGGGAGACGTGTCATTACCATCATCTCCGTTTTCCTTATGAGGACATTGAGGCACAGAGAGGTGAGGTTACTTACCCAAAGTCCCACAGCCAGACAGGACTGCTGTATTTGAACACAGAGAGTCTGGCTCCAAATCCACTCTCACCCACGGTGTAGCCTTCCAAGTAGGGAAAAGGCGGTTCACCCTCTCACCTGCTGCAGGTCGTAGAGCATAATCGTGCTTCCATGAAAAACTGCGTTGTTTAGACTCTGGAGCAAAACCTCTCTGGGTGATGCGATTCCAATCTTATGTACACTGTTTTATGATTTAGTTAATTATGACAGCAAAATCGTTACTGATTCTATATATGCAAATTCTCATGTCTCACGGTGCTGAGTTGACTCTTCTCTCAGCCCTATCTGTCAGTTCATTTCAATATTCCTAACTTATAAATGCCTCTATTATTCAAATCCTTTTCTGAACTTGTTAGAACATCTACCAGGTTCCCTACTTGATGAAGGAGTGAAAGAAAATCTTTAACATGTCTTCATTTTCCATCTGTAGGAGACCCATGATTTTAGCCATTTCGAAAATTATTTTTTAACAAAGGTATTTCTCAACAGCCTCTCAGCGAGGCCTTCCATGACCTCCTGCTACCGTACCCCTGGCTCCCCCTCAACCTGCTCTGGTTGCATTTCCCTGTAACACTGTTATTCCAACGAACTGTGTATTTTAGTGGTCATGTGTCTCTTGTTCATGGCCTGTCTTCTCCTATTGGAATGTACACTCCATGAGGACCAAGGTCTTCATCTTCTCTGTTCTCTGATGTGTCCCAAATATCCAGATGGTGTCTTGGCATCAAATGGACCCCCCCTCAAAAAATGGAAAAAGATGGAGAGAGAATTGAGTCTTTATAGGGTATAACCGTATAAACACATCTTACTCGAAACAACTTCCATGGGGTCAGCTGTTGCTATAACCTTTTTGTGAGTTTTGGTTTCCTTTCAATAAAAGATCATGTGTCATATGTAAAATTAATTGTTAATTTGAATAGGGTGGGCGCAGTCTACTTTATTCGTAAATTTCATCTGGTTGTAAGAGAACTGTAAACTGGAGGAGCTTATATCTGTTTCTTCTTGTTTATATTGAAGGGAGAATATAGTAAAAAAAACAAATTAATGTGAATGATTTGTCCACATGGGAACCTATTAATTTTTCACATCCTGGTCCTTTAGAAAGAGGTATGCATAGTATTCGGATTTGACAAAATCTGTTTTAAATGATCTCACTACCCTCGACTGCAGCAAGACCTAGGCTACAAACTGCCGAGGAAGAGGAACAGTTGGGACAGATACCAGGTAGCGTTGTTCTCGGGAGAGGCCTGGATGTGGCCTGCCAGCTGCTGAGAGCCTGGTCTTTGGTGCTTTCCTGTCCACGTGGTGAGAGAGCATTTGAGGCAGGCGGCGGGACTGAGGGGGATCAGTGGGGAGCAGAAAGTGTCTAGCACTACAGGGCGCCTCTGCCTGGAGGAGCTGTGGTGCCTTACAAGTGGACCCTCCTTAAGATAAAAAGCTCAGAGTTTGATTCTGCATCAAGAATGGCATGACAGGGAGCAGGGTGTCGCTCAGTGGTAGAGTGTGCTTAGCATGCTTGAGGTCCCGAATTCAGACCCGGTACCTCCATCAAAATAAATAAATAAGCCTAATTACCAACCCCCAACCCAAAACAAAACAAAACAAAACAAAAAGAATGGCATTACAACACCTGATAAAATTTCATCCATTCAAAATAAGATCTGAGCAAGGAAAGGGAAGCAATTTCTAATTAGTAAAAAGAAATTTGATTTGGAAAATACTTTTTTAGAAAAGATTGCATTTCTTGCATGGTCTACATATTTGAAGCAGAGAGTTGTGGGAAATCAGCTCACTGAGGTTAGGCTGATGAAACTTTTTAACTTAAAGCAGACCTCCCATTTGAACAATAATATATCAGACGTAAATCTCGAGTATCAACACTTTCTTGAACTTTTTTACTTAATAAGAGTCACAGGATGCTGTCTGAATTACAAGGACAGCCAGATAAGTTAGACTTTATTGTACCTGCATGTTAAGGTACAGGACTTTATTAAGGATTCTAGGCATTAAGGAATTAATTAAAAAAAAACACTCACAACTTTTTTCTGGTGAGAGACAGCTACATTTGGATGAATTTGCTAATACATGCAGCACTGGTGGTTGGTGGCAGGGTGTGTGACAATGTTAGGCTCTTTTCCATTCCCTAAGTCCCTGAGGGGGCAATTTGTAGCTGGTGGGGATGTGATAGAACGTGAAGCATGATTGTATGTGAAAACCACCATGTAAATGATGAAACTTAATCGTTGTTAAAATCAATGAAGTTTGGAACTAAAATCAAAGGAGTCCAGTGAATGCCCTTGAATGGCGAGAACCATGGTAGCCAGTCAGTGGTGGGCCACTACCCTGTTCCCCGTGTCCCTGTTCCCCCGTGTACACTCCACCATTTTAATCATACCAGTGGCTCCGGCCAGGAAGGGTGGGGTGTCCAGAGCTGCCTTGGGGGCCCCTTAGCTCCCAGAAAGACTTCTGCTGCGTGTAGGAGGGGTGACAGATGTTTGTAGATGTGATGAGCTTGCAGGGAAGTAATTTTGAGGCTCATCTCTGAGTCATGGGTGGCCAGAGTCCCCAGCAGTAGAGAGCTGTGTGACTGCACAGTGGCTGAGCTGGTGGCCCATCTGGAGGGGAGGAGTGGCCGGAGAGCTGGGGAAGGAGAAGGAGGCCCTTGGCGCTGGGCTTGGCCTGCTATAGGCGGGGGTGGTTTCATGCCTTCCTCACCTCTGGTGGAGCTGTGTTATTCACATGAAACCCTCTGAGGGATCCTCCCCTCCTCAGCCGTGCCTGGCTTCGTACCCTTGGCGTGGGAGGGCGAGGGAGAAGGTGGAGGTGTTCCCCAGCCCACCCAGCCTCTCCAAAGCTCTGTTAGCATCTGAGCATGTGTGGGGACAGCTCTGTGACTCCTAGTTCACAGCTTGTGCCCTTACCTGGCCGAGATCATCTCTTCCAGAAATCTGGAAGGCCCCTGATGAGAGGTCCCCATCCCCATCATTTATTCCTCTGCCTTTTTACTTTCTGCTCTTTTACATCTCCCTTTTCTTCCCCTTTCCTCCTTCTACCTTTGCCATGGGCCGTGGCACCTGTGGTCATCACTGGCCTGCTTATATCCCTTTGAGTGAAGATGTAATCAGCCAGTCCCCCTGCATCACATGCTTTTTCATGTCTAGATGCCCCTCGTGATGGTGAATGTAAGTCCGTAGTGTAAAGATACTGCACTCCAGCAAAGAGAGAATTTTTTTAGACCAGGATGTTGGGCATTGTGATTGTCAACTCTTGCTGCAATGGTGCCATGTAACAAACAGCCCCAAGAGTCACTGGCTTACAATGACTGGCTTATAGCATTTATTTTTCTTATTGGTTGGCCTCAGGGATGCTGTTTCAGACTGTAGGTTGTGGAAATTGGTGCCAGTCTTTGGGTTGAGCTCATGCTGGCTCCACGTGCTTCATTTTGGGGCAGCAGCTTCACTACAATAAGAGGAGCCAGGAGAGGAAAGTTGCAAACATGGGAAGCCTCTTAGACCTTGACTGGGAATTGACACATTGTCATGTCTACTTAGCATTCCATTGACCTAATCAAATCACACGGCCAAGCCCAGATTTCAGCGGGATGGAAAAAAGTACTCCACCCCCCGTAGGCCACTGCTGCTTGGTCACTTGAACGGGGGACGGAGTGAAAGATTGAGAACATTTAACCAGTCTACTGTACAGGTCCTCATCATTCATGCTCAGAGCGTGTGGCCCTGATCCATGGGGTTGGGGCACCACAGGAAGCTCTGAGGAGTCAGTCCTGGTTGGTAGGAGCACTAAGTACAAAACACACAGCGATGTTTACATTGCCCTCCTGTCCCATCTGGAACATGATGGTTCGTGTCAGCTAAAGGTAGGGAGGTGCTGGGGGCTGCCCACCTTCCTAACTGTAAGCCCACTGGCCGCCTTCTGCCCTTTGGAGCAGGTTCCTCTGAGCATCCACCTAAAGTTTGAAAGATTTTTTAAAGCTGCTTGAAGTGTTTGAGGGAAAATACCAAAGCATTTGAGACAACTGTTAGCAATTCTTAGTGCCAACGATGGGAAGAAAGTGTTGGCTCGACCTCAAATAATGGGAAGGGTTGTTCCTCCTAGAGGCTGGAGCCGGCAGGCTGCTGCGTCTCACAGGCGGCGGTGCTTACGAGGCTCATGAGACGTAAAGGTGCTTTGGTCCAACGAGGGGATGATTTATTGTCGTATGGACCGAGTGGCCATTGCAATGAAGACTGATTTCTGTAAAGAATATCCACTTTAAAGAGCCACAAATAAAGTGCCCTGTGGGCATTTAGAGAACATTCCTAATCGGCTTCCCTTTAACTGAGAAACCCACGTTGCTGCTCAGAGAAACAATAAAATGTGTTCTCGGCTAAACATGTGAAAGGAAATAGGGAAGTGAACACTTAGTGGAGGGCTAGGTATATGTGCATCCATTCCCATGTGGAAAGGGAGAAAAATGATTTGTCCATCTGAAAGCTGCCCCTTTCAGGGGAATGCGTGAGCTGGTTGTGGAGCTGACAGAAATATCGGGACAGATAAGTCTCCGTCAGGCAGTTGTTCTGGCCTCCAGGTCTCCCAGAGTTGAGCGTCTTCTCTATGCCCCCTCGTTCTGGTCACCTGGCTGCCTCCTGGGACTAGACTCTCACCCCGCTTCTTGCCAAGATCAAAACCCAGGGCCCTTCCTGTGTCCAGTCATGACAGTTGATCTGCGGTCAAGCTTCTGAGGCCAGCCCACCTCTTCTTTCCTAATGTAACGAATGTTGAGAAGACAAGTGGGTTTTTGTTGTTGTTATTATGATTATTGTTACTATTTTGGGAATCAGTACCCATTACCATGAAAGTCCTCACATGTCTGAAGTTGGGAACTACCTTGGGAGAGCAGGGAAAATTTTCCCCAAGAAGATCCCATGTGAACTGGGTCATGATGGATGAGAAGGAGTTCACCAGGCTCCAAAGCTGGGGAACAGCTTTGTAAGCAGAAGGAACAGCATTTACAAAGTCCACAGCAGAGTCCAAGGAAAAAGAACATTTTATAAGTTTTCCTCTCATAGTGGAGGGAAAAAATACTTTTTCCATCTCTGTACTTGTGACAAATGGGGTTTTTATCTGCAACATGGCAAGTAACTGGGGAAGTAAAGGGCTCTTCAAGTGGCAATGACCAGTTCTTCAGTTCCACAAGCATCTATCGGTAGGGTGCATGCTACACTCAGGCATGAGGCTGGGTTATCAGAGCTCTGGGAAGACCGAGGGTCACCTAGCGAAGTCCCTTCCTCTCGAAGCGCCTCACATGGTCATATGAACTGATGTACCCTGACCACATTAACCCAGGTCCCTAGGTAAATGCACTTATCACAGGGTCCAGCATTTCCTGCAAATGATGGACTAGAGGCTGAGCGGTGAAGGAGTGGGTAGGATGAGTGGGAACAGATGCCACGTTGCTTGGATGGGGACTGATTGTATGAGTGGGCAGCTCATTCATCATTTTTTAATATCATTCTTGATGCAGTCCTGTCACCTGTGGGGATGTGTGTGGCAAATACGGAAATCATAGGGCTTCCCCGTATTTCTGAATCGTGGCTGTTTACAAAAATGCAGGCAGAAGTCACCTGATTCAGAGTGCCCTGTCGGGAGGGAAATGGTGGAGAGGAAAGTGACTTTTCATTAGGTTCACTGGGGGCGGCGGGGAGGCCAGGGGCCTGAGGGGCTCCCCCCAACCCCACTTCCCGCAGACCTGGCACATGCACTGATGTGGCCCTCCCTCCCCAGGTATGGAGAGTGCAATCACGCTGTGGCAGTTCCTGTTGCAGTTGCTGCTGGACCAGAAACATGAGCATCTGATTTGCTGGACTTCCAACGATGGTGAATTCAAGCTCCTCAAAGCAGAAGAAGTGGCCAAGCTCTGGGGTCTCCGAAAAAACAAAACAAACATGAACTACGATAAGCTGAGCAGAGCCCTGCGATACTATTATGACAAGGTAAAGCTGGCCCCTAGGTGCGGCTGTCCCGGGGAGGGCGCCACCCCACAGTTCATCGGTGAAAGCAGAGAACAGTGTCCAGTGAGGCAGTTTAGGACATCAGAGAGAGTCAGTTTATGCATTTGCTTGTTTTATTCTTTTTTTAAAGAGAAACTCCTAAAAAGGATTTTTTTTCTGGAAGCCCTTTGGGTGTGACCATGGGTCAGAGTTTGTCCCTTCCGCATTTTCTTCTGTGGTTGCTGCAGAACGTTACCAACAACAGACATTAGACATCGGGAGGTTCTGCGGCTGGCCCCATGGGTAGGTGCTTGAGTGACAGAATGAATGTGACAGCCTAGAAGGTCTGTTTATCCTGTCTGGTTTGTGATTCACTCAAAAGGCTCTTCTGAGGGGAATGGTACCTGCGGCAAGTTATTTAACACTTGGGTGCCTCCAGTCCTCGTTAGTAAATTGGGACTCAGACTAATGTGGGCTCAGGGTCGTTGTGGAGAATGCAAGAAGCCCGTACATATTAAGCACTTAGACCAATGCTTGGTACCCAGGGATTGCAACTTCATGGGAAACGTCCCTAATTAAAAGAAAAGCCATTCCCATTTTTAAGTCGCAGAGATAAGTCAGAGTCTTTTGTTAATGATAACACAGCATAGTTGCCAAACAGGACAGTCAGGGTGAGCTTTAGTGCCTTCCTGGAAAAGCAGCCCATGTGCCTGCGAGGGCACAAGTGCCGCTGTTTAGGGCTGATCATTTCAGGCCTGTAAGTGCTGACAGTTTCTGTGTGGGTCTGTTGTCGCTGAATATGCAGCCTCACAGACATAAAGATTTAGGGTCCTAATAAGGGCAAGGCTTTGTTCTGGTTTTCCTGTTCGTGGTGAAAGGTGAATCAAAAACTGATTTAAATATTAGTTCCTGATCTATATTTAGTGCCTCCTCCTGCCAGCCTCCTTGGAATTCAAGACAGAAGGATTACACATTTCAGGAAGTGGAGGCATCACTAATTACAAAGTGTTGCTTTATATGATCGTAATTGCGTATGATTATGTCATTGAAATGTTAAAGGTGCTTCCCTTTAATGTGGCAATTAATTAATGCTGGCTTAACGCAGAGTCCTATCAAGATGGAAAAGCACTTCTCGCAAATTGCACTGTCTGAAAGCCTTGCAGATGGTTTATTGTTTTGCATTTTCCCCCAGGTTCTAAGTGACACAATGGGAATTGGGGGCCTCTGAAGGGAAACAGTCATCTTGCTGGCTGGCAGGGTGCCTAAAAGCATGGCTTTGCGACTGACCAAAAAAAAAAAAGTAATTTGATTGTTTTAAATCAAGGTGTCACAGAGAAGGAGTTTGGTGTCTGTGAGTCAGTTTCACCCCTTCACGTGGCCTGGGCACTGGGGCTGAGGATAGCACAAAGGGAGATCGTGGGCTGGAGAAGGCTTCCCAATACGGGCAAAGCCATGCTGTTTAGACTCCACCTGATCTTTCTTGGGCAGGTTTATAAAATCTCTAGGGAAAGCCATTTCAGAGCCTCGGTCACCCAGCACGTTTTGGTACGTTCTGTGTCTCACGTACTGTGTGCCCAGCACTCCCTGCCCCTCGCCTCCTTTAAGCTATGACAGCCCCTGGACAGTCCTGCTGGCATCCCCTCTTTTGACAGATGAGGACGTGAGGACTTTGGTGAGAAACCTTGCCCAGGCTGCTGCCGCCAGGAAGCCCACGTTCCTGCCCACAAGGCACGTGCCCTGCCTTCCGGGCTCTTCATTTCCTTTGTCCCTGAACACCTGAGCTCCAGGTGCACAATCAGGCAGCACCAAGGGTACTGCAGCCTTAGAAATTTTTGTTAATTATCAAGGCCCGGGGTCTGCGTGGCCTGCTTAGCCCAGGTGTCCCTTTCCTCTCCTGCTGGGCTGGGACCTTTGTGCAGCCAGCTGGCATGGGCAGTGAGGGCAGGAGTGGCTCTTGTCCAGGCTGTCTGTCATGCAGGCTTGGCTCCAGGAGAAGATGCCCTTCGTCCTTCCCTGGAGACATGGGCACCAGACGCATGCGTGGGCACACGGCTGTTTCAGCTTTTCTCTTGAAACGTCTCCAGTGCTGAATGAGCGTGCTCATTAGACACCGAATATTGCTTCAAGTGAAAAGAAGGCGGGGGTGAAGGAGAAGAGAGGAGTAGGGCAAGACGGGGTGGAGGGGAGAGGAAGAACAGAAAGGGGGAGACAGAGGGACGAGGAGGAGAAAGGGCAAAAGAAGTTTACAAAATTGATACTGTTTTACGTTTATGATGAACACTTCCTTTCATTTTTGCCTGTGTTACTCTGGGACTGTATGTTTAAGTTGAATGATATGAAATTGCCAACATCTGACTGGTTTTGACCCACAAAAATGGCAGTCTTAAATGGTTTGGTCTCTTACCTGAGAGAGAGATTCGAGGGAGGTCTTGGTGCGTGTGGAGCCCCTGGCCACGTGGGCACCCCTTGCTCTGCCCTGCACGTGTTTCTCACAGTTACCCAGCCCTCGTATGGCCCTGTCTGCCTTTTAGTGTCCTCCTCAGTCCCCTTCTCCATCTCCTGTCCCCTGCCCCCACCCTCTCCCCTTTCGCGGACACTTACCCAGAGCCTGCACTGCACGTGGCGTAAGTTAGGTGACTCCCTGCCTTGACAGCCTCGTTCCTTTTTCCTGTTGTCTTTCCCCTTCTTTTCTCACTGTCATCTCTTCATTCTGGCTGAAACGGCACATTGCTTGGTTTGTCCTAATTAGGGAAGTTTTCTTGCCAGAGTAGGCAAGCATGAGGATATCATTATTTTTATATATTTTATATAGTATATTTTTAGAATATTTAGAAATGAGTGGAGGAAGAAAGTGGGAAATATGTGTAAAGGTTTGCAGAAGGCATCAAAGGAGAGCAATGTGTGGGCTCATGGTATCAGGTTGGGGTGGAGGCATTTTAATCATTGTTCTTCAAAAAAACAAAAACAAAAACAAAAAAAACGCCCCCACCCCTGCCCCTGGGCAGGTTATCGCAGTGAGAACTGTGATGACAGCACGGACTCCAGGCTGGATGGTCCGGGTCTGAATCCGGCTCCGTGTGAGTGCTTCGCCTGATCTCTCTGGATCTCAGCTTCCTTTTCTGTAAAACGAGTGTGGCTCGAGTCTCTGTCCCAGGGTTACAGTGGAGACTGGCTGAGTTAACACATGGTCAGTGCTGAGGACAGTCCCCAAACACGTTAGGCACTGCCAACTATTAGCCAGAGAAACAGCACAGGGGAGATTTTCCTTATTCGCTAATTTGAAAAACTGAAGTGCCAAGAAGAAAATTAGGACCTTGGTCCTAGCTTCCTGCACCAGCACCCACGCAGGTAGGGGAACGCCGGATCCTGGGCATCACCTGTGGGGTCTCAGGAGTGCTTCGCTGTGCTTTGTAATGACTTAAGGTGGACGACCACAGTTTCTTTACCCAGTTGCCTATTTTTATGTATTTAGGACAGTTTGAAAATTCAGTTTGCAAAGATACTTTGATATTGAAATGACAGTCCCTGCCCCTCTGAATCAAAGTGCGCCTCTCCCTGGGCTCCCCTTGCAGTCAGTGCCGTCCAGTTTGAGCCCCACTGTGCCTCCATCTCTGAGTCTCAGTTCCCCCATCAGAGAGTCAGAGAGTGGGCATCATCATAGCACCTTCTCTCATGGGATTGTGGGAAGAGTAAATGCGACCATGTGCATGAGGTGCTCAGCACAGTGTCAGGTGCCTGCTAAGGACACACAGTAAATGCACGTCAACTCTTCTGTCCTCCTTTGTAAGACTTACTGCCTGGCGGTACAGTCGTCAGTTTATATGGCCGTCGTTCTCACAAAGCCGTCTTTACCACCGTCTCCTGGCTTCTGCACTTTTATTGCTCTGGTCCCTTGCACAGGGTCTGGCACATATTAGGTGCTCAGTAAAAGCTGGAAGCAAATGAAGGAGCAAATGGATAACATAATGAGGTGGACACCACCCCAGTCCAAATCACTTCTATTGTGGAAGGTGATGTTAAATAAGTGTCAGACTTAAAAACAAACAAAGGAAAAGTTATCGCCCTTGGGTTATTGCACCGTGTTAGTTATCTAGGGCTGCTGTAGCGAATGCCACAAAGTGGGCGGCTTAAAACAACAGAAATTTATTCTCTCACAGTCCTGGAGGCCAGAAGTCTGAAGCCAAGGTGCTGCAGGATAGACTCCTTCCTTGCCTCTTCCCATCCTCTGGTAGTTGTCAGTCCTCAGCCGTCCTTGGCTTATAGCTGTGTCGCTCTGGTCTCTGCCCCTGACCAGAGAGATGTCATCACCAGCCCTTTTCCCTGTGTGTCTGTGTCCAAATTTCCCTCCTAAAAGGACATCAGGTCTACTGAATTAGAGTCCACCCTCATGACCTCATCTCAAGCTGCTTACATCTGCCAAGACTCTATTTCCAAATAAGGTCACATTCACATGGGTACGAGGGGCGAGGATTCGTCCTCTTGGTTTCACCTGATAACATGTACGTATATTTCTGACACTCCCGGGCTTGCATTTAGATTCTCAAAATTACACACTAAGGGAGAGCTTTGGAGAGGATGGTTTGATTCCATGAGTCCTAAAGGGAAACAGCTCCCCGTGACGTGGACAGCAGCTAGATTCAACTTGTAGGTGTGAAACTAGAGTATGGCAGGTGCGTCACAAGTGCGCCCCCCGTGGCCAGGCGCCGTGCAGGGCCCTGGGGTGGAAGCAGAGGTCAGAAGATGAGTCCTGCCTTAAGAGGGTTTCAGAGTCTTTGGAACTTCGGCAGCTCCCTGGTCCGGAAGAGCGAACGATTTTAATACATGACATGGATGACTGAGCCCCGGGGCCCCAGTCCTGGATCAGCAACGGCTGGGGCCTGGTGTCGCCGCCGAGGCTCCTTACCCACCTGCCCGTCCACTGGCTGCCTGTTCCTCACGTGCGGGGGAGGGCTGGACAGGCAGGGTTTTGCGGCCAAGCACCGCCGAGGACCTGTTGCCCCTACTCAAAGCTTTTGAAGAGGCTGTGAGGCAGACCCAGTCTGAACTCCAGGAAAGCAGTGGTGCCAGGCCCAGGACGCAGCATAATTTATTCCCCAGACATGGACTGAAGGCCCCTGTTCAGCTTGGAAAAGTGCAGGTGACGGGAGGACGCCTGGGTCTGCGTCTGTGAGGGGCAGAAACCAGAGCTGACACAGACCTAAATGGGCCACTTTGTGTGTGCGTGGGCACTTCACCCTCACCCCCTCCCAAACAGCTTGTTTTCCTCAGTCTTGCTGTACGTCCTAGAGATGGGTTGGTTCAAGTCCTGTCAGCCTGAATTTTGGGGTAGGGTTTTTTTTTCCTCTTCTTAGGTTTAAACTGAGTCTTCCAGAAGGTACTTTAACAACCTGATGTGATAGTAAGTCTCTCTTGCAGAGATTTTACCTGTTAAAAAGCTTAACAACTTTTTTCACTTCTTAATAACATCAGACAGACTTGGTTTTTAAATCTCTTGTCCTGGGATGGGGAAGGGGGGATCCCTACCAGAGCACCCCTGTAACCAGCTCTGGTGACTGCCCCCACCCATGGGGCCAAGCATGATGGGTATGGGGGATGGCTCAGATTCACAGCATTTATTTACTTCTTGAACAACTTCTGGGTGGTTCTTATTATTCAGGCAGGCCTTGTGTTATGGTGCTCTGCAGATCCTGCATTTTTTACAGATTGAAAGTTTGTGGCAACCCCTTGTTGAGCACATCTGATAATTCTTGCAATATTTCAGACTTTTTCATTATTACTTGTATTTGTTACAGGGTAATCTGATCAGTGATCTTTGACGTTACTATTGCAAAAGATTACGACATGTTGAAGGCTCAGATAATGGTTAGCATTTTTTATTGGTAAAGTAATTTTTAGTTGAAACATGTATGGTTTTTATCTGTGGCACACTTAACAGACCACAGTGTAGTGCAAATGTAACATTTATATACATCATTAAACCAAAAAAATTGGTGTGACTCACTTTATTGTGATAGTCGCTTTTTGCGGTGGTCTGGAGCCAAACCTAACAGTGTCTCTGAGATACACCTGCACATCTGTCTCCAGTTGACGTGGCCTCCCCTTTTCTTTCACCTCTGCCTTTTCTGCCGGGGTTACAGCCATTCCTTTGAAAATACAGCCCGTCCCCTTGAGTGGCTTAGCAAGAGCGTACATTGTGCAAAGTGCCGGCTTGGCCGTGAGTCCAGCATCTTCCAGGAAAATCAAGGAGGCAAGCAAAGGCAGAAGGGAAGCCTTGAAGTTTAAGAGGTCAAGACACCTGACCCAGGTCTTGAGAAATAAGAACAAGTTTACCAGGCTGCCAAAAGTTGGGAAAGGATAGACAGAGGAGGGGAACAGCATGTGCAAAGGCAGGGAGGCATGAAAGAGTTTGATTGTTTACTTAGGGAATGAGAGCGAGACGAGGTTGGAGGAGTGAGTTGGGGGTGGTATCACGCTAAAGGGTTGGAACTCATGGCGAGGGTGATGGAGAGCCAGTCAAGGGCTGTCGGCAAGAAGTGCCGTGGTCAGGTTTGCATTTTGGAAATAAAAACCTTTGTCTCCTCTTACTCTTCTTGACATCAGTCATGTCACTGCCCCGACCCCACAGCCCTGATCTCTGTGGCCGGTTAGCACAAATTGATGCCTCTCTGCTGGCTGAGCCGGCGCTGTCACACCCTCAGCGTCTGGGCCCGCACGGCCTTTTCTAGAGCTGCCTCTGACACACAGCGGCCAGCTGTCTGCTCCTGCTCAGAGGAGCCGAAGCCACGAGTCTCTGGGTTGCTGCAGAAGGAGACCTGGAAGCTCCCAGAATCCCTCATCCTTTTCTGTCCAACAGAGCTTTTGTCCTTGTTGTTGTTGGCGGTGAACGTGCATCCCGGGGGGAGGCAGAAAGCTTTGCCAGCTCCCTTCTCATCAGGAGATTGAAATGGTGATATGATGAAAAATCCTGCCATCTCCACAGCAACATCCTGGCTATCCTCACGATGTGCTGAACTGGTCTACTTAATTGGAAGGGGTTTAGGGGAGAACAGTCAAGGCAGAGTTGTTGGCAGCATATTCCTGGAAGTGGAAGGCATCACCTTCCTAACTTAATTGGGTAATTCTTTTTAAATTGAGTGTGCGATCGTGACGGGAAGATGTTCATATTAATAACACATAATCTGAGCTCAACTGCCCGTGCCTGCCAGCCTGGCCCTGGCAGAACTCTTTAATTCCCCCAAATAAGTTTCGTGAAGATAATGTGATGTCTTGTCTGTCAGAGTGGAGACAGAACAAAAGTCCAGCGAGCATTTGTGTCCTGGAACTTTCTAGAACACCTTTGTAGGTTGCGGAATTCCACTGAAGACGCATCTAATCTGGACTCCGTGTGGGGGTGTCTTGTGAGCTCAGAGGGGCCTTCTGTGCTCAGCCCTGAGTCTGAGTGTTGAGGGCCTGGCGTGTTTTGTCGGGTGTCTTTTTCTCTTTCGTGTCCTGTCAGCTGCTCAGATGGTTTGAAGTACAACAGATGGCGACTGGGCTTTGCCTGGGGGCCGCCTGGAGGCCTGCGGGGTAGCTGCTGGCCCCGTGGAGGTCCTCCAGGCTGGCCACCTTGCCCCGGGAGGGAGCCAGGCCCCAGGGGGGACCCTGCATATTGATCGGGGGTGCTGCCTGTCTGGTACAAGTTTCCAGGCCAGCTTCCCTGTGGCACTCAGTGTTCCCCCAAATAGGGCCGTTGCTAAGAAACGCACAGAGTCTTGGGAGTAACTTAAGCGCTGTGTTGATGAGGCTGCTGTGCTCGGCAACCCGGCCAAATCCACTTACGTCAGGCTGTTTGCTGCCCAAGCCCACACCGGTTCGCCGGCAGGAGCGTTCCTGCTTCTGGGATTCTGGCTGCAGGAAAATTTCGTGGTTGCATCGACCAACTGACAGAACCCCTAACGTTCACATCATGCCGCCTACCACCCACCATCCACCCACTGGGCCCAGCTGCTCCTCTGTGCGGCCTCCTCCCCGTCTCCTGCCTATCTCGGTTCCTGCCCCAAACTTGTGACAGGAGGAGGGGGAAGCTCATGTGTATGGAGCATCTGCCCTAAGCCGGGCCCTGTGCTAGATATTTCAACATTTATCAACTCGTCTTAAAACAGGTGAAATGCCTATTGGCCCAGTTGGTGGTTGGGCCCATTTTAGAGGTAGGGAGACTGAGTCTCTGAGAAGTTAAGTAACAGACTCAAGATGAAGCTGGGAAACAGCAGGACTTTCTGCCTCCGAGTCTTGACCCCAGGGCCCACGCTCAGGGCGCCGAAGCTGGAGGATCACATTGTGGCAAAGCCGGGGGTCCAGGCTCGGATCCTGTGTTCTTGATTTTGCTGATTGTTGCCCCAGGGCAGATAGAGAGGAGACCAGACCCCAGTGTTTGTGGTTCAAAATAACATGGAAAAACTGCTAGCAGTTTTCTGAGCCAACTGAAAAGATGAGGTGGTGGTCCTGGAGGCCCCAGAACACCCTACACTTCCTGTGTGTCCAGATGATGCTTCGTCAAGAAGGCCAGATGGGAGCACAGCACCTGTCTGCCTGGTGCCTCCCCAGATCCCTGCTGCCTCCCTCCACCATCTGGCCCACACACCACTGCCTGCCCTGCTCTATCCCAGCCCTACCACCCTCACCCAGCGTCTACGCAGACCTCATCGCTGCCTGGGCACGCCCTCTGCCCTTCAGGTCATCCTGGAGCTCCTCTCTGCTTCACCTCCTCCAGCCAACGCCTGCACCTGTGACGCCCGCTCTGCTCTGTCCTGCCGTCACTTGGGTCTGCCTCACTGCCCGGGAGCTGGCCCTCTGCTTCATGCCAGTGTCTCCGCAGCGCTGGGACCGGGTGTGCCCTGTGGACGGGGGGAGGATGAAGGAGCACAGGAACGGGGGAACGTGCTTCTCTGCAGCACAGGAGATCATCCTCTTGGAACGTCAGCCCTGGGAAGGACCTAACAAACCTTCCTGCCCTGCCTGCCCCTCCTTTATCATGGGAGGACCCCAGAGGGGAAGTGAATTTTCAAGAAAATTTGTGGCAAAGCCAGGATGAGAACGTGCTCCCAGACCTGCTGTGGTCCCCGACTCCCTGGCCATCTACCAGCTCTGGAGGCACTGCTCAAAGCAGGAAGGTCACTGCTAGCAACTCCCCCGCTCACAGAAAAAGTAGGGAGCAGCTTTACATTTTATTCTATTAACACTCCAGAGGGCTTTAATAAAAATACCCTAGAATGTTGAAAGAGAGCCATGGGGAGACAGGACTCCTGGTCCAGTGAGAAGCAGCAGGGAGTCCAGAGGGGTGGGGAAATGCTCTTGACTTCATCCAGTCTGGGCCTCCCTGGGTCCGGGTAGCGGGGTCCTCGGGCAGCAGGCAGGAGCCCTCCCATCCCAGGCCAGCCGAGTAGACGGTTCACACGGCAGCTTAGCAGTGCCAGAGAATAAAGAGATCGCAACCCAAACCACAAGGAAACCTCCCCCAGGAGTCGGCCAATTCTGAGGCGGAGTTGGAGCCCTATATTGGCAGCATGTTATTCTTAGAAGTTGGAAGTGGGGGTGGGTGTGCGCGTGTACGTGTGTGTGTGCGCTTCAAGCTTAAGCTTTAGACCAAGGACGGCCCAGGCTGCACCCACCTCAGTGCCCACGGCCGCGTGACAGCGTGAGGGCCGGCTGAGCACTGGGAGAGGACAGGCCACATGCCTCCCAGCCCCGCTGGATGGAGACATTAAGAAAGGGGAGGACGTCTCCCAGCGCTGCTGTAACAAATTAGCACACACTTTGGTGGCTCAGAACAACAGAAATGTATTCTCCACAAGTTCTGGAGGCCAGACGTCTGAAATCAAGGCCGTGCTCCCTCTGAAGGCTCCAGGGGAGACGCTTTCCTTGCCTTTTCCAGCTTCTGGTGGCTCCCGGAATTCCTTGGTTCCTTGACTTACACGTAGCTGCATCACTGCAGTCTCTGCCCCTGTCTTCCCATGGCCTTCTTCCTTGTGTGAACTCTGGGTTTTCCTTTTTCTTATAGGGATGCTGGGCATTGAGTTTAGTGCCCACCCTAACTCCAGAATGATTCCATCTCAACACCCTTAACTGATTCTGTGTGCAAAGACCCTATTTCCAAATAAGGTCTCATTTTGAGGTTCTGGGTAGCTGTGAATTCGGTGAGGGGGATGGTGGGGGGAACACTGTTCAGCTCTCTTCTTAGGGGAGGGACCACGGCAGTGAGAGCAGCTCAGGCTGATGGGTCCAAGGGGCCCTTTCATAGCTGCTCCGAGGGCAGCAGGTGTGAGCAGGCCTGCCCACAACAGATTTCTAGCAGAGCCCAATCCATCCAGCAGCTACTGTGTCCCCCATGCCTTCCCCCAGTTCAGACGGCAGGGAGTGCGGTGGCAGAGTCGGCCCCTGCCATCCAAGCAGCTGTCAGATGCTTGGAGGACAGGAAGGAGGCCAGCTTCACTTCCTTTCCTGTTCCTCAGAGCACAGCAAGGAGGTTTCCATATGAATGCATTGTCAATGTTTGTTGAAAGAATGTCTCCCTGTTACAGAGGAGGAACTTCGAGCATGGCTGCTACAGTGAGGACTTGTTCTGATTTTGGAGAGAGGACAGTCAGGTTCTGTGTCGGGAAGGAGTGAGTCAGACTGTGGTCTGGATGGGAACCCAAAGCCGGGAGCTGAAAGCAGGGTGTTGGCTGAGGAGCCGCAGGACCTGGAGACTCGCCTCTGCTGCGTACTGGTTGTGAACTCAGCTCAGAGCCCCAGACCCCTCATCTGTGAAATGAGCTTCAAAGCGTCATGATGCTTATGTTAGATACTGCGTAAGCCTTCTGTAGACTGTAAAGCGAAGTACCCATATAAGGAAGTCTGATTACGTGAAGGCAGAATAAGATGAGAAGACAGTGTGTGATGTAACGAGGATGCTATTCAGTTAGATCACTGCTTGCGAGGCAAAATTCCCCAGGGGTGAGAGGTCATGCTTTGGGGACTTGTGTGTGTGAGGTACTGGCATACACTGGTCTTTTAGAAAAAACTGCCCCGTGAGATATTTTTATTCCCCTTTTAGGAATGAATGAAACGTCTAATCTTGGGAAAGCAAATGGCTAATACAGTTTCTTGCAGCTTCTTAACTTTTTTGTCTGTAAGTTTTTCAAAGACACCACCATTCTTTATCATGTTAGGAAGACTTTAAAATTCATTTTCCTACATTCACGTGGCAGTGATGCTTTGAGAAAATCCACATTTTGTATTAACCATGATTCTAATTCATTGAATCCAGGTGAGCCAACTGGGTTCCTGCAGAAGTTCAAAATCTTTTCAAGGTCATAGTAAGCAGTGAAGCTAGGATTCGAACCCAGGTCAGTTCATCCCAGGGCTGGTTCCATCTGCAGGGCTCTGGCCTGTCAACTTGTGTGAACAGCTCTGCTCAGGCCTGTCCGTACCTGGTGGGGTTGGTTGGTGTGCTGCATGCTCCCTACGAGCACTTCTGCTGTGGGCAGGGGCCACAACTGGGCCGTGTATCTGGACACCAGCCTCCTGTGGTTTTCCTGTCGCTCTTGGGCTCTTGGTGTCACTCACTTTGAGGTGGGCTTCTGATATGCACGCTGCTGCTGTGGGACCACTGGGTGCTGGGTGCCTCCTGCAAGGTGTCCCTCAGAGCAGGCACTTCCTCTTCCCTGGGGGTGGAGGGGAGGTGCCTCTGTTTGTAGTTAAAGAGTAGTCTCACGAAGGCCGGCCTTCCTCCGGAGGAGCTGGAAATACCTGTTTCTGAGCAAGGCCTGGGCGCCCTGAGCACAGAGCTGCTTTTCCCAGACATGTAGTTACCCTGAGATTCCTCTGGAATGCAGAGCTCTGTGGTCCTGGCAGGTGGACTTGAGCAGCAGCCTCTGAGCCAACAGCACCTTCTTTCTGAAAGGGCGAGGGTGTGGCTCTGGGTAGAAATGGGTTCAAACTTTGGCTCCTCCAGCTACAAGCTGCGTGACCTCGGGTTCGTAAGCTTTTTAGAGTCTGCTTCGTTCTCTTAATTTGACAAGTAACATATTAAACATTTTTTTTAATGTGAACTTTAGATAAGCAAAAAAATTGCAAATTAATGGTGATCCTACCTCTGTCAAATTTTATTACACATCTTTCAAGATTGTTCTTTCTCCTTTTATTTGATACATGTAATTATTTCGTTAGAACGGAAGCATCCAGGCGTGCTGCTTTTCTCCCTAATTTTAATTTAAAGACATGGGAAAATGTTAATGATGTATCGCTCTCCGAAAGAGCTATGTGGTTTTCCACCCAGTATTTAACCCACCCCTGTGGGTGGCAAACTGGGTATAACCTGACTTCCCACCAAGAGCCTCAACTTCATCTTTAAAATAGGATCACAGTGTCCATCTTGCAAGGTGGGTATGTGTGTACAGCGCATGGAAAGCCCTCATAAATGCTTCCTTCTTTCTTTTGCCATTTCTGGCCATGGGTTCCTTTCATGTACGTAGGGTATCTACTGTGGCCAGATGAATAAATAAATCCTTCCCACTTCCTCATCCCCCCCAGACTCTCAGTGACAGGCGCTCAGGGCCAGCTGCCCACATCACCCTCCCCTGGGGCCCAGCAAACAGCAGACACCGCGGAGCTGGGCTGGTCCCTCCTGCCTGGGCAGTGCGTTTCCGGCTCTGAGAGGCAGCAGAGAGCAGTGCAGATCAGTTGGGGTGTCTGGTTAGCGCCTGCACCAGTTGTCGGGCTAGACATGTGGCATCTCTGCTGAAGCCTTCTGAGTGGGGCACTTGGATTCCGCGATGGCTCGCATCTGCTGCCTCCCTCAGGCCTCCCCTCAAGTCCTGAATTAATTGGCACCTGTGAGGTTTTCTTCATGGTGGATGTCAAATGCTGGCCACGCGAGGCGTGACAGACTGAAGCCGTGCGTCTACTTCTTGTCTGCACCCAACAGAATGTCGCGTTTCCCCTCCTTGGTACAGATATGCAAACCAGATGTGATTCTCTCAGCCACGCGGCCCAGCTGGCCACCCAGACCTGTGGGTAAAGCAAGGGGAACAAGCACCGCCTTCTAAGAGGTTTAACTCTGACCATTCCGTTGTCGCTAGAGCTGATAGTGGGTGGCTTTTACGTTGTATTTTTGCTTAAATGGGAGTGTAAAAACAACAGTACTAAGAGCTGGTACATACTGTGGGCTCGTGTGTGGCTGTAACTGGGCATTCTGCTAAGCTTTATGTGGACTACGTGTTCAGCCCTGTGAGGTGGGTGGTAGGTCAGTCCCTATTTTACGCGAGGAAACTGAGGCACACAGCTGATAAGAGACGGGGTGGCATCTGAACTCAGGCTGGGATTCTGGAACCGCTCCTTTTAATCCCAGTGGCAGCCCTTGTGACAAGGTCAAGTAGGAATTTATGGAAAGATCTGTTGCTCTGTCCTCTGTACCCAGCCCTGCTGCCAGTGCTGGGTTCAGAAAAAAGGCCAGGCTGTTAGGAAGAATCTTCTGCACCACCTTTCCTGCTTGCCAAATGAGCTGCGGACATTTCCCAGTTTTGAGAACAAGGTAGGGAAGTTGTGAAATCAGACAGCCAGAGTCCCGCTGTTCCTGGGAGCCCTGAAATGGCAGAGAATCAAGGAGCCATGGTCCTACTGGTGGGGAACCCACTGCTGGTCCGGCACCTCCGGAGGCTGGGAGCCGCCCTGGGTGGAGAGCAGCTCTGGAGGGCTGTGGTACGAAGTCTGAGCACAGGAAGGCCCCATGCATGACCTCACATCAGAGCTGGGGTGCTGGGCCAGAGCCGACGACACTCGCGACAGACACTTGCTGGGGACGTGGATAAGAGAAATTACAGTTCATTAGGCTTCCACAGGACATGTGAGGTTGTAGTGGGTTGCATATGGCCCCCAGTGTCTGTCTGGGAGTTCTCCATTTTAAAATGCCGGCAAAAATGGACATGCAAATAATGCGAGTGGGACTCATCACAGGGAGCTTTAACTACGCTGGGCATTAGCCGTGGAAAATTGTGTCTGTAATGGGGGGAAGCCTCTGGCCTCCTACCTCAGTTCCCTGCACAGTGAGAGTCATTCATTCAATAAACCTATAGTGAACATATTACCCTTCACAACATCAAAATGAAGACGGTAGATTCAGTTGCACAGGCATCTCTTCATTACCCTGTACTGTATGTAATTTTTAAAAAGTCTCAATACTTAATAGACATATGTTTAACTTATCTGCTATATGGGATTATTTACACAGACTCCTTCAGTGGGAGTGTGTATACATATTTAAACAGACGCATGGACACACCTGCTTTGTAAGTAACCCTGGAACCGTCTGGGCAGCAGATGGCACCGAGGGAAATGCAAGGGTGACCCACTGTCTCAGTGCTATTGGTCCCGTTAGCGTGAAATGACCAAGGGAGACTCTCATTGGACCAGAGGTAGCTGGTGCCTTGGGAAGAATTCCTTTGCACAGGCTGGCCACAGTCCTGCCCCAGACTGACTGCTTGCCCTGGAAGCTTCTGCAGCCTCAAAACATCAATCTGGCAGTGGTGATGGCGGGAGTAGTCTGGGACCTGAGCTTCTGCTTCTGCTGGAACTGCCCCTTGGGGTGCGTTGGGGGGATGTGGCTTTCCCCCTCACCGAGGTCGGTGCTGTCCTTGCTGCCTGCAACCTGACATGGAATGTGGGATCAGGAGCCCACCCTGGTTATGAATACATATTTGATGGGAAATTATGAAGAGGCTGTTCCCCCACGTGCGAAGGGAAGCAGATGTGTGCAACTGTCGCTCTGAAGCAGCGCTGGAGAGTCAGCTCAATGGGACGGGATGCAGACAGCGTTTGTCAGGTTACCAGGCAACTGTAAGCAACAAATACTTGTGAGACTGGGAGGCAGGGGTGGAAAAACCAGACTTTTTCTAAATATCCTCGTCACTTTTCATAATAAGAGTCCAGACCCAAGTGCTCTGGTATCCTGGGCTGTGTCAGTTAGTCCGAGTCTTGTGTCTCCTTCCATTGTGGCCAAATGCTCTCGAGTCAGACTGCCTGAGTACAGATCAGGGGTAATTTATACTCTCTGAGCCTCAGTTCACTTTAGTTTACTCATCTCTAAAATGGGAAGAGTAACAGTTTTAATCTTTCAGAGGATGAAATGAGTTGAGGGTGGTCAAATTCTTAGTATTCAGCCCGACAGATAATACTCAGTAAATACTACCTAAGGTTATTGCCCTGTACTATGAGTTTCCTCACTTGCCAGAGAACCTCCGTTTGGAGACCACAGAGAGATCTTCAAACACACATGCCTCTGATGTGCTCTGGGGCTCTGCCCTGGAAGTCAAGTAGGAAGTCAAGTCAGTTCAGCTGCCAGGCACACACCTCCTCTGAGTCCATGTCTCTGGCCTGGGGCATCTTGGTCAGGGGTGGGGGGGCTTTCCTTACTGGCTCCCCTGATGTGAGCAGACATCCCTGGTGTTTAGTTGGGCTATCAAACAGCAGGGCTGCAGCTGAGCTGCCTCTCCCCGACCTTCCTGCACCCGACCCTCCCCTCTTCCTGCCCAGTTCCCTTCCCAGCCTTCCATCCTTGCAGAGGTTCCAAATTGCCCAGGTAGCCAGACCTAACCCGTCTTTCCTGTTGGTTTCTGGGGAAGCAAGTCCTACTCTGATTCTTTCCAAAAGTTGTTTCTTTCTTCTTTTGGTCAGCTCCTTAAATTGTCTCCATTCCCATCACTAGGTAACCTTTCCCTAAAAAAAATCTCCTGGTATCCAGGCAGCTCTCCCCGCTGAGGCAGGCAGCAGCTACTGAAGGGGCCTCATTGCTTCGGCTGAGCTCAGTGCCCTTTGTAGGGTCTCCCTTTTTTAGGTTCAGAGTAGGGTTTAGCGTGTTACGGTAGTTGCTGTCCAGCCATCGAAGGTTCTCACCATCTTCTTTTAAACGTTGTAAAATTCTTAAAATTCCTTGTGTTCCGAATAGACGAACTTGAGGGCATTTTGCTAAGTGAGATATGTCAGTCAGAGAAAGACACATACTGTATGATCTCATTTATATGTGGAATCCATGAAAGCTGAACTCAGGAAACTCATAGAGTAGATGGATAGTTGCCAGGAGCTGGGGCTGGGGAACTAGGGAGATGCTGGTCACAGGGTACTGATTTCCAGCAGTAAGATGAGTAGGTTGTGGGGGGGGGGTGTCTAATGTACAGCGTGGTGACCAGAGTTAACAATACTGCAGTGTATACATGAAAATTACTAAGGGAGTGATCTTAAAATTTCTTACAACAACTACAAAACGGTAATTAGGTGGGTGAAGGATGTGTTAAGTAACCTTATCATCCTGGTAAATATTTTGTGACATATACATGTATCAAATCATCAGATTGTCCACCTTAAACTTACACAATGTTGTATGTCAGTTATATCTCCGTAAAGCTGGGGGAAAAAGATTCCTCATGTTTTCTTATATAAAAAAAATAAACCAGCCTTATTGACTTATAATTCACACACCATCCAGTTCGTGCACTTAAAGCATACAATTCACTGGCTTTGATTGTATTTACAGAGTTGGACATCCATCACCACAATCAATTTTCGAACATTTTCACTCCCACCGCCACCAGAAAAATGCCTTACCTTTTTGCTGTCACCCCTCAAATCCCCAGTCCCACCCCAAAACCCTGGGAAATGACTCATCTACTTTCTGTCTCTACAGACTTGCCTATTCTGGACATTCTGTATAAACAGAATCCATCATACAACGTGTGGCCTTTAGTGTCTGGCTTCTTTCACTTAGCATCATGCACTCACGGTGCTTCCACGCTGCAGCCTGTGTCAGTGCTCCATGCCTTTCTATGGCGGGATGATGTTCTGCCTTGTGACTATCCCATGTTTTTATTCATTTCTCAGTTGATAGTCATGTGGGTTGTTCCTTACATTCTTTTTAATGCATCAGGGCCCAGCTCTGTCTCCGAGATTGCCTTTAAATTCCCAACCACTTTTATCATTTTGATCACAGCCCCAAATGACTTCTTGGTTTGCTTGTGAATGTAATCCCTGCTCAGCCATTATGTTCTGGATACCCATAATAAAATTAAGGGTTGGTTCTTAAAAAACAAACAAAACTTAACAAGACCTGCCAGAAGAAAGGATTCAGCCCATACAGTTTCTCTTTTCTCTTCTTCTGTGTAATTATTGAGGCTCTAATGATTCACTCCATTTAGATGAGTGTTCAAACTAGAAAAAGATAAAATCAGGTTTTCCCTTGAGGAGAAAAATATGAGTGGGAAACAAAAATACCTTAGAGTTTTAGCAGAGGAATCATGCTTTCCTTTTACCAGGAACTGACTATGAGTCAGGTGGCACCAGTGACACCCTGGTTTAACCCTTTCCTGCTGGGAGCTGATTTCTCCCAGGCGTGTTGTTGTCTACCCAGGCCTGGTACGTCACCAGCAAGATGCTGCCAGTTATGCCCAGGTGGAGCCTTGAAGTTCACCAGTTCTGCAGTTTCTCTAAGTGGTTTTCAGCTTTGCTTGTGTTGAGTGTGAGAATGAGGTCAGATGGAGTGAGTGGAATTCAGTGGGTTAAACTGCAGGACCAGGCTGCAGGGCACTGTAGCTGTTCAGCTTTGAATCTGACATCCTTGGGTCATTGAGCCTCCTGTGTGCTGGTGCCTGACAAAGTTTCTCCAGGATTTGCAGCTATTGGGATTTCCAATGCTGCTCTGGGACCTTGTGTGTCCCCTCCTTATAGGCCTGCCCTGAGGAATTCCTCCTCTCAGTGATGGTAATTATGCCAGTCCCCCTGACTGCTAGATACATTCACTTGGAGGATTTGAGAATCCACTTTAGGAGGGCAAAAAGCAAGTTAGCATGCTCTAATGTAACGAGGGAATGCAAACGCATAATATACTTACATTTATACACCAAACTGTGATCACAAGAGGAACATCAAAATTTAATTAAATTTCCTCTCTTGTATATTGAAAGTTGCTAAGTGAATATATCTAAAGGAAAAGGGAAAAAAGGGGGGAAAAATGAAAAAAAAAAAAAAAAAACAAAACTACATGTGATGACGGATGTGAACCAGACTTATTGTGGTGGTCCTTTTGCAATACATACAAATACAGAGTAATTGTGTTGTACACCTGAAACTAATACAATGTTATAGGTCAATTATATCCCAATTTTAAAACATTTTAAATGATTTTTAAATGTCATCTCTACTAAGGGGCTCTTTGATTCTCTCCCTCCGACTTTGTGTGGAAATATGGAACAGCTTAGGCTTTAGAATGAGTAGATCTTGGTGCTTCTGGGGCCCATCACTCCCCATCTGTCTGAGCTTGTGTCATAAGGATGACACCTCCCTGCTCACAAGAGGGTTCTCATGAGAGCCAATGGATGAGATCACGTGTGTATGACACCCAGACAGAGTAGGTGCTCAGTAGGAGCTACTTCTAAAGCTCTTCTTCCCTAAATGATTTTTTTTTTTAACCCTCATTCATACCCAACTTTTAGGAGGAACAGTTCGTAAGGAAGCCCTTTTCCCACAGGGTGGCGTTGGTTCCTCTCTGTGCTTGAAGGAGGCTGCCTTGGTCTGCCCTGAGTACCCCGCAAGCAGTTGATAGATATCTGCTAATGTTCCGATTTAATAAACCTCAAGAACAGCACAGCCTTTAAAACGAGGTCCGTTCTCCCAAAGGGGCATGAAAACTTTTGCAGTGATTATTGGTTTTCATTTACATCCTCATGTTTGAGGATGGGAGCCAAGAATTGAAGAGCCAGAAGGAGACACCAGCAACTTAGCATATGGCACGAGTGTTGTAAACATCCAAGGAGAAAATTTGTTTTTCCCTCCAGTGGCTTTCTTGGCAGAAAATTGAAAAGGCAAAAAATGGGTACAGGATTTAAGAAAACCTTGTGGTGTCTGGTGATAATAACTTACATTCCTATAATGCTCTCCAGCTTACAGAATACTTTCCCATTATTATTTCATTGAATTCTCACAAGTCCCAGAGGTAGGTTAAGACAATACTATATTATGGTTAAGGAAATGCTGCCTCTGCCACTTACCTACCATGTGGCTCTGTGGGTTATTTAAGTGCTCTAAGCTTATTTTCCTAAGTTTTTAAAATGAGTTTAATAATCCCTTCCTCTTAGGAGTACTGTACAGATTACATGAGATAGCTAGTGCATGAGTAATGCCAGTGAAGTAGTAAGCACTTAAAAAATGGGAACTGTTATATTCTTAGGTATAATAATATATATTATTATGTAATTATATAGTGTTATAAATATATAATTATAAATATATAACATACTGTGTATTATATGTTACTTAACAAAGGTAATCAATATAATTATTGTATATATAATTATAAATATGTAATACATAACATTAAACCATATATATAATATTTTTCGGTATAATAATCACAGCTGAACAGAAACTAGAAATGACTGTCTGTCTGCCAAAGATCACATCATTAGCAGAACCAGAATCAAATCAAATTCTTCCACCCCCAGCTTTGGCCCCCTTTCCACTATTCCTTGGACAAGATGTGTAAATCAGGACTACTTCTGTGCTTCGGCTGGCAAAATCCTGCCTGGTAATTAACCTCTTACCCTGTTTCTCTGATGCACTCATCATTTCCATGTCTGCTCTTGTGTTCACAGAACATCATCAAGAAGGTGATCGGGCAGAAGTTTGTGTACAAATTTGTCTCCTTCCCGGAGATACTGAAAATGGACCCTCACGCAGTGGAGATCAGCCGGGAGAGCCTTTTGCTGCAGGACAGCGAGTGCAAGGTGTCCCCCGAGGGCCGCGAGGCGCACAGACACGGCTTGTCCGCCCTCAAGAGCGCGAGCCGCAATGAGTACATCCACTCCGGCCTGTACTCGTCCTTCACCATCAACTCCCTGCAGAACCCACCCGAGTCCTTCAAGGCCATAAAGACGGAGAAGCTGGAGGAGCAGCCGGAAGACAGCCCTCCTGTGGAAGAAGTCAGGACTGTCATCAGGTTTGTGACCAACAAAGCCGACAAGCACGTCAGCAGGCCCGTGGTGTCCCTGCCCTCCACGTCTGAGGCCTTCCTGGCCTCGTCCGTCTCCGCCAAGATCTCCTCTTTAATGTTGCCAAATGCTGCCAGCATTTCATCCGCCTCGCCCTCCTCATCTCGGTCCCCGTCCCTGTCCCCCAACTCGCCCCTCCCTGCCGAACACAGAAGCCTCTTCCTGGAGGCTGCCTGCCATGACTCGGATTCCCTAGAGCCCTTGAACCTGTCATCAGGCTCCAAGACCAGGCCTCCATCTCTTCCCCCAAAGGCCAAAAAACCCAAAGGCTTGGAAATCTCCGCGCCCCCGCTGGTGCTCTCCAGCACCGATATCGGCTCCATCGCCCTCAACAGCCCGGCCCTTCCCTCGGGATCCCTCACCCCAGCCTTCTTCACCGCCCAGGTAAGAGCCGGTGGCCCTGTGGTCCTGGCCATACCCACACTGAGTGGTTTAGCAGAAGGGAGGAAAGAGTCCACCAAAGCAACTGCCTTCTGCCCTTCAAATGATAATCCTAAGGCCCTGGTAGCAAAGTCACTGAGCCATTCTGAGGGTGAATGACTTTTCCATGCCCAGGCCGAGGTATGCACAAGAGAAAAGGCTCAGGATACTGGCTATGGTGGGATGCTTGATGGGTTTCTGGCTTTGGGGATACCTAAAGCAATGGCGAGAGGGAAAATGCACATTGGCTGTCAAAGCAGGTCCAAACGGTGATTTCCTAGGGAAAGCCGAGCAGGCCAATGACCTTTCAGAAAAGACTTGGGCTTTATGAAGATTTTCTGGCAGGGTTCTCTCTGGGGGCCACTTGATAAGTAGCCATTTGTTTTCTGTTAATAAGAAAATAGATGCTAACCAGTATGGTTGTTGCAATCGTCAGCATACAGCTGTGTTGTCCTCTAGTCTTTAATAAGAAGTGCAAGGGCCACAAAATGGTGAGAGAGAGAGATGCTTCCGTAAAAAACGGTGCTAGTCTGAGAAAGCCCAGGTCCACAGCACATGGGAGAGGAAAGCAAACTTGTGCAGCAAGAAAAGTCTTCAGTGTGATTAACTACAACAAGCAGGTAGCCTTCCCCTTTAAATACAGTATTCAGATGCTCACTCCTGTCCAGCTGGCAGTTGTAGGGCAAAGGCAGAGCAGGTCCTGGTAAACCTATCTCTGCCTCCTCTGGAAAACTGGATGCGTTTCAGTGGTGGAGGTTAAGCGCATTGGCTTTGGGGTCACAGACCTGGATTCAGTTCCTGGCTACACCACTGGGTAGAAGTGTGACTGTGGGTACTTGCTCTCTGAGCCCGTTTCCACATCTGTGAAGTGGATTGTTGTGAGGATTAAATGGGATCATGGCGATGGGAAGAGAGCTGGCAGCAACTGGCAGGTTTGAGTATCATGTGGCTTTGTGGCACCAGGGTGGGGACATGCTTGAGGTGGGTGGGAACTCTGTCCCTTGCCTCTGTATTTGTTGTGTGTGTCCTTGCTGCCACCATCATTAGTGGCAGCATAACTGAGCTTTTCATGTGTGTCAAGCACTGTTCTAAACACCGTCCATGCACTATCTCAGTTATTTTTCATCGCAGGCCCATGAAGAAGATACCATTACTGTCCCACTTTTCCAGTAGAGATAAATGAGGCACAGAGAGGTAAAGTAACTCATCCAAGGTCACACAGCTCAGAGGCAGTAGAGGTGAACTTGAACCCAGTGAGACTGCTCCAGAATCCATGCTCTTTTAAGTAAAATGCTCTTGGCACACCCACTGGGAAAATGCCCAGTTGTCCCTGATCATGGTACATCCATGGATGCAGAGCAGCTGAAAGCAGCTCTTGGCCATTTTTGTCTCTGCAGCTTCTCCCAAATGATTGTAGCCCAGAGATTTCGTGTCAACTCAGCTTGTGAGCTGGTGGCGATGAGCATGCCACCACAGAGGTGGGGGCAAAGGGCTCAGTAATAGGTCAGAACAAGCACGTATGCTCTTAAGTCAGGCATTTTCTTACTGTCCAGTGACTAAGGACTACTGAGTAAATGGTTCTGACACAGCAGCATCTGATGTAGCTCAGAGAAGTAACTAGAGGATCGGGGCCCGGGCAGACAGTCTGAAGCTGTCCTCCCCTGGCCTCTTCTGTGTTTACAGCTGTAAGGTTTAGCGAGGTCTGTAGAGCCAGGCCCAGGCCAACTTGATTTCTGTCTCTGCTTTCTCAGTGAGCCTGTATCACTGTCTGAACAGACGCCAGCCCTGTAGTTGTGGCTTGGGGAAGCGACTTGGACACAGTGAACTTAGGGTGGCTCCGCGCAGTAGGGCTGAGAGGGAGTATGGGTGGGCTGAAGGGAGGGGAGGGCCTTGACACAAGACAGGGAAGAGGGTGGATGTGAAGGAATGGATGCAAAGCTAGGACTGAGAGATGGAATCTCCTAGAATGGCCTAACAGCAGGGAGGGGAAAACATAGGAAGGCAGGATGCTTTAACAGGGCCTGTGCCTTAGCGAGATGAGAGTGAACAGTCCTCAGCCAAGCTGTGAGGATGGGGCCTCAACCTGTCAGTTAGCCTCACAAAGTCCAAGTAAAGGGACCAGGGCTTCCCGAGGAGGCAGAGGCAAAGGGCAGAATCTGGACCCAGGACAGGAGTGTGGAAGTAGGGGGCCTGAGCCAGGAGAGGGCCTTTGGATCAGGGGAGTGGGGGGGCTTGGGAGTCTCTTAAGTCATTAAAGAGGTCACAGGCTACCTTTAGGAGATGGCACCCTCACCGTCTCACAGGGTCAGCTCTGCACCTGGAGTTGCTGTGGGTGACCAAGGGTGAATGACACGGAGGGAGAGAAGAGGTCAGGAGGGGACAGCAGAGACAGCAGAAGAAGGGCAGGGCTCAGGATGGGGTATCACCCAGGTGGGTTCTCTGAGATCAGACATGATAGTCAGGTGGTTTTATCTTGACTTGACAAGCCTGAAGTCCTTTAGGATTTCACGCAGGCCTGGAGTCAGTGTAGGATTTGGATTCTCCGAGAGTCCCTCTGTCAGGTTTGGTTTCAGGTGCCCCAGGGACCAGTCCCTGGACAGTTAGAAACAGTATCAGCTCTCTCAGCAGCTGGACTTCTGAAGTCCACTGGGCCTCAGCCTGAGAGATGAGCCCATTTCCCTGAAATCGCCCCCAGGGGACCGGGCAAAAGACTTCCCTTTGCTCCCTGGTCAACTCTGGCGGTTCCTCTCCACCCGAAGGGGGCTCGGGGCCTTTCTCACAGGCAGCAGTGGCATCTCATTCCTGCAGCTCATTGGTTTCCCTCCTACCTTAGCACTTCCTGTCACAGAAACTCCACTTTCCTCTGTGTGCAACGTGACACTGTTTGCACATAAACATTTGGTTACCTGTGGGAACCTCCTATCAACCTTTCTTCATGGTTGGCTTCAGAAGAGATAAAAGTGTGCTGTAATAACTTGAGACCCTGAAAATGAGGTTCCCAAGAACTTATAAATCATTCTTGGAATAAATAAATATATTTTATCCATTTATTCCAAGAATAATTCCCAGTTATTTTCAGCTAGAAACATGGCAGGAAGATGGGCAGGATTAAGTCAGTCTTGGCATGGCCAGGGTCATGTGGTTATAATTCTGTCCGAGGACCTTACGAAACCACATACCTTGTGTTGGCCCAAATTGAGATTTGAAGTTTCAGTCTACAACATGATAGGCATGAAAAATCATCAGCATTCTGCCACTCCCCCAACATCATAACCTCCACTCCCATCAAGAATATCTGTGGTACACCTGCTGGGACCTGTACAAAATGCAGTTGAGATTACTCTGATGAGTCTTTAAGAAAGCAGGATTAGTAATATAGACAGATATGATGATCACCCAGAGACCTGCCCAGCATGGACTATAAGGAATTTAAAAAAATGAGAATACAAAAGCCAACTGAGTACCAAGGAGTGAGGTGGTTGGTGCTCAGCCACCGAGGTCATATTGGACTGTTGCTAGAAAAGCAAGAATGTTCACTCTTATGGCATGAGCTACAAAAACTGAGACTGGGTTGGGGGGAAGGGGCAGGGGAAGAGCCAGGATGTGAAGCCCTCCTGGGCTCCAAGCCAGGCACCATGGAAGCCCGAATGGTGCCAGCTGGAACTTCTGATTCTCTGTATCTTCTGCACCTGGGTATCATCTGTCCCTCTTCCTTTCGTTTGCCTCTTCTGTTCAGTCTCTCCCGCCTCCTCTCTTACCAGTGTAAAGTTAGTTCAGAATCGGAGGAGGTTGGCTCATTTCATGTCCACTCATTTTTGCCAAGACTTCTGTTCATCACACACTTGAGGTCTAAGATGCTGAGCTCACATGTGTGCAGGCCCCAGGGTGTGAACTCACCACCAGAGTCTGAGCCTGCATGCCCCAGGCTGTATTATGAGCAGCAGCTTTGGATGAACACTAGAGTAGAGATGGCGTGCTGAGGACTGAAATGCTAAAACTGCCTTCCTGCATTTACTGGTGGATGTAACAACCCTGAGCCCAAATCCTAAGGTGGGAATTGGGAGTAAGATGGATGGGTGTGACAAGGAGCAGTGACAGTAGACTACAGTCCTCCTGTCTCAGCTCTGGCCAGGAGACTTGTGGTAGTCGCCTTCCTTCTTTCCACCGAGGCCCGTCTTTTCTGTTGATCTTCATGGTTCTGCCGGCTTCTCCCTAATTCTACCTTTATTCCATTTTCCCTACCACTAACCATCGCCACCCTGGACTGATACGGACTTCTCCACTTTGTCCTCCTTCCCTTATGATCAGCACATTCAGTGATACACAGAGTTCTGTGTGACTCTCCTTCTTTTTCAAAGGCCTTAAAACCATAGGTTATTTGAATTCAGACAACTCTAGGAGTTTCCACGTCACTTTTTGAGGATTATTTTTAACTACAGAGTGGCATTGTCATAGATTCTGTTGGTATCCGTCAGAGATCAAGATGAGAGATGTTGCTACAACCTGCCCCACCATTAGTTGGGCACCTGGAGATACAGAGGTGAGCAAGACAGACACAGCTCCTGCTCTCCTGAGCTTACAAGCTTGCTGTCTAGCAGGTAAAGAATAAGGGCAATATAGAATTTGGGGTGGTGTGACATTATAGAGAACCCTGGGAACTTGTTGAAGAATTTAGACTTGCTTTGATGGGACATTAATAGCTGCTGGAGGCCTAAGTCAAGGGAAATAAAAATTCCTATTAGAATCTATCAACAAATAATTATTGAGCCATTATTTGCAAATCATAGGAAGGACACCAAAAATACAAGTGCCTATTTTTATGACCTTAGAACCTAGCCGTAAAAAGACACACATACAATAGCACATGGCAAGAGTCAAATACACAGCGCAGAGAAGTACCTTAGGCACAGAAGGGGAAAGAGCATTTCTAGAATTGTGTTCTAGAAATCATCCTGATGATGTGGATGAGGGAGAGGGGAAGCTGGAACCAGTCAGGATACGACTGTCAAATTCAGGTGGAAGACAGTGAGGGTCCATCCCCTTTGGCCCCATCCCACTGTGACAGCCTAACAGTGGGATGGGGCCAAAGGGGATGGATCTGAGAGAGACACAGGGACTGCCATCAGCAAGACTTGGTGCCTGGGTGTGAAGGTGCGAGGGGAGAGCCGGAAGTTGAGTGTGAGTTCTGTGGGAGGAAGAGTAAGTTCTTAGGGAAAAGTTACGAGTCCACTTTGGGCGTGCTGAGTGTGAGCCTGAAGGATATTCAGGGAGAAACATCCAACTGCAATTGGAGCTTAAGGAGAAAGTTTGAGGCTGGAGGTCAAGTCAGGGAGTCATCAACATGTAAGGGGTGGTTCAAAACCATGGCGACAGATGAGATCACTTGTGGAGTTGGTCTATCCCAGGGAACCAAGGGCTGGATAGTTAAAGTAGTTCTGGAATGAGTGCTGAAGGACTCCTAGGACTCGAGGCAGTTGGACTGGTTTAGGCGGCAGTTGTCAAATGCCATCTGTAGGTTGATGGAGGCTTGAATGCAGCAAGAATGGAAATGAGGGGATAAACAGTTAAAGGAAGGAGCCACAGGCCAGGCCCAGAGGTTGTAGCAAGGGGGAAGGCACTGTGCATCTCAGTGACTAGGATGCTGGGCTGTAGAGTCCAGGGATCATGTCTTGTTTTATCATGGTATCTCTGGCACCTGATATATAGTATGTACTCTGTCAGTATTTGAGTGGAGGGATAAATGGTGGTACTGTTGATAGAAATCAGTCATAAGAGATACTGAATTTGGAAAGAAGGTTTTGAGTTCATGCCATCTGGATGAGGGGAAAGCAGGAAAGTCTTTGAGGAGGTGGAATTTTGATGGGCAGAGGGCACTCAGGTGGGACATGTCTGGACAACACTAGCTCACCAGGTTTAGCGCAAATGTGTGATAAGGTCCTGTTAGGAAGGTCTTTTCCCTTGAAAATGAACGCCCGTTGCCTTTGGGCCCTAGGGCACCTCTGTCCCTGGCAGGTGACAGGAGCAGGAAGTCTCTGCCACTCAGAGATGCCCATTTGCTAAGACACTCTTTAGTGAAGGAAGGGGAAGCACTCATTTTGCTGGTGGCTTCTTTTTTAGCCCCTACCTCTTGGGCTCAGCCTACTCTCCATGACTCAAGGAGCTTATGATGAGAGGCTCTGAAAGCTCACATTGTACTGGAGATAACCCAGGGCAAGCTTTATAGGAACTTTCCTTAAAAGAGCAACCAACTAGTTTTTTCTTTATGGCCACAGGATTTTCAAGCAGAACAAGGAAGGGACGGAGAGAAGAGAATGAAGTCATCTTACAGTATTTATTTGCATATATTATAGAAGACATTTCAAGCATATTAAACATGAGAAACAGAAGGCTACTGTATGCTGAGTACATCTTGTATCCCTTAGAAACAAATGTGCAAGTATCTCAATTCCAGACATGGGTATGAATTTTTAGACTATGAAAGTATAAATTCTATACCTCATATGCTCAGAGGATTAAAAAGGAATGGATGTATATGTTTGGCCATGGATGAGAGATAGCTAGCTATGTTTTGCAGAAGACTCACCATCTCTTTAGAGTTGTGAGACCTTCATTGGTAGGTAGACTAGCGGGCCCTGAACACATTGGTTAGTAAATGTTAATGTGGTATACCGTGGTTAGAACCTGGCTCCAGAGTAACATGAAAATACTAGTTTTTACATCACCTGAGCTTGCAGACTTGAGCCTAACATGACTGAGAGGAACCTTAAAGTACCGGCTGACTAGCTTAGTTTGTTTCAGAACATCTGAATACTTTTGCCATATGTAGTTGAGGACTTCTCCCATGACTAGATGAAATACAGTTAGTACGTCAGGTACACTTTCAACTAATTAGGCTTTTTTTTTCCTCCCCATTTTACAGATTAGGAAACTAAGGCATAGAGAGATTACCTAGCTAGTAAGTAGTGGTTCTGAGATTGGAGCCCTGGCAGAGCCTATGCAGAACTGCTAAGTCTTAACCGTTAGGCCAGATGGCCTGGCACATTTGTGATATTACCTTTGATTAGAACAAATGGGAAACTTATCCAAAACATGTATTTATCCTGGTAACCTCATAGGTCATTCAGTATGTAAGAAATACTGAGGAACCAAAGACTCAAATAATTCGGTATAAATTATTTTACCTTTCAGCAGCTTCAATTTGAGAACCTTTGGATGTTTGTCTCCTTTCTGCTGGACAGAGCAGACCTTTCAGCTTAGGTGAAAGCCAAATGTTCTGGATAATTAACAAAGCTCCTAAAGCCAATTCTTGGGAAGAAAATAACACTTTAGCATCCAAGATGATGCAATCTGAAAAGCTGGCATCCTCGCTGTGGTTCTTCTTACACAGAGCACCTTGCTGACATCAAAAAACCACTGAGGGGCTCCTTCTTGTCATCAAAGGGGCAAAACCACCCTGGGCCAGGGAGCTTGCCTCCGTAGAGAATAAAAGCCATACAGACTTACCAGCTGGGGCAGGTTGTTTCTTCTGCTCTCTAGCAGGCTTGCAGGCTAGGACTGCTGCTGCGTGTGTGCAAGCAAATACAATCCTTGGCACTCTCCCCGGAAACCTAGAGTTTTGGCTTTACACCCAATCTGACAAGAAAGGATTTTTTTCCCCCTCCAAACCATTGCCAGGGAGATGAATTCTCATCAGCCCCATATCCGGAGTGAAATCTGGAAAACCCAGTTCAGAGCTTTTGATGAAGCTGCTACTGGGTATTTCAGCACCAGATCCTAAAGTATTAAAAGGCTGTTGATAGGGAAAGTGAAACTTGGGAGGCCCTTTAAAAAAATGTGTGTGTCTATTTATAGCCCAAGTAATGGATGTCCACTGTAGAAAAATAAGAAAATATGGGTAAGAAAAAAATAAAACCTTTTTATGGGATCCCATTTGCTTGTACACTAAATCTTGTTTAATGTGTGAGGAGGAGATTGAAGAAAGCCATCTGGACAAGCTGCTACAAATTTGAGGAAGGTAATTTCCTTAGGGAACGTAACTTTTCTATACTGTCTCCCTTTATGAAATTGCTAATACAATTAGCATTGAAGGAAATTAAACTGTGCTGAGCCTTGCAGAAATAAGAGTTGTCAGATTTTCGTAAAATGGTGAGGCTTACTTTTCTTGGTTCATGGCTAGTGCCCTGGTCACACTGCTGATCACAGCTGGGGTCAGGCGATACCTATTATCAAATACTGTATGTGCTTTCTTTCCCAGACACCAAATGGATTGCTTCTGACCCCGAGTCCACTACTCTCCAGCATACATTTCTGGAGCAGCCTTAGTCCAGTTGCTCCACTGAGTCCTGCCCGGCTGCAAGGGCCAAACACGCTGTTCCAGGTGAGCATTTGGAAATTAACTTTTAAACATGGAACTTCCAAGGGATGTGTTTCCCCAATAAATCCTGCAAAGATAACATTTTCACTAAATGTAGGGCAGAACTCACTGTTAAGTTTCCAAAGGTAGTTCATGTTAATGCAGCTGCAAAAGGCCACCTTCAGAGGCAGGTCTTTTCAACAAGCCAGTGTTCTCATGTCAGATACCCATAAATGGAACAATTAGTTCTAGAATAGTTTTGGATAAGGAAAAAAAAACTTTAAGAATTGTATTTTATAAAATCTCATAAAAGACTTTAAAATACTAATCTATTAGTCAACATAGTGATGTCACAAAGTAAGCTGAAAAACAGTGAACAACTTTTCCATACTGTTATAGAAAAGTTAGCTGCATGATTTTATGAATCAGAATCAAGTTCTCCTTGTCCATAATAAAAAAAAAAAGAAGCATCCGGGGCATTTGGTTAAACACAAATTAAGTCTTAGCTGTTTTATCTTGCAGAACTCCCTGTACTGGGTAAGCACATTCATTGGTTGTTCCCAAACTAGAATCCTGCAGTAGCATCACCTGTTACCATGTGGAAATCAGCATTTCCTCTTGGAGACCCAAAGATTGTTAGTCATCGACCAGTATGTTACTATTTGAATGTGTGAGCATAGAAAACAGTAGAAAGGATCCAAGGGACAGGAATAAAGCAAAACAGGCCAAAGGGCAGACCCCCTTTCCCTGTCTGATTCTAGCCTTGTCTGTCTCATTCACCTGCATCCCAGCATGGTGCACCCCGTTAACTGCAGTTCTTTTGCTCTCATTAAATCTAGCACTCTGCACTTTGCATTATGATTGCCAGTTCATAATGGATATTTCCCCACTGAACTGTGTACCCTCAAGAGGCTAGAATTGTATTGTGTTCACTGTGGTGTACCCCTGGCGTCTAGCACATTGCTTGGTACACGAAATAATGCTCAGTAATTATCACTGACTGGCTGAATGAATGGATGCCTAAGAATTCATCAAGAGGTGTCTTAAAGTTGTGTCAAAAGATGATGTCTCCATGCTTTTTCGAGTTGTTCATTTTGCTTGTCAAGGTTAATATATACCTCTGTGCCAGGGGCCGTACATGCTGGGATTTAGGGTCTCCTTGGGAGAAGGGTGGAGCTAAAGAGGTTTTGATGACTATCTTGCTTCTCTGGTTTCCTAGTAGGGCTGCGGTAGGGTGTCATGATGTGGCTGTACCCCTGGAGTAATTAATTTCTTTTCCTGGCCCTTCTCATCACAAGAAATTGAGATATGGTCATGCACAGCCAACATGTTGATTCTTAGCCATTTTAACTCAGGCAGGGAAACAAAAGCTAGAAATAGCAAAAAGCAGTGAGCAAATACAGTACTAGGCAAGTTTTATATTAGTAATCTTTTGATGAGGAGCTAAAAGACCTTATTTCCTGGAAGTCTCCAGACGGGAGCAGCAGAGAGCTCCTGAGTAGAGCAGAAAGGAGTTGTACGGTGCATACATACAGTCAGCACCTTGGCAGCTGGGACTGTAACACTAACACTACTCTAATCCTACAATCTAAAGCAGGGCCTCTCCAGGGTTCCATAGACATTTGTGAATAATTAATAGGCTCTCATTTCCTTCCTTACTGGGAATTCAGCCACCTGACTGATGCAGGGCTTGATGACCTCCCAAGGAAGCCTTGGAGAACCATTAGTTGGGAGTTCTTTGGGATCTCTTGCCTTAGATACTAAACCTTTTTTTAGCCCATTACGCCCCAACAGGAACAGTGGTTCACATCCACAGTGATTCTACATATTATTAGGATATCGGGAGCTCTGGGAATTGGGAGATAAGCATATCCTCTTCTCTTCAGTCAAGGCTGAAGACCAGTGGTTCGGGCAACAGAATCAGCTGGAGGGTGTGCGAAAATGCAGTTTGCTGGGCCCCATCCCCAGAGTTTCTGATTCAGAAAGTCTGGAATGGGGCCTGATAATAACATTCTTTCAAGTTCCTAGTGATGCTGCTGCTCCAGGAACCACATTATGAGAAACACTGCAGATCAACTGTTCCTAATTTATATTTAGAATTCTGCAGAAGATATACTGCATTTAAAGGCTACCTGCTCAGAATTTTAATTTCACAAACTGGTCCTGTCCTCTTTCCTGGAGCCATTCAGAACACAGCCCTGAAAAGGAAAATACAACCAGGTTTGGATGGCTGACCAAGGTTGCACGGCCTTGAATCCTCTTTTTGGAATTGGGACCCAGGAGACTAAGAAAAAACAATTTTGTACCTTTTAAAATATTATTATTCTTCCTTATAAGAGCAGTTTGGTGTGGTGAAAGTTGAAATTAGCAGTTTTGAAAATGATAAATAACAGAAGAATAATACTTTGAAGTGTCTAATTTTTAAAAATCAAATGATGGATTTTCAAAAATCAGACAACTATCAACAGTGCTCCTTTTAAAACTACTGAAGTTTCTTTAAAAATAACAATAAACCTCTTTCACATATGCTATGTGAATGTGTTAAGGAGGAAAAAAATTAGATTTGGCCTATAAGTTTCAAATTATGCTGGCAAATTTCCTATTATAATGATTAGAAAAGTAGATCAGAATCTTTAGGGTAACAGTTGACAGAGCTGAGTTTTGGCAAAGAACGTCCCCAGATATTACTATAGCGATACTGAAAATTTTAAGGGAAGGAGAGTGAAGATACTAGCCTTTCTGGAAGAGGATGCTTTGTAATCTAGACATGTTTTAGTAGAGAGAGATGCCAAAGACACTGTGCTAACTCTATACAACCTTAGTTACAAGTAAAGTGAGATCAGATTCAACTGGACAGTTTGGCATTTTAAGCTTGTTTTTAGGATGTGTGTTCCATTTTTGAAACAGATTTTGATCAGATTTAGAATGCACCGAATAGGTACAGATATAGTTTGTAACAAGGTAGAGTTAATTTTCAATTGAGAATTTTTTTCTGCCTTTTATTCAACAAATTTAACCCAGCAAATATTTGCAATGCTCTGAGGCAAGGACCATGGAGATGTATACATGTGACTAATTGATGTGTAAACAGAGTGCTACAAGAACCCAACAGGAGTAGCTTTTTCCAGCTGGAGACTAGACAGAGGCTCTAAGGCAGAAGGGGCTGCCAAGAAGAAACAGGATTTCAGCAAAGTACATTCTAGATAAATAGATCTGCATCATTTGAATATGAAAGTACCTATCTGTTCAGGAAGGGACTGGATGACAGGAGATGGGCTGGAAAAGCAGCTGTGGGACTTGAATAGTACACGAAGGAGTTCCCACCTTAATCTCTTGTTAAGTGATAACCGTGGAAAGCTTTTTTTAAGTTGGAGATAGCACAAGATCTCTACTTTAGAGAGGTACTGCTTGATACCAGTGTGGAGGGAGGACAGCTGAAAAAGCAGAAAGCAAAAGGGGCAGGAAAATATGAGGAAATCTACACTACTCCAAATTCTGAGGGAAGAATCATCTTTCAGATGAGAATAGTGGAAATAGGAATGTATTTAAGACATTCCAGAGATAAAATTGAGAGGAAGACTTTTAGTTGGGTTTGTGGAATAAGGTAGTGAAAATTAGGAAGAGACAAAGATTACTGATTAAAAGACTGGGAATACTATTGGTAACAATGGTTACCATTTTTTGAGGGCTACTGTATGCCAGACATTGTTCTAGGCACATGTCATGGCTTCTCATTTAATAGTCCCAATAGTTCTATTTGAATAGATAAAGTACGGCTCAGAGATGTTGCTCAGTTTACCAAAATCACACAAGTGGTTCAGCCCTGATTCACGTTTAGGGTGGTGCTCCTAACCACCGCTCTGACTTAAAAGTGAGTGCAGGAGAAGAGCAGGTTTTGTGGGGAAGAGGCATTGGTGGGGATATCTGACAGCAGGAAATGACCGTTTAAGGAAAGGGACTGTGTGCAGGTGGGTGGGAGCCAATAAAGAGGACTATGAAACATGTCGGAAAAGCCAGGCTAAGAGAAACTACAACTGAGTGTATAGAAATAAAGAGCAGAAATCAGTAACAAAACCAAGAGCTGATTCTTTTGAAAATACCAATAAGATGGACAAAAACCAAAATGAGAGAAGTAGTAAATAAGCTAAAAGAATTAAAATTCAAAACCTGCTCTTCTTCCAGTGTCCCCTCTTAATCCAGGGAATAGTGGTTGGGAACATGCCTTAGAGTATAAGCTAAATGTAAACAGATTTGATAACCCAGTTGAAATGGATAAAATTCTACATAGCATTAAAATGCCCAGGTGTCAGGAAAGAAATAAAAACCTTGAATATGACCATTAAAGAAATAGTAATTAAAAAGCACCATTCCCCAACCCCTGACAAAAGCATAGAAAGCACAGTACCTTTCAATCAGACAGAGTTTAAACTTGGCTATACTGTGTATATAAGCCATGACCTTTAGCCAATCAGAATTCAACTGAAGTCTGTTCTCATCTATAAAATGAGGATAACCAAACTTACTTTTATAGGCTCTAGATACCAAATGAAATGACAACCACTGATAAACTGTTAAGGCACTAGACACAGAACAGTTACTTAAATAGTTCGAAAATTGCAAAAATATATTTACTTGTTCTACAAAGATTTATTATACATCTAACACATGCTAGGCTCCGTAGTTTGATATTTAGTGTTGAAGTGAAATTTAACATTTAGTTTATCTAGACTAAATAGGAATTAAACTAGAAGACAGCCCAGGAGATCACTGTGATACATATCATCCTAGACAATGAAAACCTAGTTTCAAATATCATGTTTTAAAAGGAGGTCTTTAATTGTTGAGTATAGTTGCTGCATTTTTCAGTCCTGAAAGTTCTCAAAGTATATATACCTTTATTCTATTTATCATCTTAGTTACCAGCAATATAGAAATTAACTTTTTTTTAAATCAGTTATGGGTGATCTCTCTATTCAGTTTGGTATTATTTATCTTTTTAATTTGAAAGAATAAGGATACTCTTACTTTCTAAGCCTTTTAAGATAAAAACATTCCTTATTTTTAACAGTTACTGAAAAGCATCATTGTGGTACTCTCGAAAACCGATAGCCAATTTCAGAATACAGTATCAGAAATGACTGATTTCACAAGAGTCAGCTGTCTTGTTTTCAAAGTTAATTTTTCTTACTTTTCAAAGCAAATTAGTGTTCTGAGTAGCTTGGAACTTTATTTAGAAATGGTATTAGAACATGCTTCAGCAACATATAAAGTGTATTTTTTCTAGTAGCCTAGGCATATAAAATGGGGACATTTTCTAAGCCTTAGCCTCTGTTTACTATATGTAATCTTGATCTCATTGTCATCATCCAGTTACTCATTCTGTAAATAACTGGCAGCTGACCTTTGTCACAGGGGTGATGAGAAATGACCCACTATGGTCTGTCTAGGAATGTGAAGAACTCAAATCTTCCCATTGGATTTGCAATAATTATTTAAAAAATCTTTTGTCCCCCACAGTTCCCAACACTGCTCAATGGCCACATGCCAGTGCCAATCCCCAGTCTGGACAGAGCTGCTTCTCCAGTCCTGCTTTCCTCCAACTCTCAGAAATCCTGATGACATCTGGCCACAATTAAAGACTCATTAACTAATGAAACAAATTTGTTCCCATGGGCTAGTTTACCTGTGTTGTAAGAAGGACGTTGTGAAACCCATCTGTTAATTTGGTTTGCACTTTTCACAGCATGGTCTAGATTTATGTTAGCATTTTAAAAACATTTTTATATTCAAGTATATATGAAAATCTGTTTTGCATTAAGTGAATTTTAATGTTTTTGTTTTTATATCCTCTTAGGTTTTAAGTGTTGAACACTGTTGACAGTGAAGAACTTTTCTTAGTGGTTTTCAGTGTAACAAGGATGTGAAGATTTTTTGCTCTTTAATTCTGCAAATGCTGAACTGTGCTTATATACACTATAACCAGCTGTGCCTTCCTTTGCATTTAGTTTTATGTAAATGTTTTTAGTATTAAGAGAAAATGAAAGACAAAAATTAGTATCAAACAGCTCTAGTAGAATTTCATTATTTTTCACAAGTAGGCAATATGAAAGCAGATTCATATTATTTTCTTTTTTGCTTTCAATTGTATGAGAATTGCCTTAGAATCTCTTTTAAACTGAAATTCAGTAAATATAATGTCCAAGTAATGTTTTTATACGAGAAACTAAGCCATATTTAGACAATAAACTTTCATAAAATAAAATGTTCTAAAGTGCATTTTTTGAAAAATGAACTTTGAAAGGCTAGACTTTTAGCTGTTTACAATCTTTTAGACTCCCCTCAGACAAAAACCTAAGATGATGGAAAAGCTACATCAAGTTCACTCTATCCATGTCCCTGGAATACTTCCTAGGTAAGCATATTCTTATTTCAAAAAATTAACCTGGTTCTCCCAGTTTTCTATAATCATACCCCTCTGATGCATTTATTGTATCATTATGAGTTACGGTTTCACTAAACCCCTGCACCTATAATTACCATTTGAAAATCCTATGCTTTGGAACAGGCTCACAGACTGACCATGAATAAAAAGAAACAACTTTTAACACCGGGTACCTTGATGTGTATAGGTATATCCTTGCTTGTGGAAACTGAGAGGTGTAGAACACACTGCTTTATGTATTACTAAATTTATGGTGAGAATGAAGGATAACTGATAAAAGAAATATAAAATTCTTCAGGAACATCATCATTGTGGAACTGAACTGATTATTTAACAATTTGGAACACTCAGTAAATTCTTTTGTGTTGCATAGTGTAGTGTAGAGCAGTGATAACAGAAACATTTTCTGTTCCTTCAAAAAATTAGCAGGCACCACTCTATATATGAAGTTGGAAAGTGCCTGGTGATTTCAATTCGAGATTAAGGTATTTTTCATCCTTATTAACAGAGGCCAATTTGAAATGCAGCTAATTGATCCTAACCAGGCATTAAGTGGCAGAGATTATGAGAGAGAGTAAAAAAGCCCACAAAAACAAACATTTCTTGAATTTTCAAGAAATCTAAAATTTTGTTATGTAACTTAAAAAGCTTGAGATTTTCAACTGGAACTGAGCATCTCTGTGTTTGAGGATGCATGCCCTTATTTGGGGGAAAAAATCCAAATACTCTAATATGCATCTTTGAATACAATGGGCCTATTTCAAAATTGTGCAAATAGCTCCTCCTGTCACTCCCTCACAGACTGAGGATAATTCTGTACTAAAAAGAGCCGGTCCAGGGGACTGGTATTTACCAAACATGAAATGTTAGAAGAGGCCTTTAAGAACGCATCCAAATACCATTTCCAGGTAAGAACAAACTACACAGGAGAAGCTGAGAGTGGTGGAAGGCGACACGGTTCACTGAAAGTAGAACAATGATTGGTGCTCAGTCCAGGTCTGTTTCCCCATGCCTAGCTAACAAATAACTACTGGTCCAAAACTAGGTTAGGTAGAAAAGCCAAAAAAAAGACCATTAAAAAAAAGAAAGAAAACGGTTTTGTCAGTTAAGAAAGAGAATACCTCAAATGAAAGACTCTTATAGAGAAACTAAAGTTAGTCAATGTGCAAAAATTTCAACCAAAAATATTTTAAATGTAAATGCTGACTGTAAATCTGATTCTTGTATTCCCTCCCTCCAAATACTATGATTAACATACACTCTGGTCCCATTTATTAGAAATGGAAAAATACCATAATTTTTGATGAATCAAAAAGTCACTATAACACAAATAAAGAACTGGAGGAACAGTATCGCTCTGCCTCATTCTGCGTGTGCTGGGCTTTTTGTCTTTAAAACTATTTTAGTCAGAAAATAGATTTCAAAGAACATATTAAATAACTTTTTTCCCCTTTTTACATGTTTGCTTGATCAGTCTTAAAACGCTATGGTAAAGTTTTATAGAACTATAACCTAAATGTTGGTCTCTTTGTACACATCTTTTGTATGACTGCAAATCTTCATCCACTTTCATATATGTATCATTTTTACTATTATTTTTGTTCAATAAATACTTTGTGATAAAAGGTGTGAAGAGGCAAGTGGGTTGGTGTCCTTCCATTTACTTCAGATGATCCAAATTTCACTTTTCTATATGGGTACAAGTTGGAAAATGAGTTGTCATTTAGCTTAAATATGGCACATCAAAACATGCTATGTATATATAAATCTTCTTTAAACATAGATATTTAAGGAAATATACTTACTGAGGTTGAAATGGATGGAAAGGAGTGGGTTTGAAAAATGGTCCTCTGATCTTTTAAATCTAAAGTTCTATCAATCATTCTGTATTGATAGGAAAACTGAAAAGGAAAAACTAAATTACCAGTTATTCTTTTAACTGCAAATAATATCAAGAAACTAAAGATATCCCTTGTTCATAGATTGGAACACTTAATAGTGTTATTAGGATTACATCACTACCCAAAATAATCCACAGATTCAACTCCTATTGCAATCCCAAAGGAACTTTTTTCCCCTAGAAACAGAAAATCCCATCCCGAGTTTATATGGAATTTCAAGGGACCTTGAATAGCCAAAACAATCTTGAAAAAAAAGAAAAACAAAGGTGAAGGACTCGCAGTTCTTGATTTCAAAACTTACAAAGCTACAAGTAATTAAAACATTGTGGTACTGGCAGAAGGACAGAGATGTAGACTAAGAGAATGGACTTGAGAGTCCCCAAATAAACCCTCACACCTACGGTCAGCTGATTTTCAATAAGGGTGCCAAGACCATTCAGTAGAAAAAGGACAGTCTTCTCAACAAGTGGCCTCGGGAAAACTAGATACTCACATGCAAAAGAATGAGGTTGAGCCCTCACTTTACACTATGTACAAAATAATTCAAATGGGTCAAGGCCCTAAATATAAGTGCTAAAACTGTAACATTCGTAAAAAAAAATGGGAAAATATTCATGATTTTGGATTTACCAACAGCAACTTAAATATGCCACCAAGAACAGCAGCAACAAAAGAAAAAACAAACTGGACTTCATTAAAATTAAAAACTTGTATAAAGGATACCACTAAGAAAGTGAAGACAATCCACAGAAGAAAGTAATTACAAATCATATACCTCATAAGGGTCTAATATCTACAATACATAAAGAACAACTCCAACTTAACAAAAAGGCTACAACCCAATTTAAAAATGGGCAAAAGACATGAACAGACATTTCTCTAAAGCAGAAATGGCCAATAAACACATAAAAAGGTGCTCAATGTCCTTAGTCATTAGGGAAATACAAATCAAGACCACAATGAGACACCACTTCACAGCCATTAAAATGAATGTAATGGGAAAGAAAAAAAAAAGTGAGGATGAGGAGAAATTGGACCTCATCCATTACTACTGGGTATGTAAAATGGTGTGGTCACTCAAAAACTGGTGGTTCTTCAAAAAGTTAAACATAAAATCACTAAATTACCCAACAATTCCACTCCTAGGTATATAAACTCAAGAATTGAAAACAAGGGCTCAACCAGATGCTTATATACCAATGTTCATAGCAATACTCACAACAGCCAAATGGTGGGAAAAAACCCAGTGTCCATCAACAGATGAATGGATAAACAAATGTTGTATATTCATACAACAGTATTATTCAGCCATGAAAACAAATGAAGTTCTGATACACGGTGCAACATGGATGAACCTTGAAAACATTTATGCTATGTGAAATAAGCTAGGCACCAAAACACAAATGTGGTGTGACTCCACTTACGTGAAATATCTAGAATAAGCAAATTCATAGAGAGAAAATGTACATAAGAGGTTACCAAGAGCTGGGCAAAAGGGAAAACGGGGGGTTATATCTTAATGAGTACAAAGTTTCCATCTGGAGTGATGGAAAATTTTGGAAATAGACAGTGGTAATTGCTGTACAACACTGTGAATGTAATAATTAATGCCACTGAACTGCACACTTACAAAGGGTTAAAATGGCAAACTTTGTTATATATAAAGTAAAAAACAGTAAAAACAAAAAACACACATAAAAAACAAACACAAGAATTATCTTGGGTCTAAAAGATAAGATTATTATAACACATTAACAAGTAGTCTTTCAAACATAAGCTTGTAAAGCGCCAAACAGAATACAGCCACTTCCATACAGAGCGACATATTCAATGTGTTAACAGCAACACTTGGAAGGAAAACAAAAAAGGCATCCTCTCTTACCTTTAAGAACCTTGTCAGTTTAAGACGAATCATGTGTTCAAGGTTCAAAATTTCTCAGTTTCATTCTCTTCACTGCAAAGTTTTCAGAATCTGAATGGTGCTCAAGTATCAAAAAAAAAAAAAAAAATCAAATTCCTTAATAAAATGAAGAAACATCCCTAGCTCTTACTAGGAAGAAGAATTTTATGTAAATACCAGGTATAGTTCTTCACCTTTTATATGCAAGAATCAAATCTATGCATACCTATGGTCAAATTAGCAACAAGTCAGATATGTAACCCATGAAATGAAAAATGTGACCGTTATACCTGAAAGTGCTATCCTTCAAAATTACAGTTAAGACCACTAAGTGAATGGCCGGCACAAATATAAATCAATTACCATCACTGTCACAGCGAGACTTCATTATATTAAGGAGGCCCATGAAAGAAAATTATCCCATTCTGCACAGCCTTCTTCCCCAAGAAAGAACTGTGACTCAACAAATTTAACAACATGAAGATTTTGTTATTATAAATTTCAAAACAAAATGGAGGAACTTCCACATAATATTTATAACCTTCAAAGTACAATATTAATACATGTCTGTCAGAAATAACAGCAGGTTTTGTTAGGCTATAGGGTTTAACATAAAACCAATTTACAAATGTGAAAAGCAGTAGTGGTCCAATATTCACCATTACACATGAATCTGTTTCTTTCAGAATTTTTTTTAAAAATTAAAATTTCAGTATCATGAAATATTAAAATAACACCCCAAACATGCCACAATCACTATTCACAAATAAAGTTAAAATGAAATATACAAAAATTCACTTAATACTGTTAAATAACAATAAACTACAAGATTTCCTGAACAGAAATGGTAGGACCCCTGAATGTTTTACAGTGAACGTCAGGAAAAAAATTACGTTATGACTACTTTCATGATATATAAGCCAAGAATTTACATGACCAATACAAAATATACCAATTAAGATTTGTAGTTTGTAAGATGCACTAAACAAATAGTCCTTAAAAGTGAACACAAATACTTAAAACACTGCTGCCAACACCAAGGTGTAGTTGTGATGTTCAAAAAGATGCATAATTAAAACTGTAATATTTACTATCTCTGGTAAACACATAATACCTACAATGCTCTAAGTTCTCATTTCTCTCATTTGTATTTATCATGGCTCATTTCAAAGACATATTATAGCTTTTAGCTGATTCCAAGTGAATGTTATAAAAACACACACATACACACAGCTCTCAAATGAAATAAATTGTTCCCCAATGAAGTATTATCCTTTCTAATTAAAGAATTGTATTTAAAACAAATAAACAGTAACAAGACCTCTCATGTTTGACTGGACTTGTATGGTTTAGTTTTAACTAAATTAAAGCACAATGTAAAACAAGTTAAGTGTGTTAGTATACAAATATCCATTATTATGCAGTAAATATTTCTAAAATGAGGAAAGGTAAAAATAAGTAATTTTGGTGCTTTAATTTACTGGTATCTAATGCAAGATCCCCAAAATGTCAGGTATTTACTTGCCCAAATCAACTTCTGTATCACATGCTTTCCTAAACATAATGTGCTTATCAATTTCTTAGCTACTCTATTTGCCAATGGTCAATAAAAAATTATATAGCACGAACTTAAGAGTGTTCAAGATGGCTCACTTATTTTACTGTTAAGCAAAGCTAAATTTACATTCCAGGAAACACTGCAGTTATTTTTAAAAACAAACAAAAAAATGCAGCAGTAAAACAATCTGTGAGGAGAAACAGATGCATTCACATATAATAAAGCCACTGCAACTTCTTCAGGCATTCAACTGTTGTGTTAAATAAACAGACAGTAGTTATTTAGCAGCAATGATTCCGCAATAAATAATGCACTGTGTTTCTCAGTCCTGCACAAAAATTGCAGCTACAGTTACATCAATAGCTGTAACCTACTGGCTCTAATGGCAGAAAAGACCTTAAAACCAACTGTACAAAAAAATTGTCACACTGTGACAACAAATATAAAAACAATCTGTAGGTCTGAAATAAAAAGACTCCACTGTGAAGAGGACAGTGTAGACAAACGAAGATTCCAAGTCCACCAAAAGAAATAATTGCCTTCAGATCTGAGTCCTTGATTGATAAGAAAGGCTGGGGGCTGGGCTTGAAACCATGTTATCAGACTTAAAAGAGCATGCTCTGTCTTCTGTTCTTCCCATGTCCTAAAATATAAAGTCATTTTATGAGGCAGTTCAAGGTTCAGTTTTATCCCACATACAGTATTTGGTGACTCTATGAAGCTAATGTTCCCACCAGCAAAAGCTAATATTCCACGGTAAGAGTGATCAGCACTGTTCTTAAATGACCCTTTTGTTGATGGGGGTCAGTCTACAGCTTCTATGCTTCGAAGTGATGAACCTGATGACTAGGGAAGCATAAGATGTGTCTTCTGCCTCAGGTGCCAGGGATGGCGTGTGCAGTGATCAAGCCAGGCCACTTGTAAAAGGTCTTTGTGCCATCTGCAGCTTTCAGGATCCCTGATTTGACTGAGTCAGATTTCTCTCTGAAGAATTACTGAGCTGCCCATATCATACAGAAAAGTGAGTACGTGCAATGCTAAACATACACAGCTGTGGAATGCACTGTACATTGGTTTTTACATCAATAATTTTACTGATCAATTTATAAACCAAAAACTTGGGTCCACACAAAATTTCATGATCGACACGTGAAATGGTTTATGACAAACACACCTGTCTCTGGGTAAGAAGAATTTCGAAAACCCGGGTCCTTTTGCAACTGAATCTCTTTCAAACTGAATATTGATACACCTAAAATGCACAGACAAAAATTATCAGGTGAAAGTCTAACATCGTTAACGCAAATATAACCCAACTGTAGACAAACTGTCTAAACATGTATACTAAGTCAACATGAAACATTTATAAGGTTATAGCCCCGCCAAAATATTCTCCCTTCTGTCCCACTGTTGAGAAGAAAATCAAACCAATTAACCTCCCTTCAGAACATGTCTCCCCCAACTCTGCTTTAAATCATGCTTTGAGTATGTGTTTCTCTGAGGAGAATGTACATTATCTATTTCTAGGACTTAACTGGAGTTGGGAGACCTAATCAAAAAGTATTACTCAGTTTTATTCTACCCTTTCTTTATCTGTCTTCTTATAATGGCATGAAGGTCAAATCCTCAAACTATCTGCAGATTTTTACAGAAAAACAAGAAATAGGTTTGTACACCACACCTGCAACTCAAAATATAAAACCTGATATTAAAAATGAAATGTAAACATCATCTTAAAAAACACTTGTAATTCATCTTTCTCATTTTCAATCTCTGCCAGAGAGGCAGTCTTTCATTAAAAAATATGCAGTCTAAGTTCTATGTGAAAAGTCTTAAGGATCCTTGATTCTAATTAGAAAACTCTGGTCAATCAATACTGTCTAGCAAATGAGAATGGGAAATTAATGAAAGCTTTTGGCAGCTCTGTTCCCAAATATTCTCACAATTCTCCACTCACCTTACTCAATAAAGTACGATATTGAGGTGATTTTAAAAAAGAATGTTCCGAGCAAAATCAAGCAGTTGCCTCGGGCATGAGAAGTTGGCTATTTTAGTGACTGACAATATGCTCACCACCATCATGTGGGGACAGTAAAGTCAAAGTGAACACAGTAAAGGAAAATCATCTTTACATACCAAAAAGGAAATCTACTTTCACAAGAAAACAGTCTTATGTTTTGGCTGTGCTTCATTACTACTTGCCTGAAGTCCATTTTTAACACCTCTGAACCAAAGCAATCCAGACTGGGCCAAATGACAATGCCTATCATCAGATGGCATTTTCCAACTTTAGTCCAGTAAGATTAATGACCCATGCCTAAATGCTATTGATTTCTTACAGACTTGTGGCAATGTGCTCAGTGTTCAAAGAAGTAAATTAAAACATAGGCAAGTAAGACATACACCTCCCTTCAAGGAATTCTGATCTAATTACAAAAGACCAGAATTTTAGGCTTAAAAACCAACAATCTCTTCCTAAACCCCTAATTCACCCTAGTCTCCAATGCTGGACAAACGAAAATAAAGGGGAGTGGGGGTAGGGAGACACTCTACAAATATCTCTTACTTTCAGGTAAAGTGTGTATTCTTGGTCCCAGACTTCGAAAGTACACATGTTTCATGGCCTCTTCTGCTGAAACCCTTTTCTTAGATTCATACTGTGAAAAACCAAAGAATTGCTTTATTAACTTTTTCCTCTAAATTGTGTAAAAAGTGTGTGTGTGGGGGGGCACACAAATTAGCACTGAAGTATTCAGAGCTAATTTTATCTTAATTACTTAATACAAAGACTTTTTTTTTTTTTAAAAAGAACAAATCTGGAGTACTATGCTCTAATTTGAGTTGCTATTGAGATTATGTACCAATGATTATATCTGAGCTACAAATTTCCAAGATCAAGTTGGATCTTAAGTAACAATTTAGGTTCCCTTTTTTTCTGAAGTGATGAAAAATTAGAAATATCTGACCTTTAGTGTTATTTTTCTTATGAATACCAAAGGACTTTTGGAAATAAACCCAATACCTTTATGAAAGGCATTATTAAATTACCTATTCAACAACCATTTCCCCCTTTTCCTTGATGAAATAACAGATTTGTTCAAGGCATCCATGCTTCCAACTCTAACAGATGAATCATAAATCATGACCATTCTAAGTTTAGGCTAATTATGACAATTCTGCTCCCCAATACCCAACCTGTCTTAAAATTAATGTTATGCCTTAGGAAGACTTAGACTTAGGAAGAGGCCCTGCAGAGGTTTCCAGAAAAGCCTCTGCTTTCTAGGTACAAGAGGACTAATGTGGCTAACACAACCCTTATCCTCTCTCTTCTTCCTGCTCTGAATAAAGATATGAATGGTATTTGAAGGTACGGCAGCCTGTACATCAGTAAGTATAAGGAAGAGAAAGAGAACATGAGAGAATATGAACTGCAGAGAACATGACCTTGACATAGTTGATCAATACCAGCAGCTGACTACCTCAGACTGTTCTAGGTCACAATGGGAGACCAGACAAGGTAAGAGAAACCGTAATTTTTTTTCACCTAAGCGTATGTCTTAACACATGCTAGATACTACCATAAATAATCTTATTTAATTGTCATGACAAACATTTGAGAGAGAGATTACCGATCCCGTTCTAAAGATAAAGAAACTAAGGCGCAGAGAAGTTAACACAGCATTTAACAATTACATAAGATGTGACTTACCTGAAGAAATTTTGTAATCAACTCGATTCCTTCAGAGTCTAACCTAGAAACAACAGACAAGTAGAAATTTATTTTTTTATCTTAACTGATAACAATTTTTCAAATAAACTATTTTCCAAGTGTCTGTTAAATTCAAGTGCCCTAAATAGCACACCTTGCTTCTTTCAAACAGACTCAAATGTTTTATCCTTAAAAGACTTATTTTGCCACTTGTTTAAGAAGAAAGCACAAATAACTGGGCTGCAACTCAAATTTCAGTATTCAAGAACAGATTAATTATTAAAACTATAGAATTTTTTAAAAAATCACCTTTTTGTGTCAAAACAAAGTAACCTCTATTATTGAGAAAGCTTAAGTATATCAGATCAGTTTTCATAGTGTTCCCCTGAACACAAGAGTACAAAAGTATCATTTTCCTATTGTTTAAGTGAAAACAAAAAGATAAGTGACCCCGAAATGGATTACTGTGGTTCAAAATAAACACAGAAATAAGTCATTCAACAAATTTTTACAGGGCAGTCTGCTGAGCAATGAGTAAAGATAACCTAAGGATGAAATTAGCTGTCACTGCCAAAAGCACAATTACGAATAAAAATATATTTCCCCCTGAGTGAGTGGGTACTGTGACCTAGAGAGTCTTCAGACTCTTCTATCCTTCGCAGCTTGCCATTCTGACAAACATCCAGAGCTTCATGGGCACAGACAAGTTAGGTGCTAAGGTCATGAAGAATCTGGTAGCAAGAAATATGTAAATGACAAAAATAGGAGAAAAACATACAAAAAAGTCTAGCACATAATATTCTTCCTAAGAGAAGTCTACTTAGAATGTTGTTAGCTACTATAGTGGCAAGAATATCAATTCACATGAAAACTTTAAAATATTTTTGGTACCAGAACAGTTTTGCTATTATTCCCTATCTTGGGAATAAACAGAACTAGAGTGAGTGTGTTATGTTGTGTGCAATTTCGATTAAAACAGACATTGCCCTTATTTGGTATCTTAGTGTTCTTTTTCTTTTACTTAAAGAAAGATGAAAAAATATGGTCAATAGGGTTATTTATTCTGTTACTTACTGAAAATGTAATATATTCCGTAAGTAAAAATATTCTGACTCAAATTTTAATGGGAGTCTTGGATCTGGAGTATGTCTGAAAACAAATTTTAATTGGATAGCCAATATTAAGGATATGAGGTCAGACAGTTTATATTCTTAGAATACAAACTATCGTTAACAATGGCTGAAATACTGACAGGTCATCTTGTGTAAGAGTCACGATTTTGCTTACAATACATTCTTAGGTTTTTTAAGTAAATACAGAATAACTGTGTAGACAGCAGGACAAATTTCATCATAGTCTTCATGGTACTGAATAAGGCATTAATCAATGTCTTCCTTCCAGGAAAGGGAACTACATAAACCCTAGAATTCTAATACATGCGTTCTATATTCATTTCACTTACACCTCAATTCTGTGGACTTAACATACTTTGGTAATTCCTGGTCACTGAATTATAAAATTAATCTGACATAGAAAGGAAGAAATCAAATTAAACTAGATCTTAAAATATTTAAGAATTGTTTATGTGTAGCATGTATTTTTTTTCCTGAATCCTTACCGAGGCTAATGCTTCAAGAGACTATAAAGAATCACGTGGGTTTTCCCCTTTTCACTTAAAGGAAAAAAAAAAAATACCTGGGTGCATGGTTAATTAGAGGCTGTGGTTTGTATTTTGGAAAGTTGTAGTTCTTGAACTCATCATTTGAAGAAACACCTGGCCAAGTTTCCTGAGATGGAGTTCCTGAATTTAAAAAAATATATATTTATAAATATATAAAAATTTTTATATAGGTAAATATATATAAACAGGGAGAACTAAGGAAGTATCTTAAGGAACAATTTCTATTTAGTAATGACCTGATTATTTCAACTGAAACCAAAATGACAGAAATAGTAAACATACAGATTTTATTTCTGGACTATACAATCATGCCATAAAAATGATGCCTCATTGATACCTAAGCTAAAATATTTCCTAATAATGTGCTACAGGTCAGTTTTCAATAATATTTCTCTCTCATAAAGATTTTATAGAAGAAAATTTTATTACTAAGGTGGAACTGAGTAAGTGAAAAGAAGTTACCTAGAAGGATCTATCTTTATCTTAATCACGCTAATTACAATTCTTATAACAACTATTAATGTTAGTCTCAGTATCAAATTTGTAAATATTTTTTTTAAAGGTACAGTCTTATCTAGCTGGTCAATTGGAGGTAACAAATCACTGGGAATAAGATTTCTTCCATTACCTAGCAGTCGGAAGATTAAGTGCAATTCATCTTCCACAGTTGATCCTGGAAACAGAGGCCTTCCAGAAGCCATTTCAAAGAAAATGCAACCAACGCCCCTACGAAATAAACCATTTAAAAAAAGAGAGAGAGATGAGCAATCCATTTACACATTATTAAGCACAAGAATCTTTTCCTTAAGGCTGCCTCTCTGGAGAATTTGTACTAGCCTGCTAGAAAATCTGCAGAGATTTTTTTCAGATCCAACTAAACTAATTTGTTAACATTTATCCTATTTGTCTCAACTTCCATACTGATACATCCATTTCCCTCACTTAAAATGTCCAGCTCTCTTCTGCATGATCCCTGAAGAATAACACTAACAATGGCTAACAGTTACTTAATGCTTACTATGTGTTAGGTGGTGGTTAGCAGGGATACAGAGAAGCAAATGATTCAAGATGTTTTTATGCAGGAAGCAGAGAGAGAACCCGTAAACCAAATGAAGAGTGTGTGAATAAACGTGTGTCTGTGTTTAAGAGAAGGAAGAGAAATAGATACAGGTTCACAGAATAGACACTGTCTAGGATCTGTGTGAATACATTGAGTTTAAGACATACTCTTTCCTGGCAGGGGGAAGCCATAGTTCAGTGGTAGAACACATGCTTAGAATGCACAAGGTCCTGGGTTCAATTCCCAGTACTTCCATTATATACAAGTATATAAACCTAATTATCTCTCTCATAAAACAAAAAAAATTGAATTAAAAAAGACATAGTCCTGCCTTTATAGGACTTACAATCTAGCAATTATGTATAAAATTTAATTATACATATTAAAATGTTATATAGAAGGTAAAATGATGGAACCACTATGAAAAACAGTACAGTGGTTCCTAAAAAAAAAAAAAAAAAAAAAAAAAAAAATTACCATATGACCCAGCAAAACTCCACTTCGAAGTATTTACCCAAAAGAACTGAAAGCAGTGTCTCAAAGAGGTATTTGCCATGTCCATAGCAGCACAACAGCCAAAAGCTGGAAGCAACCTAAGTGTCCATCAAAGCATGAATAAATAAACTATAACATACATATACAGTGATTATTCAGCCTTAAAAATGAAGGAAATTCTGACACATAAAGTCAAATATCTTTGTACCACATGGATGAACTTTGAAGACATTTATGCCAAGTAAAATAAACCAGTCACAGAAGGACAGATACTGTATGATTCCACTCATAGGAGGTACTTAGAAAAGTGGAATTCACAGACACAGAAAGGAGAATGGTGATTGCCATAGGTCTGGAAGGAGAGGGAAACGGACAGTTCTTGTTTAATAAGTATGGACTTTCAGTTTTGCAAGATGTTAAAAGGTCTGGAGATTGATGGTGGCGACAGCTTCACAATAGTGTAAGTGTACTTAATGCCAGAGAACTGTACGCATAAAATGATAAATTTTGTTATGTATATTTTTCCACAATTAAAAAAAAGTTATACAAAGTTACATAAATGTTCAACCCAAGACAACAACAGAAGGAAGTATGACTTATCACTACATGACAGGTACAAGTAATAAATGTAACCACAGTTCAGAGGAAGGTATTGCCACGGAAGGCTAGGTTGTATTCAGGAAGGATTTATGAGAAACCATGTTTTCAAAGTTCCTGGGCACAGGCTCTTGTTAGAGAAGCGGAGTAGGCATTCCAAATGGATGAACTGGTATGAACATAAGAGCAAAGGTGGGAAAGTCCAGGTTATTTATGAGATACAGTGAGTAGCCATTTGGCTAAAAGGAAACAACTGAAGTAAGTTGAATAGCCTGAAATAAGTTGAAAAAAGTTTAGAGAAATTATAGAGATCATTAAGTATCAGATTGAAGAACTGTACCTTATTCTATAGATAATCAACGGGGAAGCGGCAAATGTGTTTGAATAAAGGAGTGTTATGATCAAAGTGGTGTGTGAGGAAGATGGTTATAGTATTTTATTATTTCTAGATCAACTTAAAGCAAGTGGATTTTGGTGAATATTAAATGATGATAAAAATAATAATTTTAAATTATTATGTACTTTGTTTTAAATTACATAGCACTTTACACAGTATTACCATGTAAGAGAATGTACACTCTTCTAAGTGCTTTATATACATTAGCTCATTTGGTCTTAACATTATCTACAGAACGACCTTTTAAAGTAGTTATTGTTACTATCCCCATTTCCTCAAATGAAGAACAGGCCAGTAGTTTTGATAAAGTTATTATGCAGTTTTAAGTGGCAGAATTGGTATTTAAACATAGGTGATCTTCCGTTCCAGAACTCATTGCTTATATTGTGTCTCTTTAAAATAATACCTTTTTAAAGCCAAATATCTACCAGTATTGCCCTGTGTTAATGGCTACATTCTTTCAAAATTATAAATGGCAATAATATCTGCATATATTTACCACATGTCAATCTGTGTTGAGTACTCCGAGGAACCGAGAAGCACATCAGGTGGCCGGTACCACAGTGTGACAACTTCATTTGAGTAGGTCTTTGTGGGAACTGACTTGGCTCTGGCTAGTCCTTCATTGGGGAAAGAAAATCATTAAGAAATAGCTAGAATGGATTTCCCAGTCCACATTCTCACCATGACTCCTATCACAAGGATGCTTGAGATGGCTACTCTATACCTTCTTGAAGCTTAACAAAATTAGTTCTATGATTTTTTTTTTTTTTTAGTGTGCATGGTCTTGGGTCAGCAAATCCTTATGTAATTAAACTAAATAACAATTCCATAATCAGAGGCTATGCTTGCTATTATGAGTAAATGCACCTGGTATGGCATCTAGGTTAATCTTAAGATATTCTTCCTTCGGTCCATGAATTATGATGCCAAATTACTTCCTACCTGAACTTAAATTAATGCAAAATAGGCCAGTGACATTAAGATAACAATTTTACTTCTTATAACTATAGGCTTTTGTCACTTCTTAACCTGATTCCAAATTTAATTTGCTATACCAATTCTTATCAAAAAACATGAAGTTACACTACTGTATCTAAATTAGATTAACAACGAAGACTTACTGTATAGTATACGGAACTATATTCAATATCTTGTAATAATCTATAATGGAAAAGAAACTGAAAAATAATATTTATATATGAGTGTAACTGAATCACTTTGCTGTATACCTGAAACTAACACAATATTGTAAATCAACTATACTTCAATAAAAAAATAGAATACCAAAAAAAAAAACCCCAAAAAACCATGAAGTTACTGGTCCATGATCCTATTAAGTTTCACTGACAATTCCCTTGCAGAAGTCTATTCCCTGGAATAAATTACATTGTTGTATACTTTCTTTTTAAGTTTTAAGTTATATGGTTAACTTTAAAGTAAGACAAACCTCACTGCCTTTGGATATTAATTGTTTTAAATGATATAAAACATATCATTCCTTTGTCAATTTAATATGAAATTCAGTGATTATCTAGAAATAAAGGCAAGAGGTCACAACTTTATCTCTTGAGCCACTGGCAAAAGAGAATTCTTTTTACCACCACTACACCTCCAAATTTTGATCACCAGAAGTAGTAACTTTAAAAAATATTTGAAGAAATATAAATTTATTATAACATATAGTTTATTCCAAACAACAAAAAATAATTCATTTTTTAGGCTGTGGTTTCTATTGTGTGTGACAATTATGCTGACTAAAATATTAAACAAGAAAAATGTCATAAATGGATGATTCGATACTTTGTTAAACTGGATAAAGTCACCCAAATGAAAGCAGAAATTTAAATAATTAGGCAACACTCACACTATTTTTCTTTAGCGTATGGGCTAAAGAGTTGAACTGAAGCAATGTTGACACTTTTATTTAATTACAGGTTTTACTCTACCATCCCAACTTGGTAAAATAAATTCAACAAATTTTGGTAATAAGCCAATGGGGATAGCTTTCTGATTTCTCTTCCTCTTATTAATATTGGATTAAAAAAGAACAAGGCTGCAAATTTTCTTATCCTATAAACTATACATGAAACATCAAAGCAAATGCAATTAATAGTTTCCTCAGTATCTTATACTCCTGCTCCTGAAAGAATTCTAAACGAGGGTGCTTGTTCAAATAGGCTCCTGGTTCACAATCAGAACTGCAGTACTGGCATGAAATGAAATAAATAATCATCTCTTCCAAACAAAATTAATTAAATGTGATATGGTATTATTATACAAGCCATTTTCTATTATTAATGAAAACATCTATTTATAGTAATAACTTCTTAGACCAGAATTTTATTGATCACAGAAACAGGAGTAGAATTTTCATAGAAATCGAGAACAATTTATAGTAAAATACTCAGTTACATGACTCTCCCTTACTTGCGTCTGACGTATACTTACTATGCAACCAGTAAAAAAAACCAAATAACTAAAAGCAATTCAAAGTTGATCGTATTAGCTCATGGAATAATAAGAACTTCCTGTTGGCCTGTGGGAAGATGAAATTTGCTTGGTTTGCTTTGTAGAGGTAAAGAAACAAAATTTAAAGCACTCATAGTATTATTCCCTGCCAAAAGTAAAATTTTGATGGCCCCTGCCATTCATTTTGCAATTCTAATAGCCAAGCAGGGTTTTTCTATTACTGTCATTCATTTTGGGATTGAGGAATAAGCAGCAATAAATACAGGTTGGCCAAAAAAAGAGAAGGGAGAGTGATGGGGGGACAATGAATAATAATTACTAGGAAAATAACATAAATTATGCCCTAGACACTCTATGTAAGTATATGCAAATAACTTGCAATTTATTATCTAAACTCATGTGGCCTACCCATTTCCTTTTAAATGGCAACCTACCTTTCAAACAAGTGGAAAAGTGTTAAATGAAAAAAAGTATAGGAATTTCCATAATAAATTAAGAACACTAATTTTTAAATGTTACTATGAGTAATACTTGAAGCACGAATATTTTTCAAATTCAATGAAATACTCCAAAAGTAAAACTACTATAATCACTTAAAAAAAAGGATAAATACTAACTATTAAAAACTGCACGGGCTTTTAAAAACTAACTTCTATTAGAGTACTCAAACTCTCAGAATGTGAAATATTAAAAAAAAAAAGCTACTATACAAAGTTCTCTCAATATAAAAAAATTTACTTCCTAGAAGCAAAAAACATGGAATTCTAGTTTCCCTAGTATTCTCTTAAAATTGGATTTAGCTAAAAAGAGACAAACAGCTACTAATTAAATTATTAAGCGTATAAATAAAAACAAAGTCATGGTGGCAGGTAAGTTAAAGGAACCCCTTTCAGTAGTGGCATTTAAACTCTTTACTCTCAAGACCTCTTTTACAGTCTTAAATATTACTGAAGACCCAAAGAGCTTTTATTTATACAGATTATATTTACTGATACCTGCCATGTAAGAAAAACTGAGAATAATTTAAAACTTTTTCATTAAACACTACTTATGTTAACATGAACATTTTTATGAAAAATATTTTTTCCAAAATAAAATTAAAATTAGCGCAAATTGTCTTGTTTTATATATTTGTAGTCTATTTTAATAGAAGACAGTTGGATTCTCATATCTGCTTTTGCATTCAATCTGCTATGATGTTTGCTTTAAGTTATATATAAAGAAAGTCAGCTTTCACACAGCTGTGAGGTTGGAAAGAAGAGCCTTTAAACAGCTTCTGATAATTATACATATTCTTCTTTGATACTACATCAGAATTAGAAAATAGCTTCTTAAAGATTATGTGGTGACTGAAATTATATCAATGAACCTCTTGTTCAATGTTACATTAAAGTTCACTGGTCTATCTTGCACTTAAAATGGATCTTTCACTTATGCATAATTCTGTAATAGCTGCATTAGTCATCTGGAAGATACTGGTTCCCTGGGTTATTCAAATATTACAAATATTTACATTTTTTAGCATATCAAAAAATCATACTTGTTAATATTACCACTGATCTCATCAGAAAAGCCCTCAGGTATTAAGAAGCTATCAAACTCAAAAATGGCAGATCGAAATTTCCAAAATCTAATTTTTGCTTGAAAACTCAAATTTTACTATTGTCAAGAAATACTTTAACAGTTGCTTTTCTTGAAATGACAGACTAGGCTCACTTCATTCATTTTCAAGAAAACATTTGTATAACCACAGTTTGTCTATTGGTCACTTTTTTTCCAAGTAAAAGTGATATTCCTTTAAAAAAAAAAAAGGGCTAGTTCAGTTTGCACTCATAATTGTGCAAGCACTTTTCCTTGAAATAACTATAGTATTTCTGTGTGCAGCAAATATGTTTTGTATATATTTCACCACATAAAATACTGAAAAGACATACTCAAAGATGAAGATTTAATAACATTTAACAAATTTTACTGCTTCATCAAATACCTTTTTAAGTGTTTTTCCTACATATGTATAGTGGTGAAGAATACAATGACTACTAAGTACGGGGAGGTGCCACTGCCCTGATTTATATACTAAGGGCACCAGTAGCTTTTTATCCCTTATTACTTTTGGATCATCAGTACAAATATTAACATAGTGAAAAGGGCAAGTAACTTTTAGAATAATTTTGATAATATATCTTGAGACCCCCTGAAAGGTCTCAGGACTCTTAGGGGTCTATCAGCCACACCTGAGAACTGGTATCTTTTAAGCCTTCACTAACAAAACTCACCCACCAAAATTTTCAAATATTTCATTCCACGGGCTACAGAGAAAACTCTCAGACCCACATAAAAGCAATCATGCAGCATCAATGGTTGTTCTTTTAAACTTAACCACCTGGAACTATTTATAAAAATCTCATATGTTCCATACCAAAATCTGCTAGCTTTAATTCTCCTTTTTCATTTATGAGGAGGTTCTGTGGTTTTAAGTCTCGGTGCAACACCTTTCTTCTGTGGCAATAAGCCAAACCACGGAGAATTTGGTATAAAAACAGCTATAGAAACAAAAAATAGAAATTAGTCTTACAGAAAATAAGATATACTTTGGTATAAGCATAAGTTATGGTAAACAGAAAACCAACTGGCCTGGAATAGTTTAAAACAAAAAAGGAACCATATCCTTCTCCTTATGTAGTTTTCTGAATTTTACAATTTATTATTCTATTTGAAGCATCTACCTATTTTTTAGTCAGACAGTACCTATGAAAATAAATACTGAAAACAAAGTGAAATGAAACTCTTTGTCTTAGTATTAATAGTTCAATTGTTATAGAAAATGATTTAAAGTACACATAATCCTCATAAACTTACAGGCCTACTAAGGCTTAAAGTTTGAAACAACAGCCTTTTACCATTCCCCACTCCATTCCTCACCACCCCCAAAATCTGGGACAGTGTCTTTAAGGCACTGGAATTGGTGGTTTTATGAAAATCCAGAAGAGTCCAAAAGAATGGCGCTGCATAGCTCTGGCAAATTATGTGCTATAAAAATAACCTAAAATAACCTAAATCAGCTTCTATCACCCACCTCTTGGGTATTTTACTTTCAGCACCTCCTACTCAGCCTTCAAAATCTGCCATGATTCAGAACAGGGAATTAGCACTGTACAGCTCTGAATGACTCTGAAAAAAGCAATTCCTATAAGGCTAATGGTAGACTTTTTGTTGTGAAATTTGAAAGAAAAAGGAACATGAAATACAGAAGGTCTTTGATTCTTTCTAGTTAACAAAAAAGAGCCTCAAAGTCCAGAGGATTCAAGAGAGTACCCTTGGTTTACATGAAGGTGAAAAATAGCAGAACTTCAAGAATAAGCCAAGGCAGCAGGCGAACAATGGGCCTGGAGAAATTCTAATTAGCAGAGTTTCTACCCTCTACTTATTTATGTTTTTTTGAAAACTAAAATTACTACTTCCAAATAGTCTCATTACTTTTTATGTTTGGAAAAATATAAGTGCTATTTAAACAGATAAAGAATAAAATACTTTACAACTTAAGCCAGCCATGTAGACCTGGTTTTACAAGATATAAACTTCTCAAATCTTTGTCAAATTATGATAATTAAGGACAATTATCTTTCCACATTATTGCTAACATGAGAGCAGGAAAAACAACATAAAAGACAAACAGATAAATGCAAGTAAGATTCACAACATCTTGCAAAACAAAATGTAAAATGATGAAAACAATTTTCACAGAACATATACGGAAAGAGACGTCAATATTTTGAGCAGTCTTTTTAGTAAAAGAAACTGGCTGTCTTCTGTACCAAACTTAACTATTTTTAAAAATGTGTTAAGTTTAAAGTTACTATCTACAGAATCGGAACTATCTCAAACACACAGCTGGGACAGCCTATTTCCAGAATAGTTTCTCACAAACTGTTGACTAAGTTTGGATAAATAAATTTTTGCTAAGTGTGACATATACCAGGTCAAAGAAACCTACTGTAAGAATGCAACTGTTAACAAATGTTTTTACTTAATTTTACTTTTATTTTACTTTGGGTTTCATCTGGCACTGATTACTATACCAAACTTACCAGGCATTACTTACATCTTAGATATCTTTAAGAAAACATACAATTATCTTACTTTTCCCTCCTGACAGTATAGACTGGTATCTCCAGCCTAGTATTCATAATACCTATGCATGTTCTTGGCCTTACTCATTAGATTAGTATCTTGAAAAGTTGTTTTATAATTAAATGCCATCCTAAATATGTTAAGGTAGTTTGTCATTTAAAGGAGGCCCTTTGCAGAAGGCAATGATCACTTTTATTTTAAACATGTAGATTTTGATATAATAGCAATCATTTTAAGCAAAATATACGTGTAAACGTATTCTGTATCTAAGAGAATCAGTGTTATAATGTGAAAGGAAACGTCAAAAGTACTCTTTAAGACATTTAAAATGTAGTTCTACAAAAAGGTCTGATCCTAAGAAAACAATACAGTGTAGTAAACAAAAGTTCTAAGTAAACATATTCAGAGGATGACAACCTATTTAAAATGCCAAACAGAAAATTCTGAAGCAGAATATATGAAACTGACATATATCATGTATTGTAGTTCATGTATGCTTAAGTGCTTGTCTCTGCTTTAAACGAAATTTAAAATGACACGCTAAAACATACCTTCACATTGTGCATACTCATGATGTTTCCGCAGTCATCCATGTACTGTTTTAGGTCTTTATCCTAAAGAAATACAGCACTTTACTACGTGATACATAGAGAAGGCGTGGCTAATTTACATAATACTATTCAATTTTTAAAAATAACTTGTTTTTTGAGGAAAGATAATGAGCCACATATAATTTAATTAAATGTTAATAACTAAACAATAATGTCCCTGAGGCTGTTGAAAAATCCAATTTGCTATGATTTATTATGGCAAAATTATATACTGAATTTTTAAATGCTTACCAGATACTCAAAGACCAGAGTCAAAGATTTATCTGTGTGAACAATGTCATGTAAGGTTACTATATTTGCATGTTTTAGATCCTTTAATAGTGAAACTGCAAAACAGAAAAAAAAAAAAAAAAAAAGCCAATTATTTAGTCTGTGGTAGCCAGTCTTTAAAAAAATCTTAAGTTTAACATGAATGATTAAGTTTAAGAGTCTCTTAAATTTAAAACAACCCACCAAAGGCATTTGTAGAAGCAATTTTAAGAGACTCAAATGTTTTTCTTTTCTTTTATGGTTCTGGGTTTGATATTTTTAATTCTTAAAATTATCCCCAATATTACATTAACACTCTCCATATCCTCTGTTTCCTCTCAAATGTTACCTTATTGAGACTTGTAAGATTAATTTAGATATAGAGCCCAAGTACCTTTCTCTCCTCTATATTGCTAATCAGATGCCTCAAACCGTTTTCTGGGTAATTTATCTTTTAAAAAAAATTGTATCATTATACAAACATATTTACATCTGTATATATTACTTATGGTTAGCTTTTTCCCCATGCACCAAAATATAACATTTCCCAATGTTAAATATTTGTCTATGACAATGATTTTTAATAAATTCATAGAATTTCATTATAAGCTATACAATAATATACTTAACCAATTAATTCCTTTCTATTAAATATTTCAGCTTTAGATACTAGCTCTCCCCCTCAGTCCCCTTCCCCAGGCTTGGTTTTATTGTATTCTTTTTCCACAAATCATACCTTCTCTTATAGCTGTACATGGTGCACCTTCTTCATGTTCCAACCGGATCTCTTTTAATGCCACCAAATTCTCTGTCAATTTACTTCTTCCTTTATAAACTGTTGCATATGTACCCTATAAAATACATTTTTGAAAGACACATCAAAAATACCATGAAAGTCTGTCTATATCATCTATACAAAAAAAAAAGAGCACTAATTAAGTTTATAAGCATATGTTAAATTCCACCTTGCAAGGAAAACTCCACCATGATAATAAGTCTTAGTTTTCCTATAGCTAAGAGGACTTTCAGTTCTATATGCACAGCTTCACTAATCTTACAACCCTATAGAGTGCCTTAAAAGTATAAAAACATGAGAGAGGATATTTAATTTATTTTTTGTACTTTGTATGAGAATAATAACTGAATCAATAGCCTTAGAATCAGGGGAACTTTACCTGTAATGATACATGGAGACTGAGGAAATTAATTAAGCATATTAACTGAACATTGAAAATGTAATTAACATATTATTAAAATTTACCTATTTTCAGACTTCTCAGAATCTTTGTATATATAGCTCTCCTCTAAAAAACAAATATATTTTACAGATTTCTTCTATCATTGCCAGGATAGCCCTCGAGCTCCCTTAAGATTCCTCTACTAATTAATTCTATTCTATTCTTAGCCCTTTCTCATTCTGAGAGGTATATACCATTTCAAATTAGTCAGTAGTATCAGCAAGTTCAAGAAAAACAAGGTCTCATTAGCCAAGAATTTCCTTAACCTTCAGTGAGATGTCTTTATCTTGAAAGACAGTATTTTGATTTTTCTCAAGTTTGAACACATGCAATTTCCCACATAACAGCACAGATAGCAGACTACCAAGAAGCTAACTAACGAGTAACAAATAGATGTCTATTTTGTTACCAAGAAAGCACAATATTCTGTGCTTCAATAAAAGGTTACACGGCTATAAACAATATTCATTTCTTCTCACACTGCTGGCATAATTTCAAGAATTGAAGGGTTTTTCCTTCTAATATTCTGTTGCCTTTTCAGAACAAGATACAATCTTTCAGAAAGCAGTGCTTACTTTTTTTTTCTCCCCAGGTTGGAAAAACTTTTGGACTAACAGAGGACTTTAGATGACAAGAAAAAAAAAAAGTATCTTACATTTTTAAGATAAGTATTAACTTACCTCTCCAAGCTTTTCCAATTTGATGTAGGTTTCCATTTTTCCAAACCCAATTTCTGACTGAAAGCAAACAATTATAAATTTAATATTCTTAAAATTTCAATTCATCTCCTCCTCAATTTCTGAAACTCTCCTGCTTTAAAGAGTGTCTTGGAATAGAAAAATCTGATTATAATTAAACTGTTGAACATCTGCCAAATTTAAAAATAAAACTTTATAACTGGAACATTTAAAGGTTCAAAACCATTAAAGTACACAATTAACATTGTCAACTCGTCTTTTCTACAGATTAACATTCCGCTATGAAAAAATTTTTTTCTATTTTAAGGCCCTGAGATTTTAAGAAACCACAGGCACTTTAAGATACTAAAGACTTTAACAAAAGATAACTACATGATTTTCTTTTCAACAAAAACTGCAAAATAAATAATTCTTCTACATATTTTCCTTCACCAATCCTTGTGCTTCCTAGGAAGGCCTGCAAACAACAAAATACTATTAATTTCAGGTTTTCCAACCAAAATATAATAATACAGACAACTGCAATTCACTCTAGAAATGGCTAACACAGAAGAAGCAAGTAAGTCTAAATGAGCCCTCACCATCCCCTAAAACAGGCTTTAAAAATGAGTTCTCTGAACCATTGCTTTTAAGCCTTGAGCTTTTTTTGCCTATTTTGTATGGAGTAAACAAAGAAGGTAGATGGAATACATTCAAATATGTAATAGAAACTCAGTATTAAAAAAAAAAAAACTAAAACTAAACAAAAAACCCTAACACTGAAGATTTAGGAAAAAAGAAAAAACATATAGTGATAAAAAGTTAGGGACTGAAAGAGCAGAAATAAGAAAAAAAAAACTAAATGGAAGAGAGTAATAATTTTTCTTAAATTGATTTCTCATATGAACTCCTTTGTAGATAGTGGAAAAGGCAATAATCTAAAAATCAACTTCTCACTTAGAGAGCTATACTAATGCCCATAAATATCCAGGGAAAGGAAATAAAGTTCTTATATATATAACCTCAACTCTTAAAGAGTCTATAAATAATGCTGGATCATTAAATACTATGTTACAGTCAATTTCTGGTGGTTCAAATATACAATTTTTTTCTGGTGTTGAATAAAAAAAAAGATACCTGACAATTTGACTTATCACTCACCACTTTCAACAACAGGATAAACTGCCCAAAGTTAATGGCCAAAAACAGCACAGGACTGTCAAAGGAACTGCTTTTATCTTTCTGTTACAAGGATATATATCACTTTAAAAGCCATGAGGAAAATGGCATATGCAACAGTACTTGATTCAATTTTGGTAAAAACTGTGGTCACAGGTAGTATTATTGAATGACCGAAAAACTGCTTCTTTTTGCGCTCTTTAGGACTTTTTTCTGTATATGGTATTTTCAAAAAAATTTAATTAAAAAAGTGAGATTTTGTACCATATGATACTTATATGTGGAATCTTAAAAAAAAAAAATACACAAATGAACTTACTTACAAAACAGAAACAGACTCACAATAGAAAACAAACTTATGGTTACCGGGGGGACAGGGGGTGGGAAGGGATAAACTGAGAGTTCGAGATTTGGAGACACTACTATATATAAAATAAACAACAAATTTCTACTGTACAGCACACTGAACTATATTCAATATCTTGTAGAACCTCTAATGAAAAAGAATATGAAAAGGAATATATGTATGTATTCATATGATTGAAAGATTATGCTGTACAACAGAAATTGATGCAACACTGTAAATGGACTATACTTCAATTAATTAAAAAATTAATTTTAAAAAAAGGTTAGATTTTGGAACCATCATGCACCATCCACTCATGTACTGTCTTGTATATGGCTCACAGGTATTAAGTCCTTGCTTTCTATTATAAATTATTATGCAGAATAATAAAATACTACAATAGACAGTATTTTCCAAATACAAATGGACTTTTACATTTAAATTTTAATATGGAAAATGTGGCAAAAAGCCCACTGTCTGGTACATGAGCACCTAATTCTGAATAATCTTTTAGTTCTGTATGTTTTTTTTTATAGTCCATCTTTTTTTTTATGATCTTAAATAACTCTTTAAGAAAGGGCTAATTGCCATGGTCACACAAACTATAATAGAATGTTTATTTTCTTATACCTATCTCTAGAATTCAGGTGCTTAATTAAGTTCACAAATAGGGAATTATTTTGCCATGAATTTGAAGATTTGTGTCACATTTTTTAAAGAAGGGGAAAAAACCTATATTGATAATGGAAACTAGTATAAACAACAAAAAAGTCATTATCTGTAACAATGAGAAGCACAAAGAAAAATACGACTGCAAGCTAGGAAATTTTTCTTATCAGGAATTGGGAAATTTTCTTATTCATTCTTTTATCTTAAGTGAATAAATATTAGCATGCCCTTAAAACATCAAATACACTTTGGTCCAATGATGGCTATGACAAAAATGTTGAAGTTTGCTTTGAAGAGTATAAAAATAAACTACAAATTCAAGACTGTGAAGATAAAAATGTAGAGATTACTATATTATATAAAGTATATAAGGAATAAACTGTAAGAGGTGCATCAAAAATTTACGTTACCAACAGTCTCTCTTTAGAGAATGAAATTTAGTGAGATCATTAAAATATGTTTAAAGTCTGCTTTTTAAAGAAGGTAAATACTGGAATTTTCTGCCAGAACCCAATTCAAAGAGTAAAGTGTACCCCACCTCACCACATTTTAATGATTTCCAGCATTAAGGATTTAATCATTACATCCAAATATTACTTACTGAATCTTTAAATGGAATTTCTAGAAAATTTTGCTTGCATTTTTATCTGCTGAACATGACAAGATTAACAATAGATATAATGACTAGCTTGTTGACATGCTCTCCTACAGAAATTATTCAGAGGACAGAGAACAAAGCTCATTTATTCAACATTTACCAAGCACAATTAGGTACTGGGGATACAGTAAAGAAGACAGATATGATTCCTGCTTTCATGAGTTCCCAACCTAGACTGAGTTCCTCTTAGATTACTTTAGAATATTTTTAAAGTTTCATAAAAATAACTAAAATTAAAAAAATAGCTAAAGGAATGGAACAATAAGCTTTATATCATAATACAACATAAAAATCTTAATTTTGCTTTCCACACAAATAAAGACAATTTGTTTTCTGATACTTCATTGCTCTAGGAGAATATTTGGCTTTTTGAAAAAGCAGGCAAATTCCTGCTTAAATAGCTCTTGTACATTAATAAGCACATGCAAATTAAAAAACAAAAACAAATGGTAATTTATAATAGCCTTCCTATAGTTCCGTGTAACTTCTAAGTAGTATCAAGCATTATTGGGTATTTCTTGATTACTTTGGCTCTAGCAATATAATCACTGTATCAAAGTTATAAAGATATATTAACATGCTGGCAATGTAGTTCTAATTGAGCTTCAAAACAAATGAAATATGTGCAGAAGTTCTACAGATGCCATTCTAAAAGTGAATGTGTATATAAGAAACACTGGGAGTAAAGGAAGATTTTTCAAACACCCATTTCCCTACTCGTGAGAATTACTGACTTACTGTTACTGATAGAAATGTGTTCTGTCTTAGATATGTGGGAGGAGAAAAGAGACTGAGAACCTCTATTCTACTCGGTCATTCTGTCTTACAAAAACTTGCTGTTAGCATTATCATAATACTACCTTAACCTTGTCCAAAATATGCCAAAGGTAAATTATGTTGTAGGTGAACTCTAATCTCACTTCATAATTTATTATCAAATTATTACACCACATTATTTATTATTTCTGAGAGACATCAGGGTTTGACACCCTATTTTCTCCCTGCTTTTAGAAATAAGGACTACATATGATCTATATTGGTAAAGTTATGAATGAGGAATCCAAAACTCATTGTTTAGGAAGAAGCAGATTCTTAAAATGCATATAATCTATAATTTCAACAAAATAAAACAAATTTTCATATATAGACTTAGTCTACTAAAGTTGCACTTAACACTCCTACAAACCCCCCACGGGGCATGCCGTCATTCTAAGTGTTGACAGTGCTCTTATCAATCTTGACTATCCACATATGGGCTGTCCCATAGTGTAATGTTTAACGAAATATGTTAAGAGTTAGAATATTTTATTTCTTATCAACCATGAATGAATATTAAACAATACTTCACCAACCCAATAACCAGTATCTATAACATGAGATAGGATGACTAACTGTAATGTGGTGTCCTGGATGGCTTTCCTGGGTAGGGGAGAATATTAGTGAAAAACTAGGGAAATCTTAATAAAGTATGGAGTTTAATTAACAGTAATTTATCAATACTGGTTTTTTTTAGTTGTGATGAATGTACTAAAGTAATGTAAAATGTTAGTAACAGGGGTAACTGGGTATGTGGTATATGGGAACTCTCTATATGATCTTTTAAAATGTTCCTGCAAATCTGAAACTTTAAAATTAAAAGTAAGTAAGTCAAAAGTTAATAGGAAATATTCAGCAAGAGAGGGAGACTAACTACGAGTGAATAGGTGTAACAAATATTCTAAACATCCTGAGGAAATGGGACTGGAAGGACAATTCCTCAATATTAAAAAAAAAAAAAAAAAGGAAAGAGTAGATTGAGTATAGCTGTAGGGAAATTTGCACAGTTGTTATTCAGACAACGAGAGGGTTTCTGGTTAGTGACTTCTCTCTTGTCTATCATGTAGTGGGACAAATCACATGCTTAGCATGAGAAAGGAAGAATTATCCAGAGAAATACAAGTAGGCAAGTGATACTGAGGATCCAACTGAGGTTGATGATCACGAACTTCTTGAAGAACCAATCAGCCCTACTGCATGTCTTTCCCCACCAAAGATCAATTCTGTGACTTCTCACTTCTTACTCAAAGGATCTGTTATTTTACTACTATATTTACTATACATTGCTATTGAAAATATGCAAAGTTTTATCCTTTTAGAAAGTCAGAATTTTATATTTTGTCTTGAAAAAAATTTTTTTAGATAAAGAATATATTATCCATGGAAACATGAGCACTAACAAATGTGAAGAATATTTTCCTTTTCCCATCTTTTTCATTCCATAATCCTTTATTATTCCCTAATCCTTCCTCTTCACGTATAAACCTAAGGATCTGAAGAATAATTTTTAATACACTTTAAAAGAAACCATGCTTTAGTAAGACAGATAAATAATAAAAAATAATAAAAAGGATTCATCAATAGCATGATTAATCTGAAACCTATAAGCCATTTCAGATCAAAAAACAAGGGAAGTGGATAGGAACACTAACACAATAAAAACTCCAGTCACTTGGTATTCATTAGAGGGCACTGTTTTCCTTAATTTCATGTACATTGAAAAAGAGAGGTCTTAGATGATAGTTTGGTGATTAAATCATACCTTTAGTCCTAATCTGAACACTTTCAAAATTTATCCTAAGTACCATTCTTTAACAAAAATCGGTAACCAAAGAAAACTTTCAACCACGTAATTAAATAACAAAGTTATGTGTATAAAAATGTCTTCAGCAGTGATGCAAAACTGCTGATTATAAACCTATACCAAAGTCAAGTTGGCATTATACTTTAACCTATATATGTTGGTGAATGTCAAATAATGTGCTCATATTATATATAGCATTAAGTAATTTTATTCTTTAAAATATGTAACCAAAACAGAAGTTGTTAATGGATAAAAACATTCCACAACACAATATGTAAAAAGAAGATAATAACAAGTTGTTACTGTTAGCAACCCAGGACTCCTCAACAACTGCTCCTTCTTCAGACACAAAGTTTAAGTGGGTTCCAGGTCCTGCCTATTTTATCTCTACACAGTCCCTAGGACCTAGGTTCTATTTTCCATTTCCACATGGCTGCTACATCATTCCTAATTGTGAATAAATTCCTAATTCAGTTCCCTGTCTCTAGTCTTTCTCTCCTTCTATTTCATCGTTTACACTTTTCCTGAAGCTATGGTTATGAAAAAAGTATGTGACCATGTCAGCTCTTGTTTAAAAAAATACATTTGAGTCCTTTAAAAAAAAAAAAAAAGGGATGAAGTCCAGACTCCTTGGCCTGACATCTAAGGCTGTTTACAGTCTAGCTCTATCCTATCCTTTCAAGCCCCATTCTTTAACATTATTCTTTATTTACCTTTCATATCAGTTATTATTTCCCCCAACATAATCACATTCATACCTCCAGGTTTTTAGTATATGAAGTTTCCTCTGTTTAGAACACACTTCTACTAACTGTCAATCTGACCAATTCCTACCCATTTTTCTAGAGCCAGCTCAAACATTATCACCTCTTTAAGCCTGTGATGTGCAAAGATACTTAACTTGCTGCCTCTTTTGTTGTCCCACAGTACTTTATATATACTTCTACTATAGAATTAAAGTCATCCAAAACAGATTCCACATACACAATTACTTGAATTTATGTCCAAGGTGACAATGCAACAAGGAAAGCTGTCTTTTCAATAAGCAGTGCTGGATCAACTGCTACATATATCTGCAAGACATATAACTGACAAAGGTCCTTCATGTGAAATGTATAAAGAATTCCTAACAAATCAGTAAGAAGGCAGAAAGTCCAATAGAAAAGAGATTAAAAAAAAAAAAGCATAAATACAAAACAGAAAGACTCACAGACATAGAATACAAACTTGTGGTTGCCAAGGGGAGTGGGGGGTGGGAAGAGATAGACTGGGATTTCAAAATTGGAGAATAGATAAACAAGATTATACTGTATAGCACAGGGAAATATATACAAGATCTTATGGTAGCTCACAGAGAAAAAAATGTGACAATGAATATATATATTTTCATGTATAACTGAAAAATTGTGCTCTACACTGGAATTTGACACAAAATTGTAAAATGATTATAAATCAATAAAAAATGTTAAAAAAAAAAAAGAAAAGAGACAACAGACTTGAGGAGTTAATTCAGAAAAGAGGGTATCTAAATATATCTAAATGGCCATTAAACCTTAAAAAGGTGTTCAACCTAAGCTATCTGGAAAATGAAAAATAAAACCACAATGAGATAGCACTATATGCTCACCAGAAAAGTTAGAAAATTTTTAAAAAGGAGAAAAAAATATCAAAACTGGCATGGAGAGTGACCAAAATTATCATATACTGGTGATGGGAGTGTAAAATGCTATAATCACTTCAGAAACTGTTTTGACAATGTCTAGGAAAGCTGAAAGTATACAATCTGATCCAACAATTCTACTCCTAGGTATGTGGCCAAGAGAAATGCTTACATATGTTAACCAAAACACGTACATAGGAATGGTGACAGAAGCATTATCTGGTAATAGATAAAACTAAAAACAACCCAAATGTAAATGTCTATCAACAGAAGATTGGATTAAGTATATTATACTCACACAATGGAATATCATGCAATAAAATAACAAGTGAACTATATACATGCATTAAGCTAGATGAAACACAAGTATAACACTGAGCAAAGGAAGTCAGTCACAGAATACATACTGAATACTTCTATACACAGTAAGATACATACTATATAATATATATATACTTGTATAAATATACATCTATATTTATATAAAATATATTTTAATAATTTGCATACTCATAATTAAAAGTTCAAAAGTTCAAGAAAACAGAAAAAATAAAAGTATTTTTAAAATAAATAAGATTATATATGTAAATGATAAAAAAGCCTCTCCTGATATTAAAATATACTATAAACATAATATAAACGAAACAGTAAGAAACATAAGTAAAACTACTCTTTGGCATTAGAAGGCAGGGATAATGGCTAAAGTTGAAGAAGTGAGGGTAGAAAGTGAACAGAGAATTGGCAGAAGGGATTTTGTGGGATTTTGAAATTTTCTTTTATTTATCTGGATACTGTTTACACGTTATGTTAACTTCGCAAAAATTCATGGATCTATACAATTATGGCTTATGTACTTTTCTGTATATCTAAGTATATATTAATACATATCTATATATCTAATACATATATATCTAGCACTATATCTATAAAATTTATCAAAAAATAAAGTACAGCTTAAATTCTATTCCAATATGCATCTTTAGACCCTTAAGAAGGGAAAATGATAAAAATTCAGAAAGCAATGTAATAAACTTAAGCTATTTAACAATTAAAAAAATCAATATAAAACATTTACACCAAGAAAGTCAAACAAGCAGATCTGATGGTATAGATACAGGAGACTTAAAAACTTACTAAGGAAGCTCTACGAGACCTTCGGCTCATTGGTTGATCAAATGGTGGGCTATTTATCTGCAACTTTTCAAGATATCCATCAGGTATCCTGATATCTGCAGGTAGTGATAACCGCTTATTTAAATCCTTTAAAAAAGCAGAAAAAAAGGTATTTGTAGGTAACAGAAAAGAGAAGGGCATTTGACTTAGAAATTCATGGGTTTTAATATATTATTTCTTAGTGATAAGTAACTAAAGTTTTATTGTGGTTGCAAAGTTATTTAAATTGATTATATATAATAATACTGAATGCAAATATATTTACAGTAAGCAAAAGTATAAAATATAGTTTTAAAGAAATGGTATCCTGCAACCCAGTTATTTCTGAGTCCTCTGGTTGAAAAATTCAACAGGGAATTTATTTTGACATTATTACACCATATAGTAGGAATAGGGAAAGGCTCCCGTAAGATGTGATTGGTGTAAATAACTAACCAAGTGGATATTGTATGATTTCGTATGCAACACAGTAAGACAACTGAAATACTTTATTATTGCCAAGACAATGGAAAGAAGTAAATAAAAGGCATTTCCATTTCAATTAATTATAGAACGTGAACTGGGAGAAACATATAAAGAGATCTTGCATATATTGTAACACTAAGAAACATAAATCCTATCAAAGTAAATCCCTACTATTCATAACAGTAACTAAACCATGAAACAAAATTGAGATGTATAGGAACTGTATAGTTATTGAAAGACATATAACTTTAGTACAGAAACCATGTTCTCAAATAAAAAGATAATGGTTCTCCCACATTAATTTTATATTTTACATAACCCTAAACAAATCAAAATATGATAATTTTGGGAACAAATGTTCAAAATTTGTCTGGAAGAATAAATACAAAGTATTCTAAAATAAGTAAGAATATATATGTGTATGCGGGGATGTTAAGAAATAAGTCTTTTTCGATATTAAGTTATATCATAAAAAGAATATAGTCAAGAGTGTCACCTTTGGGGAAAAAAATAATACCCTAATCATCATTAACTCAATAGCACTGAAAAAAGTAATGATGTTTTTATTTCAAAAATGTTCAATTTTTTTGAGAAAATTATTTTAATCTACAGTTTATACCGAACTAATAGCATTCACAATCAACTTCTGTCCCTAAGGTTATAAATAACATTGACAAAGATAAGGAAATGAGCTCTTTGTTTTTTTAACATGGAGAAATAACTTATATGTGCTAGAGATTAAAAGGTATAATAAACCATAAATGAAATGATATCCATATTTATTAACATAAAGCAACAAAAAAGCTAATGCTCATTTTATGTATAACTTTTGAAATCTGAAATAAAATATTTATAAAACATGAAGCATCCAAAGTTCAAAAACATAATTAAAATCATGTTCTAAAGAAGACTTTGCTAATGTATCATGCTGGCTTTCTAGAATTTTTGAAAATTCACATTTCCCTTACAGAGACCCTACATAATGTTTTGCAGAATGTTAAATGTAACTAATGTATACTAGGCTTGGGATAGTAGATAATAAGAAAAATAAATTCACAGACTAGTTTTTACTAATGCAAAGAAACAACTTTCTCACAGGTGTCATTTGTCTTCATGAAAATTTTCAAGTATTTTGTTTGATATATATATATATATATATATATATGTGCATATATACGTACTTATACACACAAACACGTATTTTTTAAATGGTACCTCCATTGAGATCCGTCTATGTATACGATTTCTAAGACAAACACCCGTAGGTGACTGGACCTCATCAGACGATGTCCCAGAAGCTTGGTCACTCTCACCATCTGATCCCATTTTTAGATTTTCATGAACAATGTCTATATCAAAAAATGAAACATTATTTATCTTAGAAGAGAAGTATTAAATTCTACTGTATCACATAATTTAGTATCACTACAGGTAAGATGTAGATAGCCAACAAGTAAAAATCATAGAAAAAAAGTCTTTTACATTCTAGGTGCCATAGGTGTTTAATCAAAACAACTTGAATGTCTTAAAACAGTAGTAAGAAATCCTTTTATGCTCTCAGATTATGAAAAGTTACTTTAAAAAACTAAAGTTATTATCCAATAGTTGAACAATAAAATTATACACTGTGAAAATAACTCTTGAGGATTAGTCAGTTCTCTTTTTCCAAATCTGAAAACTGAGACCATGAAAGGTTAAATGACTTTCAAAGGTCACACAGCTGGAAGCAGATCTAAAATAGAAACCTGATCTTTTGTCTTATATTTACTTTAGTACTCTTTTCATTAAATAATGTGCCATTGGGTCTACAGCCAAATAAGCTGGTTCTTTTAAAAAACTGTTTTTAAGCTGCTAATGCAGCTCCCACCCCCCACTGTTAAAAAACAACTCAAAAGTATTCACTGAGTATTTACTTTGTACCACAATTACAAAACAAGTACTGCAACATCTATTGGGGGCCAAAATATATTTCACTTACAATACAAAATGGGTTACGGTACTTAGTAGGTGGCTCAACAAATATTCCAATGAACTAAATATTAACTAAAAATCAAAGAATAGACTAGATAACTGGACCTTTTCTTTCAAAGGAAATGCTATATGAAATATTAACATGTGAAACACATAAGTCTTTTATAACTATAAATTTGAACTTTAAATGAACAGTAGTTGCTTATAAAATATGAGAACTGTTTAAATTAACAAAAAATTGAACTCCAGGATCTCATCAAATCAGTCTTAGAATTCATACATTTCTGTATTTTGTCTTGGAAACACATCATTGAGAAAATTTTTACTCACACTGATAAGCAGCTGCAAATAGTAATGGTTTTTAATAGATCAATATGTAATTTAAGAATATACTTCAATTACACAGAGATTTCTGCAAAAATTTTTATACTTAGATGTGAACAAAAAAATTAACCTGGCAGTAAAAGTCAATGTATTAGGTGACTGATTCCTAATCTGATAGTATCTAACACATCTGAGGCCAAGCATTCTTTTCTGTCACATATTCAAAGTGTTAAAGATAATTTAATCATGCCTTCCATTTCCAGCAAAATCTAAGAATCCTCCTTCCTCAATAAAATGTTGAATAAAATATAATACTTTAAAATGTAGAGCTAAATTTGCATGAGTGTATTCTTAATATCTAGGAAGCAAAGACAAAGAGAACTGAAAGCCCAAAGCTGTTATGCATAAATTGACTCTGTCACTTTCTTGGGAGGGGTTTCTTTCTCTCTTTCTTTTTCTTTTTCTTTTTTTATTGAGTAATAGTCATTTTACAATGTTGTGTCAAATTCCAGTGTAGAGAACAATTTTTCAGTTATACATGATCCTACCTATGGGAGGGGTTTCTGATCTTGGTAAGAAGGTACCTGGGTTTAGCTGCCACACTGGGATAAAAGATGAAGCCTCAGGTGTCCGAACTGCAAATGAGAGCTTCCTATAGAAAGGTACAAGACTCTCAAAGTGCTACATCTTTAGTAAACGGCAGACTTTAAAAAGAAATCTGCTCTATTACACAAGGACTACAAAGGAGCATACTAATCTCAGACCATGAATAAACAGTTGGGTACCATCTGACTCAACCAAGAAACTGCTCATGCCATTAATGGGCAAGTGTAGTTCTGACATGAATACCAGTTAATATTTTCATTTCATTAGTAAGACAAAAGGGAAATAACAAAGGCTTATTTCAAAACTTCACTCATTTGTCCTTGGTATGAGCAACTTCTTTACTAAATTAGGTAATAGTTTTTCAATAACAGAATAACATTTGCTTCTCAAATGACGTACTTTTTGTGTAATTCACAATGTAACAGCTATAGACAGACACAAAACACTTTTAAATTTAATCTGCATTACTAACATTTTCAACATCACTTTCTTAAATTTAGACCAAGGATCAGCATATGTGACCTGTTTTTTGTATGGCCCTGAGCTAAAAATGGTTCTTGGACCTTTAAAGGATTATTTTAAAAAGAATATGCAACAGAGACCACATATGGCCCACAAAACCTAAAAATTTTTTACTATCTCTCAGAAAAAGTTTGCCAATCCCTGGCCTAGACAATCAACAAAACAATAAATTAAGCTCTGATCTGAAGTGTTTTCTCCAGCTTCTGTGAGGTAGATAGTCCCTCCATGGTCAGCCTCAAGCTACCAACATGGCATCACCAAACACATAGTTGAGATATGTATATACCATTACATAATTATTTTGACTATATATACACACAATAGAAATAAATAACCCTCAAAGCATAAGCTATTGCCTTTACCGTTGTAAAGTGTAGTAAAATAACTAGGAAATAATGACTTTTAAGTATTCAGTAACTTTGTTTTTACTTTAGTTTACTTAACTATAAGTTTATATTATTTCAATTTTATTAACGGCTATGTTAAAAAACCAGTTTGCAATTTCTGAAAATTTAACAATTATTTCTCATGAACTAGTGTGAGCCAACTCTCGCTCCCCATTCTCTAGGATTACGCCTATAGGGATAAAGGGTACATACATTTCCCATAGATAAAACCCCGGGCAGATAGAAGCTCATACTCCCAAGTAGTCAGCACTACTGCCTTTCTAGAATCTTCCATCTTTCTGCTATTTCTCTTATTCTCAACTTGATTTTTATCTTACAAGACAAACTAGATAATAAAAGTTGGCTGACTTCCATACAACTAAAACCTAGCTATGGACATGACCTACAGTCAGAATATTAAAAAAAAAAAAAAAAAAGAAAGAAAGAAAGAAAAGAAAACCAGACAAATTACCTAATCTGCTTCCATTTCTGGGCATTGCCATGAAGGAGCCAAGGCTTCCTCCAATAACGCTATGTGGTCTCCGCAATGGGGGCTTCTTGAAGGACCCTGTGTACTGGTGGAGGAAGGAATGCATACTGTGAGAGGTTGGAGGCCTGCCATTCTTCACAATAGGCTCTGTGGTTCACAGTATCCAAAAATCATTCATTCCATTGACAGCCCATGATCCAGGATCACATGAGAAGGATTAAGAAAGCAAAACAAAAAACAAAACAAAAGGTTATAAAAATAGAGATCATTACATTTAACCTCATTTCTTTGGCCATCTATATAAAGTACTAGAATTAAAATAATTTCTTTGAAAAAATACAGAAAATACTTTTAATATTTGGAATTAGTCTATTATCTTAATCATACATTTTTAATAATCAAAATTGGTTTTAATATAAACAAAATTACTAGTATGGTCCACAGGTTTTTGATCCATTTGTTTATTTTAATACATCTCAAGATTATTTCCATAATTCTACATTTGCTGATTGCCTCGTATATGTCTTATGATTAGGCATGCTATAGAATATAAGAGACATGGTCTTGGCCTGAAGGAACTTATATCCCTATTTACTACACATTCAAAGAAGTATGTCAGTTAGTAAATAAAACAGACATACTTACGCACAAATCAATATAGAGGTTCTGAAATTTATCACCCCAAATTTGGGATTTTTTAAGTTTTTTTTAAAATCACAGACCTATAACCAAGCAGACAAATTACAAAAATATAATACTTAGCAGTTATTAAATTATAAATAAAAAATAGTATGTAAAGGGAAGTTCTGTTTTATACTGTTTACAGAAAATCTCATGACTCCTTTCCACCTCCAAAGAAAAGCTCTTATAAACAATAAGGACATGTTGTCTTCTGTGACATTTAGTCTTCTGTATTAGAATTACAGTTTTACTGGTAGTAATCAAGGAATTTTAAAAGGAACTGGACTTCTCTGAGTATCCTCTCCTCTAACATGCAGTCAGCTCTTCTTTTGTAGCTGATAATCAGGAGTAAAGATATCTCCTGATCATGGGATTTCTCTACCTGTAAAGGTTTATCAGATACCAAGAACAAGTTGGCAAGAGGAAGTAGCTTTAAACCACAGAACAAGAAAAAGGCATGGGCTAAGGAAAAATGAGCCAAGAAGGTCTACCTGTGCCTCTACTGATAATGGCTGCCTAGAATGAGAGAGAGGATGGGGCAAAAAGGTCCTCGAGGATCACAGACGGCCTAAGTCATCTAATCTGGGTAGAACAGCAGACTAGAGATAGGGGGAGGTGCCTAGTAATGCAGAACTTGGGTCCAAGTCCCATGGCTTGTTCATGCCTTGGCAATAATTAGCTGTTCAAAGATTTGGAGACCTTAACTTAAGCCTAGTAAAATAAACAATGATTTAATAATGAATGGGGAAAGGGTATCTGATATACATGTACAAATCAGTTACAAACACTTGGGGATATAAGTTAGAACTATAAAAAATATCTTCTCTTCTAGACTATATTTCATATCTGGAATCATAATGAAATATATAAATATTCTGCCTAGAGACATTTTAGTTGTTCAGTAAAGTTATTCTGGGGAATAGTTTTAAAATCCTGGGGGATATTGCTAAAAACACACACAAAAAAACAAAACAAACAAACAAACAAAAAACCACATTCACAATTATTCAGGGGATATTTATTGTGTGCTTACCATTTGACAAGCACTATTCCAGGCCCTAGGCATGTAGAGGTAAACAAAAAAAAGGTACTACTTTTTGAAACTGTAAAATCTACTGGAGAGGAAAACAAAAAGAAACTAACAAATAAGAAAAATACCAGATAATGATAGGAAATATGCAAAAGATTAAAATAGAGAGATGTAACAGAAAATAAATGAGTAATTATTTTACACTGGATATTTTTTTAAAGTTCTCTCTGTAGAGGCATTTTTAACAGAGATATAAATGCAAGAAAGAGCCAGTCATGAGAAGATGGGGGCATGGTGGGTTAGAAGATATTCCAGACAAAGGCAAAGGGCACTGCAAAAGTCAACGTGTAGCAAAGAGTTTAACTTGTTAGAGAAATGGTCCTCAAACTTTTAGCATGTTTCTGAATCATCTTCACAGACTTGTTAAAACATAAGATTTCTGGGCCTCCACCCACAGACTTCCTGATTTAGTAGGTCTGGCATGGAATCCAAAAATTTACATCTCTAACAAATTCCCAGGCGATGCCGACGTTACTGGTTCAGGGATTATACTTTTGAGAAGTATGTGTTAATGTGTTAGAGGGAACAGAAAGGAAAGCAAGTGCAGCTGTAGTAATAATTGTGGGTGGAACAGTGTTATTAAGCAAGGTCAGAGAAGACAGAGAAGACAAGTCAGTTTGTATGTCACCATAAAAGTCTAAATTTTATTGAGACTGGAAGCAGTTATGGTAGCTCTGAAGCAAGTAATATGATTTGATTCACATTTTAAAAATATCACTCTGAGGGGTCAGGGATAGTGGGAGGCAAGGAGATAGGCATCTCTTTGTGGCAGTGGAATAGCTCTACGTGATTGCAGTGTTGGTGACATGAATCTACATATGTGACGAAATGACACAGAACTATACTTACACTTTATTCCAGTGCCAATTTCCCAGGTTTGATTATGTTCTATAATTACAGAAAATGTAACCCAAGGCGGGGGGGGGAGGGGGCTGAGAGAAGGGTACAAGGGACTTCTCTGTACTATCTTTGTAACTTCCTTTGAATCTATTAATTATTAAAAATTAAAAAAAATTTAAAACATCACTCTGGAGAACAGATGATACAAAAACAACAGAAAAGGAGAAGGAGACTACCACAGTACCCTAAGCAACCAATGATGGTGGCCTGGACCAGGATGGAGAGAAGCAGCTAGATATAGGATATATTACACAAAGGCAGAACCAAAAGGCCAGCAGACATAGCTGTGAAGTTACTTTCATACACTCTCCCCACTCCACCCCAGCTTTTAGTGATAACCTATATTAAAAACATTTATCCAACGAAAAATTTTAAACCTTCAGCAGAGCAACTATTAAAAATAAATGAAATACTATATGTGAAAGGACAATAATTAGAATCACGTATCAAGTATACAAATGACTATCTTTAACAGTGAGTTTAAAAAAGTTATTTATGTAGCAAATATGTCAGGAGCTACAATGGCAGAGGAGGGAAGAAAGGGAGAACAGAAAATAAAAGAGTGAAAAGAATCAAGGAAAATTCCTGGATTTTTAGCTTTAAGTGGCTTAGGTTAAGTGAGGGAAGTTGAAATAGAAGCAGATTTGGGGGGAAGGAACTCAAGAGTTCTGGTTTGGTCACATTAAGTTTGAGATCCTTATTAGACATCTATGTGGAGAAGCCAAGTAATCATTTGGGTATCAATCTAAAGATACAGACAAAAACCCTGATTAGAGACAAATGAAATCATAGGACTAGATGAGGTCACCCAAAGAGAGTTTAAAAAAGAATGGGGCCCATAAGAATCACAAAATGTTCTAACATTTCAAGATTATGACAGCAATTAACTGAACAGTTCAACAAAATAATAATACTCCATTTTTAAAAGTAAATGAAACATTTTAAAGCATTATGCTAAGTGAAATAAGTCAGACACAAAAGGACAAACAGTAGTGATTACCAGGGGCTGAGGGGAGGGGACAATGGGGAATTACAGGTGTTTTCTTTTTTTAAATTAATATTCAATCTCAGTTACTTAAAAAACAAAAACAAACTGATGTGCTCAGAATTCTTTTTCTTTGAAGATACTTTAGAAAAAATATTTCTTACACTTCAGTCTGTAAATATTTGTGCAAAAATTTTACTTCATAATTAGGAAAAGCTGTACTGAGTTAAAAGCCCGTATGCTCAAATCAATCAACTTCGCAAACTTTCACCCTATTTATAACATACTAAGTATAAATTCAAGATTCCTCTTATCCTGAGTTCAATCCACTGATCAACTTGCAAACACGCTAGTTTATCTGGAAAGGTACTCTAATGTGAACCATAATTATATTATACATCTATAGCTGAGTTAATAAAGCCTTCATAGTATGATTCAATTATCAAAATGACAGGTATAATAGCTTGAATTCTCTTTGGATGGAGGTAGAATCTATATGAGTGGGAGTGTATGTACATATTCATATAACCAAATGAATTATAATTTTTCCAACATTTTTATAGTATTATCCTCATTCATGTGTACTCTCCCATTTGATTTGTTCTGGAGTATGCACTGAGACCCACCTACCTAAATATAATGCAAGAGTAAGAGGATTTTGCTCATACAAATAACTAAACAAGAGACAGGAGATCAAAAATTGGTTCAAAGGTAGTTTACTAGGGGAAATTATAAACTATATTCTTCTTTCTCCCCAAGTTAGCACTGCCACTATATGGCTGTTAAACAAAGAACACCTGCATCACACACGTGTTATATCGTATGTGAGAAGATGATTTAAAAAGTATAATCTATCTCTTCTCATTCATTAAATCATAATCTGATGAAGACTGCATGTATTACCTATCTTAGGAGCTTTTTTGGCTCCAAGATAAACCCCATAAAGAAAGAATATGTTGGAACTAGCTATCAGACACTGAGAGATGGCCAAAAAGGTACAAAATTTTTGTGAAAGCTGTTAATAAAATCCATGTGCTGTTACACACAGGGAATAAGCAACAGCAGATTATAACTCCGAGACTGCCTATGCTACCAGCAATCTCTGCAACCCAAGAGGAATCAGTGTCTGTAATGGCATCTTCACGTATCGGAAAACTTGAGGAAACTCAATTCAGTGCTACTTGTTCATATTACTATTATAATAAAAGTAAGTTTTAATAAAGTAATATTTTGAAAAAATATTTAACATTTCACTATTCATTATAAATTAAGCATGTTTAAAGACAGTTAATACTAGCATATTCCAGAAAATATGCCATCAATCTAAAATATTAATTAGCTCTCCAAAAAGTATGTACATTTTCTTTGACTCACACTCTTTCTTTTTTTAAAGAAGTTTGTCTTGTTGTCAAATACTCAGTCAAGAATGAGTCCCAGAAACCATCTATCAAGATGTATTCTGCGCTTATTTTACTCCTGAAAATCAATGGCAAATAGCTGGCAAGACTCTTGGATCATAAGAGCAAACATACAGGGCTTAATCAATACCAAGAATTCAAAGCCGATGTGAGAGAGAATTAAGGATTTTGCTCCCGGCAAGAGGAATAAAAAGGAAGACATAAAATCATCTTTGAGATTTGATCAAAATATAAAATATTTTCCTCCTACATATAAGTAAATCATATCCAAATTATTATTTTATTATTTTCTACTGAACCCATCTGTTTCCTCTCCCATAATATGAGCCAGATAACCTTGAGTAGAAGTAATGACCCTTCTGAGGAGAAGAGATAAACTGAAGCTTACATAGGATAAATTACTTACCCAGAGTCATAAAACTAGTAAGTGTTTAAGTATGTTAATGTATCTCAAATTCCAACCCATGATTTTTAACTTAAAGTCCAGAGCCCTTTCCATTATACCTTTCCCTCTCTCTCAACAAGTTCATTTCACATTTCAGCCAGAGTAGCTGAGGGTATTCATGCTCTCATCCATTGCCACAAACCTCTAACAGAAAGAGTTTCAAGGACAGGCAAGGAAGGCCAGAGAATCTTCACATTATGACACACTGGCAGCCATTCCTGTAAGCTCCTTCCTGGTTATTATTATGACATCCCTCGGGCTATTTCAGTTTTGAATATGTAGCCTTGTTCTATAGATTTCATCAGGATTTTGTATTTTAATCCATTTGATTTAACAAGTTCTTTTTATTTTCTATCAACATCTTGTACTACTACCTTACATTGTAAAAGGAACTGTCAAACACGTGAAACATTAGAGAGTACTCAATACTATGGATAGATTTTTTGGCCAATAAAAAAATAAGAAAATAGCATGATTCACTCATGTGATAAACCCTGTCATTTATGTAGATTGTCAATATGCATATATAATATTATGAAACTATGATGAAGCTTCAAACAGGAATTTCACAAACTTACCATGCACTTTGAAGCTGTATTAACTTTGATTATAAGAATAACAAAAAATTTATATGTTAATTTTAAAATAGTTACTTAACAACCAGGATAAGGTATTCTTATTTAAGAACCAATGAAAAATGGAAAGATAAATGGAAAAGAGAAATCATCACGGTTAGAGACCAGGTACAGGTACCACTGTTGAAATAAGGATGGAACATTACAATAATCAAGCAAAAGTTACTGAACTAGGGAATGAGACAGAAATAAACAAAAGAAAACTATTAGGAACTAATCAGGAAAATAAATTTACATTTGATTTATAAAGTAATTAAAGGGAGAAAGTATCTCTCCTCCTGTCCCCACTCCCCGAATATTTACCATTATCCTTGCTGCTGTTTTCTTCAATAGTCATTTGTTCAGCCAATTCAGACAACGATTCATCGATAGTCTGGCTTCCTCGAAGTGTGAGGGATAGCCTTCTCTTAAATTTTTTCATCCTATCTATTGAATGTGACTTGAAAAATCCTGAAAGAATAGAACAGAGTGAATATAAAATTAAGCTTGAATATCTTACAGCTCAAAAATGTCATTCTGAGTTTACTGGGAATCTTCACAATAAGAATAAAATGAGGAATTCTCACTTCCACCAAATATCACACCATTTTGAAAAGTCTGCAGACCATGCACCTGCCTCTTATCCTAGATGACAAATAAGAATAAAATAATAAACTGCAGCAGACATGTTATTACAGAATCAATTCATATAACATAGAAACATCCCATTCTGACCATTTGAAAAGTGGTCAGTCCAAAATGCCTTGTACTATAAATGCAAAAATACAAACTGGATTTTAAAGACCTGGTATTTTAAAAGAAGGTTAAAAAAAAGTTATATATATGATTTTTAAAAATTCTAGACATTTGATTAAGTAAAATGTATTACTAAAATTCTACTAATTAAATATACCTGTAAAATACTTTTAAATTAAGTATGGTGCTCACATTATCCTTCTTTTGGACAATGCCAGTATAGAGTGCCAAGCAAATCTTGGTGGTTTTAAATGAGTACAAAAAAGGTGGAGGGGGGGAGCACATTAAGTCTGAACTTTTCTTCGTACAATGCATTTGAACAATATATTAGGAGACATGTCTATAACTCAGAGTAGCATGCAATGCACTGATATTCCATCAAGAGTAAAGAAAATTCTAGTCTATAAAATAACTTTAACTGTATGTATCTTCTATTCTGCCAGAAATAATAGACTTCTAATTCATATTAGCAAGTGAAACACTTCATAATAAAGCTAAACCTTACTATAAATTTTTCAAATAAAACTACACCTTCAAAAAGGTTCTATTTTTGTATTTCATGTTATAACTGTAACCTTTTAATTAAGTCACAATGATCAGTAAACAGACATTAAAGAATTTCATCAACACTGCTTAGAACATTATTAGAGAAAAATTTCTTGCAACTTAGATTCCTTGACATTTCTAATTATCTTTAAACAGAATTATATGTATCAACTTCTCCCCCATTAAATTGATAACAAAAACACATACAATACTACAATAAAGCATTCTGTGAAGTAAAAATTATTATTTACATTAGCTTTAAAGTTAACTGACATCTTTTATATTGTAAAAAAGCAGTGCTAAATTACTGATTTCCTAAAACCAAAACCTTCAAGAGTTTGGTTAAAATACTTTTTCTAGTTCAGTAAAAAACTTATTTGGGATTATTAGAATCTTTACACTGTCATTTTAATGAATATTTAGATATACTGACAACATGATTTATGGTCAATGCTTAAAGTTTTAGTTTTATATTTAATTCATGCCACTGAAAAAGCTATTTTTTACCTTCAAAGTAAATGTAGTGTAATTTAAAATTAACCCTATAACAAAAACTTCATAATTATTTGTCTTTAATATTTTAAAGACTTAAATACAGAACAATTATAAATGCTCAAATTTCAGCATGTTACTCTTCAAAGGGCTCTTTCCTGACCCTGACCTTTATTCCTTTATCCTACTTTTTTTTTCTCACAGCATTTATCACATGCATACATATATATTCCATGTATATATACCCATTCAAAACATCTGTGTGTATGTATAATGCAAAACAACTTTTATGCCTTTTCAGTTGTCAAAAAGACCTCTAGCTTTTTGTCATAGCTAATCAAAATTTAAAAAGTAAGAAGGCAAGAAATGATACTCAGAATGGCTTCATATATGTCCCCTAACCTCTCACGCTCTCTTCTCTCTCTCTCTCTCTATTATATACACACAGCTGAAAATGTTCAAAAATCAGTTCCCAACTACAAGTCCTTAAAAGAAACATGTAATGTGTTATCCTACTTTATCATCTGGGGTGAAATTTGATCTGGGACTGCCTGGTGTACAATGAAGATTTTTTCATTTTTTTTTTTTTATCCTGAAAATGTAATTGCAGGTATACCTTCTTTCACTGCACTCTGCTTTACTGCACTTCACAGATAATGTGTTTTTTACACTAATGGGAAGGTTTGCAGCAACCCTGCAAGTCTGTTGGTGCCATTTTTCCAACAGCATTTGCTGACTTTGTGTCTCTGCATCACATTTTAGTAATTCTCACAATATTTCAAGCTTTTTCATTATTGTTGTATTTGTTGTGGTGATCTGTGATCAGTGATCTTGATGTTACTATTGTAATTGTTTTGGGGCACCATAAACCTCGCCCACCTAAGACAGGAAACTTCATCAATAAATGTTATGTGTGGTCTGACTGCTCCACCCCCTCAGCAGTTCTCCCATCTCTCTTCCTCTCCTGAGGCTCTCTATTTCAAGACACAATAATATTGAAGCGAATTCTTTACTTGGTTTGTCAATGTGGTCTGGAGAGAACAGACTGACTGAGGGAGTAACTTCCAAGTGTGCAAGTGAAAAGAAGAGTTTCACACACATCTCTCATTTTAAATCAAAAGCTAGAAATGAGTAAGCTTAGTGAGGAAGGCAAGTTGAAAACTAAGACAGGCCAAAAGCTAGGTCTCTTGCAACAGAGTTAGTCAAGTTGGGAATGCAAAGGAAAAATTCAAGGAAATTACAAGTGCTACTCCAGTTAACACCCGAATGATAAGAAAGGGAAACAGCCTTAACTGCTGATATGGAGAAAGTTTTAGTGGGCTGGATGGAAGATCAAACCAGCCACAACATTCCCTTAAACTAAAGTCCAATCCAGAGCAAGGTCATAACTCTCTTCAACTCTATGAAGGCTGAGAGATGAGAAAGCTGCAGAAAAGTCTGAAGCTAGCAGAGGTTGGTTCATGAGGTTTAAGGAAAGAATCTATTTTCATAACATAAAAGTGCAAGGTAAAGAAGCAAGTGATGATGTAGAAGCTGCAGCAAGTTATCCAGAAGACGTTAAATAATTAATGAAGGTGGCTACACTAAACAACAAATTTCAACGTAGATGAGTCTTCTTTCGGAAGAAGATGCCATCTAGGACTTTCATACCTAAAGAGAATAAGTCAATGCCTGGCTTCAAAGTTTCAAAGAACAAGCCGACTCTCTTGTTTGGGCCTAAAGCAGCTGGTGACTTTAACTTGAAGCCAATGTTTATTTACCATTCCAAAATTCCTACGGCCTTTAGAATTATGCTAAATGTACTCTGCCTGTGCTCTGTAAAAGAAACAACAAAGCCTGGATGACAGCACATCTGTTTCCAACATGGTTTACTGAGTATTTTAAGCCCACTGTTGAGACCTACTGCTCAGAGAAAAAAAAAAATTCCTTTCAAAATATTACTGCTCATTGACAATGCAAGAGCTCTGATGGAAATGTACAATGAGATTAATCCTGTTTTCATGCCTGCTAAGACAACATCCATTCTGGAGCCTATGGACCAAGGAGCAATTTTGATTTTCAAATCTTATTATTCAAGAAATACATTTCATAAGGCTATAGCTGCCATACACAGTGGTTCCTTTGATGGATCTAGACAAAATAAACTAAAAACCTTCAGGAAAGGATTCACCATTCTAGATGTCATTAAGAACATTCATGATTCATGGGAAAAGTTAAAACATTAACAGGAGGTTTGGCAGAAGTTGATTCCAATCCTCATGGATGTCTCTGAGGGGTCCAAGACCTCAGTGGAGGAAAGAATTGCAGATATGGTAGAAATAGTGAGAGAACTAGAATCAGAAGTGGAGCCTGAAGATGTGACTGAATTGCTGCAATCTCACGCTAAAACTTTAACAGTTTTAGTGGAGGAGTTGTTTCTTACAGATGAGCAAAAAAAAGGGGGGGGGATTTCTTGAGATAGAAGATACTCCTGCTGAAGATGCTGCAAAGACTGTTGAAATGACAACAAATGATTTAGAATATTGCATAAACTTAATTGGTAGTACAGGAGAAGAGTTTGAGAGGACTGAGCCCAATTTTGAAAGAAGTTCTCCTATGGGTAAAAAATGCTATCAAACAGCATTGTATTCTACAGAGAAATCATTAATGAAAGGAAGAAGCAACTGATGTGGCAAACTTGTTGTGTTATTTTAAGAAACTGCCATGGCCATCTCAACCTTCAGCAACCACTACCCTGATCAGTCAGCAGCCATCAACATCCGGGCAAGATCCTCCACCAGCAAAAGTATTACAATTCGTTGAAGGCTCAGATGATGGTCAGCATTGTCTAGCAATAAAGTATTTTTTAACTAAGGTGTACACAATGCTTTTCAAAACAATGCTATTGCACACTTAATAGACTACAGTATAGTGTAAACATAAGTTTTATATACACTGGCGAATAAAAAAATTCCTATGGCTCACTTTATTGCAGTGATCTGGAACCAAATCAGCAGTATCTCTGAGGTATGTGCATATTCTATTCACTTACAGAATATAAATAATCAATCAGGAATGTCAACTGAGATTTGCCCTAGGAATTGGCAACACGTCTTTCTTTCTTTTTTTTTTTTTTTAAAGACAACAGCTATAAAGCTATAAAAACTAAACTCACAAACTAGATTCTCTACTATGACTATTTATCTATAAAAATGGTGTCATTCTGTGGCCCTTTTGGTGCTTCCAATAAAAACTTCTATAGACACCAATTTATCGTATAATCTAAATTTCTCTTAATTAAAAGACTTATGTGAGTGGCATTTCTCTACTTATGTGTCTGAAATGGTCTTAAAACAATCTTAATAACAACTGAAGGAAAAGCTGAGAAAAAGCCTAAGATTGCTTTTAAGACACCTAAATGACCTTTCTTTAGGTAAAGAACCAAAGTTTACATGCAGAACAAATTAAGCATTTTACAGTTTGAATTAAAATCCAAGACTGAAATGGCCAACTAGTACTTTCCCACTTAACCGTGTTGTTAGTCTTTCCAAAATATCACATAGAGTAATGTAACTTCACAAAAAAGATTTTTCTTTATAATATTTTCTGCAGTGACTATAGCTTAAATCTTCTGTAAATGAGATAAACACATTGAGTGGTCTGTAAGCAAATTTTCTAATATTTTTTCCTCAATTTAAATCATGATAAACATATAACACTTTCTAGGACACTTAAGCTAATCAAACTAAGAAGTAACATTTAAAAGTTAAGTTTATTCACTAGAGACACAAACTTCTTATTTGCATAAAACACAAAGTTACTATACAAAAGACAGACAGAGCATCAAAATAAATTTCAATCATGCTTATAGGTGTTTTTACCAAACATTTAAATACCTTAATCCTTTATATATTCAAATCTGAGACCAATTCTTTTCCTTTGAAAGTATTAGTCAAACACACAAATGAGAAAAAAAGACACATACCAAGATTGTCCTCTATTCATAAATAAACATTAGAAAGATAATACAAGACTACTATGGCACCTGAGATGTAAAATGTCATAGTAGAAAGATGTTAAATCAACTGCCCTAGATTTGCTGAAAGAGCTTAAGGAAACCAAGAGCAAAGAACTAAAGAAAACAAGGAAAACAATGTATGGGGGGAAAAAAGAATATCAATAAAGAGAATGATATTATAAAGGAACCAAAGAAAATTTTTAGAGCTAAAAAGTACAATAACTGAAATAAAAAATTCACAAGAGATTTAAGCAGGCAAAAGAAAAGATCAGTGAACTTGAAGATAAGAAAGTCAAAATTATCCAGTCTGAGGAACATCGAGAAAAAAGAATGGAATTCTAGGAATTAGTTCCCCTAGGCCAAAAAAATTTTTTTTGAAAAAGAACAATTACAAAAAATCAAGTTAAGCGTAAAACTGGGCAATAATGAAGGAACTGAGGGAAAAGAAACAAAGAAGGCATATAGAAAAAAATAGCTAAATGGAATAAACAAGTCCTTCCTTATCAATAATTACATTAAATGTAAATAAGATTCAACTCTTCAATGGAAAGGCAGAGATTGGCAGAATGGATTAAAAACATATGCTCCATCAAGAGACTTAAAAGACATATTACTAAATGAAAGGAGCCAGTCTGAAAAGTTTACAAACTGTATGATTCCAACTAAATGACATTCTGGAAAAGGCACAGCTACAGAAACAATAAAAAGATCGTGGTTTCCAGGGGTTTGGGGAGAGGGAGGGAGGGATGAACAGATGGAGCACAAGGGATTTTTAGGGCAATGAAGTTATTCTGTGTGCTATTATAGTGGTGGCTACATGTCATTATGCATTTGTCAAAGCCCACAGAATGTACAACATCAAGAGTGAACCCTAATGTAAACTATGGAATTTGGTTGATAATAATGTGTCCATGTTTGCTCATCAATTGTACCAAATATGCCACAGTGATGAGGGATGTTGAGGGTAGGGGAGTATATATGTGTGAGTGGGGAGGGCTATGTGGGAACTCTATTTTCTGCTCAATTCTGCTGTAAACCTGCAACTGCTCAAAAAAAAAAAAATAAAGTCTATTTAAAAAAAAATATGCTCCATCTATATGTGTTTACAAGAGACTTATTTTAGATACAAAGACACAAAGAGATTGAAAGTAAAAGGATAAAGGTATTCCATGCAAATAGTAACCAGAAGAGAGCTGAAATGACTATATTTTTTTGTCAGAAAAATAGAATAAATTGGTGAAAAAAAGGTTAGGAGAGACAAAGAGGGACATTATACAATGATAAAGATTAAGACATAACAATCATAAACATACATACCTAACAAAAGATCCTGAAAATACATTAAGTAAAAATAAACAAAATTCAAAGGAGAAATAGACAGTTCTACAATAGTAACCAGAGACTTCAATACAGCATTTTCAACACTGGATATAAGAACCAGACAGAAGATCAATAAGGAAATAGAGAACCTGAGTAACACTATATACCTAGTGTACTAGACCAAACAGACATATACAGAATGCTCCACCTAACAACAGAATACACATTCTTCTCAAGTGTAAATGGAACATTCTCCGTGATAGACCTTAGTAAGACCATAAGACAAGTCTTAATAAATTTAAAAATGTTTAAATCATACAAAGTATGCTTTCTGATCACAATGGAATGAAACTGGGAATCAATAATAAAAAGAAAACTGGAAAACTCACAATATGTGTAAATTAAATAGGCCACTCTTAAAACAGCCAATGGATTGAGGAAATCACAAGAGAAATTAGAAAATACCTAGAGATGAATGAAAACAAGAACACAACATATCAAAACTTATAGGATACAACAAAAACAGTACTAAGAAGAAATTTACAACTGTAAAACTCTACAGTAAAAGACCTTAAATCAACAACCTACCTGTAGGCTTTACATAACTTAAGAGCAAATCAAACCCAAAACTAGCATTAGAGAGTGACAAACAAAATACAACAGAGCAAGTCAACAAAACCGAAAGTTAATTCTATGAAAAGATTAACAAAATTAACAAACCTTTAGCTATACGGAGTAAGTAAAAAGGGGACTTAAATTAGTAAAATCTGAAGTGAGCGAGAATTATATAATCATACAGAAATAAAAAGGATTGTAAGAAATTACTATAAACTAACTGTACACCAACAAATTGGGTAACCTAATGGAAAAATCCTAGGAATACACAAACTACAAAACAAAAACTCGATAAAAAATAACTGCAAGCCAATATTCTTAATGAATTTAGATTTTTAAAATCCTTAACAAACTACTAACAGAATTCAGAAGCATACTAAAAGGATTACACTTAAGACCAAGTGGGATTTGTCCCCAGAAGGCAAGGGACATTCAACATAAGAAAATAATCAACGTAGTAACACCAGATTAAAAGAATAAAGGAGGAAAAAAGAAAAAAACCACATGAACATTAATTCATACAAAAAAAGCATTTAACAAAATCCAATACTCTTTTATGATAAAAACACTCAAAAAACTAGGACTAGGAGGAAACTTCAATATAATTAAGGTCATATATGAAAACTCCACAGCTAACATCATACTTAAAAAGTGAAAGACTTAAAACCTTTCCCCTAAGATCAGAAACAAGACAAAGATGACTGCTACCACCACTTAAGACACAGTACTGGAAGTTCTAGCCACAGTAATTAGGCACAATAAATAAAAGGCGTCATAACTTTAAGTAAAACTATCCCTTTTCACAAATGTCATGACCTTATTATGTAGAAAACCCTAAAGAATCAACATAAAAACCTGTTTGAGCTACTAAATGAGGCAGTAAAGTTTGAGGATACAAAACTGACACACAAAAATCAGTTGTATTTCTATACGTTTCCAATGAACACAGAAACAGGAAACTTAAATAGCATCAAAAATTGTGAAATACTTAGGAGTAATTTTAATCAAGGAAAATATCTTGTACACAGAAAACTACAAAATGTTGCTGAAAAAATTTAAAGATCTAAACAAAATGCAAAGACCTCCTATATTCATGTACTAGAAGACTTAATATTAAGACAACAATATTATCCAAAATGATCTACAGATACAGTCCCTATCAAAATCCCAATGACGTTTTTTGCAGAAATAGAAAAACACATACTAAAATTTATATGGAATTCCAAGGGACCTTGAATAGCCAAAACAACATTGAAACAGAAGAACAAAGTTGGAGAACTCTTGTTTCTTGATTTAAAAACTTATTACAGGGGAAGGGTATAGCTCATGTGGTAGAGTGCATGCTTAACATGCAAGAGGTCCTGGGTTCAATCCCCAGCACCTCCTCTAAAAATATATAAATAAATCTAATTACTGCCCCCCAATAACAACAACAAAACTTGAAAAAAACGTATTACAAAGCTAAAGTATTCAAAACATTATGGTACTGGCATAAGGATAGACATATAGACCAATAGGATAGAAATGAGAGTCCAGAGATAATCCTTCATATTTATGGTCAGTTGATTTTTTACAAAGGTGCCAATACCATTCAATGGGCAAAGAATAGTATACTCAAATGATGTTGGGAAAATTGGATATATTCAGATGAAAAAGAAAGAAGTTGGACCCTTACTTTATGTCATATATAAGCATTAACTGAAAATGGATCAGAGACCTAAATCAAAGAGCTAAAACTGTAAGCCTTAGAAGGAAACACGGATGAACATTAATGATATTGGATTTGGCAATAACTGATTGATTGATTGATTTTTGGCAGGGGGGTGGGCGGATGGGAGGTGGTGTGGGGGAAGGTTTAGGTTTACTTATTTTTAGAGGAGGTACTGGGGATTGAACCCAGGACTTCGTGTATGCTTCACATGCATTCTACCACTTGAGCTATATCCTCCCCTGGCAATGATTTATTAAAAAAAAAAAAAAGCACCCAAGCAAAGGGAACAAAAAAAGACAAATCAGATATTAAAATTAAAAACATCTGTACCATCTAGGGACAGTATCAACAGAGTGAAAAGACAACCTGCAAGATGGAAGAAAATATTTGCAAATTATTTATCTGATAAAGGCTTTATAGATAAAGAAGTTCTACAGCTCAACAACAACAAGAAACAACTTAAAAAATGGTCAAAGGACTTGAAGAGACATTGCACCAAGATGCAAATGGCCAGTGAATGCCTGAAAAGATGTCAACATTATTACTCATTAGAGAAATACAAATCAAAATCACAATAAGATACCAACTAAATACCTGCTAGCATGGCTATTATTTGAAAGGAAGTGCTGATGAGGATGTAGATAAATTGAACTCTAATGCATTGCTGCTGGTGCGAATTTAAAATATACAGCCACTGTGGAAAACTGTCTGAGGGTTCCTCATAAAATTAAAAACAGAATAACCATATGACCCAACAATTTTATTCTTAGGGACATATCAGAAAAAACAGGGACTCAAACAAATACCTGTCCACAAATGTTAACAGCAGCATTAATCATAACAGACAAAAAAAGAACAAAAAACAAAAAACACAACATGTGTCCAACAGATGAATGCATAAACAGTATGTGGTATGTATATACATATACAAAATGGAATACTATTCTGCCATAAAAAAGTAATGAAGTTCTGATACATGCTAAATCATAGATGAACCTAAAAAACCCTAAGTGAAATAAATCAGACACAGAAGGACAAATATTGTATGATTCTACTTATATGAAATATCTGGAATAGGCAATTTCATAAATACAGAAAGTAGAACAGAGGTTACCAGGGAATAGAAGGGAGGGGACAATAAGGAGTTCTGTCTAATGGGTGCAGAGTTTTTGTTTGAGATGATGAAAAAGTTCTGGAAGTAGACAGTGGTATTGGTTACACAATATTTTGATGTATTAATGTCACTAAATTGGGTACTTAAAAATATTTAGAATGGTAAATTTTATGTTATGTATATTTCACCACAATAAAAAAAATTATCAACTATGTGTCAGCATGCATTTCTATCAGTTTTTCATCAAGCCTACATATGGTCAATACCTCATTTTTAGTAGAATGTTATTAAAAGAACAGGCTAAATAACTTCAGTGTGAACAGTCAACCTATACCAACTATTTTGAACACAAAAGAATAAATACTAGGATGAGTGCTTATGGTTAGGATGCACAAACTTGGAAAAGACTTGTTGCTCCACCTCAACAGTAAGAACAAGCCAGACACTGAATAAAATCATAGTGTTTTAAACTCAGAGAGCTGAAATGCAAAGAAACATAAATGAACTAAATTCCTAGCAGGAATTAATCCTTTCTAGGAACAAAAACAGGAATAGTTGGGGTCATGGTGAAAGAAAGAATAAACTTGCTGTAAAAGAGGAAAACTAGCCCAACTTTTAACAAACTTTCAAGGGATTCACAGGGGCTGGCAAGACATTTAAAACCCTGAGCAGCCTCGGTCACAAATCAAATCTGCACTTTCTCAAAAGGATCCTTTCCAAGTACTGGAGATGCATTAGGAAAATGTTGGGTACAGGGCAGCAGAGCTAAGAGAAAAAAAACTGTCTGCAAGGCGCAAGTCCACACCTACTACAGGAAGATGTCAGAGTTTTAGAGGAATGCTTTCTCCAGGAGAGGAAAGTCAGAGGTGGGGCTAAAGAGAAAAGAAAATGTCCCAAGCTTCTCAAAATCCCAGCATCTGAGCTGTGAAACAGAGAGAGATCTCTTACAATTTTACTAACTATTGGCTGGGCTTTAAAGCATGAGAAGATTTCCTGAGTCTCACAGGTGTTCGGCTCCCAAGCCCTAATGGGAGGAAAATTCAGATTCTGCACTCAAAATATTTGATACCTGTGATGAACTAAGTATATAACTAAAGCTATAACAGAATCAGGACCTCAAATAGGCTATTTCCCTATCAGCTTTTCCCCACAACTATGTCATGGAGACCCATTTTTATGAATGTAGCTATACATCATCCTTTTAAATGGCTGTACCATGCAGCAATGTCTTATGCTACCTGTTTCATCACAGAGTATTAAAAAAGAGATGTTCAAGAGTGAGATTTAAGAAAATGACACAACATTGTAAAATGACTATAACTCAATAAAAGAAAAGTTAAAAAAAAAAAAGAAAATAAATACATTTCACTGCTTCATTAAAAACCTTAAGTGAAACTGTTTCTTTCCCCATAAATGCATGTAAAGGAAGAATGCCACAGCCGAGATCTGGAATAAGGAACCAGCAGTTTTACACACCACTCATATGTACCATCAGAGGAAATGTCAATACAGTAAGAAATAAAGTGGGTAATATTTCAGTACTATAAAAATTAAATTTTGGCCTTTCAGGCTCCCTGAAAGGATTACAGGATCATGGACCACACTGTAAGATCTGCTAGGTTAGTCTCCCAAACTTAATTGCTATTAACCTATCTTAGCAAATTGAACATTAAAAATTCATTAAGGTTAATGGTCTGTTATTAATAACTGTAATCATATAACCAAAATTACCAATTACTGGGCACAGGAAGAAGAGCAAGTTTAGGGGAAAATAATGAATTCAGAATAAAACCTACTGAAACAAATTTAAATGAATCAAATTTAAATGAACTAAAAAAGTCAAAGTTTAAAGTGTGGATTTGAGAGTTGCATTTATAAAGTCGACTGAATGCAGGAAAAATATGTGTATTAAGATGGAAGGTCAGAAATATGAGGAATGTCTACAATTAATAAGTGGATAAGGGAGAAGTCATCAAGTAGTTCCATAAAGAATGGACAGACACAAACTATGACGAAGGAAGACAATCTTGGACACATTTTACAGTGAAGGAAACAGAGCTTGAAGAGGCCAAGGCTCTGCAAGTCAGAGAGTCAGGTCTTAAAATTCCACCTTAGGGATCCCAGTTCAGTTTTCTTTCCATAGTACCAAATTTGCAGAGTTAGGAAGCAATCCTTTCCTCTTCTAGCTACAGAAGAATTGAAGTCTAGCATCTGGAAAGAATATCGGGGAGAAAATAACATATGTATCTCCACTCCCTCCAAACCCTCTCCTCTTGAAATTTTCACAGCCCACAATCAATGCACCACCAAAACCTGTAAGCTCCTCCTTCAAAATATATCCACAGTCTGATCAATTCTTATCACCAGAACTGGTAAAATCCTGACCCAAGCCCCAGCATTTCTTTGTCCAGAATATAATATTTAGAGCATCCCAACTGGTCTTCTGGCTCACACCCACCACTTTCCCCCTCCCTGTCCCACTGCCCACAGTGTATTTGCTACATAGCAGCTAGAACATACTAAGCCATAAATAACATCATCTCTCTTCTTCAAATTCCTCCAACAACTGGCCCTTTACACAACAGTCAAACTCAGAGTCCTTAAATGGCTTACTAGACCGTATATGACCTGTCTGCCACTCTTTTTAACCTCTTCTGCTACCGTTTTGCTCCCACCCACTCTACTCCAGCAGCACAACATAGTTTCTTTGCTGATCCTGCTTTTGTACTTGCTCTTCCTCTGCCTGGAATACACTTTCCCCAGACATGTTTATAGCTAACTTCCTTCTGGGCTCTACTCAAACATCACTTCACTATTCTACACCCAGGTTACACTCTATCCCCCTTACCTGTTTTAATTTCCTCCATAGCCTTACTGCTTGACATTCCAAATACTGGATTATTGCTGATTCCCTCCTTGAGAATTTAATCTCATTGAGAACAGGAATGTAATGTTTCGTTAATCACTGTATTTAGTACAACCCAGCATGAACGAATGAATGAATGAAAGCAAATAAAGATTAGTCATCTTTTATTACCTAGGATATTTCTCCCTATCTAAAATCAATCTATCAACTGACAAAGTTTTAGATCACTGTCTCATTCTGATAGCTCTGCCTAGGTTTTCCCCTTTATATTAAAAAGCTTTATTCATTCATTCAAAAAACATTCACATACAGGCCCTACCATGTCCCAGGCAATAGGAGGCATTGAGATAAATAAGCTATGAATTCTGCCCATAAGAAATTTAGTTTGGGGAGGTACTGTGTCATTTCCAGAACGATGAAGTTGTAGTACTGGAAGTGAGTGTAACTCTAGGTTAATATATTAAATCTTTCATAACTGTTACAAAAATCAAACAATTTATTCAACAAAAAGAATATTCAAATTGCACTTTTCATGAAAATTGTTTCACCAATGTGACAACTTATGTGAAATTTAATTTGATTGGCTAATTTTATCAAATTTGTAAAAATCAAGACATTTAGTTCACTTTTCTAGAACCCCTATAGCTACATAAAATGACCTACTCATTATCCCCTGGATTCAATAACAGCTTAGATGAAACCTAAACCAGCTGCCAAGAAGCCTCTAATAGGCTTATTAATATTGTGTCTCAATACATTCATTGGTATAAATAATCCTCCAAATCCTTCTGGCTTTTAAAGAATGAGAGTTTTCCAGTAAAAGTTGTTTTAATTATTGTCTTTAACAATATATTTTTATGTATACATTGTCTAATGGGCAATAAGTTAAAATTCAAAATGTGATTAAAATCTGATTTAAAAATCACTCAAAATATAGATACTTTAATCATGAGTAATCATCAATTGATTTGCAGATGATAAATCCCCATAGAAAGGGCATTTGTTTGAAACAGCTGTTCAGTTTCAGTGAATTCAGAAAGTCATCTATTTGAAAACGTCATCTGATGCTTTTGATAATAATGGTCTTACTCAGATCAGAACCAAGAGAGCAATTGTAATCACTTGAGGTAGTGCCTCATTTTGATATACAAATGGTTATATACAAAAAGGAAAAGGCCCATTGAAAAAGCAGCCAAAAGATCTGGAAACAAAATGGTATCTAAAAAATGTAAGACTTTAATTTTTATCTATTCTTTCATAAATGAATCAAATTCTTTTTTAATTACTTATTTCAGCTAAATTTGTTTTGCCAAATTCTGTGATTTAAAAAAAAAAAAAAAGCTTTAAATTAAATTATAAAACCAGTTCACTGAAAGACACAAAGCTGTTCTCAAAACACCTGCTCTGCCAATTATCTCCTACACTTGAAAATCAATCATTATGTCTGGTGGCTAGTAAAGCACTGCTACTCTAAAAAATTTTAAATTTCTCCACTATAATTCAAAAACAAAGAAGACAATTCAAATTATCATTCTATAACTCAGTTAAGTGATGAGAGCACCTAATCATGGGTTTGTGTACAAGAATGGTATTTCTCAGAGTACAATCACAGGAAGGTTATAGCAGACTTGATTATTCTGAGACTCAAATTACTTTACTTAGTCACTTGAAAACTAATATTTTTAAACAATAAACACTGGAATTTTACAGCTTTGTGTAGTATCTGACCTATCGTCTCTCTAGAGCAATTCAGCTCATTTTATTTGGTGAAGAATGAACTAGTGATAATATTAGAACAAGAATTTCAAAGTATTCTTGAGGAAAGTAAAGCAGTTGATAGAAAATGTTCTCAGGCATTAGCACAGGAAAAACAGTGTCCCACCAACTATCATGGGATAAAAATTCTTTATTTTTAAAATCAGAAAATAATGGCAGAGAAACTAATAAAAGAAAAAACTGACCTGGGCACTTTTAAACTACAAAGTCAGAAAAAGTAACTACATTTACACCCCTGAGTCACATACAAGCCAGAAGCTCAGAAGTCATTCTTTACCCTTCTGCTCCCTCAACTGCCATATCCAAGTGGATCACCAAGTCAGATCATATTTCTTTCATATCCCTCACATTTCTCATTCTAATCCCCATTTCTCTATCTCTATTGCCAGGCCTTAGTTTAAACCACTGTAATTATCAAATCATTGCAACAAGCCTCATTATTAGTCTCCCTGGTTCTTTCAAAAGAGCAATAAAATAGACAAACCTCTGACAATCCTGAAAGTTTTTTTTCTTCAAGAAAAAAAAAAAAATAACAGAAACAAACAGCATCATTATAACAACAGTGGAAATTAATTAGGTACTATTTTGTAAAGTTAAACATTGTATACCCTATGATCCTGCAGTTCTTATCCTTGGTACTTATCTAAGAGAAAACTTGAGCAGAAATACGAACAGAAACACTCATAGCAACATGTCTGTAACAGCATAATCCTAGAAATAACCCAAATGTCTATAGATAGGAAAATAGATAAAATATGGTAAATTTGCAGGATGAAAGATTATACAGTGGTTAAAAAGGAATGAACTACAACTATATGCAATAAAAATGAATATTAGTAACGTGATATTTAACCAAATAAAGCAAGTCCAAAAGACATTTAGTATATTGTTTTTATAAAAAAAACCAAAAAATAAAATAACTTATTGCTTAGATAAATATATATACATGATAAAACTTTTATAAAATTTAAAAGACTGAAATACAAAGTTCAGGATGATAGCTAACATTTAGAGAGAGACAAGGAGAACACATAGGAAGGTGTAAATTACTAACAAGTTTTAAGAGGCTGGATTCACAGATATTATTTTATTGTTGTATATAAATACATACACACTAGATAAGCAGATCATGCACAGACCAGTGAGGATAATCATGAGCCAAGAATTATGTTTAGTGCAATTCTGTACAAACTGATGAAAAAATGTTAATATCTTTGGGAGGGGGATCAGGAATGAAAAGACAAAGATAATCAGAGATTAAGAATGGATTGAAAATCTTAGGAGAATAAGTGAAATCTTTTAATTATAAAAAGGACACAGGACTAGAGTCAAAGGGCCAGTTTCTTTTTCCCAGTCCTGTCACTAAGTTAACTAAGGCTAGTCACTTAACAGGTTAGTTTCCAAACAAAACTGACTACAGTCAGTCGGACTGAATTTTTCTTTCCTGAAACAAATGGCCTATACTTAATGTTATCAGGTATGAAATCTGGTCTTTTTTGGAAGATGTGTCATAACATTACTGGCTTCCCTTCCTTTCCTGGCCGGTCAACATTATCTACTACTTGTCACTAAACTATTTTGCCCACAAATAAGACAACTTAACTAATCATCCCAGCAGATTCTCATCATAACTTATACTGATTATTACAACCACTTAGACTGAACTTCAAAAGACACACATATCCTGGGAGAACAACTGTGAAATACATATTGTTCCTACAAAAAAGTATAAGTCAAATTTAACTAGGTTATGCTACAGTAACAAACAAATCTTGGTGGCTTAAAATAACTAAGATTTTATTCTTTCATGCTATATATCCATTGAGAGTTGACTGGGGCTCTGCTCCAAGTCTTCAAGGACCTAATCTGAAGTAGCAGCCACTATAGGAAGGGAACAAAGAGTGTGGCAGAGCATATACTAAAGCATATCTTAAAGCTTCCACCTAGGAGTATTATACATTACTTTAACTCACACTTCACTACCTAATGAAGTCACATGTCCATGTCTAATTTTAAGCAGACAGGAATTCCTACCATATTCCAAACAGGAGAACGAGGATATATGTGAATAATTTTCACAATTTCACAATGTTCTAGCATCTAGAGACAAATATCAAATGTAACATTAACATACTATTACATATTAAAATCTCAAGATTTTAAAGAAATAACCAACATAACTGGTTTTTTTTAACCTTTTTTTTATTGAGTTATAGTCATTTTACAATGTTGTGTCAAATTCCAGTGTAGAGCACAATTTTTCAGTTACACATGAACATACATACATTCATTGTCACATTCTCTTTTGCTGTGAGCCACAAGATCCTATATATATTTCCCTGTGCTACACAGTACAATCTTGTTTATCTATTCTACATTTTGAAATCCCAGTCTGTCCCTTCCCACTCACCATCCCCCTGGCAACCGCAAGTTTGTATTCTATGTCTATGAGTCTGTTTCTGTTTTGTATTTATGTTGTCTTTTTTTTTTTTTCCAGATTCTGCATATGAGCGATCTCATACGGTATTTTTCTTTCTCTTTCTGGCTTACTTCACTTAGAATGACATTCTCCAGGAACATCCATGTTGCTGCAAATGGCATTATGCTGTTGGTTTTTATGGCTGAATAGTATTCCACTGTATAAATATACCACGTCTTCTTTATCCAGTCATCTGTTGATGGACATTTAGTTTGTTTCCATGTCTTGACTATTGTAAATAGTGCTGCTATGAACACTGGGGTGCAGCAACATAATTGGTTTTTAAACAATTTAACAACATAAAAATTCAAGTAGCAAATACACATTCCTCTTTGTATTCTTGACTAAGACATTCAAATTACCCAAAGTTAGTTGTTCAACAGATCCTCCACTACAAAGGAAACAGTAGGAACAGAAAGATATTACTATTTTGAAAAACAGTAACTATAGATTTAAATTGTTTGATTTAAACTGAGAGGGAGGCAGCCTGCGCTAAAGGGTATTACAGTAAGAATGACACAGGTCTCATAAGATGTACCAATATGGAGGAAAGGGCTTGGAATTGGGATAGATGTAGGCCAGAGTGATCGCACTAAATACTGGAGAGGAATGTATATTGCAATCAATATTAACTAGAAGACTAGGAAACACTCTGGGCTACTATGTATGTAGCATATACTTAATAATGATTAAAGTACACAGAAGAAATGGGGTTCACTCTATGAACATAATAAAGGCAGAAAGGAAAAAGAACCTTGAAGACTTAGTCAAAAGTGAGATACGAAAGGCAGAGAGGCCTGATAACCTGAGAGGTATCATGATTTAGATTCTTCCTTGGAACTGAGTTGTACAAGAGTTGGTGAGGAGGAGGGACATTCAACCTCATGAACAACTGAACTGTAACAACTGAACCAGAGAGGTCCAACCAAGCCTGAGGTATGTAACTTCTGGAGGAGTATTATATAATCTTTGATGTCATATTAACATTTGATTTAAACATCTCAATATCTGAGAAGCTTTAGATGCCAAAAATAATCAAAATAAAATCCTTCCCTTCATCAGATAATTTTTATCATGACTTCTGACCTTTACAACCATTATCTACAAGCAAGTTCATTATTTAAATATTCATCTAGCAATTAGTATCTAGTATATGCAAATCCTGTTTTAAGAACTAAGGACAGAGAGACAAAAGACATTATCACTGGCCTTGAGGTGAGAAATAAAGAAAAGCAGACAACAACAACGAAGTGTGATAATCAGATTCTCAAGCACCACAAATGAGGACATCTGATAGTAGATACAGAGAACGAAGAAAGGCCTGGCACAATGAATAAATTCAATAACTACTAAAATGAAGAATGGCCTAATGTGATCTCTGGGACTTTAATTTGTAAAAGCCTATTATTTTGACTAGTGTATTAGTCAGGGATTAGTCAAAAGACAGAAAACATCAGTAATTTTAACAGAAATAATTCAACGTAAGATGTTAATCAGGAATTGGAGAACTGAAAAGGCAAATTAAATAAATAAATAAATAAATAAACAAACAAACAAACAAACAAACAGACTGACTGACTGACTGACTGACTGACTGACTGACTGACATAGATTGATAGTAACTGAAGGTAGCAGCTATGATTCCCCAGAGCTGAGGGAAACATAGGAAAGTGGCTGGAATTATTAAAACTCAGAAGCTTGGAGAAACCCTATGAAACTGGGACACAAATATCTGGGGGAAAAAAAAGTATTCTTTAAAAAACACTAAGAACACTAAGAACTTAAAGGAGGGTCCCTGCAAACTAAATTGGAGCCATTTGCCACTCCTATTCCTGCCAAGGTGTAACCCTGCTGCTTTGGATATAGACAGGAAGAAGTAAACAAGGTGGAGCAAATCCCTTGTCCCTCTCCTGTCTCCCACTGGTATCTTCTACTGGCAGAATGTAACAGCTGGCAAAAGAGAAATACAGTGTGCAGTGTTCCAGCTCCTACACCACAAAATAAAATTTAGAGGAGTGAGTCTGAAGCTGACAGAAAATAGCTTAATAGCCAGTACCACCTATAAATTTTATTTCTCCATTCTAAACATTCAAGGTAATATTCTGCAAATATTTAAAAATTATAAAATTCTAGTTAAATTAAGCTATTTGATTCTTCTCATGACTTTTGAGGAAATTATATATATAATCATGGCCAAAATAAGGACACCTATTTTAAAAACCCAATCTTTAAAAGAACATTCATTTCTGTACTCTATAATTAGGCAATGTATAGATCTTACAAAACAAACTCAGAATCTCAAGAGTTCAGTAAAACTTTGAAGGCTCAAATTTAAGGTTTACATGCAAACTTTAAACTCTCATCTACTCAAAAATCAAAGGAAAAGATTTATATGGATTAATGAATGGTCTGAATTGCTAAAATTTTAGATAAATGCTATTTCATTACTTTCAAAGGTAAGTAGCTTTTTCTTTTAGCCCATTTTTTTCCTAGTGATTAATTTTAATATTTTTTATTGCTTGAAATATTCCCAGTCTTTCTCTGCAATAGCTGACTTATGAATATATCATTTTCAGACATACCACATTTCACCAAATCTTCTATATCATCAATCATGGAACACAGCATTATGGCATAAACCACTAAGGGAAAAAAATGCTGCAAATTAAATTATGACTTCATGAGTTCTTAAAGACTTTTAAACTTACTGAAAGAACATTACATTAATAATCTAATGTATCTCAGAATACACTTTGATTAATAACTTTTATCATCAATTGCTGTTATATTGATTTTAGGAGTGCATGTAAGTATTTTGGTTTCTAAAACTTCAACTTTTATTTTTCTTGTAGCTTTGTTTACCTTATTTACTCAACAAATCCCTTTTTCCAGAGAGGGCAGAAATATTAATCTTCCCTCATTTCAAATTGGTAGGCTAAATAATTTCATTTAACACTTGCAAGGTGAAGGCAGGAGATGGGAAAGGATGGGGAGGAATGGGTACAAGGTTTTTATTTTGGGGTGATGAAAATGTTCTAAAATTAGATTATGGTGATGACTGTACAACTGCAAATATATTAAAAACATTGTAATTGGGTTTTATAGTACATACATTATATTTCAACAAAGCTGCTAATTGTATTTATGATCAATTCTTCTTTCTCATATCAAAACAATTGAACATAAAATATTCACAGAATACTTTTGAAATAACTAAAAAGAACTATACATTAGAGGATTCTCTAATTCAGGTGTCAGCAAACTTTATCTGCATGTAATTACCCAAGAGAAAATATTTAAGTCTTCGTGGGCCACATGTAATATCTGCCAAATGTTTTAAAAACAACCTTTAAAAATGTAGAGCCATTTAGCTCTAGGACTGTAGCTTGCTGACACTGCTCTAATCACACACTGCTTTATTTCAGAAAGCATGCAATCCAAAGTAGCCTATAGTAGTGACAATATTAATAAGGAAACACTAAACAGAAAAGCAGTTTCGATCTTTTGAGAAATTGTTTTGTCCTCTCATGTACCACTGCTGTGCATTGGGGAGTGGAGGGGACTGGATACAAAAATTATTTTTACACAATAAATCAGATATTCTAGATGTATCTTCTTAGTATCCAAGGTACATTATTAGAAGAAGCCAGCTCTCAGATATTTATAATTAATAACTCACATGCCATTCATCTCCAAAAAATATTTGAGGGGACAAAGACAATTATAGAAGTGACTCACAGTTATACACCTATACATCTAATCAAAATTCACATCATTTCCAGTTTTGAAAGGAAGTAAATCAAACAGCATTTTTATAATTAGAATTACCAGTACAGTTTTTCACACAGGGTTCCATAAGTGCTACTTGTTCTAGAGATTGTGACTTAAAAGAGTAAACATTGGTTTTTGTACTTAGCACCTTGAATGAGAGCTCACAGTGCTTGAAGGTGATCAGAGATCTCCATTAGCAGCTTCCTGTCTGTGGGCCCCTTGAGGTAGTATATTCTTTAGAATTCCATGTAATATATGAATATAACACTCTCACATGTGTGACTTCTTTACTCAGCATAGTGATTATGAGATTAATCTGTGCTGTTGCGCATATCAATAGCCTGTTTCTGTTACATATATCAATAGTCTGTTTCTGTTACTGAAGAATATGCCATTGTATGGATGGATATACCACATTCTCTGCATTCACCTGTTAATGAACACATGGGATGTTCCCAGTGTTTGAACATTCTTGTACAAATCTTTTTTGCTGGGTCACATGGTAGATATACGTTTAATTTTCTAAAGAATGTCCAGTTTTCCAAAGTGACTGTACCAGTTAGTTTTATATTCCAACCTGCAATGGATATGTTCCAGTTGTTTGACATCCTCACAAATTCTGGTATTATCTACATTTTTTAAACTTTAGCCATTTTGATGAGTGACATCTCACTGTCATTTGAATTTGCATTTTCCTAGTTACTAATGATTTTGACCATCTTTTTACATGCTTATTACTTACAATGTCTTCAAATCTTTTGTCCGTTTTTACTTGAGTTATTTGCTTGCTAAATCCTTATGTATTATGTAAGTCCTCTGTCAGACATGTGTAACAAATTTTTTTTCTCGTTCTGTGGCTCGCTTCTCTTAATACTGTCTTTTAAAACACAAACATTTTAAATTTTGATAGTCTTATATTACACTTTTTTACAGTTGGTTCTCTTTGTGTCCTAAGAAAATTTTAGTACCATTAGCTCACAAATATTCTTCTGTATGTTCTTCTACGAGTTTAACAGTTTTAGCCTTTCAGTTTAAGTCTATTACCTACTTTGAATTACCTTTTGTATTTGGTGTGAATTAAGGGTCGATGTTCATTTTTCTACTGACTTTTTTTTGTCTGCTTGTTCTATCAGAGAAGTCTATGAGAGAGGACCATTAAAACTACAATTGTAATTGTGAACTTACCTGTTTCTTCAGTTCAGTCAATTTTTGCTTTACATACTTTGAAGCTATGTAATTATGCACATACAAATTAGAACTGTTATCTTCCTAATGAGTTGACCCTTTTAATATTATCCCCTTTTACCTCCAATGTTTCTTAGCTTAAAGCCATTAATATTTGTATAGTCACATTAGCCTTCTCTTGGCTAACGTTTGCACACTATATTGTTTTCCATCTTTTTATTTTGAACCTCTATTTATGCTCTTCAAACATCATATAGTTGGGTTTTGCTTTTTTATTCAGTCTGATAATGTGTCTTTTAATGGGAACATTTAGCCCATTTTCATTTAATTATTGATATAGTTGAGTTTAAGTCTACCATCTATTTATTTTATCCATTTGTCCCATTGTTCTCTTTCTTCCCCTTTTTCTTTTCTAATAATTAACCAAGCATTTTTTTTACTATTCTATTTTGTGTATTATATAGACTTCTTTTAGCATCATTCTTTCAGTGGTTACTGTAAAATATACAAAGATACATCTTTATTTTCTATCTTATATTAATATTTTTACCATGTCCCCAACAATGAGAGATTGTTAACAAATGCATTTACTTCCTTTTTTCACTATTGCTATCACATAATTCTACATATAGTGGTCCCCCCCTTATGTGTAGTTTCACCTTCTGTGGTTTCAGTTACCTGTAGTCAACTGCATTATGAAAATATTAAATAAGAAATTCCAGAAATAAATAATTTGTAAGTTTTAAATTGCACACCATTCTGAATAGTGTGATGAAATCTCACTTCGTCCTGCTCTTTCCCACCCAGGATGTGAATCATCCCTTTGTCCAATATATCCACGCTGGATACACTACTAGCCCCATTAGTCACTTAGTAGCCATCACTTACTAGCCATCTCAGTTATCAGATCGACTGTCATGGCATCACAGTGTTTGCATTCAAGTAACCATCCAAAATTTTATTTTCTAATAGCCCCAAAGCTGAAGCATAGAGATGCTTCCAATTTGGGTATTCTCTTACTGTGCCTAATTTATAAACTGAACTTTAGCACAGATATGTATGGATAGGAAAAAACAGTATATACTGGATTCAGTAATACCCAGTTTCAGGTACTTATTGACAGTCCTGAAATACATCCCTCATGGATAAGGAGGGACAACTGTACATTATATTGTTTTCGAATATAATACTGTTATATTAGACATTGTTAATACTGCTAATTTAAGCAGTTAATAATCTTTCCCACCAGATTGAGTCTTTTCAGTGTTCTCCATTCCATCATTCTTCCATCTGAGATTTTGTTTTTTCCTCTAGCTTGGTGAGCTTCCTTAAGTGCAGGTATGCTGCTGATGGCTTCTCTCATTTATCTCACTTTGCTTCTTGAATGATACACTTGCTAAGTACAAAATTACTGGTTGGCAGTTTTTTCTTTGAGCACTTAAAAAATGTTGTTCTACTGTCTTCTGAATTCTGTAGTCTGCTGAAAAGCTGACTTGCAAAATTCTTGTAATTTCCCTGTAAGTAACACGTCTTTCTTCCTCTGACAGCTTTTAAGGTTTTTCTTTTACATGTGGATTTTTAGCACTGCAATCCCAAACTGTGTGCTGAAGGAAACACTACAACATTTGTCAGACACTGTACTAACTGCTAATATTAAGTTGGTGGAACTAACTACTTAATAAATAGAATGGTTAGTTTTTTCTTTCAACTCAGTGGTGCAGTGAAAAAGTTTCAGAGATACTAAGGCTGAGTGTGGTTTCCTTTGTTATTTATTCTGTTTTGGGTTCACTGAGCTTCCTGTGAATCACTGGTTTGCAATGTTAACAGTTTGGAAAAAATAGTCATTTCTTCAAATACTGTTTCTGCCCCATTTCCCCTTTTTCCTTACTGTCTTAATCTGTACAGGATGCTATAACAAAATATCACAAACTAGGTAGCTTATAAACAACAGAAATTTATTTCTCACAATCTGGAAGCTAGAAGTCTGAGATCAAAGTGCCAGCATGGTCATGTAAGCTACAGACTTCTTGTATCCTCACATGGTAGAAGGGGCTGGGGAGCTCTCTGGAGTTCTCGTAATATGAGCATTAATTCCATGTATGAGGGCTCTACCCTCATGACCTAAGCACCTCCCCAAAGGCCCCACCTCCTAATATCATCACACTCGTCATCAGGATTTCAACATATGAAATTTGGGGGAACATAAACATTTGGATCATAGCACTCAATTTTTTTTTTTTTTAAATATTGTTCTGTTTCTTTTCATCTTGTTTTCTCTCTGCACTTTAAACACAGCCTCATAAGAACCTTCCCGGGGGGTATTCTCAAGAAAGTATTATAGGAAATCACTTCAGTATGCTTGGTCTGCTACTCTACTTCCTAAAATGAGGAAATGAAAATACTTTACTCTATGTTCCACAAATGCACCTCAAACGCTGCCTTGAAAAAAATTCAAAATCAGCAAGTTACTCCTCTCTTTTAGGGAGAGAGCTAAGAATCCAGCCCTACATTTAGTTTCATCCATGGAAAAAACTATTTAACGTGTTCAAGGACTTTAGAGGTCACCACAACAGTATATAACAGAACAGTATATAAGGAAGGTACTGAACCTGCAACAGCATTACATGGTTACAATGAAATCTTTCTCAGACACCAAACCTTTGTCTATTTATCACAAATATTTTCTGCCAAATTAATAATCCTCATTAAATTTTTTAAAGTTTTAAAACTGTCCTTAAACATATCATTCAATATTAAAATTAAGGTAAAATTGATTTTTCCTCAAAGATGAAATATGTATTAATAGCCACAATATAGATAATTCATTTACCAATTTACTGTTAAAATAACATAAATACCACTACTAGGTACCCAGCCTTATGGAGTTTATAGTTTTCACATCTTATTTGATTCTTTGAACAATTCCATGAGGTAAAAAAGGCATTATTATTTACCATTCCCTTTATACAAATGAGAAAATAAAAGCTCAAAACTTAAGCAACTCATTAGTCATTAAGTTACTAAATAAATCCTGATAAAGCCAAAATTAACATCCTATATGCGCTTTCCATTAACCTATACACAAATAAGTTGGTTCTTTTGCAGATTACAAGTGAAACACATATTGTCTTTCCTTTTAATTCTGTGAAATTGGGTAATATTCTTGAGTAAAATAAGTCAAACCATTTGTGATCATCATTTTCAAAAGAAAAACCACAACTTAAAATAATTTTACCAGTATCAAATTATCTGAAAATCAACAGATTTTGCTTACTATTGTACCAAAATGTGCTTAACAAATTATTTCCTAATGAGGGCATCTTATCTGCTATTTTTTTAATGTATTTTTAAACGAGGCTTATACGAAGTAGACAATACTATAAATAGCACACTTGCAGAAGACCTGTAAATATTCCTCCTTCCTCCTCAGTAGGCCTGCAAACATTTCTCCTTGGGCTGAATCATAAAGACAAGTTCCAGACTCAATTCCACAAATGATTAGAAAAATTTTCAACTATTCCTGGTTATATTTCAATGCTTCTGAGAGATTTCTGACAAATGGAAGGACAAAAAGCCTCCAGAAAACTTTCCACAGCTATCCCACCTTCCTAGTCAGTGTTATTTTTAAATGAAGTTTCTTAAAATTATTAATACTCTTTATGAGAACAGTATTGTCACATGTTAGACATTCCACCAGAGAAATAGGCCATACCCGTTATTGTATGAACACTGATGTTACCCTTCTTACATAGCAAGCCATTTTTGTCATTACTTTCATGGGCAGTATAACCCAGTCCTTCACATGATAGAAAGTAAAATATCCAGATGATATGCTTCCTTAGTTCTAAGTATACTAAACCACAGCCACCACCTGATACATTATGGTATTATATAATACCTGATATATCTAGTATATTGCAATATGTAGGATAAACAGACATGAAGAAAGTAAAAATTATCTCTGAAAAATAAAAGGTGGAATTATAAGCTGTTATTCCACTATCCAAAAAAAAAAAAAAAAAACTTAGTTAATGGTAATTCATGCTTGTTTAAAGTATTTGGCTAAGGCTAAGACCCATAATTTGATCCTTATATAAACCAATTAGCTTTGCACTACTAGGCATATGTCCATAACCCTGGACATTTAGAAATGGTAAATACATATCAGTGGTCTCATGAGAATTTAGCAATGATTATAGGTGGCTCAATGTCATGAATTATGAGGAAGATACACAAAGGATATAACCTTGGTTAGGTATCTGGGTCCTTTTCTATTTTCTGGGTACAAATATAATAACTACATTGAGTGAACAAAATTTTAACACTTACAAAACATCTAAATATATATTTTTACCTCCTTATTTCCTTTTATCCTCTCATTGCATGACATTTTAAATAATTTCTACTCTTGCTTATTTTGCTCTAACTCAATATGTCCTCCAAGAGCAACTGAGCACTTGAATTTCTTACTAGCAACAGAAATAAGAAATATGTGAACTATAATTAATGAATTAAAGCAGACTCAGGGTTATTCCAATAATAATGTCACTCAAAAATCAATGAGAGACGAATCGCTTTACAGTTTATGAACTCGAAATTGCTCACAATTCTGTCTCTCTTATCTATAGTTTTCCATATATGAAACTATCTTTGCTGTCAGGTGAGTCATAGCAGAAACAAAATTGAAATTTTCTATAAAATTCAGTAAAACCTCTATTAGTGACTGGTATGAATATTCAGAGAATAATAGGAGGCCCAGATTTATCAAAGGATAGTAATTGTCTAAAAATGTATATATCAAGAAACACTGGTCTACTACCTAACACAGACAAGATATTTGTTACACTCTGGTGTGCTTTTTTAGGAAAAGGGTGGGTTTACAGACAGTCTCAGGTCTATTTCTACACTGCTTCTATAAGAATGGCCTAGGAATATTTCAATAGGAAAATAATGAGTAGAGGAGGGGAGGGACTATTTCTCTATTCAACAAATAATAATACATTTAGACTTGTTCCTTTTACTGTTCTGAATCCACCTGTATAAAGTATAAAACAGAAAGTCAATAGGTCACAATCTTTAAATGTGGCTATATGTTCCCGTGCTATTTTCTGGTTAGAAGTTCGGAAGTGACTTGAATTGTTCCCTCTCTCAAAGGTAGGAAATGAGAGGTTATCCTGAGGTCAGCATCTTCTAATGTGGCTCTTGATTTAAATTGTGTTAACTTGCTCTGCTCCAGGATGAAAGCAATTATGACCAGATCAATGTGCTCTGCAGCTGGTTAGTCAGCTGCTGCAGAGGAGGCAGCCAGCAAAACAGCTTTGGGGCCCTCTCTGGGCACTGTGCCTCTTAAGATTTGAGTGCAGGCCAATCTCTGTTGCCACTAATTCTTCAAAGGTATTTTTAGCTGCTCAAGATAAGAAGTAAAATAAACATAAATAGGAAATATCCTCCTTTTAATTTTTCAAGTTAAGCTGTTAACTGTTGAAGTGTTCCACACCGAGTGCAACACCCACCAGAAAATGGTATTTTTACACCTCTATATGAAACCATTATACTGGCTCAAGAGTCTATCTGAGAAGCATCAGCTGACTCCTTGGAAAAAGAAATTTAAAAGGAAGCCACTCCATGGATTTTTTTGGGGGGGGGGGCAAGCAAGGCTAGATAGAAAGGAGCATAAGAGGGTTCCCAAACCTCAGTGACTACAAAGTCTCAAAGGAAACGGCTTGAATACAAAATTTTATGACCACTCCTGTAACCACAAGTGGTACTAACTATGAAATCACAGCATATTCCAATTTTACTACAAAAGAAACCCATGTTAAAGTTTGAAAAAGTGCTTCAATCCTACTGCTAATTTTCTTTCAAGTCAGAGTTCAAAAAAATGAAAGAGACTGGTACGATCACTGAAAATAAGAACTGACAAACCAACTCAGGACCAGTCCAGTAATCAAGTTGCTAATTCAGGGAATCACAAAAATGGAAAAAAATTAAACTTAAGTATCGTTCACATTTTAACTTAAAACATTCAAATGTTATCTTACTCTCCTAGATTTGTATGACCTTTCCAAGATTTTAGTTGTCTTCCTTACATCTTCCTTACATCTACTTCAAGATTTATTTTTAAGTAACCTGCCTTTGTTAAGTCTTTCTGCAGTTTTCACTGAAGTATCTCTCTTTATACATTGATACTGGTTTTGGTAGTATTTGATTAGATGATGTAATTACAGTAACAAGTAAAGCTGGCATACAACAACTGGTAGGAAAAGAATGTAAGGTCAAACTAAAGAAAAGCATCGTAGCCACCGGTTAGTATTAAACATGCCATGGTTAAAAAAAAAAAAAAATGCCATGGTCATCCATCAGTAGTCCTACAGAGGGAAGGGAGGCCACAAATCAGTCAGAGAATCTACTATACCCTCAATTGCCTTCTTAAATGCTATACACGGGGTCTCTACAAGCATGCAATGACCTATGTTATCCAAAATACTAAAACTAAACGTACCAAACTTCTTAACTACAGTATAGGTGGACAATCTGCTGACCAACTGTAATAAAATTCCTATGCAATGTTAAATAATACTCTTAAACTGGAAAAGAATTTAACCAGAAAAAAAAAGAAAGGAACCAAACTCAGTATTATAGTTAAACAAAAATTTTATTGCACAATCTTATCAGTCCATCTCTGTGAATGTGGTTAATTTCTTTTTAAAAAAAATAAGGTTAAATTCCACTATAAGAAACTTGCCTTTAATTTCATTCTTATAACAAATACTGTTAATGCTGGTATCATCTAAGATTTGCTGATTATTTTATACAGAAATTTAAAATATTTATTATAAGATTTGACCTGATGCTTAAAAATCAGTTTCTATTTTTATCATGCTTTGGGGCAAGGTTTATAGTGAGCTCCTAGGTACCTGAGTACATGTTCATTTGTATGACTGCTTTCATAATAACAGGCAGAAAATGTGATTAAAATTCAAGTCATTAGGTGTGCAAACAATCAATAGGAAAGAAAACCTAATGGCAGTCACCAAGGCTCTCCAGAATTCATGAGTAGTGAGAGATGGTAAAATGGGTATGAATTCATTATTACTGAACTCCAGAATGTATTTTACTCTAATTTTATTCCAATGTTGGGGGGTCATCGTTTAATTACAGTTAGTGAGATGATCAACTTAACAGATTTTTTTAAAGTGTGTGGAGCATTAAAATGGTTCTCAAGGAGTCCAAGATAGACGCCTTTGTGGTTCCAACTGCTTCCAAAAATACATCTTCTTTTACCAAGGAGAAAATAACACTTTTTTCTGACACTCAATTTGATTTTTTTTAATCTGGAAATTTAAAAGTAGCAGCATAGGTCTCTTGCTTTAAGCATATCACACCAAGTACACTTTTCCTGGAGCCCTAATGTGTATTTACTTTCTGTGTACACATTTCACTAGCATTACTATTTCTCTGACATCCTCAGTGACACAAAAGGATAGAGAAAAGTTCCATATATTCTTTTTCTATTCCTTCTGTAAGCAGAACGGATTAAACTTAATAATTTTCATTGATTGTACAGAAGACTCATACCACTTAATAATCATTGCCCTAGAATGAAATAATTGCTACAACTTAACTATTCAACCTAACACCGGTTTTGATCCAAAATTTAATTTACCAAGGACAACCTGAAAGATCTGATCAAATAAATTAGTCTCAGCATTAAAATTATGAGCAATTTTCTGTTTGTAAAGTTAACCGAGTAATTCACAAGTTTATGTCTCTATACCCTGGCAACTATATCCTTCAGAAGTGATTAGAAATATATAGAAAAATGACTAGTACCTAAGTGATATTAACGAACAATTTTTCTCTCAATAAGTAAGATTTAAGTTTTGGTACTTACCTATTCTTTAGGTAAAATTATCTTTTAACTGTTAAAAGATCTGGCCTTTTATCAATATTCTCCTCCTGCAGGAGTCGAAGTAATAAAATATACTTTACGTAACAATAAGGGAATTTTTAAAAGACAAAATTAACCTTTCACATTATATAATTTTTCAGCAATCATTTTAAAATATAAGATCTCTGTGAGACCACTATAAGTCAATGTTATCAAGGAAATGACATCTTTTCCCGTTTTTATGTGATAGGAAAAGTAGTTAATATTATATGCCAATCTGTTCTAGTACTTTATTTACATTAACTCTTTAACTATCACAGTAATACTGTAATATTAAAATTATACTCGTTTTACATATCTAAAACTCAGTCACTGAAGAGTTAAAAACTTACTCAAGGTTACAGCCAGTAAGCAGAAGTTGGTTGGAGCCCAAGTAACGTTAAGACCCTACCTAGTCCGTGCTCTTAACTGCTACATAATCACCCAGAATAGGGTTTAACACATTGCTTCACTCAATAAATTATGAATTGTCTGAGCACTGTTTTTCTTTCTCCCAGGAGTTATAAAAATCAGTGTTTGAGAAATAAGGCACAAGTTAATCCTCTGTCCTCCCCTTATTCTACTTTTACCTAGACAGAAAATACCTGGACAGTATTCCCTACACTATGCTCTCATAATCTTCATATACCTCATTTATAGAGCACCTTCCTATTTGTTTCTAAATAGTTTAAGCACTAGATTAAAAACAGTTTCAGAGACCAAAGAACATTTTGCTTTTTTTCCCCTCCAATTTTGTAGTGAAGTATAGTTGATTTACAATGTTAGTTTCAGGTGTACAGCAAAGTGAGTCAGGTATACATAATATATTTTTTTCTTTCTGGATTATTTTCCATTATCTGCTATTACATGAAATTGAATATAGTTCCCTGTGCTATACAGTAGGTCTTTGTTGTTTATCTATTTTATATATAGTAATGTGTGTCTTAAACCTCAATCCGTAATTTATCCCTCCCCACCCTTTCCCCTTTGGTAACCATAGTTTGTTTCCTATGTCTGTGAGTCTGTTTTTGGTTTGTAAATAGAATTTGTATCTTTTTTTTTAGATTCCACATATAAGTGTTATCATATGATATCTGTCTTTCTCTGTCCGACTTACTTCACTCAATATGATATCTCTAGGTCCATTCATGTTGCTGCAAATGGCATTATTTCATTCTTTTTTATGCCTGAATAATGCTGTTTGTTTTTAAATACCATTTCCTTGTGTACGTCCTAGCTCTAAGAAGGTCCAGATAAGTGCTGGACAGGACAGAAAGGAGAGCAGTTTAAAAAGTCACTTTCTAGAGTAATTTATAAGTAAGAGGAGACATAAATCTTACTGAGTTTAGGATATTTTGCAAATATAATCAAATAGTCCAAAATGCATGCAAAAAAAATTAGAACATATCTCAGGTAACATTTTTGACTAAGCTCTATGAACAGTAAGATTTTACTAGCAACTGTATATAACTTTATTTGATTTGATTTCCACAAAAGCCTTATGAGTTGGTATGTATTGCTCTGTCTATTTTTGCAAATGAGGAAAACAGACTCAAAAAGGTTAATGAATTTGCCTAAGATCATACAGCTTGCAAGCCTTGTCATTTCCAAAAGAGGGAAAGGAACAGAAAAATCAAAGCCTACAGCTACAAGGGTATTCACAGAGGAAGGTATTCAGTAGTAGACTGGAGAAATGGAATTCAGTGAGTTACTACAGTATAACAGGAATAGTCCCTAAGAATATTCAATTGAAAAAGGAAAATCAAGGGCAGGATTAGGATCCAATTTCATTCTGCTCTAAAGCAGAAGTTCTTCAAGTGCGGTCTACGAAATCTTTAAAGGGGGATCCGGAGGTCAAAACTATCTTAAAAATAATACTAAGAACTTATTTGCCTTTTTTACTTTTCATTCACAAAACTGGAGGTTTTCAGAGACTACATTTCCACAGAATATTGCAATAGACTGAAATGCAAAAGTAGATGTGAGAATCCAGCTATCTTCTATTGAGCTAGACATTAAAGAGATTTGCAAATATGTAAAACAATGCTACTCAACATATTTTTTGAAAAGTTATTTTTCATTTAAAAATATTTATGCTAATTTGTAACACTTGTTATTTTTAAGTAAATTAATGTTAAAATTAATGTAAAAATTAAGGAAGTTTTGGTCCTGAGGCCAAAAAGGTTGAAAAGCCACTGCTCTAAAAAGCTATTCTCAACCAATTCATAAATTTAAAATCTGGTCTTCTAAATTGATTTACTCACCAGGCTAAGTGGGCTATGTAAATGGAAAGTTCTTGAGTTTTACCATATTACAAACTCCTTAACTAGAGAAACATTTAAAAAAAAATTTGTGTCCCTCTTTACCCTCACCACATCACTCATATCTAAAAAAAATTTACTGTATCAAGCCAAATTACTTCATTGTACGTTTCTAAATTAACACTATACTTTCAACCTATATTACATAAAAGATTATATAACACTTCATCACCTCAAAATAAACTGAAAAGGAATGTCAACCCACAAAACTGTAAAGGTCAGACTTCGCCACATGGTGACACATGATGATCCCACTGATGTAAAGACATCCTGTAAGGCTCAGCTAATCATTCACTCAACTACCTCCTAACTTCAATAGTAGAAAATGTACAAAGCATTTTAGGAGAATTACGTAAAATATACACTTAGATATTTAAGAGACCACATTCTCACAGGTAATATAAGAATGAAACTTCGATTCCCTTCAAAAATAATAATTTAATACTATATCACATGACATATTTTTCAGTTACCACCAAGTAGAAAATTACGTACTCTTTATATGTTTTCAAAGTATAAATTTCACAAAATTCCTACTTCCTACATATTCATGTACATTTCACTGAGAATGTTCTTAGCATACTTGGCACAAGTAAATATGAATTAAAAAAAGAAAGTGAATAGGCAACTTTCTAGCCTTTCTCTCCAATAAACATCTGAACTGGATAAGTGAATGTGCTATTTTGTCATCGTGTAATTTGTGACACAATAATAGTTTACCACATTTTTAAAAAACTAACACTTTATTAAAGTTTTCATAAGACAAATTCTACTGGATAGTGGTCAGCTTTCCTCAGCAACAATGAAAGACTTTGGCAACATTAAAAATGCCAACACTCTTCAGCCTTCTGGTAAAGTTTTTCTTTGGGAAAGGAAGGGCTGTTTAGTGAAAAAACAAAACCAAACCAAAACACTCTTATTAAGTGGTCAGTTAATTTCGAAGATATTGGAAATACCTCCCAAAAGGAGTCTTCGTATGGCTGAACCACACATCGATTGTTCTCAAAATTTTAAAACTATCATCACCTTCAGAAAAGCCTTCTTGCGATTTTGGAGAAGCATACAAAATACTTAATCCTCTACCACATTACTTGCTAAATGGAAAATTAGAAACTGCTCACCTATCAATCCTAAAAGGGAGGGAATATAACAAGCCAATTAACAAGTGTGCTTAATTTACTTTATAAGATCATAGCAGAGGTCAGGGTGTAAGATTTCAATCAGAAGATTAAGAAGAAAATCTGTACCTGACTAAACTCCATAGCTACAACTCTGATATTTTCCAAAAGTTTTCATTTTTATTTCTGGCATGTTTTTCCTACTAATTCTACTTATTTAGGAAATCTTAGCGTATTAAAATAAGAAAACTAAAGTACTAAGTTAGATTAATACAAACTAAAGAAAAAAGAGGGTAAAATGTGCCTTTAAAAAACTATGAGGATGCAGAAAAATATTTTTAAAAGGTATTATCTAAAATTAACTGGGATTCTGACAAACAACATACTGTTCTGCTACCTGAATATATCCCTTAAGTGGAATTAAATGGATTCTATTTAATCAAAGATTCCAGTTAATCAAAGCTTGAGTGTAAGGGCCTAGATCCTTTCTTCTTTGCTTCATTATTGCTTACTCAGTCTTGATCTCAAAAGCTGAGAGATATCATATTCCTACATCTAATTAACACCCATGGTAAAATGTTCATTACATACATGCTTGGTACTGGTTGATGAAGGACTCATACCATACAGAAAGTCTGCTTGGTGTAGGAGAAAGCAAGAATAAGCCTAACACAAGTTCAAATCCTGATTCCTTCATGTAGATATTGGAAAGAGTGAGAAGTAGGACTTTGATAAACCCAACTTCAGTTTCCTCTTTAAAGAAGAGAATCAATTACCTCAAAAGGATGTGAGATCTAGATTAGAATGTATATATTGTGCCTAGTACATAGTAGGTATTCAACAAATGTAACTTCCTCCACTCTGTACTTCCAAGTTATGAACATCAAATATACATACTATATATAAAACTGCAGGCTACAAACCAATGACCTCCTTTCCTCAGAGTCAAAATGAGAAATTAAATAACTTTTATAGGATAATGTGGGAGCAAAATGGTAAAATTACTTCTAAGAAAATATTCTTGATTTCAAATAATTACCTTGCAAACAGAATTCCCTCTAGGCAATTGTTATGTGAAGAATGTCATGAAAGAATGGATAGTTCTGTGAATAATCTGTATTTTGTACATGCACAGAACTATTAAGAGAAAATTCATCATTAGGGCCAATAGGTCTTTCTCCACCTAGGTATGAAAGGCTTTTGTGTAGTGATCCCACAACTTTACAGCCACATCTCCAGAGATCATGTAACAATATCCTGGTTCTCTTTCTACCTCTCTTGCCATTCCTCTATAGGAATGGATTCTCTCTTTCTCCTCTCTCTCACACACAAGTATATCCATTATGCACTAGAACTCTTAAGGCCCAAATATTTTTCTTCTCACTATGCTTCCTCCTTAGGCAAACTTATCTAGGCACAAGGATTCAATCTAAACAATAACTCTCAATTTTCTATCTTTGATCCTTTTCTATCTCTTTTCTTAGCTGCAGAACCATATAACCAACTGCCCACTTGGGTATCTCAGACACCTTAATTGACAGTTAGGCTTAATTCCTCAGGGGAAAAAAATTTCAATGTCAAACTGCTCACCAAGAGAATGTATTGTCTTTGTAAATGGCCTAAGAATGAGACTTTTAATAAATACATTTTCAAATTACTGTGGCCCTGAATGAGCACTCAGAACTGAAACCATCTGCATTCAGAGTTTACAGTCTACAGTAACATCACTGTTCAGCTGTCTTCAATAACATGAATTTACTATTCCAGGAAACTCTTGCCCAGGCAGATAAGAACTGCAAGTAACTTCATTGTTCATTCCAGGAACTTCCCCCCAAAACCCATATAAACCAACATCAGACTATTCAACTTTTCAATAAATAGCAGCAAATGATTGTTCACTTTCCAAGACTCTGAAAAAAAATCTCACCTCAAAACTCTTCCTTTGCTATGTCTATCAATCCTAAAATATTACTATCATGATCCCTACTAATTCTAATTAAGATCCTGCATTGAAATACCTGTGTTACAGATTCCAAATCCTCAATAAATATCTCAACTTTGCTCTCCCTCCTAGCTTTGCTATTCTTTTCACCCACACATATACTCTTCCTCCCCCAGCAGATCCTACCAACTCAGGAAAGGTAGTGCTCTCCTTTATTACCCTAAACAATAAATTCAGCAAGTTATTTTTCATGGCATTTTCTAGGAGCCAACATTCCACAGCACTACCTGATAGTTTCCCAAATGTCTGTTAAAATTCAGTTCAGCAATACAAGTTTCATCACACGTAGTGTGAAGAAAATATGAATACCTTTATAAAATGTTATAAGAAATCAGCACTCTACGTTAGGTAACATCTGCTGACATTACTGTTTCCAGTTTCTTAAAAACCTAAAATAGCTAATTGGTCTACTACTTAAATTTTTAAATAATACCAAATAAAGAGATTACTAATATCAAAGAAGCCACAAAAACAGTGAGTTTCAAAAAATATGGGAGATAAATCACAGAGGTTTAATAATCTAAGCAGGTATCTTAGGAGAAACAGGATGGGGAAAAAACTCGAATGTATTAATAACCCACAACACTAATAAGCTAGAAGAAAAAAACTACTGTTAAATATACTAGAGTATAACAGTGAAAAGAAACTTTAAAGAAGTCTTCATTACTATAAAATTATTCTTAAACCATGATTTGGAATTAAGACACAATGAAATACTTAATACATTTTCCATAAAGTTGAAAATTCTTATCCACCAAAAGTAAATGTATAAGCATTTCTTTTACTATAAATCACTTAAGGCGTCTATAAGGCCATAGGCATGCTTACACAGGAATAATCAGAAAGAAAAGGTTAAGTACTTAAAACACCTCAATGATTAGAAGGAATTGAAGATTTTAAGATCTAAGTGTAAAAAAAAAAAAAAGAGATCACAAGTACTGAAAGATAATATGGATGAATTCCTTTACAATCTCGGGAGTGAAGACTTTTCTAACTATATTTCAAAATCCAAAAACATAAAAGAAAAAATTATATCACAATACAAAAAAGGAAAAATTTTGTGTGAAAAAATTTCATCAAGAATCTAAACATATATTCACAACCCATATCACAAAAAAAGGGCTAATCTCCCTATGGAGAACTTCTAAAACCAAGAAGAAAAAAGCCAACAACCGAATAGAAAAATAAAGAATATGAGAGTTCATAAAAAGGAAAAAAATTAAAATTCCCACTAAACATATGAAAACATACTCAGTGCCATTCATAACGAGAGAAACACAATAGTCTGAGTTACACCAGTTCACATGTATCAAACTGGCTAAGTTCCAAAAGTTTGAAAACACATTAAGCTGGTAAGACTATGGGAAAACAGCCTCTCAAACATTCAGGCAGCAGTATTTAAAAAAAAAAAAAAAAAAAAAGGCAATTTGACTATATCTAACAGAATTATAGAAACATTTACTTAAAATATTTTATAATAGTTTTAGATTTACAGAGAATTTCCAAAGATAGTACACAGAGTTACCCTACACCATTCACCTAGTTTCTGCTATTAAGATCTTATAATAGTATGGTACATTTGTCACAATTAATGAACCAAAACTGATACATTATAACTAATTAAAGTCTATTTTTTATTTAAAGATTTCATTAGTTTTTATCTAATGTCTTTTCTGTTCCAGGATCCCATGCAATATACCACATTATAGTAAAATCATCAGCTTCTTAGGCTCCTTTAGTCTGTGACAGTTTCTCGAACTTTCTGTTTTAGATGACCTTGACACTTTTGTTAAGTACCGTTCAGGTATTTTGTAGAATATTCCTCAATTGAGATTTGTCTGATGTTTTTCTCATTATCAGACTGGGGTCATAATTTGGGGGCAGGAAGAGCACAGAAGTGAAGTGCCATCATCATCATCACATCACATTATCAACATAATTTATGACTGCTGAAGCTATAACGAAATATCTTAGACTAGGTGGCTTATAAACGACTGAAATTTATTTCTCATAGTTCTGCAGGCTGAGAAGTCCAAGATCAAGGCCACTGTAGATTTCGTGTCAGGTGAGAGCCTTTTCTAGACTGCCGTCTTTTCACTGCGTCCTCACACTGCAAAAGGGGCAAGGGTTCTATCTCTCTGGGGTCTCTTACAAGGGCACTAATCCCATTTATGAGGATTCAACCCTCATGATATAAGCAATTCCCAAAGGCCCCACCTCTAGACACCATGACATTAGGGATTAGGTTTCAACAAATGAGTTTTGGGGAAGAACAAACTTTCAATCTATGGTATTAGTACTATACATTTATAGTACTTATTTATAATATATACACACAATATTTACAGTATTAAACTTTGGTCACATGCTGAGGTAGAGTCTGTCACGTTTCTCCTACTTCAAGTTACCTTTTCCCATTTTCCACTCCTTAAGAGGGGAGTTACATTATACTCCCTCATGGGCTGAATAGCTACATAAATTATCTGTAATTCTTCTAAACAGATTTGTCTACTCAATCCCCATTTATTTATTTATATCGGTATGGATTCATGGATGTTATTTTATATCTGAATTATAATACAATACTTTTTAAAATTATAGTACAGTTATATAATGTGTCAAATTTCTAGTGTATAACATGTTTCAGTCATACATATACATACATATTTTTTTTTCATATTCTTTTTCATTATAGGTTACTACAAGATTCTGAATATAGTTCCCTGTGCTATAATATACTATTTTATTTTGTTGCTAAAATTATTCTAGTATCAGCCATTGGGTACTTTTTCAGCTGACTCTTCTGCCCTGTTTACATCAGTTAGTCATTGTTTTTGTTTGAGTGCTTCCTTACTTTCCAGTATTAAAAGGTGTTCCAGGCTCATCCTGTGTGTTTATTTCCTGCCCCAGTCCTGGAATCAGCAATTTTTCCAAGGAACCTGGGTTGCTTTTATGGAGAACGGTATTAGACACCAACATCTGGATACTATTTTTGCTCATTACTACTGAGGTGTCATTTCGAGGCCTACTCAGCTGACAGAGGAAGGAAACACATGTGTGTATAAATTCATTTATCATCTGACCTGGAGATTCTTGTCCTTAGAGTCTACATCACACATTTGCTTATCCAAGTACAAAATGTTATATATACATTTTTCATTTGGCAAACTAATAGTAAAAGATAGAAAACAATTCAGGGATCCACATAGGACTGTGTGATCAAATATCAGAAGTACTACAAGTATCAAAAGTAAGGAAAAATCTTTACCTAGATATGGAGAAACCTCTAAAGCAAAATAACCATTTATTTACACTTGCAAAAAGAAAAACTGGAAGGATAAGACACTAAAAGAAATGCTTACCTATAAAAGGTGGAGAAGGAAAAACAGGAAGGAGAAAGCAAAAAGAAAACAAGACTTCTCTGTGTGTCTCTCTCTACATACTTTTGAGTTTGTAATCACCTTACTTATTGAAAAAAATTAAGTAGCTTTTACAAGGAATGTAAAATGCCTACAAAAGTAGGATTGGAAGGGTTCAAATAGTAAGGGGAAGGGAGACAATCATTTCTGAAGAGTTAAGTACAATGAGACAAGGCAGCTCTTGATTAGAGACAATTACATGTAGAAAAAAAATCACTTGCATGTGTCAGTAAAATAAAATACTGAAATGCACTACAGCTGCTAAAATTAGCCTATTCTCCGCATGAAAAAGTGCTCAATATCACTAATTATCAGAGAAATGCAAATCAAAACTACAATGAGGTATCACCTCACACCAGTCAGAATGGCCATCATTCAAAAGTCCACAAATGACAAATGCTGGAGAGGCTGTGGAGAAAAGGGAACACTCCCACACTGCTGGTGGGAATGCAGGTTGGTGCAGCCACTGTGGAAAATAGTATGGAGAGTCCTCAAAAGACTAGGAATAGACTTACCATATGACCCAGGAATCCCCCTCCTGGGCATATATCCAGAAGGAACCCTACTTCAAAAAGACACCTGTACCCCAATATTCATAGCAGCACTATTTACAATAGCCAAGACATGGAAACAGCCTAAATGTCCATCAACAGATGACTGGATAAAGAAGATGTGGTCTATTTATACAATGGAATACTATTCAGCCATAAAAAGCGACAACATAATGCCATTTGCAGCAACATGGATGTTCCTGGAGAATGTCATTCTAAGTGAAGTAAGCCAGAAAGAGAAAGAAAAAAACCATATGAGATCGCTCATATGTGGAATCTAAAAAAAAAAAAAAAAAAAAAAAAAAAAAGAATATAAATACAAAACAGAAACAGACTCACAGATATAGAATACAAACTTGTTGCCAAGGAGAGGGGTGAGAAGGGATAGACTGGGAGTTCAAAATTTGTAGATACGGACAGGCATATGCAGAAAAGATAAACAAGATTATACTGTATAGCACAGGGAAATATATACAAGATCTTGTGGTAGCTCACAGCGAAAAAAAAAATGTGACAGTGAATATACATATGTTCATATAGAACTGAAAAACTGTGTTCTACAATGGAATTTGACATAACATTGTAAAATGACTACAACTTAATAAAAAAGTTTAAAAAAATAAAAATAAGAATAAAATTAGCCTATTCTCAGAACTTAACTGAGTTACTATTAAATGAATAGTGTTGTATCATCACCTATGCTGTTAATACAGAGGTAAAGTCTAAAGAACTACAAAATCATTTGTATGGGCATAATTAGTATTTGTATTCTTGACTGGTATGCTGATATTCATAGTTAAAATTTAAAAAATATTAGGCCTACAAGCTATAAATTTATTATTTTTATCTCTTATTTCCCCAACAAAATGGTAAAACCATTTCTAACATATGGAAACATATCCTCATTGGAAGACAAAAAAGGCAAAGGGTTTGCAAATTAAAAAACATATCCAAGTGCTCCTAATAGATAGTGAAATAATTTTCATGTTTGGCATGAACCAAACCAGAAAAAAGGTGCACAGCTTTTTTAGCATTTCCAAAGTAAGGAAAGCAATCCCTTGAGGCTTCTTTCACAAAAGTTTCCATTAAACACTCAGAAGTAGCTCATTTGTAGATGTTCACAAAACTGTCCCAAAGGTTACTATAGAAGAAAATTATATTCTGCCTAAAAAAATATGTTCAGTAGCTCAATTCCATATATTAATAAAATCCAGTATCTCCCTCTATCATCTCATCTTCTACCAGTACCCCCATAAGCAATCTCTATTTCTACTACATCAAATACTTAATGGGATGATGGACAGTAACAATTATTTGCAAAGAATGTAAAATCTTTTTTCACACCTTTTTACATACTATTCTTTTATCCTAGGAAATGTTTCCCTTCATCTTCTCTATTTGTAAAGTTAATTATCTTTAGCATCATCTCTTCTGAGAAATCTACCTAATACCCTTGGCTAAATATCACTCTCTTCTCTTCAGGACAACTATTAAGTCCACCTTTAGTGAGAGCATGAATAAATGGACAAAATCTATCATAAGTTACCTAATTTTTACTGAGATGCTCTTTACATGGCAGAATGTGGACAATAAGTAAATAGAAGTCTATTTTGATTCCTTATGTAACTCTTACAGATGTGCTAACATAGTTAGGGTTACATTTTTATAGTAGAGAGATCAGTTTTAAGGAAAAAAAATGCAGACACCCATTTCTCCTTTTTCGCCTGCTATTTATAAAAGTAGAATAAAAATACATAAATAATATCAAATCATTGGGAGAAAATATTCAGTGTCTTGCCATACCAGATAGTAAAATATATTATAAAGAAGTAGTAATTAAAATAAGTTAGAGTTAGTGAATAAATGAATCACCAAAACAAATTATCTCTAATTTAAAAAAAAACCCTATATGTAGCAATTAGATATAAAACAAAGAAAATATCACAAAATAATGAAAGAAAAAACTGTAAGGATTCATAGACTGGTAACAGTCTCCTCCTCAGCAATTTGAGGGGAGTAATATAGCGGGAAAGAAAACAAAAGCAAAACCCAACATCCTAGCAATCAAAAAAATTCAAATATAATGATACCTTTCTACAAACAATTTATCAAAAGCAAATATTTTAAATAACAGTATCACCAAAACTAAATGTGGTATATTACTAGTGGCACTGGTACAACAGGCATTACCAGAAAAGGTTCACAGGTTTTGATTTGGGAATTTATACCTATCTACCCCAAGGAAATGTAAAATGGGAGCGATGTGTCACATGCTAAGAGTTTGTCCCTGCACAACTTAAAATAGTAAAAAATGAAAAGTAATAATTTAACAATTATCAGCCACTATGAAATGTTTAACCTTCCTTTGGTGGATTTATGTAACCACTGAAAATTATACCTGTAAGAATTATTACCAGCATAAAAAAAGTATGTTATATTATAAAAGGGATCTTAAACAAAAATATTAACTTTTATATATGAAAAAAAAATAAAGGGAATATTTGAAGATAACCATTATTAGGGAATTTAGATTATGGTCTATTTTCTACATTATAATATGTTCTTATATTTAAAAGATAATTTTCAAAAAATAATAATTGAGACAATAAAGACAGAACAGTAAGACACTGGTAAGAAACTAATTAAACAAGAAGGGCATTACTCTGAGGTGCCTCTAATGCCTTGGTAACTTACATAAGCAAACCAAAACCAAAGCCAGAGTCAATGTACTTGAATTTAAGAAAATAAAAACTGAAGAACATCCAATCACAACCAACCAACAAGGCTTTCCCAAATAAAACAACTGCTTAAACTATAGCCAATCAAATAATTTCTCCGCTTTGCTTCCACATCTTCTCTATAAAAATCTCCACCCTGGCTCCTGCTGGTAGAAAACTCCTAACCACTTTGACTTGGCACTGCCTGATTCGAACCAATGGATGCTCAAATAAAGTTGAAAATTTTAATGAGCCTCAGTTTACCTTTTAACAAATCAAACTAAAAAAGCAAGACAAAAACATTCACCAAAGGGATAAATGAATAAAATAAATAGAACAGAAGTCTTTTATACTTTAAATTAAGAAAACCTCCCCCCCAAACACCATAAAAGTAGGAAATCCAAAACAGAATAAAAAGGGAGAAAAAACAAGATGAAATAATGGAAAAGTTTTAAATACTCTGCCTTTAAGTTTAATTTATGTATGAATGCTTCCTCCCCTTGACTAAGTCCTTGAACAATGACTCTAAAACTCAAGAATTACTTGAACTGTTTTAAAATAAAAAACAAACCCAAACCCAGAATTTTCAATTCCGTTTTTCTGGGACAGAGCCTGAGATTTTACACACACACAGGCATCTAGCTTTTTTTTTTTTTTTTTTTAAATTTTAAATCAACAAGAATTTGTCTTAAGTTCAAGTTAAGGCCACTGACCTAGAAGAACATAAGATAATAAACAAAAACTTAATAATAAGTAGTAAATATCCAAGTAGATTTTATGACAAAGGAAAAATGCAAAACCAGTTTCTTCTTTTGATGGATAAGTTGTATGACCTATTCTATTTTAACTTCAGAAAATCTGAGTTACACAGAAAAGTCATCAACAAGGAGTGCAAATACTGTCTAGACTGTTAAGACGTCAAGCAAATGATATAGCACAGGCCTGAAGAAGGGAAGACAGGGCAAATGGTTACAAGATATATTTAGCTAGCCCTAAGGAAAAGCTTATCAATGTGTTCATCATGAAGAATATGATAGCTTTATTCCTAATGGTCACTAAGAAACAACAATGAATATCCTACATTATTTAGTCTACTAGTCTATATTATCCCTCTCCCCTCAATATACCTAAATGATGCAACAAACACCCAGTAGTAACACTAATAAGCTGATTCTCAAATTGGGTGAGACTAGAGAGGCATATTAGGAAATCCAGAGGGTATGCATAGTTTAAAAGTCAGACATGTTATGATTCAACTGTCCTTGTCACTTATTTAGACATTTATCAACCTGAAGGAATAGATCTGCTGAACAATTTTAGTACCATACCAATAGTTTTCCCCATTATACTACAGAGTAATAACAAAAATAACTGCTGTGAGTGCTCACAAGATGCAAGGTACTATGCAAAGTGCTTTACACATATCATTTCATTCAATATCCACAACCCTATGAAGCAGTTCTGTCATTCCTAACTTTACAGAGAAAAACTGACCCTTAAGAATTTAATTAGATGAAAATCATAGTTATCAGTTATTACTGAAGTAGTTTTTATGGGGGGAAAAAATGAAAACTATAACCAACTCTAAACTTTATAAACAGAAATGAGAGCTGCAGATTTTTTTCCAAAAACTTACACCTAAAATAAAACATGTCCACCATTTTATAGCTTCTTGAAAAGAAAAAGGATAAGAGGAAAACAGAAATATAAACAGTATTTGTAGAAGGGGGAGGGGCAAAAATCCATGCTCACAAACTTCTGAGCAAAAATTACTGACAAGTACAATGCTGACTCTGCTGTTTCTAGAGCGACAAAATGTAGGTAAGTTATGATCTTGAAAACTGATATAAAAATGCTTAATGTTTTAAGACCACATAATAAATTGAGGACTATGAAGAAACATCGAATCTTACAAATTATGAACACTAATTTTTAAATATCATAATTCAAAAGATGTTATCAAGCTATAATCTGATTTCTAAAATAAATCTAGTTCTTATAACACACCATAACAGAGGTATACTGTAAAACTCAATTTTAAAAACCTTTCAACAAAATTTCTTTAATTTTAAAAGTAAACCATAAAGCAGTTTTTATTTAGTAAATTAGGGTTAAATTAGTCATGGCCCAGAAAGAGTTAAGAATTAATTTTGATATAGTAGAAAATAAAAAGCCATCAAAATTTTGAGTATTGGAGCTGCATGTAGAAGGTATCTGTGTGAGAGTAATCTAGAAGCAGTTGGTAGCCCAATTTGGAGGGGCAGTGACTTGGTATTATTGGGCCTTTTTAATTACACGTGAGCTATACTAACTTGTTAGTGAAAATAGAGAGAAAAGGGCTGTACTCTTCAAAGGTCGTTATCTTTTAGACAGAATGTAAAATTATGATATCTATATGTAAATAAAATGCCTATTTCTAAAGGTCTGAAACATTGGTTAGTATCAAGAGTAAGATATGGATAAAATTTCATTCTTAATGAAATCCAGCTCTGATAAAGGTACAGTAACTAAGAGACAATAATGTCTGGGAGACAACTAGAAAAGAACTCAGAAAAAGAGGTCTGGATTAGAAACAAAGATGTAGAGATTATTAGCACATAGGTGATAAGAACAAAGCACTAAATATGGATGAGAATGCCCAGAGAACATGTGAAACATGAGAAGAGGGAGAGGGGACAGAATATTCCAGACAACCAACGTTGCTGTTATTTCACATGTTAAAATACCACCACATTAAACATGTACAATGACTAACACAATGCTGAGGATATAATAAATGCTTTAAAAATACTTACTGATTACATCCCTGAATTAATTATTTATAGTAGGCACTCAACCTATTAGATTTACTGATAGATATCAATTAATTCATTTTCCAAGTTGGCCAACAGAGAGAGGAAAACAGGCTAGAAAAGGTAAGTTACACTTAAATTTATTCAATACATTTTTCTGGTTCTTGGCAATTCCTCTTTCCACGTAAATATTTTGCAGATATCAAAATAATTGACAAATAAAAGGCCTGGGAGCAAAATAAAGGCAAGAATTCATTAATGACAGTAAGAATGTTTGGTTTAATATCCCACAGAAATTTTTTTTAAAAGCCAGTCTAATAGGTCTTCTCTCCATCAGTTCAAAGAAACTGCCAACAACGTAGCTTGAATGCTAGTAAGTTATACCAGGTTTTCTATTATAGGCAGTTTTTTACCTCACAAATACGATATAAACCACATTTTAAAATGCCATAAACCTACTGTTTATCTTCATTTCAAATGCAAAATGCTATCAGTTTACAAAATGCATTTTAAATAAGTTTTTTATTTAAAAGTTTAATCAAAAATTACACCTTCAAAATTCAAAGAGCTTAAAACTGTTTTTCCTTCATATGTGTGAAAGGAGGCAACTTTTAAAATAGATAAAGAATATTTTTAAAAGCTGGACTTAACATATAATACCTTTTTTCTACAATACAGCAATACATTCATTGTAATTATACATCACAGAAGTATAAAAGCTCTATGAAAGAATGCCATGACATGCTGTTGTAATTTTTACTAAGACTAGAGAATATTAAAGATTCAAAATGTAATGCCCTATAAATATTGAGTACTATTAGACATAATAAAGAAAACACCAGGGAAAAAATTCTGTGTTCACAGATAAATTTTTTAAATATTAAAGGATATTATTGTATCCTGAATATCTACCTCAGCAGCCATAATAGTTGCATTGTTCACAATACAATACTTGCAGTTTTTAGTTAGTACTATTTCAGCAATAAAGGAAAATATTGCTGAAAATAAGGAAAAAACAAAAGCCTTGACAGAGAAAACTGTTTTATAAGCCATCTCTTTCCACCATAATCACAGGACTAAACCAATACTTCAAACAAAATATATCAACACATATATATATACACACACACATTAAAATCTGCTTGGTCAACACAGCTACTCTGTTACAGAGCGAATTAAATTTAATTATTCTATTTTTTGTAAAATCAATGACTTATTAATACTGGTGTACAAAGCTACCAAACATTGGACTGCTACCATGTATTAAACCAGTTACTCCAATTTCATCTTTCTTTACTGTGTATCTCTCTTTTTTCCTTCAGGTAGGTAACCAGAGTATATTTGGCAGGCTGTACTATTTCAAACACCTAACAGTAAAAGTGACTTTACTGGGCATGAATCTGAGGATGAGAAGATAAACATTTTATAGAAGATTCTTTTAATAAGAGGCAAATCAGGATATTAACAAGATTAATTCTTCAGTATACTTTTTTGCTGATTGTAAAAAGTAATGTGAACATTTGAAAAATACAGAATGTATTTTTATTCATCAATAAATCCCACCAATGGGAAATCTTTGTTAACTTTTTGGTAGACTTCCTTCAATTAAAAATGAAACTGAGTATCTAACTAGACACTAATAAATACACAGAAAAAGATCAGTGTATCCTAATATAGCCTTTGATAAATGTTACATAAAACACCGATTATTAATGATATGACCTATTAATTTTACAAAGATATCTATAATACATGTTAAGTGATGAGGGTGGGGTAGAGAGTCCCTCATTTTAGAGACTGATCCCTAATCTGAAATCGGTTTCACAATGTTTATAGTGTCAACATCTTAATGGCAACAAGCAGCAAGATATGACTGTTCTTACAACGATGTCAACAGTAACGTCCTTACACCAAACAGGCTTTATTTTCCTTTCCATTCATATTTCAATGTTTTTATTTTTGCTGTTAAAAAAATCAACGACAAATAACATCTGCATAAAGTAATTTTAAAATAGCTTAATTCAAACACTAACTACTTTCTTTGAAGCCTAGCATTCAAACTATTAGTGTTTCTGGCCTATGAGATAGTTTACCAGATAAAAGGATACCACTTTTATATTCAAGTAACCTCTTATTAAAAAAAAGAATATCCTTAAATATAGCCATATTTTTTTCTTTGGTTCCAACCTATTGTTTATGGTAGTATGCAGGCGTTAGAATTACAAAGACTAAAATGACTTCATTAACAAAGCAACATCCCAACATTTAATAAATAAACCAACTACTTAATCTCATAAAAGAATAAAACAAAACCAGTAATATTACTGCTAGCAACTTTTTTTCTTAAAATGTGGTTGAACCTTATTTCCAGCTTCAAGGGAGGCTTTCCTCTCTACTCAAAGACCTTAAAATCCCATTCATTTTCTTCTAAAATACAGTAACTCAGATTTGTTACTTTGACCTTCTTTTATAAACAAGCGTCTTTTAAAAGAAACCCTTCAACGACTCAAGAAAGAATCGGCAAAGTTTGAGGAAAGAATTGTCCAAGTCAAGCATTTCCTGGTAAGTGACAGAAGGTCTGGCTGCCAGGGACACACTCTGCTGACCCTAGGAATAGTCAAAACTCTGAACAAAATTTGCCACTTTTGTATCTAGAAAGTTAATTTCGCTAAAAAGTAAAGAGGTGATAATACATGACAAACTACATGTCTTTGGTGGACACATTAATATAAAGGAAGAGCCCTATGGATTTCGGCTAAACGCTTTTGCCATTTCTGCAGAAGAAAAGCTAATTGTTGATGGCCATGTGACATTATAAGATCCCAGAAAGGAAAGGGTGGGAGGAAGAGAGTAGTTCAAGGCAGTTCAGGGTCAGAACAAGCTCAGGCATCCTGTCATTAGCAAACGTTCACCAAGCTGAAGGCAAAATACTGCTTACCCGAAAAGGAGTGGGTGAAAAGTAGGGGGAGAACTAGGGGAAAACCACAGGACAGTCAATGTGGCACAGAGGGGGTGATGGGAGGGAGTGAATCTGGAGCTACCCAGCTGAGTTGGGGAGCAAAACCATCAAGCACAAAAACGCGGAGAACAGCAATTGCGAGGGAGATGACAATGCTTGGCAGCCCCCTCATCGGCCCCTCCCCAACGGTTCTTTAGGTTTCCCACATTCCCTCCACCTCTGCTCTCCACCAACACTCAGGGGTGTGAACCGCCAGCGGAAGACTGCCCTGATCTTTGTCTCGGCCGGCTCCCCACGCGAGGGCTCCACCTCCTCCCGCTCCCCACCCGCGCACAGCCCCGGCGTCTCCAAGGAGCTGGAAACGCGGCGGCCACCGCCTCCTCGCCCACCTCCCGCGGACCCGCGCCCCTTCCTTCCCCTCCCGGCTGCGCCGCCCGCTCCCGCAGCTCCACCCACGCCGAGGGGACCTTTGTGTCTCGGGAGACTTTCTGCCTCTTCCCCTCCTCTGCTTCGCGGGGAGACCGGCCTCCCCCGGAGACCAAAGCGGCAGTAAGCACCCAAGGCGCTGGCGGCGCCTCCCGCAAAGGAACCCGAGCGTCAGACACCCATACCCCACCCCACCCCCGGAAACGCCTGGGCGACTGCGGTAGACGCAAGACCCCAGGGGCGACAGGCACAAGCGAACCCCCTACGACGCGCCGCCCTCTCTCAACTTCCCGGCCGGGCCTGAACCTCCCGCGCCCCCACCAGCCGCCCGCCCCGGCCTCCCGTCCCAAGCACCCTCCGGCCCCTCTCAGCCCGGGGTCGGCGGAGCAGCAGGGAAAGCCCCGCGCGGCCGCCAACTCACCAGCAAGTGCGGGGGCCGCGTCCCCAGACCAGACGAGGCGCAGAGGGAAAGCCGCTTCGCCGACGCCCGCGGCGACCGGATGCAGGTCCGGGTTCCAGCTACTGGCAGACTCGAGGCGCCTCCGAGGCGCAGGCCTCCGCCGCCGCAGCCGCTTTCCAGCTCACGCCGAGGGTCCGGGAGGGGCCGCGGGTTCCTCACGCGTTGCCAAGCCCCCCGGACAACATGGCTCCCGGGCTGCCGTGCCGCGCGGGCTGCCCACTAATCCCCTCGTAGGAGCCGGGGTGGGAGCGAGGCGGGCAGGCAGGCGCCGACGCCCGGCTGAGGCGGCCCGGCCGGACGCGGGATCCTTCTTCTTCGGGGCCGGACCTTGAGAAGCTGAAGAGACCGCGGGAGGCCGCTCCCGCTTGCTGCGTCTGCGTCGCTTTCTCACTCGGCGGCTGCGGATTGACGCCTCCGCCTGTTCCCCGGGGTAGAGCGAGCGAGAGAGAAAAAAAGACTTTTATTGAAACGATCCAACCAGCAAAGGCAGAGAAAAGCGACCGGCCGCGGGAGCTTCCCCCACCCCCGCCTGAGCGGTTCGCCGCCGGCAGAGCGACCCCTGCCGGCGGCAGCGGCGGGGGGCGGGGCCTAGAGGGCGGGGCGGGGTATCCCCGGAAAACCCCCGACCCCGATGTGGGGGCCTTGGTCCAGCACTCTAGGCTTCCGGAGAGGCGAGAGGGCGGTGGAAGGAGACCTCCACATGGGTGAGATTATGCACAGTGGCTGCCCACGGCGACTAGGGAAGAAATTATCCGAATAATTCGGCCCCTTCGTTTTCCTCCCACCCACCCCCACAAAACAAAAACACCTGCTTAAATTATCCAAGTAATTATGTAATTTAGATACAACTGCCACAGTTCTCTACTGGTTCTCTAGAGAGTTGTTATCAGAGGACCCACACCTGAGCTCTATTGCGGCAACCGTTCTCCTTTATTGTGGGTGGCTGGGTACCAGGGTAGAAGTCACTCACACATGCAACACTTACTCATTTAAACTACAAATTTCTTTATACTATATTCTTGACAGTATACTAGTCTTCAGGGGACTGAGAGTCTCGCTGGGATGAAAAATACTCCATAAACAATTATAATAAAAATCTGAGCTTTATGAAAAGCGAAATAGAAGGCGGTATGAAAACAGAGAGGAGCTATTGTTGCAGAGTTGGTTAGGTTTTGTTTTCTTAGAAGAGGGGGGCCGCCGAGAGGTTGGCCCAGTTTCTGTAAATGTTTTTACTTTCTTCTTTCCCAGAGGCGAAAAGCTAGTTCAGGAATGAACAGCAGAGTGAAAGTGAAGACAAACTAAAGTAATACTGACCCACTTTTTCCACTAAAAAGGATAAAAGCATAAAGTAAACACAAACATAAACCCCTAGAGGGAGATAATGAGAGGATTGGAAAGAAGAGGCTAGAGACCGGATGTTGACAACCTAAACAAGAAAAAAAAAATTAAAACCACATAAAAGGCCTGGTGAAGTGAGATATAAATATTTTTCCATTTTAATACCAGGAAATAGACTTAATAAATTTTTAATACAATTTCAAATCACCATTACGTCCTAAGGACTTCTGACAAACATCTTCTTGAATTCCTGGGTGAATCCTTTCCCCCTAAAAAATAATGCTTGCTGACTTCTCTTCTTTTGTTGGACAAAGTTGAATGTATCTACTGTAATATCCCATAATCATACATTTCAGACTTCGCCCAAACTTCTGAAAATACCAGAATCCATAAATTGGCAACATTTATGCTCCACACATATTTAACACTTGCTTATCATACAAGAATGCAAATATTTAACAAGCTTTCCTTTAGAACAAGTGTGCTTTTTAAAAAAAAAAATACTGTAATTGATGCTTTTCAGATATGTCCAAGTCAAAGAACTTTGTAATACGGTAAGAAGTGCACTGTTCAGAGATCTTTTAAAGTTGGAGAGACATAAAAAGTTGGTGAGACATAAAAAGTTGGTATTTATATAAGACCTACTTACATGCCAAACATTTTTCACCTAATTGCCTTATTTTTTAAAAAAATCATATGTCTTTTTGGAAACCTTAGTAAATAATAAAAATCATAATAAAAGTGAATTTACAAAATAGCATCCTGAGTTTCACATCAACTCCCCTGTCTATCTTTAGATTGGAATTACTCCATTGGAAAACAAAAGGTTGTTCTAATTACCCCATCTAAAGCTGCTAAAGAGCACCTCTTCCTCTTCCTACATCTTTCATTAGTATAATAAAGATTTCATAATTAGAACTTAGATGATGATTGTATCAATCTATTTATTCTTTCCAAATGTTCTGACCCTAGAATAGCTTTATCACAGGATATAAATGAAAGTACTGATGGACTCACATGTGCTGATGAGCAGTTTAGGAAACTGACCTCTTGAAGCATGAGACATTTATTCTTCAGCTTTGGGAAAGAGGACCCTTGAAGGGGAGAATCTGAAGGTCACTGCACTTTGGATAGAGAAAACAGAAGGAGATGGAGCCAGAAAATCTTTGCTGTGATTCACACTTTGAGAGTGACGTAGCCTGGGAAACAATGTGAAACATGACCAAATAAGATACAGAAAAGAGGCACTTAAGCTCATTTTCAGGTGCTCTACATCAGTGGTTCTCAGATGATGGTTCCTAAATCACCAACAGCAGTGTCACCTGGAAACGTCTTAGAAATGAAAGTTCTCAAGCCCCATCCTACACCAACTAACTGAGAAACTCTGGGAGGGAGCCCAACAAGCTGTTTTATCAAGCCCTCTGGGATTCTACTGCACAAGGAAGTTTGAGAACCACAACTCTACACAATATCATAGTTTTATCTATCTACAGAACAATTTTCCACATGTATGAATTTCTGGACCACTTCTAATTATTAATAATTGTAAAACATTCTCAAAGAAATTAGTTAACTTACCAAATTGGGGAAAAAAAGCTTTTTGTCTATGCTTTTCTCTATTTTGCTAGGCTGAATTATGTAGTAAATCTAGTTTTTTGCAATAAAAGTGAAGCAAATTAAGCTAAGGGCAGCAATCAATTATCTTCCTCTAATATGACTTGAGCAAAATAATTTTACATTTGGTATGAGACACTATAGGTGAGAAAAGAGTATTTTTAAAGGATTTTTTGAAACTGCTTTGAAAACAAAACAATTAGACTCACCCTAGCATTTATTTTTTGTAACAATTTTGTACCATTCTACAATTTGTAGAACAGCTTGATACCATTGCATGATGATATGGTTATAGCCCATCACTTTAGAGAGAGTTAATTTACAGAGTTAGATCTATTTAAAATCATTATCAGAGTATCTCCATAGACATACAATTACAAATTTTGAGAGAGAGATTTCTTCCCTGTCTACATCTAAATTTTCAAATTTGCAATGTTTGAAATACTGGATTGAACCGAAAAGGGTTGATAAATAGCATCCAAGATATTTGGTAGAGTCCATGCAACTTTATAAAAAGCTTTCAGGAGAGTGATGTCAGGTGTTCTTACAAGGGAAATAAATCCAGGAACCAAACTCAGTCTTAGCAGTTAAGGAAGACATAATTTTCAAACATTTCTCTTTAAAGTGAAGTCATTCTCTAGTTGTTGACAAAATTGCTTCATTTTTTTGCTCTCCAGAGTGTTCGTCTCCAGGCTTCCAGTAAGGCTCCACACAAGACTCTATTAAGAGACTAAGAAAAGATTAAATTGTCTTTCTTTCTCTCTTTCTTTCTTTCTCTCCTTTCTCTCTTTCTTTCTCTCTCTCTTTCCTCCTTTCTTTTCTTACTTCCTTCTTTTATTTCTTTCTCTCTCTCTCTTTTTCTTTTTAAACCTTGTATTAACTGCTCTTAGCTAGATTGATGATCTGAATACTGGGGGAAAAAAAGTAGAGGTGGTGCTAATCAAATAAAAAAAACATTTAAAGCTTGTTTGAGCTTTAAAAATGGAGCACAAAATTAACAAATTTAAAATATTTAACAAATTCCTCCCCTTTTTAAAAAATATTGTTGAAAAGTGGGAGCTGGGGCAATAAAAGTTTTTCCTTCTTCAGCATGTTAAGGAGGATTTGGCATTTAGCCAATTTCCCAAGGGCTTGTCAGAATGATTATTGACTTTTTTTCATCCTTTTAAAGAATAAAAGAAGAGAGGGAGTAGCAATGGCCTTTCGGTTTTGCCACTTTTGAAATTTGGCCCAGTGATTTGCTTTTAGGGAAGTGCATCAGACTGATTTGTAGATGTGATCCTCCTAGTCTTTAGCTATTAGTTCAGAAGGACAAGTTTTTCAATAAACCAGCTTTGCCTTGCCCAACCCAACAGGACCCTAGGGTCATTTTAGAGTTGATATGACCTACGAAGAGGAGACTAGAACACATGTTTGGTATTTAACATTGGAGAAATGGAAACTTAAAAATGAAGAAGAGGAAAAGATGACAGGAAAGGTAAAAAGCAAGGACAGAGGAGAAGAATTAAGCCTTATATATATAATTTTATTTCAGCAATAAGGAAGCCACAAAGGTTAATTAGTATTAATCTTCATGTAATAGAAAGAAAGACTAGAAAAACATAGGGCTAAGCAGGTCAGGGTTCAAACCCTGAAGCAGTACTGCATAGGACCTGAGCTTTGCAATCAGCTGATCAGATGGGAGTCTTAGCTTTGCCACTGTGTGATTTTGGTAGGTTACTTAACTAAGAATTTCCTCATATGTAAAATTAGGATCATAACATACCTGCCAGGTTGTATGGGTTAAATGAGATAATGAGTGTAAAGCATCTGTATCACAAATTTTTCTTTTGTAAGTGACATAAACAGCAACTCAAATAACCTCTACAAAATGGGTATTTTGCTATTTACGTAACTGCAAAGACCAGGGGTAGTGCAGGCTTCAGGGACATCTTATCTAACAAGCCCACATGATGATATCAAGACCCAATTTCTCTCCTTGGCTCATCTACCCATTAGGTCAAAAGTTAGCTGCAATATTTGTAACTCTAAACTTTCTGGTTCAAGTCTTGCAGAAAAAAAGGAGCAACATTCCCAGTAGCACAAACATTAGCTCTAATTAGCCCAGCTTGAATCAATGAATGTCACTCTGGCCAAGGCAATTGGGTGACTGGCCACGTGCGCTCTACCCTTAAAGCCAGGGTGAAGTTTGTTTCACCTGCCCATGCACTGAGACTATGGGAAGAGAGGTTCTGCTCAAAACAAAATGAGGGTACTCTTACCATAAGAAGGTTAGGCAGTGGCTGCCCACGGCGACTAGGGAAGAAATTACCCGAATAATTCGGCCCCTTTGTTTTCCTCCCACCCACCCCACAAAACAAAAACACCTGCTTAAATTATCCAAGTAATTATGTAATTTAGATACAATTGCCACAGTTCTCTACTGGTTCTCTAGAGAGTTGATATCACAGGACCCACACTTGAGCTCTATTGCTGCAACCATTCTCCTTTATTGTGAGTGGCTGGGTACCAGGGCAGCAGATACTCATGCATGCAACACTACTCATTTAAATTACAAATTTCTTTATACTATATTCTTGACAGTATACTAGTCCTCAGAGGACTGAGAGTCTCGCTGGGATGAAAAATACTCCATAAACAATTATAATAGAAATCTGAGCTTTATGAAAAGCGAAATAGAAGGCGGTATGAAAACAGAGAGGAACTATTGTTGCAGAGTTGGTTAGGTTTTGTTTTCTTAGAAAAGAGGGGCATCCATTTAATTAAAATGCAAAAGGTCATGGATGAGCAGGCTTTATCACCAGCTGGATTCAGGAAGTCTGCCTCAGACCATAGTCACTCCATCCCTTGCCTGGGCTCCAGTCTATGTGCCAACGTCATTCTTTCACACTTCTTTTCAAGTTAACTGGCATCTCTGGAATCACATCCTCACAGTTCCTAATCTAAAGGGAAGGAGGTTCTTTCAGAAAATTCCAAGGAAGAACTCTGACTGGTCCAGCCTGGGTTATGTGTCCACTGTATGCTGAATGAAAGAAGCCAGATCAAAAAAAAGAGTACATATGCTGTATGTTTCCATTTTTATAAAATTATAGGAAATGCAAACTAATCTATAGTGACAAAAAGCAGATCAGTGGTTGCCTGGGCCTAGGGGAGGAAAGGATTAGAAGGTACACGAGGACACTTGTAAGGATGATAAATATGTTCTTTTTTTTCTACTGTGGTGAGTTTCAGGGGTGTATACATATGTGAAAACATCAAATTGGACATTTTAAATATAAGCAACTTATTGTATGTTAATTATAACTAAATTATACCATTTAAAAAGAGAAACATGTGTTCCAAAACACTATCCTGCTTAATGGCATTTGAAACTATTGCCTGATCTGTCTGTACAATTCTGAATTTTTCAACAGTGTTATAAATGCAGGCTTTCTGTAAGTATATCTTTAAAGCAGTCATATCACTTAACCCATAGGTAAGTTTCTAGCCTCAGGATCAAAGAAGCGGTTAATAAAAACTACCAATAAGATTATATTTTTCTTAACAGATTTGTCTCCCTGATGAAAAAGAGTGTAGCAGTGGGCAAGAGTAAGTGAGCCATGCCTGAAACCTACTTGACCCTGTATAAAATACTGACCTGGTAAATTCAGAACATCCTTTTAAAACGGCTAAAATTATAGTATTAAATAAATGTCAGCTCCCTTCTCCCTCAACCTCTTCAATGTGAAAATAATCCATAAAGTTTGGAATATTGCTTATTTCACATTTTCTGAATATATAGATATTTCCTGTTTTTATAGTCCTGAAATGTATATTACCTGTGCAGTTAAAGGTGCTTTCCCTCTAGGCAGGGAGAAGCTTGCCCCAGGGCAAAACATCCTGAAACTGCGGCCATGAGGTAGATCACAGCTAGCGCTGCTTTCCATAACACCTAACAATGACCTATCTTCAAATTCTAGTTTGATTAGAAAAGTGCGAAATATTTCAATATTACCTCTAATACACCTAGAAACACAAAGACACTTTACAAAGGCTGTTTCCTTTCTTCACTACCTTCTACCCACTATTAGTGAGATAGGAGAGAAGGGGACAGGCACAACCATTAAGAGAATGACACAGCAGTGAGAACCAAGATGGCAGAAGATTCAACTCCCAGGAGACCTTGAGGCCCAAGATGGTGGAAGATTTGACTTTCAGTAGAACTTGAGCTTCCTTATACGCTTATTGTAACATACTAGCATACTAAATGGCATTCCCACAGGTGCCGTGACAGTTCTGAGGCTAACAATAAAAGGTCAAAAAGTGGGTGGTGGCCCATTTCCTGGGAATCCCAGCCCCTTCCCCAAAGCACTTGGAATAACCCTCCCACTTGTTAGCATACGAAATTATGGAGCCCATAAAAACTAACAACCCCGCACCTTGTGGCCTTTCTCTTGCTTTTTGAGAGGAACTGCACTCTGTCTATGGAGTGTGTAGATACACACTTTCACTTTAAACAACACTCACCCCCATGCCTTGTGGCCTCTCTGACCTTCTGAGTTGGCCTATACTCGGTCTATGGAGTGTGCATCTCTCTGACTGAATCTACTTTTACTCAGCTATGGCTCACTCTTTAATTCTTTCCTGTGCAAGCTAAGGACTCTCACTTGGTGGGGTGCATCCCAGATCCCTGGGACACATCCATCCTCTTGTGCCCCATTTTCCCTGTATCATTAGGAGTAAATGGAGTAAAATATTCCAACCCTCTTTTATTTTGCATAAATTTCCACAAATAGTTTAGTGTGATGCAATACAAAGACTACAGGATTCAAGGTGAAATGAACTTGTATTTAAATCTTAGCTCCACTATTTGTTGTAAGACAATGAGAAAGATAGTCTTCCTGAACTTCAGTTTCTTCATATGGAAAACAGGCATATCTTATAAGGCCTTTCATGAGGATTCAAGACACCAAATATAAAAGTGCCTAACATAATATTTGGCACTTAGCAGACAGTGAATAAATGTTAGCGTTCTTCCTTCCACTCCTGCACACCATGACTATAAAAGTCATGGAAAAATACTTTGAAGAAAATGCATCTAGGAAGGCAGAGATCTAAGTTTATAATGCTCAAGAGAAATAATCTGTCTTCTAAGAAGAAGAACCACAATATTTAGAAAAAAAGGAACGGAGGCAAACATTTTTGTTGGAAAACTAGCAGCTCCATTTAGAAAATAATTAGACATTTATATCCTAACGTGTTTCATCAGAAGCATTAATGTTCAGAATGTGAAGGGTTGGTAATAGTTATTATGAGTAAAACACATGTACTTTGTGATCTGTAAAGATTTTCCTATAAGGGGAACAAAACACATGGACACAGATTCTTACTTTTCTACTTTTTATACCTTGTATTTACAAGTTCAATTATAAGTCTCTATTTTATCAGAGCTACTCAAGCAATTTCAGGATTGGAACTATAAGAAGTCTTTCAATTATTATATTTACTTTTCTATGATCATTTCAATCAAGTATTCCTTCAACCAACATGTATTTGGTGTCTACAATATACAGGCGCTGTAAGGAATAGAAAGATAACAGGCAATATCTCTGTCCTCCAAGGGCTTAGTGACCATCAGGGGAGCAGAAGGTCTGGTCATAACTTAGAAAGAACTAAGGGCATAAACTAGAAGTTTGAATGTGCTGTTCGGGGGAAGAGGAGGACTTCTAGATGGGAGAAGTGGAGGCAGTAGGGAATCAAGGCAGGTCGCACCCTTACAGAAGAAAGTCAACAAGTACTTCTCGGTGACTAATTAGTAGTCTAGCATTGAGTGCTATAGAGAATGCAGAAGTATCGTCAGTGGTAAGCCCTGGCTGCATGGAATGCCTAACACATGATTTGACAGAATATCCTAGCACCAGGCAGAATTTGCAAGATAGGCAGGCTGTTTCTACTCCTTCTATAACTTTTGATATATTTATTTCAAATGTCAATTGCTTATTAATAGTAATTCAATTATTGATAGTAATCCAGTACCGAGAAACAGCGAATCTGTGATGTATAGAGACAAAAAGGCAGGTGTTTTTCTTTATATGAGTGGGTTGACAGATAATGAAAAAAAGAAATCAGGACATTTTGAAATAGCTTCTAGTTCTTTGCCAAATTGTGGATGGGCCATGCCATTGTTTATGAATCTTGTCAGCATGGCAATATTGTGAAAATTAAAGTTTTAAGTTCATTATTTGGTTACTGCCTAGTCCCCTGTTTTTAGAGAATAATATAGTTACAACTGTAGAGTCACATAAAATTTCCGTATAGTGTTTATGGATAGCGAGACTAAGATGAGTACTAAACTTCTGTTAGAAACATTAAGCGTATTATTTCACAATAGATACATGCTACAAATCCTTAAATTTATTTTTAAATCATCTTCAGAAATTTAGTTTTCATTTATATTGTAAGCCCATTAAATGTGAAGTAATATACTTCTTTCCCTAAAATCAAGTTTCCAACTCTACCATCCAAAACAACCTCATTCCCCAAGTTTAGCATCTAAGTTTTTTAATTTTTTTCACCTGAGAAACAGCGTTCATCCTTTTGTATCTGATTCATGCCTTCTGCTGTCTTACAAATTGGATGCCTCCGCTTTTTTTTGCAAGTCACATCCTTCCAACTCAGAGTTAGACATGTCTCTATGGCTCACACAAGTGACACCCAAGCCAGCAATACACAACAGGCTCAAACTATATCATAATTGAGCCTGAGGGGGAGTAATCTCTTTTATTTAGAACAAGGAATGAATTGGAATGAAAAACGGCTTGAAGACAGACTTTGAAAAAATGACAGAGGAAGAACGGAATAAAAAATTGTTAAGGTTTTTTAAAGAACTTTCTTTTTTTTCTTATAGAATGTCAAAATATCATTAAATGTTCTCATCACTCATTATCATTTTTGGTAAAAACTCTAAAAATAATAATATTACAAAACATTCAGAAAAGAATTTAAAATCACAGATAACTCTTCAACCCCAACACAGTAACTATGACCATTGCGAAGTATCTCTCTGTAGCCTTTATTTCATAATCGTGTATTTCTAACAGTGTATGGGTAATTTTGTACCACGTTCTTCACTTATGGTTATCATAAACCCTCATTCCTGTTGTCTTTATGATTATCCTATTTATTGGCTGCCTAACACTCTGTAACCTGTGTTTCATGGGCCCTCCCCACCTCTCTGCAAAGTCTTCTCCAAAGTGTGTTTGAGAGTCACTGCAGGAATTGGCCTTCTCACTTGTGTTCCTGCCAAGTCAGCTGTCACATGTATTATTAATGACTCTTTTCCATTGCTGGAGACCACCATGTTTTCAGGCAAGCTGAGGCTGCAAAAACTGAAGCTACCTCTGCTATGGTTTCCCCTGGATGCTGCTGACTCCCGTTTTAGTTTATCCTCCTAAATCACCCACCTGATTTCACCCACTGCTGCTCCAACCTAAGGGGTTCCTACTTGCAGAGAGGGAAAATTGGACTTGGGGCCAATAAATGCCCTTGGGGTCCCCAGAAGTAGGCACACATTTTTCCTAAACTACCTCTAAACTACACTCATTTTTAGTGATAAAAGAGATGTTGTGTCTAAATGTTGGGCTTGATACACATTTTTTAAAAATACTTATTCTGGGTGCATATAATAATAAGCAAGTCACTTCATGTATTTGACCTCTATTTTCTCATCTATATATTAGAATAATACTTTCTACTTTGCAGAACTATTATAAGGATTAGAGGCATGCTTATACAGCTCCCAGGACCATACTGATTTTGATAGCTAATGTAGTTATTATTTATTGTTCATGAACTAGAAGCAGACATAACTGAAATGGCCTACCCCATCTTCAAAGCAGCAGACAGGAACTATAGACTAAGAGGCAAAAGTTCAACTGTGTTTTGTTGTTTTGATTATCAATATAAGAAAAATCCTTGAACTCAAAATAATTCATGTTATGAAAAGATATTTATTAAATTCAATGTGAAAAGTATGTGATATTTCATATACTTGAAAATGAAATGCACAGTTAACTATATTCAGTATCTTGTAGTAGCTTATGGTGAGAAATAATACGAAAATGAATATATGCATATTTATGTATGACAGCATTCTGCTATACATCAGAAATTGACACAACATTGTAAACTGACAATACTTCAATTAAAAAAAAATGAAATGGCTTTAAATTAGCTTTTCCTTTTTTTTTTCTTTTTAAAGCAAAGGATCCATTTCAGCATATGGCCACAAGATATTCACTACAGAATTCATTAAATTCTAGTATAAGCTATTTGCTTATACTGAATGTTTATGTTTCCCTAAAATTTACTTGTTAAATCCTAACCCTCAATATAATGGTTTTAGGAAGTGGGAACTTTGGTAAGTGACTAGGTCATAAGAGTGGAGCCATCATGAGTGGGATTAATACCCTTTTTTAAAAAAAGACCTTAGAGAGCTCCCTGTCCTTTCTGCCTCGTGAGGACAGATTAAGAAGATGGGTGTCTATGGACCAAGAAGTGGGCTCTCACCAGACACCAAACCTGCCAGTGCCTCAATCTTGGACTTCCCAGCCACCAGAACTGTGAGGAATAAATTTATTGTTTATAAGCTACCCAATCCATGGTATCTGTTTGAGCAGCCCAGATAGACTAAGACAGTGTTAACATACAGTGTTCAGACAATGGCAAAATGACACAGCAGGAAAAACTAGGGTTTGGGCTTAAAGAACAGACACACCCAGGTGAAGGCTGGTGTTGGTTATTTAAGATGCTTACGCCTGCTAGCGGATTTGAAACAGGGACATCTGTCATTAAAGAAGAAGAACAGGCAGGAACAAGATGAAGTAGGTGGCAGACAGATTTCCCAAGCAGCTGGCAATCAGTGCAGGTCCAGACAGGTAGGAGGTAAAGGCTGGGAAAGTCCGCTAGTAACACATTTGGAACAAAAGCTTTCATTTTCAGTTTTTTTGGTTGGTTGGTTGGTTTGGTTTGGTTTGGTTCCAAAAACTTTCTTATGTGACTGTTAGTTGGATGTTCCACTGAGGAAATTTAATGGCAATATAGTTACAGTGGCTTTTGACACAAATTCCAGTTCTAACACTTGGTTGTGTGACTTTGGGCAATTATTTCAATGTTCTGGAGTCTCTATTTATTCATGGTAAAATGAGGTGAGATCCACGGTTCTTAACTACTTGGGGAGGAGCTGTCATTCACCACTTTTGAGCTGATGAAAGAAAAGGGTCATTGTCTCACAAAAATGCATCTAAATATCCCTGCAAATTTGGGCACACAATTTTATCACATTAGAAATTGATTTCCTTCACATAGAAAAAAACTTATAAAATTTTCCTTCTCTCCTACTTGTTTATTCACATAAATTAAGTAATTTGAAACAAATCCAAAGTGTGTAAATACAAAATAACGAAATCAAAATTCTTCCCCCAAAAAAATTTAAATGAGAAGGCTACCATCATTTGACTTGAAGAGAAGAAATTACAAAATAGCCTTTACATCACAATGTTTGTCATTTGTGCTAGTGTATCAATTTTGACTTTTAATTTTGATAAAAACAAATGAAAGAAAGCCCTGATTAACAAAACAGGTTGTAGCAAATGGATAGACTTCTGTTAAGACTCACTGGATTTCTCTAGGACTCTTCAAGCTGATATAGCTGCATCATTTCCTCTTTCCTTGGGTCAATGAATTTGATCATCTTTGCAGTCTGAATCATCTCTGCTGTTTACGTCAGCAAGAAAATGATTAAAATCCACATTTCAATTTTAAGGTAAAATGAGTATAACTAACCTTTGGAGAAGTTCTGCAGTGTTTCCAGGTGTCTGTAGATTTCTGCCGCATGAGAAACTGACAAGTTTCATCACTCTTGAATGGAGCCAGGAGACTCTTCTCCAGCATGGGAAAGGTTCATATTTGTCTGGTTCCAATCTCTTCTCACACAGTGGCAACTTGGCCAAAAGGGCTCATGGGTTTTTGGGGGGTTTTTTTGTTTTTTTTTTTTTGGTGTGTGTTGTGTGTTTTGGTTAGCTTCCAAAATGGTGTCTTCAGGAACTTATGCTGGAAAAAAAAAAGCCTTACCTTATTCATGTGATCAAGTAAATCAAAACCGCAAATGACTTTTTCCCTGTGGAATCACTTTAAAAGTGAATTCCAATGAATAACTTCATGTTCTGCTTCCATTTCTCTACAAAAAATTCCTTTAAATCCCAATGAGTCAAATCCCTGGGTCTGGAGAAACTGATGACTTCTGTAGCAACAGGCAAAACTTCTTCAGGACTATTGGCAAGGGCTTTGGTGCCTATGCAAGGTGATGTAGAAAGCTGTGACTCATGGTGACTCGTTGAGCTTCTTTCTTCATCAAAGCAGAAAAACCACATGTGTTGCCAAACACTGCACGGGCACCACAGTTCTAAAATTTTGTTTGCAGTGGGAGTTTTTACTTGAAGAAGTAACTCTACCATTTCAAGAAATTCCGGGCCTTTGAGGTTTCCAAATGGGGCTCATAAAATAAAGTTCTTTAACATTTTTTCAATACATATTTGACAATAAACATTGGAAAATGACTGGCACTTTTTTTGCTAAAGTGCATAATTGCAAATTTCTCCCAAATAACAGATGAAATGTCAGTAAATCCAGGGTAGAGTATGTCATTTGGCTAAGGCACTGATTCCATCTTATTCCTTTATTCCAAGCCATAATTTAACTTGACCATTTAAAGCACAAGATTTTTGTGTGGCTTCTTTCACCTAGCAATGCAATTAGAATCCTTCAGACAGGAAGCATTGGGATAAATGCAGGCTTTTGGGAAATCTCAGCCTTTCCAAGTTGAGCCTTCTCAAAAAAAGAAAAACAAAAAAACAAAAACAAGTAACAAAACCATCTCATTGTCTCATGTATTTTCAGGGTAGAGTGATTACAGAGGTGTTTCTTCAGCTCTTTATCTGCTAGCTGCCATGAGCCAGAATCATGGTGCACAACAAGTAATCTGGTTTTCACATTCCATAGCAATCAAGCAATGCATATCAAGCCAAAGGATGCCATGTCTGTTTCCAGTCTCTTCTCCTACAGTGACAACTTGAGAGAAGCACCTTTTTTTCTCTCTCAATTTCAGCTAGATGCAATATAAATCGATAATCATAAATATCAAGTCAGGTATAATTTTAATTTTTAATGACTGGATTAGGAGAGCAAAATTAAGAGTTATTGCTTCTTTCCTTCTCCTTCCCAAATTTTCCTTAATGCTATTATATCATTTTTAGAATCTGAATTAAATATTAAAATGAAACAGAATACTGGAAAAAATGAGACTTTCAGAAGTCAAACAGATCATATGCCACTTGGATATGGCAGCAGACACTTTGACTTTCAGAATGTAATAGTTATGTTTGCTATAACTAACTGAGCTAGCTGTTTACCTATATTATCTCATTTGATTTTCAGAATAATTCTGTGAGGCAGGTACTATTATTGTCCTCATTTTACAGATGAGAAATTTGAAACTCAGAAGGATAACCGACTTGCCCAATATCACACAGCTAGTGGCTGAGCCAAGATTTGAACCTGGGTCTCCTTAACTCCAAAGCCTGTGCTCTTAGTTACTACACAAATGTGAAGGAATCAGAGATATAGGTGAGAAAATAGGTGTAAGTAGGATTCTTAGCTAAGGCTAAATATGAGATAGTCATAGAAGAGGAGATTAATTTAAAGAGAAAGGAATAAAAGTATCTTTGGAGGAGGTCCCATGTTACAAACAAATCCAGCTCTCTTTGCTCGTAAATCTATGCTCCCAAAGAGTCTGCTGATCTGTGACTTAGCCTCCACAATGGGTGTTTACCAGAGGAGTTCCAATTCACAATCCGGGTTCTTAAAATTTTCCATCCTAATCCAATGAACCTTTTTCATGTCAAACAAGCTCTTGGGGGTTTGAGCAGTATGAGACAACTTTTCTGAGACCTAGTCTCACCATCTCCTTCTCTGAATTCCTTCTTTCATGCACCCCTGTACCCTCCCAGCCCTGCCAGTGTCTGGCAGTTCATGGGTATCCTAGTAAATGTCAGTTGACTGATAAAATACTGAAAGAGGTTTTAAAAGACTCATCAGACAGAGTTGGCAGACTCTAATGCCCAGCAGTTTGAAATTGTGCTTCAGGAGAAACATTTAGACAAACTTGATTGGTTACTCCACCGACCACCCCCATCTCATTAACAACATACATTTTGACAGTGGGCAGAACCATCTTGCCATTCCTGCATGACAAACCTTTACTTTAACAAGCACGTGCCTGAACTGTGTAGCCCTTACTGGTTCTGACTCAAACACATCTCCCAGTCCCTTCTGTCTCCTGATTCTTTTTGCAACCATTTTATGCCATCATTTTCTTATCTTTAGAAAGCATATTTTTTCCTCTGCCCATGGCCATACTAAAATGTGTTCATTTGAATCCTGTCTGCTTTGATAATCCACTACAGCTAATCTGTGCTTTTTCTATTAACTCCTTCCAAAATGAATTTCCTTTTCAGTTGCAAACAATTCTTTGCCCCTCCCAAACCCCCAATCATACTATCAGGTAATCTTAGTGACAGACAAGCAAAATACACCATGCTGTAGAAGTGCAGATATTCTACCTTCCTGAGTTATTCTTCAGTAATACAGTTTTTACCATTTTTCAGTCGTTAGCAAGGCAAGGTGACTCTGCAGGTTTTTTCTGGGGAAACACCTGTTCTTCCTGCGAATGAAAAGCTATTGCTCTCACTAAATGAGTCCGAATACCCTGGGAGGACTTCCTTCTGTGGCTTTGTTTGTTCCTGAAACAGGTTCTCCTACTGAGCCTTCTCGCCTCTGCAGCTTTGGTGAAGGGAAATAAATTTTGCTGGCAATTTCTTCAGTTCTTAATATATTAATAGCCTTGTTTTCTTAAGAGTGCTGGTGTAAACACTTGTCATGAGTGAAAAAAAAAGCCTTGAATGTCACCCTAAAAGATCGTATTTTCCTTGGAAATAAACTCCAAACATTCCCTTCTCTCTACAAATTATTTTTATAAAAATGCAAAAGCAATCTTGGCTGGCAGAGAATGCAGTTATTTAAGTGTTAAACAATATAAAGTTCTCCTGATGAGTTTAAGTTGAGTGTCTGAAAGAGCCGGGAACCCATGATCCAATACCCTATTGGGAACCAATCTTATATTAAAACATGGCAAACATTATCTAAGGAATTTTACTGCAGTTCAGCTGGGAACTCTTTGAAATTTAATGCACTGTACTGGGCTACATTTTGAACTTGAAAATCTGAGGGATTCTTTATCAAAACTCACATTCTGAAGAAATATTAAAATAAAATTTCTTACATCTTAATTGTACTAAAACTGCATTAAAAATACTCTGTCTTATATCCTACTCATCTATATCAAATAACCAATAATCATCTGGTATATACTTCATTATGATCACCAAATATCACAGTACGTGAGATAGGTCAGCAGCATCTGCTGTATTTTATTTTTTAATTCAATTTGAATAACTTTATGTAAATATACATATGTATATATAAGCATGTATGTATATTTTTCTCCTCTTTCCTGAATTTACCCCACAAGATAAGATATTAAAATACAGCATAGTGGAAAAAAATCAGACTGCCTGGGTTCTATCCAGGCTCCAATACTTCCTCTTTGACATCATTCTAAGCCTTAGTTTTTTCATCCAGAAAATTCAGGGTTGTTGTAAAGATTGAATAAGATAATTCATGTAGAGCACTTGGCACAGCAGCTGGCAAACTGTGGTATCAAACATTATCAGGAGAAAAGTCAGAATATGGGAAAAAGAAAAACACAAATAGTATACCCATATAAACATGTTGCTTTAATTGTTCAAATTAAATAGTCGAACTGATTTTTAGTTTTCTAGCTCCCAAGATAGTAAGGTGAAACCTAATCCGTTCTATAAATCTTGGGTTCAGAGAGGAAGATGCAAAATAGTTCAGAAGTAAAATTTTCGCTAGCACTGAATTCCAAAAGGAACTCGTAGAGGGTACATTGAATAATATACTGAATAATGTTTTTAATACCATTTGATAGCAAATACTATAATGAATTTAATATGGCTGTTTTAACAGTTTTTAGTAAAAACTCAAAGTATTCCATTAAAAGGTAGCTCAGTAAAAGAATATGTCATGGACTAAGTAAATATGGCCTCAATTTGTAGTCTTATGGAATTCAAAACATAGTTACTGAGCATCTAATCTGTGCAGGATCTTGTCCTAGGCACTGTAAATAGGTAAGTTAGACTCAATTCTTGTCCTCAAGAATTTACTAATTGTAAGGCATGGAAACAAGAATAAGAAAATGGTAAGGACTATGATAGAAGGCAGATATAACATGCTCTGGAGGTGTAAAGGAAGGAAAGGTCTGCTCTTCAACGACATCAGGCTCAGCATCACCTCATGGCTTTTGCACATGCTGCTCCCTGTGCCTGGAATGATTCTCTCTCACTTGGCATATAGGAAGGGACTGTTCCTCCAGCAACTACATACTTACTACCTGGGATGGAGCAGAGGCTCTATTGATGCGTATGTAATGTCAAATTAATAAATAACTGTTGAAGAAACAACAAATGGCATTTTATCATTCTTCACACAAAAAAATTATTAAGGAGATAATGGAGATGAAGATAATGGTGAGTGAGAATTTCTAAAGTCAAATGGAGTTAATCTAGGAGAAGGCTTTGGAGGAGGGAAGTGTTTGTTTAGCCACTGCTTGAAAGCAGGCTGGCAGAGAGGAAGTACAAGTCATCTTGGGAAATAGGACACTTAAGTCCTGTTGAGCTTTATGCAGAAGGTGGTGAAGTACATGTGGGAGCCAGAGAGGATGCCAGGGAGAAGGAAATGCACCCAGTGCGGGCAGGGAGAGGAGGACGAGGGGAGCCATGGAACCAAAGAGGGCCTGAGTCTGTCATGACTCCCTCTTCCTGAAAGTCAGTCATGAGCCAGAAACTATAGATGGAGGTTTACACATGAGTATGAAGTCATTCAGAAGGTAGGCAAGCTCTCCCTGGGCCTCGTTACAGGCAGTCTCCATACTAAAAGCAGGGGATATTTCAGTCCTCCCTTCCCCTGACCTTTCAGCAACATCTGGCGCTGCTGACCCGTCTTTCCTTTTTAAAAAATGGTGATGAAACATATATAAAACAAAATTGACCATCTCACCACCTTTAAGTGTACAGCTCAGTGGCATTAAGCACATTTATATTGTTGTGCTACCATCACCACAATCCATCTGCAGCACTCTTTGTATCTTGTAAAAGGGAAACTCTACACTCATTAAACCGTAACTCCCCATTCCCTCCTCCCCACAGCCCTGGGCAACCACCATTCTACTTTCCGTCTCTGAGTCTGACTACTCCAGACACTTCCTGAGAGTGGAATCAAGACAGTATTTGTCCTTTTGCAAACTGGTTTATTTCATTTGGCATAGTGTCTTCAAGTTTCATCCATGTTGTAGTATGTGTTCAAACTACGTTCCTTTTTAAGGCTGAATAATATTTTGTTGTATGCATGTCCATGGTATTTTGCTTAAGACCTCTCTTTACCTTATGAGGTCCTCTCTTTCCATAACTTCCATAACCATTTTTTCCTGGTATTACTCCTGCCTCCCTGACATCTATTTCTCTGCTTCTTTTCAGGTTTACTCTCTGCCACTCAGCTATTTAATGTTGAAGTTCCCTAAAACTTGGTCCCAGGCCCCTCTTTCCCCTTTCTCTCTGCTCTTTCCTTAAACCAACTCTCCCAAGACGATGCCTTCCCTTCCTGTTTATTTGCCAGTGTTTCCACCTGTGCAGCCTCAGGGAGGAGGGGTGCACAGGGAACAGTGAGGGAGGAAGGGGGGTATCTGCCCCACCAATCAGATTAGTAGAATCAACCCTGACGAACAAAGGGGCAACAGATGTCTCAGCCAAATTGCTCTCACATCTGGATCAGGAATTTAAGTATGACTCTAAAGGCATGAGGCCAAATAATGCTTGAGGAAGTTGACTCGTGTTGTAAATTCATAGAAAAGAATGGAGCAAGAATAAGCTATTGGGAGCTCAGCCACAGGGTGACTGGTATCCAGGCTGTCTTTGATGATAGAAATCAATTTGATGGAAAAATATGTTTGTAAGGAAAAATGGACACAAATTGGTGGTTGAAAATATGGAACAAAAGAAGTGACAATGAAGTTAATGCTTTCTCTAAAATTCCTGCCTATAGACGTAATATGCAATCTCCTTTTTGATCATGCTTGAGGTCAAAAGAACACTCCCTCTGAAAATTAAGCTAAAAGACCCAATTAGACCATTGAAATAGTTTTTCTACCAATTCCTATCTACCCCTTTTTACTTCATCCTCTAGGGCTGAAATCTATGCAAAATTCAGAAAAGGATGAAGACAACAGACTGACAATGGTGTCTACTGTTTTTCTTCAATACTGGTATTTTTTGTTTGATAACCTCACTTTTACTCTGCTTCCTCCACCCTTCAAAAACAACCTTGTAATATCCCTTTATATTTATCATTGACAGGCTTCCTGAGCTTAAACACTCCCCTCCCCACCATCAAAGGAAACGTGTTTTCTTTTGCATTGCGTCTTAAAAATATAAATGATCAGTGTTACCAGTCAAATTACATAAGATCAACCAACAAAACTTGATCATTGATAATGGCTGAACTAGGATTTTAGGCAATGAGGTGGATAAGATATAATCCTTGACCTATAAACATAATATAACAAATATAATATAACAAATATAGAGTAACAATGCAGTTAGGTTGCTTTTCACTTTACTCCTTCTTCTGGTGACAGTACTCTAAGTGTGCTTTGGGATACTACTGAAGACAGTCTGGTGACACTATTAAGCAAGGTACTTTTTCAGCCAAACCAAGAGGTGGGCATGACCCACGCTAGACCAATCAAATGCTTCCTTTCAGGAATTTGAATTTTGACTGGAGGAACAAAAAGACTGAAAAAGATTACTTCCTGCTTGCCATCTAGAGCCCCAAGGTTGCCCTGCTTTTTGTCTTTTCTGAGCCTGGTTATCAAGTTACGCTTTCCATTCTATGAACCAATAATGCTCAGAATGAAGCATTAGTTTTTGGCCTATCTTAGACTAGTTTCCTTTACTTTCAACTAGCATTTTATCTTGAATGCTTATAAGTGCCAGGTGCTATTCTAAAGGCATTGTGTGGATGATGTGAATTTGGTCTTTGCAACAACCTTACAATTATTATTTCCTTTTGATATATGAAGCCAAGCCTTAGAAAAATTAACTTGTCAGAGTTGACCTAGCTAGCAAGAAATGGAACTGAGATTCAGACTCAGGTAATATGACTCCTGGTCTTTAGCATCTAATCTCTGAGGAAGAATTCTTTAGGAAAACTCATTAAGTGGGCCTTTTGGTAATGAAGTGATGGGATAGGGGACCCTGGAGGCTAGATGGGAGAAGTTAAGACAAAAGGGAAACTAATTGTTCTCTATAGTAAAGCAATAGAATTTGAGGAGTTGTTCTCTGACAGAGAGAGAGCAGACTGGGGGAGCCTGAGGCGCAAAGAAGGCTATAGATACAAGGAGAGTGAATCCTTGCAACAGCTGCAGGCTGGAGTCTTAGGAGAGAGAGGATGAAGTGTCCATTAGGATGTTCTGCATTGTAAACAACAAAAAGCTGAACTCAAAATGGGTATAATTAATAACACTATTATTCCAAGAAGTCCAGAGGTAGGAATGTTTAAGATTAAAAATTTTAGTGGGCCAAAAATAAATACCAGGTTTTTTTTTTACCACCTTTCCTTTTTTGCATCTTTTGTTGTGTTGTCTTTGTCCTCAGGTAACACCCTCATGGTTAGAAGATGGCCACAGCAGTTCCGTGTATCACCTTTGAACAGGACAATATTCAGAAGAGATTACCTCTTTCTGTGTATCTCTCTTGAAGGGAGGGAACTTTCCTGGAAGTAGGCCAGAGGATTTCCTTTCATGCCTTATTGGCTAGAATGCATCACATATCCATGCCCAAGCCAATCACTGCTGACCAAATTTTCTAAGAATGGAGATGTAATTCTCAGGGTGGAGCTTGAAGAGGGTGGCTTCCTGAACAAAATCAAAGTTTTATAAGAAGGAAGAAAGAGAAATGGAGTGAACACTGGATAGGTGACCAACAAAATTTACTTCATAAAGAGATTCTTTGAGGATCATGAACTTTAGGAACAATAATGATTATGGCAGACTCTGGAGCCAAAAAGACTTGGATTTGAATAATGGCTCCCTAATTTACCAGCTACATGATAGCGGATGTAAGGATGCTGTGACTATTAAATGAAATAATGCATGGAAAAAGCTTGGCACAGTATCTGGCACATATTAAATGCTCAATAATTGATAATTATTTTGAATATCATATAGAACTTTTAATCACTTCTGTTCTAAGCTCAATTATTCTCCCTTATTCCCAAATGCTTAGTAAAACTCCATTACATGGGACAAACTTGTGTTAGCGATGCTTTAAGGAATGCCTCTCCTTGAGGAAAAGGAGTATTAAGAGAGGATGGAAAATTCAGGAGACAAGATGGTCAGAGAGGATGAAGAACTAATCTGGGTGTAGAGGTTTGGAGCAAGAGGTGAGAGTAAATTCAAGTGTTCTTTTCAGGAGAGCAGAACTATGTGCAGTAGGAACTTGATTTATTCTATTTGATACTGAAGGGAAGGCTGAGGTCTTGGAAACATTTGGGTTACATCCACATTTAAAAAGAAGACTAACAGTGCAAGGCAAATATGCACCATGGGTTATGCAGATGCTGAGTGCTATTGGAACTTCACAGAAAGAGAAACCTCCATGGATTACAGTGATCAGGAAAGGGCCTCACATGAAGTTCGAAATTTGAATTTAGCTTTGAAAAATGTTTAAGATAAAGTTAAGGGAAGACAAGAGAGCATTCTAGATAGAATGATAAGAGCAGACTGTGGACTTAAGAACATGTAAAAGATACAAAAATACCAACTAGGGTTATTGCAATGGTCAAAGTGTGAAATGATAGTGCTATGAACCAGGAAGCTGGAGGAACTAAATAAGGCTATTGAGGAAATAAAGTTCTGTTTTTGCAATTAAAAAAAAATCTGGGCATGAAATTATAAAGGTACAGCTAGTTAAAAATGATTATTTAAAAAATAACTATAACAAATAGAAACTTAAACTTAAAATATCACAGTTACCTAAATTTGTTAATTTACTAAAATCTATGGCACAAATGAACATTTTCTGATAACCAGTTTTAATGGTGTTTATTGTCACCATAAAGTCAAAAGACTATACAAAAAATAATGACTAGCATGAAAAAAAAAGTTAATCTGGACATAAAAGATTGACAGCCATTTATTGCACGCTTACAATGACATTCATAAAATCGATAGATATTGTCATATCTACTTATATGACACCACTTAATATCGTCTCTTCTAAAACATATGAAACAAGGTAAAAAATAAGGTAAAAATTAATGTCTATGAATAACGAGTTACTGAAAATTATTGCATGTAAGATGTTCTAAGAACTATGTGAGACAAAAAGTTATGAATTGGAACTTTCCTCAGAGAACTACAATCTAGTTAGAAATGTCTGTGAGTGGCAAGATGGTAAAAAGCTTTTACTATAAGGCTAAGAAAGTGGACTTTTAAAATGAGGCACCATTGAGGGTTTCAAGAATGTGGAAGTGACAGGACTGCTGCTTAATCTGGCTGCCACGTCCGGGATGAATTGGAGGGTGGAGAGACCAAAGGTAGGAGACCGATCAGGACACGTGTAAGATTCCAAGCAAGAGGCAACAAGGATCTGGGCTAACATAAGCTGTCTGGAAAAATAAAGGAAGGGGTGGGTTTCAGAGATGTGTAGCCTTGCACTGACTCTTTAAGCTGTCAATTACACCCCTATTTCACACAGCCAGAAGCACACTGAGGGAGTCCTCCAGGAGCCCCCCCAGACACACTCCCAGTTCTGACCTTTTTCCCAACCTACTTCCCAAGCTGCATTCTGACATAGTCCTGGCCCCCTTCTCCCACATACGCTCCTCTTTACCCTCTGGACTTCACCCCAGCACTACTTCCCTGGTTACTAATTTGACTTCTACCATTTACAAGATGTTTTCTCAGCTACAAGAACTAGACAACCTAACAAATCGTGGCCTAAGACGATAAGGATATTTGTTGCTTACTTAACAAGAAGCCTATCTCAAAATTGGTTTGATAATTCAACCATGTTATAAGAAGGCATATTACATCTTGTCTCCTTAGTGAGTCAGCCATGTCCCCTTTGTGATTGTCAGATGGTTGCAACAGCTCTGGGAAACACCCCTCACTGAAGGCATTTGCAGGAAGCAAGGGAAGGGAGACAAAAGGGTTTTCTTCTCTCCTTTATTTTATCACGGAATAAAATCTTTCCTACAAGCCCTCAATCAACTTCTCCTTACACTGCACTGGTCAAGTTGGGCTTCATATGTCCACTCCTAGATCCATCACTGGCAAGGGAGAATGGGTTCCCCATGATTGGCTAAAACCAGTCATCACTGACCCTGTGTGCTAGGCATTTTTCCTGAACAAAGTGAAGGCTTATTAGCAGGAAAGAATGCGAATGGCATTTGGGCAGGCGCCTCAAGGTGTCTGTCATGGACCAAGGAGTACAGAACCTCAGCCTGCCTACCCCAACCTGCACCCTATTCAACCCTTCTCAACTAGCTCTTGGAACCCCTACGTCAGGGCATCCATCCTCTATCTCCCCTACTACTCCTATGGGATTTGTCCTGAGTCCTTACGTAAGCAAGATGTAGACAGCAGTCATTACAATGGAAGAACTGACTGGACTGACCATTGCCTAGATCCTCAGGACAAGACTGAATGATACTCTTGGAAACTAGGGAGGTCATCTGAACCTCTGTTCCTACATATACCTGATATGTAGAGATTTGAGAATTTAGCTCTTTGCTTTTTATAATCCCTGGAGTCTGTAAGTTGTTGGATTTTAAAGACGTGGATAATATAAACATAAATAGTTAGAGAACAGTTTGAGGAGGAGCCGTAAGAAGAATAGAGGGTGACAATGTGTCTGCAGATGACAGGGCTTTTGTAAGCCTCTCTCTTATTATCATCTCTTTTCTGTGGTTCATTTCACACTAAAATGTTGCTCAGCGTTTTGGCATGGATAAATCTTGGCAATGTCTCTTTGAAAAAATAATTATCATGTATTTTTTCTTTCTAAAGCCAAGCAGATTAAAAAAAATGGTTACAGCTCTGGAGTATTCATTACTACAATCTACTGGGCGTTTAGGAAGTGGGTATCATTAGAGTTCTGTAATGTAGCTAATTTCACTCCACTGACCCCTCTTTGCATCTTCCTTTTATTGTTCTTTACTCTAACTGTTCTAATAACCATAAATGTAAAAGGAGTATACATTGCCTTATTTTTTAAAAGATGCTTTTGCTTTATTTCATCCCAATGTTGTACTATCCTTACAAACATCCCCAGTAGCCTTCATGCCCTGGGATTTATTTTTGATTTGAGAGGAAGAAGAGGCCTTGTGACTAGTAGGGGCCAACTCTCTCTGACCTAATGAGCTTCTCTGTTTATTTTCCCTAAAATAGGTTGTCTATACCTCCTCCCAAGCCATATTTATGCTAGAACTTTTCACTTATGCCAAATAAAATGTGTAAGAAAATTTGAGCTCAAGTGAGAAGAACCGCAAGGAAGAAAATAATTAATTAAGGTGACCTCATCTCTCATTCTGCTCACCTTTCGTACCCCTCACCTGTGTACACCAAACACACACACACACACACGCCCACTCTGTTATCTGGTCACACTTGATCAGTCATCATTCACAGAAAGAAGACCTTGGACCTCCATACCTCTGAGCACTATATTCCCTTTGCATAAAAGACCTATGACTCTCTGCCTGGTTGTTCCACCTTATCCTGTTCAAAACTGGTCTCAGTGTAAGACCTTTCTAGGACTCACTTTCATCCTGTTCTCTATCAATTCCAATAATAATTTGTTAAGTAGCTTTACGCTAATGCTTATAATGTCTCAGTCCCTGCCTATCCCAGCCTTGCCCATTGGTGGAGTCTGGATTCACCCTTGGAGAGTTCTCAGAACCAGGACACTCCATCCCCCTCTTAGCCCTGATACTGTTTAGAGATGCCAGCTGCAGCATACCCAGCAATCAGATTGATCTTCTGGGTACCAACATCAACCTTCATCAACCAAGTGTGTCCTGCTCTTTGGGCATTATCATTGAGACATCTGGATATTCTTTAGCCTGATTTACTCCCTTCTCCCCACTGTCTTCCTTTACTGCTAGACTGTGAACTCACTGAGTGTAGGGGCCAGACTTTGCAACTTAGAGATGATATTAATTGCAGTATCTCAAGCAGCGATAGTGAGAGTTGTATTAAAGTCCCAGATTTAATTTGCTTTGAGTCATGGTGCACAGGGTTTTAAAAATAGTGGCTCTAAAGATTGTTCCCTTGGTGAAGACTTCTTCAAAAACAAGCAGTTCACAGAAAAGGAAAAACAAATGGTTCTTGAATATCTGAGATTATATTTAACCTCACTCATAATAAGAGTACAATTTAAATATATGCTGAGATACCATTTTTCACTAACCAAATAGATTAAAAGCAAAAATTTTGTTAACAAGTTGTGTCATTAAAGATACATAACAGATACTCTTAAGCAGGTGCACATACTCTGACCTACAAATATAATTTCTAGAAATTTAGTCTATAGATATGCAGGTATGTGTGCAAAATAGCTTACATACAATGTTACGTATTTCTGTATTATTTGTGATAGAATTAGAGTGAAACAACCTAATGCTCCATCAATAATAGACTGAATAAGTAAATTATGGTACATCCATATGTTGGAATACTATGTAGCCAAAAATGTTATGGAAGTTTTTAATGTACTGATTGAAGTAATTTCCAAGATACGTGATTGGGAGGGGAACAGGGTGTAGAAGGCATGACGTACCAGGGTACCAGGGACACATGTGTAGGAGGGAGGTTTTCACTATTCACCCTTTCATGCCTTTACTTTTTGGAACCATGTGAATGCCTTACCTATTAAGGAAAACAGAACCAAAAAAAAGAGCATTTGTAACTATAGAGCACTGTATCTTTTTCTTAACACTAAGCACAGGGTTTGGCTTTTGACACATGTTCAGGTACCCTAGAAAATAGCTTACATATCTATCATTTTAGAGAGGGGTGTAATCCCAGGGAGTAAGAGTGAAGAGAAAGAGTGAATCAAAGAAAGGAGAGAGAATACAAGGTGGTGTGTTATTGACCTCACCTTGATAGCCAAACAGAGCTGATTGTTTGGTGTCCAAAGAGGCCACAGGAAACCAGAACAGTCCGTGGATGAGGATGAAAGACGGGTTATTTGTTGGCTCTCCCTGTCTACTGTCTCTCACTGGTTAAAGTCTATGCTATGGGGGCATTAACTTCTTTAGCCTTTCTGTTATTTCCAGCCAGTCCAGGCAGCCTCTGGTGAAGGCAGAGCCTTCAGATTCCAACGCAGCCAATGTGCACATACAACGGTCCCTCCTTGCCAGGTGTCACTGTACATAGGGAATCCTCTTTCTATCCCAGTAATTGTGGAATATGTCAAGTAACTGAGGTGTGGGAATGGGGACCAGATACTGTTAAGTGATCTGGTATGGTACATAAATGGGCTCCATACAGTAGGTGCTCAGAAGGATTTTTTAAAATAAACTATTTTTTCAGACCAGTTTAAGTTCACAGCAAAACTGAGCGGAAGGTACAAAGATTTTCCATACTCTCTGTGCCCACACGCTCACAGCCTCCCTGACTATTAACATCCCACACCCAAGTGGTCCATTTATTATAATCCATGAACCTACATCATTATCATCCAAACTCAGAAGAGTTTTTTATTTGCTTTTGCTTGCTTAATAGGTTGGTTGATTGGTTGGTTAAAATAGTCAAGGTGTCTCCTATTAAACTATAAATCTGAGAGTCTGTAAAACTTAACCTATTTAAATCCCTCAAACACATGATTATCTTTTTGTAGTGCTAAATTATTCCACTCCACTTAAGTTTATACATGTTTGTGTCTGTTCCTGTTTTATACTACGCATTTTCAATAAATTAATCTAAAATGTGTATTGCTGAATTGAAGACACTATTTTGGATGGGGTGCAGGCATATAAAGAAGTACAATATATCACCTTTCTCCCAAAGTTATTACAAAAGCATATAAACTTAAACAGGAATACAAGGATTAAGAAACAGTATTGCACAACAAAACAGCACAGTATGTGCTCCATCAGGGAAGTGATTAATGGCCAAGTGAGAAGTAGATACAATAAATACTATAATAAGATTTATGCAATTCCTTCATACCTGTTGTAGTTAGGGAGGACTTGATGGAGAAACAGCAACTTGAACTGGACTTGCATTATGGACAAGACTTAGAGAGGAGAATTAGAAATAATGAGGCCATTTTGTATGACAGCCTAGCCGAAGCCTAAGCTCTGAAGCTTGGGACAGCAATGTGTGGACTTTTTAAGAAAAATCGTAATAGTGGGATGGTTTGAGGTAAGTTCTGGAAAGGTGGGTAGGGACTATGTTGTTCAAGGCTTTTAAGTTATTTGCAAATAAACTAGAATTCTATTCTGTAATCAAGACAAAGACATTGGAATTTTTGAGCAGAGCAGTCATGCACCCTATTGGAAAACAGTTTCTAATGAAGTATCTCCGACCCACCTCTACCCCAGACTAAATCAGAAGACATTCCCCCTTCTCTGCCATGGAAATGTTTGTAGTGAGCTGACCAAAGTCTGAATGCATTAATTTCCCTAGAAACAGATCCTGTGTACTTCTGGAGCTTGGTAGATCATGGGGTGCTGTTTGTAAAGGAAATATTTTAACTGTTGGCTCTCTATATCTTACACAGCATAAGCATTTAAAGGTATGGGTAATTAAGGAGCAGTCTTAAAGTCTGAGCCTAGATTAGATCAGTAGAAAACTGTGAATCACTAGCCACTGAATGGAAGGCGGCTGCATTTATCAGCGACATCTGGGAATCTAAGGCCAGCGCCTATAACATCACATCCTCTCCTTTCTGCTATCAGTTGGATGCAACAGGAAACTGACGAAGGTGCTAGGCAGTTTCCTTTCTGCTCTGACCTGACTAGTTTCCTCTGCAGCTTGCTCACGACTTATTGTAAAGGAAAATCATGAAATACCAATGAATTTCCTCCAGTTGGATCAAGCCTACAACAAGGAAGGAAAAGCAAATTTCTAAGATTAGTCAATTTCCCTTTGCAGCTATAAAGTTGGTTCAGGGCCTCCAGCTGACCCTTCTCTTTGGATGTGTCCCTCTTACACTTCAGCTTTACATCATAGGCAAGATAAGGACTTGTGGCAAAGAGGGCAACACATATTATATAATTCGTATAGGAAATTTTGGGTTCGTTCATGGGAAAGCTGCCCACATAGAACAACTTATTTGATAAGCTTTTCATTCTTCTTTGATGTCTATCAAACTCATTAGTTCAAGGGGGTTAAACAAAATACAGAGTTCTCATGGATATACCCAGCAGCCGAGCTCTTTTGCTCTTTTCTCAGTGTGACTAAAAAGGAGCTGTTTCCATGGAGAATGTTTATGCAAAATTAACAAAGGAATTGAGTTAGTTTAGTGAAAGAGACAGGGTTGGACTACTCAGAAGAGCAAGAAGTTACGTCTGGGGTCCTAGGAGGTAACCTGGATTTTGCTGGGTCTGAGAGGGAGACGCTATGGCCCGCTGAAAAATGTAAAGAAGAGCCTGGCATCCAAAGAATGTGACTGGCTTACTGTGTGAAGTAATTCAACTTGAAAATGAAAATTACCATTTAAAGTATCTTCTCAGCAAACTTAACAATGTGGAGGAACAATGCGGTATTGGAGTTTGCACTGAATGAAGAGAATATTAATTTAGCAGGTGCATTCTTCCTCAGTGCATTCAATTTCCTGTTATTCTACTTACCCGCTTTTAATTTCCCTTTGAAAATTTCCCTCATTTCTGTATTCATTGTTAGTATTAAAATAATGCTCTCATAAATTTCCCTTTTATACATTTGTATGATTTTTAATATGTATACTATAAAAATTCCTCTAGCTCATAAATTGTGGCCACTGAAATGGATAGTGGAATAAAAACAAGAATACAAAGTATGGAGTTTTGAAATATGAATAGTTGATAAACAGACTGTAAGAATAAGGTAAGAACTCAAGGTTTAACTTTAATGGCATTTAGAGCAGCCGCTGTAATAAAGCATCTGACAAGTAACAGATTTGTGGGGGCTGTGGCATTCTACTCCATTTTTTTCCCTAGAGACTAATTATCTATTACTTTACAGACATGCTAAAATACAGTGGAGCTCTTAAAAACAACTTGGTTGATCAACCAGCAGTAGCATTAAAGTAACAAACAAAAGAACTTGCATACAAATAATGGCCTAGCAATTTTTTTAGGGGATCTTCTTAACACTTATGAGAACAACCTACCTTCTATTTTTAAAGATAAATCAGATCTCTGAGGGGGGTGACTATATCCAGAAGTTTTTACTTAATTAGGCTGAAGCAGTACAATGGTTTTCATTATCATCATTCGTAAACATTTTAATAGTGGGATCTGAGTGAACTTGCCTAAATTGGGGACAAAAATAGGGCATGTGATTAAATGTAGTCAAAATTTCAGCAGATCTTATATCTAGTCAATTGAACATGGTTTACAATTTCAGGGTAACCGACAAATATTTTACGACAGACCTACAAAACCTGCGAAAATGTCTTAAGTCTGCTTTGTCCTCCTCCTGCTGCCCTGTGCATCTCGCTCAGGTGTTGACATCAAGGGCGCTCATTAATAAACATCCTGCGTGCTGTACAGAGCCTGCTTCTCAGTGAGCTCAATCTTGGACAGTGACTCTGTTTAAAAGCAGCACTGACCGACAGGAGTGTGAGTCAGAGGAAAAGGTGAAGGGGTGGAGAATCACATCATAGGAGGGGTGGCCGAAGGGAGAGCAAGAAAGAGTGGAGAAAAGTCTGTGTAACACAGTGATTGAGTGAATAGACTCAAAAACCCTAGCTTGAATGCATACTAACCGTGAGAGCAGGACAAGGTTCTTAACCCTCTGTGCCCGTTTTCCACAGGACCAATGAAAATAGTACTTAGGGTTGTTGTGAAAGTTAAATGAATTACTTTAAGTAAAACACTTTGGAAAGTGCTTGGCACATGACATTATATGTAAGTGTTTGTTACTACTATCATTACATGACTCATCAGATACATGACAGATTATGATGCAGAAGAGGGATTTGGCCCATTCGAGTGGCTCTAGAGGGCATTACTAGAACCAGTGAATGAGAACTGCAGCAAAGTTGACTTTGGCTCAAAAATGACATCCATCCAGGGGAGTGTAAGGCTCATTTTCACTAGAGCTTGGGACTTCTCCTGGTGGAGGAAGGGCTGTTGTGGGGGGTAGGACTGGGCTGGAATAAAATGAATAAATAATAATACTAAGATGAATCCTCCCACTTTATTACAGCAGCCCTTCCTCATGTTACCGAAGCCGCCTCTCCTTCCTTCTCAGATCAACTATGGACTTGAAGGACGGAGAAAGCAGAAATCAGAGCTCCAACTTTTTTGATGATTTGAACAGCCTCCTTCCAAAACAGGAGGCAGAATGTCCTGCCGACCCCCCAGCCATCTTCTTACTTCCCGTTTTTTCCCTTCCTCCCATCTGAAACCAGATAAAGGCAGTTGGTGGATATGTGGGTTTGTGCTGATTAAAATTATGAATTGGGCCCAATATTCCTTTCTTTATTTTCTCATTAGTTTCTTTTTGGCATTTTTCTCCCCAACTTTTGACAGAGAAATGATCTTGGAGTCATAAGGCTTGAGACTTAGTCTTAGCACCGTTAAAATACACCAACATGACTATAACCAGATGGAGGACTCTTCTGGGGGCTAAGCTTCCTCCTTTGCACAGGGTATATTTCTGGAGAGTGTGATAATGAAGGGGATGGTGATAGACAATCTTAAAGATTTCCTCAAATTCGAACACTGCATTTCAGGTGGAGATACCAAATCTACAGACCACTCAGCATCTCGATGGTACACTTCACTCTCCAGGTTTCTCCATTACAGCTTTTCCTCCTAAGAATATATATATATATATTTTAAATTGAAATACAGTCAGTTATAATATGTCCTCTTCTAGGAATATTTGATTCTTTTTTTTATTGAAGCATAGTGGATTTACAGTGTTGTGTTTTGATTCTTATAAGACTTTTACATTATCCACTTCATTATATATAACACATATCTCATTCTTTGGGGAATCTAGTTTGAATATATTGTTACTAGGTTGTAGTTTAATTTGTTAATTAATCTAAGGATTAGTTAATGATAATGTCTCCCTCACAAGGGACAAACGTTGCTGATACTTTGAAGGACATGACTTAACCCAAAAAATAACATAAAAGGTAGCAACACTGCAGAATGGGGAGATGTTTGGGGACAGGTAAACCCTTCAATGGCCTCTAAATGCATAATATAATCACCATTTTAATTTTTCAATGCAATCAACTATTTAGTTTACCTGTACTATGACTAGCCCATGAAAGTAAATAATGTTAGTAGTGGTAAATGGCCTAGTACAATATTCAAGATTATAGACTTCAGATTCAGACAGTTCTCTACACAGAATCTAGGTCCAACTCCTTTCTACCTATGTGACCATTAGCTATCTCTAATCCTTAGTTTTAAAATTAATAATGTAGGGTTGTTGTGAAAATTATTTTAAACAAGCAAATATATATAACATGTCTGATATACTGATTAATACTCAATCAATGGTGGTTATTATTCTCACCATTAACAGGAACTTGAAAATGGCTAACTGGTTGATTTTTCCCTTCATCTCAAGCTCAGATTTCCTCCACATGTAAAAAATAATGCAGCCAGATCTTTTTTTACTTTACTTAATTTACAGGGTCAACATTCATAACCTTAACTCAGTATATGCTCAGGAAAGAGTTGGTGAAAATGAATAATTGTGGTTAATCCATAGTGGCCAATTAGCCAAGGGTGTTTCTGCTGCTGCAATTCTATTGAAGCTTGGCAGGATATTCTCCACTAAGTCATATCCCAGAAACAGCTTGTCTCAGCTCTTAGCATTCAGGAGTGACTCAGAGAAGAGCATGGCTTTATTTCAGTGACAGTGATTTATAAGGGAAAGCTAGACAGATCAGTCTTGAAAGCTCTTGACAGGACAAACTGAGTGGCTTTTAATTGGTTTGGCTTTGGCCATCCTGCTTGATAATGTAATCAATAATGTAGCTGGTTAATCAATACAGAATCAGAATCCTGTCCTAGAGACACTAATATCTTAAAAGTGTTGTGAATCATTTTCATGTAAGTTTTATATTTTTTATGCAAATATGTTTAAATCCATAAAATATATATATATATTATTTTGCATTTTAACTTTAAGGAAATAGTAAAACTTTGCACACATTATTCTGCAGTCCTGTGTTTCTGAGATTTATCCATGTTGATAGATTCTTCTTGTTCGTTTCTCTACTTCCTACTGTACTGGAGTCCGTTTAATGAATACACTGTTTTGATCGTTAGGACAAAGTTTGGCTAAAGATGACCAATAGAAACCAAAATTACAGAGTCTTAAATAAAATAAGAACATTTCCTCTCTTGTATGTAAGTCCAAAGGTGGTTCTCCAGAGGTGGTATGGGGTGTTACAGATTCAGGGACCCAGGCTCCCTCTGTCTTGCTACTCCACTCTGCATGGACCTTTACATACAGGTCACCTCTAAGTTCAGGGTGGCAGCTCCAGCTCAAGTGGACATATCTGCATTCCTCTCATAGAAAGAGGAAAGAGAAGACATTTCAATCCCCAATTTCACTTACATTCTCTTGGCTAAAACTTAATCACATGATCACAGCTGTGAAAGAGACTGGGAAAAGAAATCTTTATTTTAAGTGACCATATGCCTAAAATTTGGTTGTTCCATTACTGATGAAGAAAAGGAAGAAAAATTTTGGGGACCAACTACAAGTCTCTATCTCAATAGACATTTATTTAGGTGATTTTCAAATTTTTGCTATTACAAACGATGCTGTGACAAATATTCACATATTTATTTCTCCTTGTGTTCATGTGAGAGAGTTTCTCTTGTGAAATATGTTGTTGGTAATTCATGTTTTTAACTTTATCAATTGCTTTCCAAAATGGTCGCATCAATTTTTACCCCAGCAGTAAGAAAGTTCCTGTTTTCCCACATACTCCTAATATTTGGTATTAGAATTTTTTAAAAAAGTTTTTTACAATCTGATGGGATTATGGGGTGGTGACCTTGGCAAAGGCAGTTTTGATAGAATGGTGGGAACAGAAGCCAGAATGCCTGGGTTGAGAGACAGGGGGAGATAGTGAAATCAAGCTAGTGGGTGTAAACTCTATGCTTTTACCATGCTTAGCTGCAGGTGGAAGTGAGAGGTAAAGTATTAGAAATGGTGGAACATTCATGTTACAACTGGGGAGTCCTGAGCGGTTGGGAATAAAGCAGTAGAAAATGAACCTGAGAAAGAGGGGATAGTAATTGGAGTGAATTTCTATAGGGTTTAAGATTTCAGAGATGGGACATTTCCAAGTGACGATTGAAATGAGTACTGATGTCAATAGCTGCTTTTTGGTATTCCAGAGGACAAGAAGCTTTGAAGCTTGAAGGGAGACAAATACATTATTTATTCAGCAAATATTTTCAAGCACCTCCTAAGTGTCAGGCATTGTTCTAGAAACTGGAGTTGAATGTGGAGTAAAATAGATAGGCAAAATCTTCTCTAAAAAGAGCTGACAGACACCAATTATGTAAACATGAAAATAATTTGTGAGAGCAAAAACAGCTATTAAGAAAATAAAACAGGAAAACATGCTATTTTAGCTAGGATTAACAGGAATGTAGACGGGATATTACTCTGCTGCTTCCAACTAGAGGCACCAGTGTCAAGAGGCAAGTGGCTGGTCAGGTGATTGGGGTGATGTGGAGCGCGGGGTTTTGCTGATTGCAAAGAAGTGCATCTTCTGAGGGAATTATGGGTAACCTAGACCAGTGTTAGCCGATTTTTAACTCTGGCTGGAGACAGTCAAGGAGAGAAGATACAGGTATTAATTGACAAGAATTATTGTTTTTTATCTTGAATTTATAGACTATAAGTAGTTGACTTTTTAGAACTTAGTTCCCAACATGCTTCTAAACAGAGATCATTGAGTATCAGAAGCTATTTCTTCCTTATAACAAGCGATGAAAACTTAGAAGTTTATTTTCACCTTTTTTCCCCTTTTTCCTTCTACAACACCTCCTTTTGGTCCTGGACAAGAAGGTCATTTGTATTTCTTTTAGAATGTGAAATTCATCTGTTGATAAATCATGAAATATCTCTTAATTCTCCCCCTTTTCCTTTACCTTAAGCCCCCTCCTTTAACCTTTAAGTGTTGCAATTTGTAAAACATATCTGTAACTCAAAAAGCCAACTGCTACCAGGAAAAACAAGAATAAGAAAAAAGCTTTCACTTTTCCAAGTTCATTAGCAGAGGGGTGATATGGATGACCCTGGGAACTGGTACAAAAGCCTGTTGCTCTTGGCAAGTGAGTCAGTTGAGATGAGAAATGTTAATATATTTGAACAGATATGAGTCAATGCTATTCCAGGGGTGGAAAGAAGCATGGTTTACTCTACGAGCATGTATATCACAGAGAAAGCTAAAAAATATTGTAGGGAACCATAACAGATAGGACAGTTTTAAAGTTTTCCTTTAAAATTGAGATAGTAATTCTCATTAATGTATGGGTCCAGATTTAGATCAAACCTACATAAAATGATCATTTCTAAATGAAAATCTAGATTTTAGTGATTTTCTCTTTCTGTTCCCAAAGCAACAAAATAGGCATTGAGAAAGAATGAAAAGAACTCAGAGTTAGGACACTGGGTAGTAATTCTGGCCTATCACTAATGATACTAATCAGCTGTGAGATGATGGGTGAATCACTTGATCTCTTTGAAATTAGTTTTATTATTTGCAAAATAATGAGATTGGCCTTGGGGTTGCTACTGTCCCTTTCTGATTATGATATGATTTGGGGTTATATACTGTAAAGGGGTGCACTTTTAGGGCCCTGAGGTGACCCATAATGTACCTATAGTGGAGTGTCTGGGGCTGTGTGGAAATTTCCATGGTACCTTTCTTGCTTTTATGCCAGATCATTATCCAGCTTTCTAGGTTGATAAAACAGTGGGAAGTAGTGTGAATGTCTGTGCATATTAAAAAGTGCTGTCTAACAGAAGGTTTAGACAGAGTACAAAACAAAAAATAATCATTTAGGCCAGAAGCCCTTCATTAACATGAAAAAACACCTGAGTGTGAGGGGAAGAAACAAAAATGTTTGATAAGTTTCTGGCTCAAATAGTTAACTGACCTCATGAGTTAACTTCTCCTTCCATTTAAAAACCCCACAGAAATGACAGAACTAACATAAAAGTGCTAACCCCCAAAGATTTGCTCTAGAAAGCCAGGAAGAGTTCTACAATCTGGTATAAAGGATTTAGGTGGTGGTTAAAAATATGAGCTCTGGACTCAAAACTATGAGCTCTGGTTCTTGATAAGTTACCTACTTTCTTTGGGCCTTCCAGCCCTTGGGTAAGTTACTTTCCCTCTCTATGCCTCAGTTTCCATATCTGGAAAATGAAGGTACCTACCTCTGAGGATTAACACAAGTGAAGTGCTTTGAACAGTGCCTGACACGTAAGTTTTCACATCTCACCTGATTATTATTATTATAGGTTTAATGCTGAATGTTAAAGCAGATGGGGTTCATCATGGATGATAATGTCCACCAGGGATTTTTTAAAAAAACAACCAAACAAACATATAATTCTATCTGGGTGAGAGATAACAGCTCTGATGACCCCTGACAAAGAAACCTAAGATGCTAAGTAACAAGGGCAGAGCAGGGCAGCCAGTAGGATAATTTATTGCAGGGATGAAGAGTAGCTGGACCAATCTTTTATTCCTCAAGGGGCTGCGGTAGCATTTGCCCCCAGGTGAAAACCATGAGTTCTGTTCTCTAAATTGACAGGAATTTTGGCCACAAGATACTCCCAAGGTGGGTGCTGGGGCCAAAGAGAGAAATGGGACAATATCTCAGCTAACTTCCATCTGTCATAAGAAGGAATGAAAATGTAATCTGCTGTCTAAACTGGGACACTGGAGTAAAAGCAAGCACTGTTAACAATTATGCCAGGATAAGAAATGTCACCTGTGACCATCCCAGGCAAACCAGGACATTATTTCCTTTAGTTAAAAGGGATGGAGGGATACTTATGCCCCCAAAGGAAAGCCCACATGGCCACACTCTCTCGCCTACCCCAAAATTGCATAGATTGCCCAGAAAACATGAATTTTATGAATTCAAACATTCCAGCTACCTACCAGGTCAATTTTAAACCTGAAATCATAAGTGTGACTAAATGCCAAGAATTCCTGAACATCTGAGGAAAACCAACAGCCTGAAAGAGTGATATCACACTGTAGAAACCAAAAAAAAATTCCTTTGAGGAAATAGAATTAATACAGGAAATAGAGAGATTCATATGAATTTCATATTCATATGAATATCCATAAAACAAAAATAGGTTGCTAGTTTTAAAAGAAGCAATGTAAGTTCTGGGAAATAAAAAAAGGAACTGTCCCTCCCTTCTGGTTGCCAGATTGAGCAAATTAAAAAAAGGACACTCGATTAAATTTTAATTGTTTCTAATTGCCTATGTATATGTACATTGAGTAACAAAAATATTACAAGGGATATATTTGTGCAAAAGTTACTTGTTTATCTGAAATAAATTCTAAGTATCTAAATTTTATACTTCTTCCTTAAATTGTATTTCTGTTGGCTATCCTTAATTCTTTGTTATGCAGAATTTGCTTATAAAATGTCTTGCAGTTATAGTGTATGTTCAATTTACATAACACAGCTTCTACAGCTGTCAACTTGTTTCATTCTTTTGTCCACTGAACATTAATTACTGAGAAAATATACTCAACATTAGTAATATGAGCCAGGATAGGATACTGACCACGTACTGGCATAAAGTTAACAACTCGAGAATTGCCCTTCAAATTTGATTTGTTGAAGCACCGTATTTCAGGCACAACTTGCTTTTTCATTCTTCAGGATTTATACCGTGCTATTTTGATTAATAACATTTAAAAACGTTGTCCCCCAACAAAAGAGTATTGTCATCGATTTTTATTCCCTCTTCTACAACACTGCACATGATTCCACTTGTTGCCAAGCTGGACGAGAATTTAGTAACATCCATGCGAAAGAACAGGATTTTTAAAGGACTGAAATTGTCATGGCAAGTACCATAATAGTTACCCATTTCTTTGGAATTCTTCTGGAATTTCTTTCCTGTCCATATGTAATGCTATTCCATTTACAAATAAACTTCACACTTAAAGGGATGAATATTTCATCTGTTCTTTCTTTTTTAAAACACGTTCAACAATTTTTTTAAGCAGTGGGGCACTTCAGCTAGATCGTTTGAGTTGAAAGACTGATACTGTGAAAGACTATTCTGCTGTGATTGTTTTATCTTCTTCATCAGAATTTCTCTTAATAAAATACTGTTATTTTATCACTTTCTTTGGTAGTAGCTGAGTGATACATCTCATATGCGTAGCTGTTGGTATATACTGATTCATATCTGACTTTCTGCTATTTTTTACCTTGAGTAAACAGTTGAATACTGAGAGCTTCAAAATGACCTTTTTCCCTATTTAATAGAAGTCCACCATTCAGAAAACTCAGCAAAAAATTTACACTTGGGTTTTGGCATTAGGAGTTCAAATACACACAAATAGATAATATAATGGCAACCACTGCCAGAATTGAAAAGATCAATTATCCCACAGCATCAGTATGTCTGCCACTCACAAGTCCAATTCACATTTAAATAGGGTTTGAACCACTGAAAAGGCTGAGAATTAGTAGACTAATAATAAATCAAACTGTTTGTCTAATGGAAAAAAAAATAAAGTGAACTTTGAAAAAATTCAAAAGGCACAGTCTCCCCAAACAACACCATATCTGATCTTCTGAAAGGTTTTGGGAAGCCTGGCATTCAGGGTTTGGTGGGCTTTTTAGAAGCAGGAGTGTTTGGGGATTGACAGATTTTCAGGTGCATTCCTGTGGTCACGAGAGTCAGGCTGTTGTTCAGCCACTGACTTTGTAATACTAGCTAATTGGCTATTGTCTAGAAGGGTGGAACTGTTGTGGATTGGCTGACTCCAAGGACTGTGGGTTTTATCACTGATAGGCTGGTTTTCAGAAGCCAGGTGCTATCATTAATTTGACAGCATTCGGAAAATAGTGGAGGCTGTTGTTTATTAGCTGATTTTCAGAGCATTTGTACAGATCCAAAGTTATCTATCATTAATAGTGATTACTTGTTCACAATTTGGGTCTTTAGCCAAAGAACAGTCTTATCCTTTCTTGAATATGAAAAAAAAAAAAAGTACTTTTAATTCTCAGTTCCCTTTTTGGCCTTCCTTCAGCCAAACCTACAGGAAAGACCACAGAGGACTGTCCTGATCTTCACTGTGGATGATCTTCACTTGCTCTTTAAGTGATTTAAGTACCAATTACTGTCCATTGTTTGTTATTTATTGGGCAAAAAAACCCCAAACAAACATGTAACATTTCTTAACAAAGTTTATCCAGGACATAGGACAAAAACATTAAATAGAGGACATGTTTCTGTACATATAGGACACCTGGCAGTCCTATCCTCCCCCACAAAACCCCTACAACACAGCAACAACTGAGTAGCTCAAAAGATGGGCTGCAAAACAGAGTGGCTCAAAATCTGAATAATAAATATATATTGTTGATTATAGATACTGTCTTAAACCATGAGCAATTCAGATTTTTCAAAAATGCTGAACACTGTCATTTAACAAAGAAACATAGTGATATTTTAACACCTAGTTATAACAAGGTATACTGGAACATCAGAATACTGAAAACTGGTAATCTTCTTGTCCAGGTCAAATATCTTGAAGTCCCAAAGTCCTCTCCTTTCCCCCCACCTCACATTCCCATCGACAAGTCCTATTAATTCTACCTTTAAAACAGAATCCAACTACCTCCATCCAACATCTAGCCAACCACAAACCTCCATCAACTTCACTTCAGCCTCTGTCTCTTGCTACAGTAGGAGCCTCTTAACTGGCATCCCTGCTTCTGCCCTTGCCCATCTGAAGTCTATTAATCCCTCCTCCACAGCCAAAGCAATCCATCTAGCATGTAACAAGGTTATGTCTCCACCCTTCAATAGCTTTCCATTCCAAGATCTTTATCGAGGCTTATAAGCTCCTATGTGAACTTGCCTCTGAGTACCTCTCCATCTTTGCAGGCCCAGTAGCTCCAGGCATGCTGGTATTCTTGTCATTCCTTGGAAGGCTAAAGATTTCTCTTGTGAGACTTTTGCCCTTGCTTTTCCCTCTTGCTAGAATGCTCATCCCCCAGATATTCATCTGTCTCACTCTCACTTCATTCTGGCCTCTGTGCAAAGGTCACCTCTTCAGATAGGACTTCCCTGGCCACCTAGCTAAATAATATAGCCCTTTTTCTCTTTATTGCTGGCTTATTATATAACCCAGTTAGAATGTAAACTCCATGAGGGCAGGGACTTTGCTTTGTTCTCTGCTGTCTCTTTAGTACTCATATCAGCACCTGGCACGTACTGAAATATTCCATAAATAATTGTGGGAGAAATGAACTAGTTTAAACCAAAGGAGAATTTATCATAAGGAGCTGAGTACTATATCTCACAGAGTCTAAAGAAAGGACTACAGTTGAGCATCAAACTGTACCCAAGAAACCATCTCCCTATCTGATACCTGGGTGTCTCTCTGTGCATCTGCTTCCTTCAGTCTCTTTGCAGTTCAGTTCCTTTTGCTCAGCTGGTGACAGGGCCTGTGCCAACTGTGTTTTACACTTTATAGCTTCAGTTACTAGTGAGTCTCACAATCCCAAGCCAGGATTCTCAGGAAGAGATCATTGGCTCAGCTGGTAAAGTACTTACCCGGAATAACCCACGGCCAATGTTGGGGTTACATTTTAACATGGCTGCTCCCAATGCAAAAAGTTGCCATATTTAGAGAAAAATTTTGGATTGACAAAAATAAAATCCATTATAGTAATAAATGTGCAGTATTATCTCAATAACATAGTTTCAAAATCTATGAGCCAAAAGCTATTAGAAACTACTAGAAAGACTAAGAGAATTTGAAAAAAAACTATAATCATGGTTGAAAACTTTAAAACACACCTTTCTCAAAAACTGACAGATAAATTGGATCAAAAATAAGTAAACACTTAGAAGATGAGAATAAAACAATCCATAAGCTTGAATATACAGAAAGCCCAAGCAGTCAGGATAAACTTGTGCAGATAGGATAAACTTCAACTGATGTGTTAAATGTTTTTCTTCAGCCTACAGACATCTGTTTAGGTGAAACACCACTAAGTTTAAAGCAATGCACCCAAATTTTAATCTGACAGAGGAAAAAAAATAATTTTTCCTATGTTTCCACTCTTTTCAGAATTTTTAAATGAAAGCTGATTTTCAGCGGAAAAAGAATGCAGTTCAAATAGACAAATCCTTGCCTATCCAATATCGAACAAAGAGAGAAGATTCAGATAAGCAGGATTAAAAACATGAAAGGACACAGAGATGCAGAGGTGAAGGAAAGTTTAAAAAAATTAAAAGAGAACATTATGGAAACTTTGAAAAGAAAGCTTTAGAAAAATAAATGAAATACATAGTTTTCTAGGGAAGTAAAAGTGATTTAAAAATTCGAGAAGATGTAAGGCAACTTAAATAATTCAATAATTGTAGATAAAGTAGAAAATGAGCAAAAACCTTTCTCCACTAAAGACACTCTCCTTAGGTGCTTTTATAAGTGAGTTTTTCAAATCTTCAGGGAAGAGGTATCATATTTAACTCATAGAGCACAGAAAAGGTGAAAAATTTTAACATTGTTCTACAGGGTAGAATATTCCTTATAAGCAAACTAAACAAAGATTGTACACACATACACACACACATAGACCCCTATTAACCAATCTCTGATATGAAAGTATGCACAAAGATATTAAACAGATGAATGATGCTATACATTAAGGATTACCATGACCAACAAGGGGTTATTCAAAATGCAAGCATGTTTTAATATTTATGAAATATATAAATATGGTATACTATATTAAAGAAAGAAAATGATAAATTATCTAAGCAGAGAGAGAAAAGACATTTAGATAAAATTCAAGATCCACCCTAATTTAACAACAACAACCACACATCTTTTTTCAAAAATTGAAGTCCAGTCAGTTTACAATGTTGTGTCAACTTCTGGTGCACAGCATAACATTTCAGTCATACATATACACACATATATTCCTTTTCATATTCTTTTTTATTACAGGTTACTACAAGATATTAAATATAGTTCCCCATGCTATACAGTATAAACTTGTGGTTTGTCTATTTTATATATAGTAGTTAGTATCTGCTAATCTCAAACTCCCAATTTATCCCTTCTCACCCACTTTACCCCCTGGTAACCATAAGTTTGTCTTCTATGTCTATGAGTCTGTTTCTGTTTTATAGATAAGAGTCTGTTTCTGTTTTATAGATAAATTATTTTCTTTCTTTTTTTAATTTTAGATTCCACATACAAGTAATATCATATGGTATTTTTCTTTCTCTTTCTGGCTTACTCCACCTAGAATGACTATAGCCAGTTCCAACCATGTTGCAGCAAATGACATTATTTGATTCTTCTTTATGGCTGAGTAGTATTTCATTGTATTTACATACCACAACTTCTTTATCCAGTCATCTGCTGATGGAAATTTAGGTTGTTTAGTTGGTTCCTATGTCTTTACTATTGTAAATAGTGCTGCTATGAACACCGGGGTGCACATATCTTTTCAAATTGGAGTTCCCTCTAGATATATGCCCAGGAGTGGGATTGCTGGATCATATGGTAAGTCTATTTTTAGCTTTTTGAGGAATCTCCATACTGTTTTCCATAAAGGCTACACCAAAGTACATTCCCAGCAACAGTGTAGGAGGGCTCCCTTTTCTCCACATCCTCTCCAGCATTTATTGTTTGTGGACTTTTTAATGATGGCCATTCTGACTGGAAAACACACCTTTTTTTTAAGGTAGTAATAAAAGAAGATTTCCATAACTTGACAAAAGAAATTTACCAGAAATCACTCTGAAACATTACATTTAATGGCTAACTACTAAAGAGATTTTATTTAAAAGGAGAAGCAGGGAAAGGAAGCTATCACTGCTATTTTTCAATATTACTTTTAAAATCCTAGTTGGTGCAATAATATAAAAAAAAGAACTAAGAAGTATCAAATGTGGGGAAGGGAGAAACATAACTGTCGTTCTCTGCTAGAAAAAAATGCAAGAGATTAAACCAATGAACCAATGGCATGAACAAGACTGTAAGATGATAAAAGACAAACTTATAAAAGTAAATAATCTATATGCAAGCAATAATCAAAAAGAAAATGTAATGGGAGAGGACTACAGACAATACAATAAAAGTATGAAAATGTATAAGAATAAACTTAGCAAGAAATTTTTAGGATTCACATAAAGGAAACAACAAAGCTTTATTGAAAAGTATAAAAAAAAAAGGCCAGAATAAATGTAAATATGTGATTTCAGGTAGATGTGAAAACCCAATACTGTTAAGGTGTCAGTTCCCTTTAACCTAATCTGTAAATAAAACATGACTCCATTTAAATTCCTAACTGGATTTTTAAAAACTATCATTTGCAATACACCATCTACATAGTAGCTAATGTAATAGATAAATCTGCAACCTTAGTGACTTAATACAATAAAGAATTTATTTCTCACTCACAGTGGAAGAGTTCCTGATTAGGCTGACTGGAATCCAGACATCTCTCATTTTGTGACTCTGGCCTCCTGTTAGGTCCTTGGAGTACTTGCTTGGGGACAATGACAGTGAAGAGGGCATACTTGTTTCCCCATTACTTTGACCTGAAAAGGACAAAGAATGTATTTGCTCACATTCCATTTGCAAGAACTAGTCATATGACCCTCATTAGGTGCAAGGGGAGCGGAGAAATGTAGTCCCCAGGGAGGCAGCTTCTTTCCAGCAACAATACTTAGACCTGAATGCACTGACCCTTACTTTGACCATTATGAAAGTGGAGCATGAGTTTTTGGTGGTCACCTGGCTATCTCTGCCTTAATATGCATCAGTAAGAGTACAGGAATAAGTTTTAAAAAGAATGTAAAGTTAACAGATACTAAAATATACCACAACATTATAGTAACTAAAGTAATGTGGTACTGTCAGGGAAAGTCAAGTATATCAATAGAAAAAAATAGTGAGTAGAAACTGAACTACGTATATGTGGAAATTAAATGTATAATAAGAGTGTCACTTCAAATAAGTTGGGAATGGATACACTGCTTCGTAAATGATAATGGAACAACTGTCTACCCATTTGGACAAAAATAAAGTTAGATTTATATCTTATACCAAAACATATGGGTTATTAAAAGCATAAACATGACATAGAAAATACTAACAGTACCACAAGTAAACACAGGAAAAAATTTTCATAATCATTTTTCAGCCCACACAACACACACACACACACACACACACACACACACACACACACACACACACCCATAAAGGGAAAAGTCACTTTCATATTTTACAGTGCGATATAAGTTGGCACATTGTAGGAGAGAAATTCAAGAGTATCTGAAATATACTTTAAAATATGTATTGCTTTTTATCCATCTATTTCTTTTCTAAGCATTTACTCTTCATTAGTATTCAAGCATAGGTGCAAAGATATTATTTGCAGTATTCTTTGTGAATACATTGGGGCAATTTGTATGAATAACAGCAGGAGAGTGTATTACATGAATTATAATAAATCCATTCCATGGAACTATTTGGTCTTTGAAAAAAAAAATGACGTGGAGGAGGAGGTCCACAATCTTGAGTAAAAACAACACAAGTTGTAATAATAATAGCCAGTACTTATTGGGTTATTAGAATGTTTTAAGTGATTATGAGTATTAATTTTCACAACAATCCTATGAGGTATGTACTAATATTATTCTCAGTTTAAAGATTATAAAATTTTGGCATTGAGATGTATGGTAACTTGCAAATGTAGCCTAGTAAGCAGGAGAGCTGGGATGCGAACCTAGGCAGTATCGCTTAAAGCCCGTGTTCTCAAGCTGTGCACTGTACTGGCTCTGTGCATAGTCTGTTATCATTTTTGTTTTTTAAAAAGTATTTATCTGTATTTGTATGTGTTTATTTTAAGACATGTGAAAAGATGCCCTATAATGTAATTTTGGTTACCCCACCTAGTGGTGGTTGTTTTGGAGTGTCACTTTTTGTTTCTTTTATAGTTTGATCTTTTCCAAAAAGACATGTAGTCCTTATAACATAATAAAAATCTTAGAGTAAAAGCTTGAGTTTGATGAAATATACTGAAGTGATTCAATGCTACAATACAATCCTTATGATTTAGTACCCAGCGAAGTATCTTGTTTATGGAAAACATTTGATAAAAACTTGTTGAATGAATGAAGGAATGAATGACCAGCCTCTTCTGTTAGTCATGAAATTCTTCAGGCCTATGGACTGCATTTTATATCTTATCTGTCTCTACTTTATTACCATGCTCTCCCTCAATAAATATTTGTTAAATTTATGTATATATACCCATTAAATTTAAATATTCTTACTTATTTCTTGCCATAGCTTCCCTTTTTTTTAAAAACACAATCTTAAACTTCTGCCTAAAATTTTGTTTATATTATTAACTTAGAAAACTGGAAGTCTCTTGCAATATGTCTCCTCAATAGTAGTTGCCAATGCATATTTATGAATAAATACTTAGTGGCATGTTGTGATTTTCATTCCTAATGAAGTGAAGCTAATAATGCAAAACTAATTTAAAAATCATCTTTGAGTTCCAAGTTGTGAAATAATATTATTGAATTTTAGAACTTATAAGCTTTCCCCTGCTTTGGGAAATTAGTTTTAATTTGAACTGTTTTGAGATCTAATGGGTACTGTTTCTTTGTTTTTAGAGAACATTGTATTTGAAAGGAATTTGCTTCCAATTAGAAGCACTTTTTTTTTTTTTTTTTTTTTTTTTTGCATTCAAGAGAAATCTGGAGCCTCTGGAACATACTGTGACAATCCAGTGCACTTAGCAACTGAAAGAGCGTGGGCTGAGAGTGTGTGGAGCCTAGTGACATTAAGAAATCAGTTTGCCAAGAGGTGGTTTCAAATTTGCAGACTTTTTTCAAGGTGTTGTAAAGAGGTGTTGAAGCCATGAAGCAATTAGAAAATGACATGCATTTCACTGCTTGTATAATATTCTATAGCTCAAATTTCCTCTCTATATGTCTTCTGTCCCATTTTCTTTTATATCCCAAGAGGATAACATCATGCTTTGTGGAGACGTGTACAAGAGAAAAAAACCTCTATCTATAGTGTTTGTCTCTGATAATCCTGCATCTCTTGAAAGCCTTCCATCTTTCAGGCCTGTTAACTATAGAGGAACAGACATAATAAGGTGCTCAGAAATTTGGGAAGCAAGGATATTTTCTCTTCTGAGGTTAAGGTAGTAAAAATGCACCTATGTTGTAAGACATCTCCTAAAAGGACAGGAAAAAAAAAAGACCTGGAAATGTATGGAAGACATAACGAAGAGTGTAGGAATGCTTTGACCAAATGAGGTAAAAAATGTTGCTAAAGAAGGAAAGAAAACCCAGATTTAACATATTAAAAAAATGAATCAGTCATCCTACTTCTCTGTCTAATCAATGATTTGGGGCTCTGAGCATCAGAAAATAAATCTGGTTACTTTCCCATCTCTCCCAAAAGATGAATTTATTATAAGGATATCCAGAAACAATGGCACATGAAGGCAGCTGGGCCTCTGGGACGGACAAGAATCAGAACCAGAAAACTCTCATTAACAGAGGCAATACTTTCTCTCCAGCTCCTCCCTTTGCTTTTCTGAGACATTTTTCTTCTCTCTCTCGAGACCAACTTTCTCTGCTTCTCCATGTTCTTTATAAGCAGTTCTATGCCCAGCAGAATCTCAGTTTCAGATTCTCAGGGGAAAGAAATTGATTGGTCTAGCTAGGTTAAGTGTTCATCCCTGGTTGTCTTCTGTGACTGGTGGTGAGATCACATGGTACAAACGAGACTTCTGGGTGCCTGGGGACTGTTTTTCGGAGTAAAGTAGGTTCACATGCATTGGCTATTCACCTAATTGTTGTATAGCAAGCTCCTCAAGTCATCTCTTAAAGCCCTTGATATTAACATCACTAGAATTCTTTCAATTGTTTGGATACATTCTACATCTTCTACCTTACATACTTATCATCTATTATTTTAAACATTTTTTATTGATTTATAATAATTTTACAATGTTGTGTCAAATTCCAGTGTAGAGCACAATTTTTCAGTTATACATGAACATACATATATTCATTGTCACATTTTATTTTTTTGTTCATTCATTTGTTCAATCATTCAACAAATGTTTGTGGAGTGACTAGTATCAAGGCACTGTTCTAAGCACTTGGTGATACAATTCTCACACACACACACACGTGCAATCCCTGGCTTCACTATCAAGTTCTATTAATTCTTCACTATTTCTGGCTTTGTTTTTCAGTTCATTTAGTTACAGCCCTGATTCAGGGTCATTATGATTGATCTTTATGGTTTAATGGAATCATAGTTAAGGAGTTGGAAACTGATCTATAATTGATTAACTTTGGAAATAAAACCAGGGGGGGTCAAAGGGCCTGAAAATTTGGGAAAAACATTCTTAACAATCCACATATAGTTTCTGTTTATCCCTGAAATATAGACATATGGAAAGAGGAATTCTAGGTAAGATGATGAAGGACTCACCAGTGAGCCCTCAGAATAAAAATATATTATTTCAGTGAGCTTATGATGTTTTTTGAGGCACAGAGTTTAAGGAACTGCCCTATAGATGTATATGTCCCTGACTGATTCTTTTGAGAGTTGAGATGAATATATGTATATGTATAGGCAAGTACTCTGAGGCAGAAAATAACACTTGTGCTTGTTTTAATCTGTGTTTCCTGCTGAATGATCACCTTAGAGAATTGAAGTATCATCTGCTTCGCACCCACAGATGTTGCTCATCTGTTTTTCCTCAACTTTATATTTACCTGTATTCTGTACTTCATATGTCATTTTCTGTAGTTCATTGTCTCACAAATTTTGTTTCTCCTCTCATAATGGTATGCTGCTGTATCCTAGAGATAATTAAAGTTACAAGATAAATATGCAGTAACATCTAAGAGAAGGTTGGCAAACTATGGTCTGCAGACCAAATCTGGCCTGCTGCCTATTTTTGTAAATAAAGTTTTATCGGAACACAGACTTGCTCATTTATTCACTGTTGCCTATGGACGCTTCTGGGCTACAAAGGCAGAATTGAGTAGTGGCAACAGAGATCTATGGCCTGAAGCACCTAAAATATTTACGACCTGGCCTTAACAGAGAAAAAGTTGCCAGCCATGTTCTAGGAAATTTAATTATTTGACAATTTTTGAGGAAAATATTTTTTGAAGTTTGGAGTTTTTAAATTTTTCCACACTTAAATGCAAGTAACACCAGTAGAATCTCACTCTATGTGCATGCATGCGTGTGTGTGTGTGTGTGTGTGTGTGAGTGTGTAAAACCCAGAGAGTTGAAAAAAGTTCATATGTTGTAAGGAAATGGAAAAAAAATCGGAATTTTTTTTGAGACAGAATATGATGATTTTAGCTTTGCACTGATGTTACTGTTAAGACGGCTTGTTATTGAGAAGAGAATTGAAAATGTATTCCAGTGGATAAACAGAAATGAAAGATTTCTCTTAAAAAAAAAAGAGCTTGTCACCTTATCAACTGCTCTTTTATATTCTTATTTTAAAAAATCAGTGACTTACATTCTAGGCACTTCATTAATTTTAATTCACTTAACTTCTACAATAACCCTACAAAGGAGTGACTATTCTTGTAATCTCCATTTTACAGATGAGGAATCTGATGCACAGGGGAGTTAAATAAATTTCTAAGGTCACACAACTAACAGGTGGTTGAGCCAGGCCATCTGACTCTGGAGCCATGCCCCTAACCACTCTCCTATATGCCCTCTGGCTTTTCCCATAATGACCTTGACAGTGAATTTGGTGACAGCACTATGACAATCATAATGTATCAATAATAAGCAGCAGCTATCAGTCTAAACGGTATAAGATATGCATACATGTTTACTTATTATACGAGTTCGATAATTAAATCTTGGGGTTTGGGGTTAAAAAAAAAGACACCTAAAGAAAAACTGCTTGAAATTACTCTTTCAGCAATACTTATAACATTCATGCAAATTTGGGAGGAAAAAACAACTTGCTTTGACTACTGAAAGGAGAGAAGTCTTGGTAAAGGGTACTACAATGATAATGAAAGTTCAATATACAGAAATTTCTTGCATTTTCCTTCAGGGTCATCTCATAAAGTGCAGTAAAAGTCAAAGCTCACATAATAGAAGCCTCTACTTAGCAAAACTGAAAAGTAACCTTTTCTTGATGATGCCATCAAAGAAGCAGGAATTGTAGCCAGAGATTAGCTGCGGGAAGAAGGTGAGGGAGAATGTTCTGAAAAGCTCAAGCGTATATAACTAGATAGGTTGAGCTCTTCAGCAAAGCTGGAGCTAGGAAAGGGCATGTGCGTGTGTGGGTGTGTGGGTGTGGTGTGGTGCATGTGTGTGTGTGTGGTGCATGTGTGTGTGTGGTGCATGTGTGGTGTGTGTTGCGGACGAGGTGGTGCTGGTGGGGATATGGGTAGGGTGTCATGAGAGATGAGTTAGATAGTGGTCTTTGAACTTTCTTGTTTACTCCCTAAAAGGTTTTCCAAAGATTCTGTATCTTCTTACATATTTTAAAATAAATTTCTAGCATGTTGTGAGTATTATATTGGCAATACATCTTATAATGGGTGGGAAGGCAGTAATGGCACCTTGCTTAAAGGAACTGTTTAAATTGTTCCATCAGTGCCTCATAGTAAGATTCTAGATACCTTTGCTTTTGTCAAGAGGAAAAGAACAATGGTCAAAGGGAAAGAGGGAAGGGAACTTTGACTGCAGGTGCCTTCAAAGGCACATAAATACGTAAAAAATATGGAAGTGGAGGATCTGGAAGTTGACTCAATTAAAATGAGACATGCCCATACCCTTGGAAAGTCTCAGTATATTCCAGGGACTAGGAGGACCCTTGGTTGAAAAGTAGGGATCTGGATCATTAGGAAAGCCTATATATATGAAACTATAAAATTAAGGCAACAGCAACCCACAGAACAAATCAAACTATTTGAGTTAGCATGAGTGGTTTTGCAGTTTAAAAGATCATCCTGGCCACAGATCATTCTGGCTATTTTGAAGAACGGGCTGAAGAAAGTAAGAATGAAGGCAGAAGGACTTAGGAGGCTTTTGCAGAAACCTTACTGAAATAGGATGAAGGCCTGAGCTAAGGCTGGGACCATGGAAATGGAGAGGGAAAGATAGCTTAGAGTAGTGCTGTCCAATAGAAACATAATGCAAGCCAGAAACAAGGGATACATAATGTAATTTTAAGTAGTCTAGCAGCCATATTAAAAAGATAAAAAGAAACAGGTGGAATTAATTTTAATAATATATTCTATTTAACCCAATATATCCAAAATATTGTCATTTCAAAATGTCATCAATATAAAAATGAAATTTTATATTCCTTTTTTAAACAAAGCCTTTTAAATCTGTCCTGTATTTTACATTTATGGCACATTTCAGTTCAGACTAGTTGCATTTCAAATGCACAATAGCCACATGTAGCTAGAGGCTGCTGTATTGGACAGCACAGGTCTAGAAATTGGGACTGGATGGGACAGGAGGACTAAAAGATATCGCTGTTTCTTGTTTGGGTAATAGAATGGTATCCAGTGGAAGGGCCAAGAGGGTGAGTTGAGACAACTTTCACCAATTTATAATTTCAGTCAAGTTCATCAAGTCGACTTAAATGACCACAAATCTAAATAAAAACTGTGTGCTTGCTTAGAAGATGCAATTAAACATTTTTTTGAAGTATAGTCAGTTTACAATGTTGTGTCAATTTCTGGTGTACAGCATAATGTTTCAGTCATACATATACATACATATATTTGTTTTCCTATTCTTTTTCATTATAGGTTACTACAAGATGTTGAATGTAGTTCTCTCTGCTATACAGTAGAATCTTGTTGTTTATCTATTTTATATATAGCAGTTAGTATCTGCAAATCTCAAACTCCCGATTTATCCCTTCCCACTGCCTTTTCCCTCTGGTAACCATAAATTTGTTTTCTACATCTGTGAATCTGTTTCTGTTTTGTAAACGAGTTCATTTGTGTATTTTTTTTTAAGATTCCACATATAAGTGATACCATATGGTATTTTTCTTTCTCTTTCTGGCTTACTTCACTTAGAATGATGATCTCCATGTCCATTTATGCTGTGGCAAATGGCATTATTTTATTCTTTTTTATGGCTGACTAGTATTCCATTGTATAAACATATCACAACTTCTTTATCCAGTCAAGAAGATACAGTTTTAAAACTAGTCTCCAAGCTCTTACTTCTAACCTAATTGCCACACCAACCCTCTTCTAGCATGAAAATTCTGGAGCCTCCACTAATGGCATCTGTTGCTTACTGAATGAGAGAAAGCAGGAGAGGAGTAGATTGGGAGAAAGATGTGTGTTTAGCCTGGACATGTTAATTTTGAGGTACCCTGGTAATTTGTATTATTCAAAATATTACCTCTTCCTCCCTGTAGGAGGATTATAATTGCTGGCCCCACTGAGAGTGGCCTTAACAATTTGAGTTGTTTTCGAAAATAAAATGTAAGCAAAGTGATTGGTGCCAATTTGGAGCAGAAGCTTTAAGAGCCCTTGAATGGTTCCTCCATCATTTTTCTTCCGCTGCTCCAAGATTTGCAATGTCCCAGGTATGGCTTGTTCTTTCGCCTTAGTTCTAAAAGGAAGAGAATATGTGAAGCAGAGACTCAGCTGAGTCACATTAGTCACAAATGTGAGCAAATGATAAAATTTTGTTTTTGTACAAAAGACATGGGGATATGGGATTATTTGTTACTCTTGCATCATTTAGTCTAAGGAGACTGACATAGGGTTTTGTACTGGAATTAGGGTGCTGCTGCAACAAAAACTTAAAATGTGCAGCTCTGGCTTATAGAGCCAGAGTGACCTGCAAGGAAACTGTTATTGGAGTGACTCTATGCTGGCCTGCTTGGTTCCACACTTTAGGCCACCGTCTGGAGTTTGTGGCTCTTACCAACACTTTTGAATAAGAATGAAACACTGTATCATAAGGTATGAGATTTGGAGTCTCCAATAGCTGCCTAAGGGGCCAGGTGATCCAACCTGGAAGTACAGAGGTGAATCTTGACCAGTGGGGTAGAGAAGACAGGAGGAAGACAGCAGGTACATTTTCTCTACCCTTCCTTCTTATGGACTACCCCAAGATATGGTATATAAAAATCTATATAGCCTATTGGGAGATAACCCACATGGCTGAGCAACTGGCTGTGTGTTTCTTTATGATGCACTGGCTAGTGTTGTAGTTCCTTTCATCAATCCCTGTCTTGGTGCTTTTAGGCTGCTGTAACAAAAATATCAGGACTGGGTGGCTTAAATTGCAGGCATGTATTTCACACACTCTGGAGCCTGGGAAGTTCAAGATCAAAGCACAGCAGATTCAGCATCTGGTGAGAACCTAGTTCATAAATGGCTGTCTTATTGCTGTGTCCTCACATGGCAGAAGGGTCCAGGGAGCTCTCTGGGGTCTCTTTATAAAAGCACTAATCCCATTCATGAGGGCTCCACCCTCATGACCTAATCACCTCTCAAAGTCCCTCCCCTCCAAAAACAATCACATTATGTGTTTATGTGTTAGTATTTAACATACAAATCTGAGAAGTGGACAAACATTCAGTCTATACCATTTCACCCCGGGTCCCAAAATTCATGCCCTTCTCACATGTTAAAAGACATTCATTCTGCCGCCGTAGCCCCAAAAGTCTTAATTCATTCCAGCATCACTTTAAAGACTAAAATCCTCATTTTTTACAATATGAATAGGCTGAGAATCTTCCAAATCTTTAAGCTTCCATTTTGCTTGACAATTCCATCCTTAAGTCATTTCTCTTTTTTTCATGTTGTACAGTAAGCAGCCAGGAGCCATGCTGTACCTTCAGCACTTTGCTTAGAGATTACTTCAGCTAAATGTTCAATTTCATCATTCCCAAGGTTTATCTTCCACAAAACACTAGCATATGAACACAATTCAGCCAAGTTCTTTGCTACGTTTATAACAAGAATGGCCTTTCCTCCATGGCCCAGTAACACTGTCCTCATTTCCATCTGAGTCAGACCTCATCAAAATGGCCTTTACTATCTATATTTCTACCAAAATCCTGTTTGGGATTATTTAGTTATTCTCTAGGAAGACTGAGGTGCTCTCTGTAGCTCTTCTCCTTTCTTTCTGAGACCTCGCTAGAATTTCTCTTAACAGTCCATTCATGGCAACGTACACTTTTTCTAGAATGCACCCTGAAACTCTTTCAGCCTCTATTCATTACCCAGTTCCAAAGCTACTTCCACAGTTTAACGTATTTATAGAGCAGTAACATGTCTCAATACCAACATCTGTATTAGTTTGAGTTCTCCAGAGAAACAGAACCAATAGGACACACACACACACACACACACACACACACACACACACACACATGCATATATACTAAGGAATTGACTCTTGTGATTATGGAGGCTGAGAAGTCCCATGATCTGCTGCCTGCAAACTGGATAACCAGGAAAGCCAGAGGTGTAACTCAGTGCAGGTCCAAAGGCCCGAGAACCAGGAGTGCTGACTGATGTTCAAGGCAGGAGAAAACAGAGGTCCCAGCTCAAGCAGAGAGAACAAATTCGCCTCTCCTCTGCCTTTCTAATCTATTCAGACCCTTGATGGACTGGTTGATGCCTACTTACAATGGGGAGAGTGATCTTCTTTACTCAGTTTACTGATTCAACTGTTAATATGTTCCAGAAACACTCTCACAGACACACCTAGAAATAATGTTTTACTAGCTATCTGGGCTTCCCTTAGTCCAGTCAAGTGGACACATGAAATTAACCACCATAGTCCCTGTCTCACTTTCTTTTCCCCTCTTTCTTGCTTCAGGGGAATTACACTGCAAAAGCACTAGCACTTAAACTTTTGCCTTAAATTCTGTTTTCTAGAGAACTCAGATTAACGCCATAGGCGTTAACTATAAAAAGTGGACCCCCAGGATGGGATTTTGGAGTTGAATCACTCACTGTCTGAAAGCAATAGGAAATTAATTGTGTGGTAAGTTGGGTGGTAATAACCCTTGGCGTGCAGTGATTTCACCCAAGGTTTAATTGTGATGAGGTGCAGGTAGATAGCAAGGAGTGGAGAGATCAAACAGCTATCGTGCTTCGTGAGTACGGGGCAATATTAAAGGCATTGTGGTGTGGCTTCTTTTGAAGGCATTGAAAATTCTGCAAACTTTCTCTGAATGTCAGATTGCCTTTATTGCTGCCCAGGGCTATGGCTGGGTAGACTTTGCTGAAAATTGGGCCCACAATCTGATTATGCAGCAGAGATTCCAAGAAAAAAAAATGGGACCCAGAGACAGAGATATTTAGGTAGACAAGCCTAAGAATTTTGAGCCCCTAAATTCCTCCGAACCCTCCAAGCTAGCAGAAACAGCCTCTAACCTCCTGCCAGAAAAAAAGAGTCTCCGTTTGCCTCGAGGAACATACAAATGACCTAATCTGAAGCAGGTGCCTTTCAAGATGATTCTTGTTTTCCTCCAGATATGCCCCCAACACCCTTCATTACCTCCTAGGTAAAAACCAAACACGTTTCAGCACAGCCTGAACAGGAAAGTACAAGTTCTGCTCTGGGAAGAAATAGCCCACATGCCAAAGGAATTGTAGGATCTGGCTAACAGGTATTAGCTGAAGCGGGGGGGGGGGGGGGGGGCGCTGGGGTGGGAGGAACACGTATAGGAGTGTGTCTTGAGTATATTAGACCAGGAGGACAGAATACAAAGCTGGGAAGGGTAGAATTCATTAAAATGGGGGTCCTCAGGCATGATGCAGGATTCCTAATAACATGACGAGGTGGCTTCTGGAAGTGCATACCTGACACTGTTCTACATCAAATGAAGTGAAGATGTAGAACTTCTCTGGTATGATTTTGAAGAAAAGGTAAGAGAGCCCAGAGAGTTGGGATTGTTAGAATGGATTTATTATGTACGTCCTAAGAACCCACCACCTGGCTGTGTTCCCCAGGGTGGCCAGAGGATATCACCTCTATTGAGGATGTAAGGACTGCAGCAAGAAGGTGAGTACCAGCATCGTTGGAGATGCTTGATGGTTTCTGTCTTCTGTAGGCCAGAGTTGACAGTGGAGGATTCTGCCATGAAATTTAGCTTCATATTAGTGGGGATCATGTAATTTCAGAATAGCAAAGGCCAGGTGACAGCAGTCAACAAAGGCTGGCTTGAGATGTAATTACCATAATGGAGAGCCAGGGCAGAATGACAACCAAGGTGCCTTGACCTATATAGTGGGATATGTGGTATTGGCTAATGGATCATGGTGTAACAGGGTCAAGACAGACGAACAGGCAACAAAGGTGTTGCTCGACATGTATAATGAGAAAACTGAAGAAATGGTACGCAAAAGTCTGATATTAGTTGCTGCAATGGAAAATTGTGTTTCTTCATCTAGTTTCCAGATCCCAGGCAGTTCTCCAACCCAGAACCTTCGATTGAAGGGGAGACAGTATTTAGCAGAACCCTAACACTGGATCCCTAACCTGTGACATTAGAGCTGTTATGGGTGGAAGTGCTGTGTGGAAGTATCTGATACTGTTCACACATCAAAGTATCAAATTAGAAGCAATACTGAATTCCAGAGGAGTTGCAGACATTTGTTTAAATAGCAAAGACTTAAAAGATGCAGGGATGTTACCATCCAGAACTGGGTACCACTGGTGAGGATTTTAGGTTTTGGAAATTTGTATTCCCATCTTCCTGGATAATGTTGCCGATCTCTTTGTTGTATATCCTGACTGCACTGACTTCAACTGGCAGCCTGTAATAAGTAAACCTATTTAATTTACCTAAGCAGTCTCTTTATCTGGTCTTTCTAATATCTGAGCCTGCTAATGATATTTATTAATACAATATTCACATAGTAAGTTATGCATTAAAAATCTTTTCCCAGCATATGGCTTGTTTCCATTTTTGCTGTGGTATCTTTCATCCTTCCAAAAGTTTGTATTAATGTATTCAAGTTGATCAGTATTTTCCTTTTTGTCTTTTACTTTTGTAGCTTTTAGGAAAACCTTTACCACAAGACAATAAACACATTCTGTTAGAATCTCTTCTACTACTTTTACAACTACTATATAAGTATGTATATATAACAAAATATATAATATTAATTATATATAATTATTCTATAAATTGCATATTACTCCATGACTCTGCTTTTATTTTATTGATCAGAATTTGGTTTCATACTGATTCTGCCTCAGTGTCTACCCATGGTTTGCGTTTGGCTACTTCTGTCTCCTTGTTTACTTTATATAATCACTGTAATGATCTGTGGAGTTGAGATCAGATGTAATTTCCTTCAAGCCAATCCATCTTTCATTCTACCATAATAGTTTTCCTTCTATAATATCTAAAATACAGACTCATTCATGTTCTTTTCTGCTTAAGAACTTTCAACGGTTCCCAAGTGAATAATTATATTAACAAATATTTATATAGCACCTGCTATGTGCCAGGCACTATTTTATATTAACTCATTCAATTCCAAACAAAATAAAACTATGAGGTAGGTAGTATTATTTCATCTCCATTTCACAGATGAAGAAATCACAGCACACTAAGCTTAAATAACTTGGAAGAACTAGGTATTCAAACTATGCTTTCTGGCCCAAGAATTTGAGTTTTTATCCTCTACATCACACTGTTTTTCTAACCTAGGCTCCTTACTGAATACAGAACTAAGTCCAAATGTCTAACACATTTTTAAACTACCCACTTGATTTGATTATGCTTCTCTTTCTGCCACATCTTCTGCAGTCTGTGGCTTACCACACTAGGGACATTTTTAAATTTAACTTCCTGTGTATGTTTATGACTCTGGATCTAACTCAGGCTTTTCTCTCAGTCAGAGATTTTATTATAAATATTCTTCATCTTACCTTTTTTTCACTCACTCACTCCAACAAAGATTTACACACTCTGTGCCAGCGGCCTGGCTTCAGTGCTAGGTCATCACAGCAAATAGGCAAATCCCTATTGCAGGGACCTTTCTATTAATGAAGGGCAGTTATAGTTCAGGGCTAAAACATCACCTCCTCTAGAATCTTGTTCTCTCTCCAGTCCCAAGCTCCATTTTGCAGTTTCTAGAGCATTTTAAACATCTTTATCATAGCATATTTCACGGCATGTCTTCTTCAGGGTTAGTTGTATATGTGTCATCTGCTTCTGGTAGGAAATGTGGGGTTGCATTTATAACACACTAAAGAAATGGTGGTATTTCACTGAATGAAAGCAAGAAATTTAACAGTCTGGATGTTAGGTAATGATGTAGGAAAGGGAGATCTTTGTGCTTTAAAAAAAAATACCATATACATGTACATATTTGGGATAGTCCAAATGATTAACAACTAAATTAGGAACAGAAAGCACTAACCTTATTTATTCTTTCTCTACCAGTAACTTTAAATGATAGAGACTCTTGAATGGGCAGAAAGGATCCCTGCAGCCTGAAAAGACACTAATTATAAGGAAACAGCAATTTACATTATTTATAAGGAAGCTATTTACATTACTTAGTCCTGTCAGACAGCTGCAGAGCTTGATTCTCTCACTGCAGTAAGAAGAATAAAGCAAAGTGACAAGGAAAGAGAAAAGATATTCTAATAGCTGCATGTAGTTACAAGAAAGATAATATCTTGAAAAAATTTTTAATGATTAAAATACAATTTAAACTGAGGAAAATGGAAACATCCATCTTAGCACGATGATGAGTCAGAGTATAGCATCTATTTAAATATGCAGACAAGCTTTCAAAAACTACTGAAAGTTATGCATTGTTAACTTTCATGTGTGCAAGGAGGAAAATGACTAAGATGCAGTGTTTCATAATTCAAGTATTTGAATTTAATTAGTCACATTTTCTTTTACCAGTGACTTTGAAATGTGTCTGCACTATGAAAGGTTGTTTCTGAAAGCAGCCAGATCAAGGGGGGGGGGGTATCCACTTTATCTGTTTTATTTTTATTTTCTTTCCTCCTCTCTGATCACTTTAATGTAAATTTATCCTGCATTTTCACTTTCATCAATATAAAAGATAGTACTGGGTGGCAAATTATACCAGCTTTTGATCTGAAGTGGACATGTCTTTTATGTAAGAACAAGGAGAAGATGAGAAGAGAAGGAATTTACCAAGCTGATTTTTTAAAAGGTCTATTAATACTTTTTGTAAATGCCCCAAGGATGAATTATTTCTTTAGGCCCAAATTCTTTAAAGTCTTAACATTTTTACTGCTCACTTAGAGACAAGGTAAAAATCTCGATCAAAGAATGATTTCTACATCTCCAGTTGGAGAACAGAATTCCTTACAGTCAGGTGTCAGAGCACCTCGCTGTTTGCCAGGAAGCTTCTTAGGACATAATTACCTGCCTTGAAGAGTAGAGTCATCATCATTTTCCTTCAAAGAATATTAGAGTACAGTACACATGATGTATTAGGCCAGTGTCACAAATCAGCACAGGTCCACAGAGACTGCAAGAAATTAGGTCAAACCTGAAAGAAATCAGGCTGTGGTCCAATAAACTTCTTAATCTTAAGTGGGAAACTGGGCTCACAAGTGTTAAGGTTACTCTTTATTTAAGTGTGACAGAACCAGTAACGGTTTTCAGTTTTAAAGACCTATTTTCCTAAACCATCAAATATTTCTTATCCTTCTCTTAGGTAATTTTTAGCTCTGCATAATTTATAAAGAAAGCAAGTTCCATACTAGTTGGAAACTCATACTTTAAATATGTGAATACACATACTATTGTCCAAAACATGCAAGGAAAGAAGAATTTCCCTCTGCCCCCCACCCCGCCACAATATTTCCCTTGAGGCCATAGTTTCCCCATCAGAAGCAGTCTTCTAAAATCTCTGTTTAAAATGCAAACGTCTTTTGAGAACTAACACTTCAAGCATTAGTATACTTTAATGTTCAATAGTTAAGCTGAATAAAATGCTCATGAATTTAGAATATAGTGATAGTTAGGATAAGGCTGCCATACAATTGAATAAACATAGAGTAATCATAACTACCAGGCCCAGGCATCATTTTCAGTTACAAACCTCAGGGTACAAAAAGAGGGACCAGAGTGGGTCAGTTGCATGTACTTGATTCTTACACTGCTATCAGATATTTTCCTGATTTCAATTGGATTGATAAGCTTAGATTTTCTGGGATGGTCAGTACAGCATGCTTATTTTGACAGGCTTTGGAGTCAGAAAGCTGAGACCTGATCCCTGACTTTACGGTTTACTCTGACCTTGGTCAAACGATTAAACCTCCATAAACTGTGAAATGAAGATAGTAAAAATATCCTAAACTGTCACGCCATAATGATGATTAAATGAGGTGAATGAGATTACGTCTCAAATGCTGGCAATAATGCCTGGCACATATTAATGATCATCATCATCATTATTAAGTGGTCGAAATGGAAAAAGTATAGCTGGATTTGGGATGATAAGTTTCTGGTTCTCCTATTCGCTAGCTCTCTGCCCAGAACCTTCTCTCTTTTCTCAACTCATACAGCAGGGAGCAACAGGGCAAAAACGTTAGGAGCAACTTTGCTTTCCAGACCCGGTTCTTTCTCCTTTTGCCCTCCAGGAGTCGCTGTATTTCCCCAAAGGCACGCAGGATGCCTGGTTGCCGCGAGACCGTCGCCAGGCAACCGCGTGTACACACACTACCGGTCCAGCCCGGGTCTGGTCAATATGGCGGCGCAAGGCACCTGCTCGACCTCTCCATCCAACTTGTCCCCTATATCAGTGTCGCCGCCAGGACCGCCGCCGACCCCGCCCCCGACCTCGACTGCGATCTCTAAGACCCCCCTGGAGTCGAAGGCGAGCTCTCTGACCCCGCAGCCTCGTTCAGCCTGTCGTGAGGACTTGCTGCCCCTTGCCGTGTTTTATGGGCCGCTGGACGCTAAAAACCCGCTCCTGGTCTCCTGCGAGAAGGAGATCCAGGAGTTGTTAGGCTTTATGAAGAGAAAGAAAGCTTTAGCTACAACGGAGGAAAAGAAGCATGAATTCCACAGTCGTTGGTAAGCAGAGGCAGGGTGCTGGGGCGGGCGCTGTCCGGAGAAGGACAACTCCCGGGGCCAGAGGAGGAGACGCCTTAGAGGATGCAGGTGGTAGTCCCCAAGCTGGATCAGAACCTGGCCAAAGGGCCCTGGAGATATAAACAAAGTTTAAGAAGTGGAGACTCATCGCTAATAGAACCCTTAATTCTTGGTAAATGTATCGTGGCTTTCTGCCCGAGTCAGAATGAAAATCAGCACAGAAATGTTTCACAACTCACCATTTGTTCTGTTTCTGTTGCTCTGATTGCTAATCCATGACAATAAATTTTTGGCTCACTAACGAGTTTCACAACTTTTCATGTTGTGGGTACAATTTTGTAAATGGAAAGTAAGGAGTAACTTTGAGGTAGCTTAGGTTCTTGAAAAAGTTTGTTCTTGATGCTATGAATTATGTCATTCTGTGAACATTTGTACTTTATTCCTTTTTATATAGTTACTAGGATCACAGTGACTTTTTTCTGGATTTTGTGACTCATTCTGCACATCTGTTTGTCTTTTTTAAAAATTCTATCACCATGTTATTATCTCAAACTGCAAACTTTTTTTAAAGGTTCTTTCCTGTTTGTGTTACCATGTTTCTTTTCCAGTCAGAATACATTGCCAGCTGAACAGTTAGAAATGTAGACAAGTGGCAAAGAATACCAGAATAGTCAATAGTTTCATATTGTATTTTTCATCCATGTATGCAATATGAAGAAATTGTTTTAACTTATATTTATTATTCATTCATGCACTTAACTGCATATTTATTGAGCACCTCCTAAATATCAGGAACTATTACAGGAACTAGGAAAACATCAAACTTAAAAGACACAAATTCATATAATCATGGAGCATGTATTTTTGTGACTACAGACAGCCACTAAACAAATATGTAAGGAAATTATTTTACAAGGAGATAAGAGCTAGGGAGAAAATGCAAGTGGGGAGGGGGATGAGGATATCAGATAGGTGTTATAATTTAAAATGGGATGACAGGGAGCATGGTCAGGGAAAGTCAGGAAAAGTGGCCCCTAAGAAAGTTGAGAAGGAGACGGGGCAACAAGTGATGAGGATTTCTATAGAAAGAGTTGGCCACACAGGGAGAATGGCAAGTGTGAAGGTCCTGGAGTGGGATTGTGACTGTGGGAAGAACAGGTTTCTAGCAGAAGTGAGGGAGATGAAGAGTTTAGTTTGTTTTTTTTTAATGGGTGTTGAATTGAGTTTTAGTTTTAGGTATATTAAGATTGAGATGTAAGTCAACATCCAGGCAGAGCTATTTGGAGATGGTTGGACATTTGAGTCTGGGGGTCAGAGGAGAAATACATTTAGGATTCGTCAGCTTACTGATGGTATTGAAATTTTGACATTTGATGAAATAGCTAAGGGAGTTAGTATAGAAGGAAAAGAGGAGAGTCCAAGGATTGGCATCTAGCCTGAGGGTTGGGACATAGTGAACATTCACTGAATATTTGGCATTGAAAGAATTCAAGAATTATCCTTGCCTTCTCAATAATTGTTAATGTTATACATGGGAAAGTAGACCGGGGTCAATTGATAAGTACAGTACCTGTCCCATTTTTAAACAGACCATATGAGAATCACACACATTAAGGACTGACACAGACCTTAGCCATATGACCTCTCTCATATCTAGGTATTTATTTACACAATAATTTTATTGTGTGCCTACTATATGCCAGGGTGTACACCTGTCATGGCTTTGACAGTGATGAACCAAATAGATGTGGGAATCTGTGCTCATGGAACTCCTAGCGAGGGAGATAGGCTTCTAATGAGTCACCAAGTCAACACACAAACAAGTGCTATGAAGGAAGAAGCTACTGAGAATTTACACATGCCAGGTACTGCGCTAGGTATGGGGGATACAGCAGTGAACCAGACAAAAAAGCATGCTCTTTTGGCGCTTATATTCTAGAGGGAGCAATGGATAATAAACATATTAAATAAGTACATTTTATGGTGACCTAGAAAGTGATAAATGCTAGGGAGAAAAAGAGATGAAGGGTTATGGAGTGGGAGACAAGAGGTTGCAATTTTCAATAAGGTAGTTAGAGTAGATGATACTTGAGCAGAGGCTTAACAGGAACACAGAGGAGACCAGTCTTCAAATGAATGGAGAGGGAGGTGATACTAAGCTGAGATTAGAAGGATGCCTGGCAGTCAACCAGCAAGGAGAGAGGATAAACAGAGGGAACAAGCATGTGGGAAGATCTTGGCAGGAAAGAGTCAGGGCCTTTAGAGGAATGGACAGAAGCCTGTTTAGCATAGCATAGTGAGTGTGGGCACAGTGGTATGAGATGAGAGGAGTAGGTAGGGCTCTGGAAGGTTTTAGAGGCCATTTATAGAGCTTGTATTTATTCCAAATGCAGTGGGAAACCACTGCTTAGCTTTTGGCAAGGAATTAACCTTATGTGATTTTTGTTTTAAAATATTTTGGTGACCTTGTCCAAATGGAGCAAGGATGGTAATGTGGAGACCAGTTATGAGCACAGGAGGTAGGAGTTGCTTTTATAACATATTTGATGCATGGTTATTTTTTAAATCAAAATTGTTTCTTTTTATAACTAGAAGAAGTTCTGTAAGCATAAAAACTCATAGTATATCTAAAATACAGATTTTGAACACACCAGCAATGTCCTTAAATTTAGAGCGCAATGTATTTTAAAGGTAACCTTTTGATATAAGCACATAAAATTTTGATATTCTGTTTATATAGCTATGACATTCTATTTTAGAAAACTCTAAATATCCAGCAGCTATAATCAAATAGCAATCCAAAGTACATTAACATTCTTTTCTTAAATGATGTACATTGTATAGTGTATGTTATATTTCCTAGTTTAATCATTATGTAAGCCATTCCCAACAAGCAGTCTTAACTTGAACTTATGGTTCACTTTAAAAAAAAAAAAGGATAATTCTCTTATTATATAACCTTGATTGACTGAATGAAGCTGGTATTTTTCTCTTATGAGTAACAAACCTACTCATCATTATCTCATCCATAAGGTTTGGAAAAATTAACTCTTTCATCTACATACTTTTAAGAATTCTCCCAAGATTTGGTGAATTTCTTGGATTCGTTATATTTATTCTAATACTATACCATTTCAGGAAGCAGCAAATGAAAGTGAAAAAGGTAAAACAAACAAACCAAAAAACCTTTACCTTTTAAAACTTCTATGGGCTGTATTTGCCACTCTTTATCTGGCATGGTTACTTACTGCTTAGTACATGTGTGTATGTATTTTCCTATCTGTAAATATTATTAATCAGTCCACGAAGGCAGGAATACACTGTACCCCCTCCTCTCTTGTCAATCATTATCATTTAATTATCTGAATGAATTCATTGACATGTTTTTGTTGAGGTTGTTCCATTAACACCCCAACGTGTACACGATAAGTACTAGAGTCATCTTCAGTCCTTCGGTTTAGCTTCCTGTCTGTATTAGTCAGCTTGGGCTACTCCTTACTAATTAGTAATTACTAATAAGTTAGTCTGGACTGCCATAGCAGAATACCACAGACAGGGTGGCTTAAACAACAGACATTTGTTTGCTCGCATTTCTGGAGGCTACAAGTCCCAGATCATGGTCTGGCAGGGTCAGTTTCTAGTGAGATCTCTCTTCCTGCTTGGTAGACATCCACTTTGTTCTCATATAGCCTCTCCTCTGCGCAGGCACAGGGAGAGGGAGAGAGAGAGAGAGGGAGAGGGAGAGAGAGAGAGAGGGAGACGGAGAGCCCTCTGGTGTCTCCTCTTAGAACGGCATAAATCCCAGCGGACTGGGGCCCCACCCTATGACCTCATTTAACCTTAATTACTTCCTTAGAGTCCTCCTCTTCAAATACAGCCACACTGGGGATTAGGGCTTCAATACCTAGAAATTTATGAGCTAGGATTGGGCAACTGTTAAGAGAAATTTGAATTTTTCCTAGAGGCACTTATAATTTCCAAGAAGGAGTAAATATTAACTAAATGAATAAACAAAATTAACAATTATCTACTACCCTCTGAAACTGATGAGAAACTATTTAGGAAGCATAACCCTAAATGGACTGACTGGATATTTGAATCCTCGAACTCTCTACAGAAAAGCATAAAATAAGAACAAGGAATTCTTTTCCCTAGTCATTTATTTACTAATTCATTCATTCTTTAAACATTTATTGGGTACTGACATATACTTGATATTCACTACTCTTGGGGCTAGCAATGAATAATACAGATGAGGTCCTTGCCCTCAGGGGGTTTATATTCCAGAGGACTGGAAGGCATAGTTATATACTAGCTAAGAGCATGGATGCACTTAGCCTCAGCTTCATCAACTGTGTATCTGGGATACTGATATTACCCATCTCAGTTGTTGTGAAAATGAAATGAAAAAAATGCATGTTGGCAAAAGACCCAGAATAGGCAACACAGTATTGAAGGAGGACAAAGTTGGAGGACTGACACTACCTGAAGTCAAGACTTGCTATAAAGCTACACTAATTAAGACAGTGTGGTATGGGAAAGAATGGACAAACAGATCAAAAGAACAGAATAGAGAGCCCAGAATAGACCCACATAAATACAGTTGGCTTATTTTGACAAAGGAGTAATGACAATACAATGGAGCAAATACAGTCTTTTAAACAGATCGTGCTGGAACAATTGGACATCCATGTGTGAAAAATTAAATCTAGACATAGATCTTACACCCTTCCCCAAAATTATTCAAAATGGATCACAAACCTAAATGTAAAATGCAGTCCTATAAAACTCCCAGAAGATAACATAGGAGAGATCTAAGATGACCTTGGGTTTGGCAATGACTTTTTAGATATAACACCAAATGCATGATCTGTGAAAGAAAGAACTAGTGAGCTGGACTTCATTAAAATTAAAATTTTTTGCTCTGTGAAAGACACAAAGTCAAGAGCATGAAAGCCAAGCCACAGACTGGGAGAAAATATTTGCAAAAGACATATCTGATAATGGATTATTATCCAAAATATACATAGAATTCTGAAAAACTCAGCAATAGGAAAACAAACAACCTGATTTAAAAAATAAGCCAAAGACCTTAACAGACATCTACCCAAGGAAGATATACAAATGGCATATAAATATATGAAAAGACGTTCTACATCGTATGTCATCAGGAAGAAGCAAATTAAAACGATATACCACTACACACCTATTAGAATGGCCAAAATCCAGGACACTGACTCCAAAGGCTGCCAAGGATGTGGGGCAACAGGAACTCTCATTCATTGCTGGTGAGAATGCAAAGTGCTACAGCCACTTTCAAAGACAGTTTGATGTTTTTTTTTTTTTAAATAAAACTAAACATACCCTTACCATATAATCCAGCAATTGTGTTCTTTAGTATTTACCCAAAGTTGAAAATTTATGTCCATACAAAAATCTACACATACATGTTTATAGCAGCTTTATTCAAATTGCTAAAACTTGGAAGCAAACAAGATGTCTCTTGGTAAGTAAACTGATAAATAAACTGTGATATATATAGACAATGAAATATTATTCAGTGCTAAAAGGAAATGCATTATCAAGCCATGGAATAAACATGCATAAATCTTAAATCCCTATTAAGTGAAAGAAGCCAATCTGAAAATGTTATATACTATATGTCATTTTGAAAAAGGCAAAACTATGGAGAGTAAAAAGTTCAGTGATTGCCTGGGATTAGTGGGGGAGGGATGAACAGGCAGAGCACAGAGGATTTTTAGGGCAGTGAAACTACTCTGTATGATGCAGTGGTGGATACGTGTCATTATACATTTGTCCAAATCCATAGAATGGACAACACTAAGAATAAACCCTAAAGTAAACTATGGACACTGGGTGATAATGATGTGTCAATGCAGCTTCATTGATGGTAACAGATGTACCACATTGGTGGTGATGTTGATAATGAGGGAGGCTGTGCATATGTGGGGAAGGGGGTATATTCTCTATCTCAGTTTTCCTGTGAAGCTAAAAGTGCTCTAAAAATAAAGTGTATTTTAAAAAATGCATATATAGAGAGTATTAGTCTCAATGTTCACAGCAGCATTATTTTCAGTAACTAAGATATGGAAGCAGCCTAAGTGTCCATCAACAGATATGGATAAAGAAAGATGTGATACATACACACACACACACACACACACACACACACACACACACACACACAGGACTATTACTCAGCCATAAAAGAGTGAAATTTTGCCATTTGCAACAACATGGATGGACCTGGAGGGTATTATGCTTAGTGAAATAAGTAAGACAGAAAGACAAATACTATATGATATCACTTATGTGTGGAATCTGAATAATACAACAAAATAATGAATATAACAAAAAAGAAACAGACTCACAGATAGAGAAAACAAACTATATATATATAGTGGTTACCAGTGGAGAGAGGAAAGGGGAGGGGCAAGAAAGAATGGGGTAGGGGATCAAAAGGTACAAACTACTACGTATAAAACAAATAAGCTACAAGGATATATTGCACAGCATGAGGAATATAGTCAATATTTTATAATAATTATAAATGAAGTGTAATTTTTAAAAATTATGAATGACTATGTTGTACACCTGAAACATTTAATATTATAAATCAACTATACCTCAATAAAAATAATAAGATTTAAAAAATAAAATCATTAAAAATGCATATAAAGAGCTATCACTGCTTGGTACAAAGGAAGGAAAACTTTTTAATTATAATTACATTTATTAATAATTAGGCATTAACAATAAGGCATATTAAAAAGACTTAGCACAAGATAAGTTTTTAGGATAAGGATTGCTTGCTAATTAATTGAGGTTTCCTGCTGACTTTGAAGATACCATTTTATTTCATGATTTTTACAGTGCCACCTCTTTGTTTAATATCTGGACCAAATACGCCCCCCGGCTGCCAGCTGCCTATTACAACGAAAAGCTTCTGAAGGTTGGAGATGAACTTTGTGAAATGAAAGTAAGTGACTTGGGAGTCAAAAAAAGCCCAAATGAAACTGAAACTCATTTGTCTAATTTTTTTTTTTTTTTGGCTTGATACCATTCCTATTTTACATGATTTGATTTGTTTTCCTTAGAAAACTATAAGGGCATACACAAAAATTTTAATGAGGCAAAGTAACTAAGAAAGGTGTTAGTTTTTTAATTTTGTAGCGAGAGACTTCTGAATAGAAAGCTGGCTGGGGAAAGGCAAGAACACAGCCCCTCGTGGACGGAGGGTGTGGTAGGCGCCCAACAGGAAACGCTGAGTCATCATGTTCCTACCTTATACAAAGGAGCCCAGACACCACTTCCTGTTGTTTTTCACCGGTCTGGCCTTGCCCAGCAAACTCTTAGACCTCCTGGCCTTGCTGCTGTGTTGCTTGGTTCCCACTGCCGGGTTTTCATGACTTTCAGCTCATTCTTAACATTTGGCTGTATGTATTATTAGCAGTCATTACATACAGGCCCTGTTGTCACTCAGTATTGCGTTCCAAATGAGTTTATGCCATTTCTAGTTCCGTATCAATGCCCAGGTCTTGGATTGCTGTGGACTCCGGGACTTGGTTTGATAAGACCACACCATGGCTGGGTTTTCAGTTCATGAAAATGTGAGTTTTCCCCTTAGTCTCTGGCACGGGCTCAAATTATTCCAAGTTAAATGAGTGCTTGGCACATGTAGGATCCTTGGACCAAGAGTTATCCAAAGTGATTTCAGGCCGGACACAGGCAGTATCCCGTCTGTGGCGCCCAGCAAGCGTAACGCTGAGCCCCCGAGGTTTGCGGCAGAAAGCTTACTCACAAGGCAGCCAAGCCAAGAACGAAGGCGAAGGCGGGAAGGTTGGAATATTTATGGGACGTAAGCAGGGTGGTCTTAGGCATGGGGAAACGTAACCAGAGGTAGGGGAAAAGGTGCCGTAGTCAGTGTTCTGCGTAGGTGCATCCGGGTTACATGCTTCTGCAAATCCAAAACCGAGGCGCTTACGCTGGGCACGCTGGGCATGCTTGGCACGCTTGGCACGTTCGGAGGGCGGAGTTTTGCGCCCTCCAACGTCATCAGACACTTGCGCAGGCTCAGTTTTAGGGTTGGTGGTCCCAACCAGTCTTTGCTGGCTCGCGCTGGGCAAGAGCCGTCGCTAAGTTTTTCTGAACAAGCTGGACCGCGCGGAGCTGGGAAGGTATGCAGTTAAAGAGAGAGAAAAAGAAAGAAAGGGGGAAAAATAACTGAAGTGAGCTTAATCAGTGAAGGCAGTTTGCAAGCAAAAGGATTTTTTACAGGCTCTTCCCTTATCTGTCGTTCTGTAAGACAAGCTCAAGAATTTCTATTAGTTATCTGCCCTTGGTCACTCTGTGGGGCACAGTTTCACGTCTTTTTTCAATCTTCAGTTTCTCAGCTTAATTTTCCTCCTCCACTTCTCTTTTCTGGACTTGAATGCTTCTGGACTAGGGAGGAAAACTTACCAAATGGAGGATAAGATGTGAAGGAACTTTCACAATGAAGCACTAAAAATCTATTTTCTGTTGCCAAATTTAGAGACTCACCTTAGCTCTATATAATTGGACCATGGTTCTTAGAAACTTGAAAATGCAGAGTTTGGAAAACTACAGAAAAACAAACAAACAAACAGAACCTCAGATGAGATCCAACTTGTAAGCTGTATTCATGTGAAGTGGAATAGCAGTTTTGATAAGAATTAGTAGAGTGCTCCCTCTCCGTTTTTATGCTTCTCTTCAATATGAGAAACTGCTGGTCTACAGCTTGGGGTGGTTTGAGGCGTATCCGGGTGGGTAGAGAGTCTAACGGTGTAGGGAAGAAGGAGCGTGTTAGGAGTTGATAAAGCAACTTGACTATGGGTAGTGGCTAAAGATTCAGAATATTTAGAAAGGATATTTTAAAATTTTACTTTTAGGAACAAAGAAATGTTTTTTTTATCTACTTTTCACTGATGGGAGAGTGGGCCAGGGAAGATATTTGTAATCCTGGAAACAGATACGAGTAGTTACTATGGTTGCTAGACTCTGTTTATTTTTTATTTTACAATAAAGATCATTTTGTTGGATTGCTCTTGTTTTGAACCCAGGTTTGAACTTATTATCTGAATCACATTAGAACCGAAACGATTCAGAATTAATTAGTAAGCAAGTAACCAACAAGTCAATAGAAATAGAAACAAAGCAGCGTTTGACTGTGCATGCTTCCTAAGGGGCGAGGTAACCCAATAGGCAGTTCATACCCCGGGCAGTTGCTTTTCCTGGAAACACAGTTGCAGGGGAGGAAGCAGAGGAAGGGTTGCCACTGAGTCATGGGCAGAGCTAGCTGCTCACATCCACCGCCCTGAAACTCTCCAGGTGAACTGTGCCCTGTGGGCTACAGTCATGATGCATCTGACTTTGCGATGGAAACGTAAGCATGAATTAGAACTAATGAGAATCGTAACTAACAATAGCTCAGACTTTTAAAATTTGTATAGATAGAACTTCAGAGACTGTTGACAGGTGAGAGAACCAGCTCATCACCCACATTTTGTATCTTCTTTCATCCGTCTGTATTTTTCTTTCCTTTTTTCTTTCTCTCTCCCTTCTTTTCTCCCTCCTTCCACTTTTTTCCTCCTTTCTCTCCTTATTTCCCCCTCCCTTGTTCCCCTCCTTCCTCTATCACCTTTCTTTTTTCCTTCTTTCCTTCCTCCCTCCCCTCCCCTTCTCTTCCCTCCCTTCCCCTTCTCTTCCTTCCTTCCTCCCTCTTTCCCTCCCTCCCTTCCTTCATTTAAAAATTTTTTCTCGGAGCCTAGGAGGTATCTGAGAAGCAAGGTTGGTCATGCAGCTTGTCTACCCCTCTCACTGAGTAGGTGGTTTACCATGATCTGTTGAAGCTGAATCTTTTGGATTTTGAGTATATACAGATAATTACCGCACATGTTGCCCTAGTGAATAGTCCCATCTTTGAGGACATGATGGTCTCATCTCATAATAGGCTTGTTGTGAGGAAAATTAAGTGAAATAATGCACGTAAATTGCCACGGTCAGTGTCTGTCACATAGTATATGTATGGAAAAGGTAGTAGTGATAGTAGTAGTGACGGGATGGTGATAGTAATAATGAACATCGACACTGTTAATACAAATATTATTTAATTTTAGTAAGGACAAGCCAAATTATATTTTGAAACTTTCACCAAGTCCTCTTTTTATTACAGGAATATAAATTGGCCCTTTTACAGTGCTATGGGAGGTATCTTCAGCAGTTCAGCATCAAATTTGACGAGAATAAAGCAGATGTGAACCAGTTCAAAACTGTCTTTTTTCCAAAAGGCTTTGGAGACAAAACTGCTGCGCATACAGTAAGATGAAAGCAGTAGCTAAAATAGCTACCATTTATGGTTAAGTGTGCAATAGTACATCCTTTAGTTGACAGCTTCTAAATGTCTTTTATTTGCTTAGCACAAAAGTTACCTTTTTGCTGTGAGTTGCTTAATAAATATTTTTGCTCTGGATAAGAAAGTGCCTTTATTAAATTTTGTAAAGATACTTTGGAGATCGTGTCACTATAATCATTCATGTATCTAGTAGACAGTAATAACTAATATTGATAGAATGCTTTTAGTTTACAAAGTGCTTTGGAAAACATATTTGATCCTCACCGTAACTCTGAGTTAGATACTGTTATTATCCCTGTTTTACAAAAGAGAAAAAGAGAGCTATTCACACAGTACAACAACTAGTGGTTCTGGAGATGCAAAATAGATCTTTTGATACAAAATATTGTGCTTTTTTCTAGTGTACCTGTATTATTATGTTCATTGTTACTGTTGATGCACTGGTTGAGCAGTTGCCATGTGCTAGGTAGTCTTCTAAATGCATTATGTGAATTGTCATCTTGCAGTCCCGTTGCAGAGAGGTGGGTACTATTACGCCCCTTTTGTAGGTGAAGAAACTGAGGCTTATCAGAGATTAAGAAACCCAGCCCACTTAAGGCAGTGAGCAGTGTTGGTGTTTGAACCCTAATCAGTCTGACTCCAAAGCTATGTCCTTCCAAATTTAATAATCATTCAAGGTCTTGGAAACAAGATGTGCTTTAATAAGCAGAAAATCTCGAGGTGTGTTTGAGGGCACACTTGTCAGTTCAGCTTGGTTGTACTATAAGTGTATGAATGGGAACACTGGGCAATGTAAGTTGGTATCTAAATTGTGTCTGGCACGGATCACAAGTTATGTGTGTGTGGCAGGGGTAGGGGGAGTGAGGGTGGTGTCCTGACACCAGCAAGCAATTCTTGGGACACCAGCTGGGTATCCTACAGTTCAGCTTAATTCTGACTACCTACCCGGAAGTGTCAGATTTCACAGGTTAAGGGTTTAGTCTTACAAGAGCACTCCCTGCCCTAGCCCACCCCACCCCCACTTAAGGTGCCAGTCGCAAGCCCAGATTGTTACCTGCACTTTTGACAAACTGGCTGTAAATCAGAGGTTTCCACAACCCCCTCCTTGGGTTTGATTAATTTGCTAGAGCGGCTCATAGAGCACATAGAAACATTTTACTTACTGACTTGTCAGTTTATTATTAAAGGATATAACTCAGGAACAGCTGGATGGAAGAGATGCACAGGGCAAGGCATGGGAAAGGGGTGTGGAGCTTCCATGCTCGCTCAAAGTGCCACTCTCCCAGCACCTCCATGAGTTCACCATCCTGGAAGCTCTCGGAACCCCATCTTTCCTGTTTTATAGAAGCTTTATTACATAGTTATGATTGATTGAATCACCATCAGTAGCCATTAGTGATTCAACCTCCAGCCTTCTCCCCTCTTTGGAGGTTGGGGGTGGGATTGAAAGTTCTAATCATCTAATCACAAGGTTGGCTCCAGTGGCAACCAGCCCCCATCCTTAGGCACTTTCCAAAAGTCACCTCATTAACATAGCAAAATAAATCTTTGTCACAAGCAACATTTAGGCAATTTCCTAGTTTTTTTTTTTTAGAGTGGGGAGGTAATTAGGTTTATTTGTTTATTTATTTAAATGTAGGCACTGGGTATTGAACCCAGGACCTTGTGCATACTGGGCATGCACTGTGCCACTCAAGTTATACCCTCCTATAATTCCAAGGTCTTGGGAGCTGTGAGCTAGGAACTGTGGATAAAGACCAAATATATATGAGAAATATATTTTGGCCATCTGAATGACCAAATACATATTTCTTAGAAATCACAGTATCTCAGTGTCCCACTGGGAAGAGGACTTAATGAAAAGCTTGAGAGTTTGCACTTTGAAGGCTCTTCCTCTACCACCCTGGTTCAGGCCTCCATCTCTCATGCTGTGTGTTGTGTTATCCTGCTTCCACGCAGCCTCTCTAGCCTAGTGCCAGAGCCCTGGTGGGCTCTACTGTTTGGAAAGCTTTTATCCTAGATATTTGCATGGGTCATTTCTCCCTTCCCTCATGTCTCTTGCACTCCCTGCTTTATTTTTCTTTATATCACTTATCACTGGATACACTTAGTTTATTTCTATTTTTATTTTTTTAAAACTTTTTTTATTGAGTTATGGTCATTTTACAATGTTGTGTCAAATTCCAGTGTAGAGCACAGTTTTTCAGTTATACATGAACATACATATATTCATTGTCACATTTTTATTTTGCTGTGAGCTACTGCAAGATCTTGTATATATTTCCCTGTGCTATACCACTTAATTTTTTTATCACCTGTCTCCACTTCTAGAATGTGAACTTCATGAGGACAGAGACTGTTCTGAATGTCTAAGCTCTAGTGCCTAAAATATTGCCTGGCATGGGTTTATTGAATGAATGAATAAATTAAAGTGTTATAGTCAGAATTATTATTCTAGAAGCAGTACACAGAATAGGTTACCAGGAAAAAGACTGGAGGCAGAAGGCAATGAAGCCAATGTTAAGAGTGTGCCAGCAGGACTGGGTGTGAAAAGATATGAAGAATTTGGCTTTTCACATTCTAAGTTTGAGGTTCTGGCACAGCGCTGGCACACTGCGGTTCTCATCAAATATGTGTAAAATGAATGCATGAGAGAATAAACGGATTGAAAAATTAGTCCAGGAGGAACTTGACAATGCAGAACTAGAGGCTTTTAGAAATAGATTTTGGGAGAAAATGCATGGTGATCATGGTTGAAGGAGTAATCATGAAAAATTTACTCTCAAAATATTAACAGCAAAGTTTGTGCAGATATTTAAAATTTTTTTAATGATCCCCACTGTATGTAGTACAGTGAGGCACCATGACAGAGTTGGTGAGATTTTGGTCTCTGGAGCCAGTCTGCCTGGGCTCAGAGAGCTGCTGGACCATTTCTCCTGTGGGACCTTGGAGGAGTGTGTAATTTCTCTGTCCCTCAGTTTCCCCATCTGTAAAACAGAAGTAATAATAAGACCTACCTCATACGATTTTTTTTTTAAGGATTGCTGAGATAATGAAAGGCTTAGAATAGGGCCTAACACTAAAAAAATACTAGGTTTCATTATCCACTTCTAAAAAAGAGAGTACTTCGAAAATAAGAACTATTCCAACATGCAGATGCATTCAATAAATATCTTCTTCTGTGGAACCAACAGCAGTGTCTGGAAATAGTATACATGTATCCAAGAAGTATGCATGGTAGAGTAAGGCCCATTTATATTAGTAAGAGTGTCCACTCCCACAGCTTCAGTGGTACTACTGATTCTTTAGCCAAAATCTCTCTTCTGAACTCCCCAGCTATATAGTTAACGTTATAAATGTCTCACACTCAACATGTCCCGAACTGAACTCATCTTCTTTCTTCCATGATTGGCTCCAGCCAGTCACCCAAACAGGAAATCATTTCAGATCTCCTCTCCCTTACTTCGCAGTTCTGATTGGCCACTGAACCCCCCTGACTCAGACAAGACTTGAGTCTTTCCTGTCCCTTCATCCCCATCTCCAGGGCCTCACTTCAGGGCCCTGTTCTTTCTGGACAATCTCAGAGGACTTTGATCTCTCCTAGCCTCCTGTGTATAGCTCTGTAGCCCCTGTGCTTTTTGTCTTCCACATTTTTGACAGAATTTGTAAAGTGTAAAACAAATAATTTTACTCCATTGCCCTTTGGCTGTAGTCCATATTCCTTGGAATGGTATGCAAGCTCTCCATGTTCTGACCATGGATCACCTCTATAACCTAATCTTTTTATCTTAAACCTTCTCATCCAACTTAAAAGACTTTCAATTCAGTGACCACCACAACTTAACACCATGTGTGCCTGGAGTGCTTTTCCCTCAGTGAAGAGCAGGGGCTGGGTCTTCCTCACCTTCCAGTCCCTGTTGCTTAACAGGGTATGGCAAACAGAGGTGCCCACAAACATTTGCTGAATGAATTATGTTAATGGTAATAATTAATCTGAATCAATCAGTTAAAATGCCATTGGGGGAGTTTATAAAAGTTGATTCAATTCTATATTCTTGGAGATAGGATTTTGTACCTTTTTTTCTTTTGGCTTTTGAAATTTTCTTTTTGACTAAGAAAAGGTAATCTTAACTAAAGGGATGCCTTGAAGAAACCGATTTTACCATGTTTCTTTCTATATATTAGTCTGTTAAGGCTGCTATAACAAAAATCCAGAGACTGGATGGCTTAAAAAACACTTAACTGCTCACAGTTCTGAAGGCTGAGAAGTCCAGCATCAGGGTCCTGGAAGATTCGGCGTCTGCTGAGGGCTCGCTTCCTGGTTCAGAGATGCCTTTCTTCCCCTGTGCCCTCATATGGCAGATGGCATCAGGAAGCTCTCTTAAGGGTCTCTTTTATAAAGGCATTAATCCCATTCATGAGGGCTCCACCTTCATCACCTAATCACCTTACCTCCCAAATGTCACACTGGGGATCAGGATTCAATGTATACATTTAGGGAGGACACAAGCATTCAGTCTATCACACTATACTAATCTATTGAATGAATTAAGCAGAACTGTTTCCATTTTAGTTTTTTACATTTTAAGAAGTGCTTTTCTAAATTGCATAAACCTTACTTATATTCTTATTTTTGTCTCATGTGTTTCAGTTTCATGCCTTAAATGGCAAAAATATTTGCAACTACCAGCTGGTCTGTGACAGTGATACAAACCTGCAGAATAAAGAGTCTGTGATCCAGTGTCTGCATATCTTGTCCTCCTTAAGACTCATCATGCAGGTGGCTTTGCCACAGGAGCACCTTTGCTGGATTATCTTCAATGGTATCTGTCAATGTGTTTTATTTTTCATGGTGTCTTTCAGACACCAAGTTTGATGGTGACTTGATCACCTTGTGATTTAAAACATGTTAATTTCATAATAGGACAATTGTGGGGTTTTTTACATTTTTATTACATTTTGTTTTGTTCTCATGAACAGGGACTTACAAAGCATGTCTTTGGGTTTTCTGCCCAAGAGAGGGTCAGAGGCTCTGGGGATAATCAGTTTCACATACATATAAAGCAGGGGCCACAGTTAATAAGTATAAATGGAGAAGGATAAGAGGACCCCTGCAGGTTAGATTGGTTCTAAGCATTATCCATTTATTGGTCCTCTCCTCAAATACTTTGGCCAGTGACTAGGGCTTTCTACAAATCAACCTTCTCCTCCTACTTGTTTTTGAATGAGGAGCTCTGAGAATGTGCATGTATTTGTGTGTGTGTGTAACATATTTATATATATATATATATATATATACACACACACATTGTATCAATTCACATCTGTACATATATATGCATTATGTATGTCTGATGAAATGAATCTTAGCTATCAAAACATAGCATTTGTTTTTCCCTTATAAGAATTACAATTTAAATTCAATTAAAATTCTCTTTAAAGTTACAATTTGAAGTTACAGCAAGTCACCTACAATATTGTTCTCTGGATAACATGTTCTTAAAAGAAAAATAATGACAGTGTGTTCTGTGTGCATTAGACCAGGACAGAATAACTTGAAAGAAACATATTGGATTTTCTCTCATCCATGGCAACTGACAGTACGTTTCCTAGCCTTTTCCTTCCTCACTCTCCCCAAATAATTTTTTTGACATTTTGATTGTAATTAGACCTTACATTTGCTGCCAGAGATGAGGCTGACTTTGGAAGAAATTTTTCAGTCCAGTGATTGTTAAGCTTTCGTGCCTCATCATCCTTAAAGTAGCCACAGCCATCTCTCCACCTGAATTGCTCATACATCTTGGCAGGGACCGAGCAGGAAAAGAGGTTCCATGCTCAAGAAAGAGTGAGAGGCCTAGGGGCTGGGCCCTAACGTCATGCTTTGCTGGAGAGGTGAAAGTGGTGCACTCCCTATCTGAAGTCCTTTTAAGATCGTGTACCTCCTCCCTCCCCTAGTATTCTTAAAAAAAAAAAAAATTGAACAATTTATATATCTTCTACATCCTTTTTCTGGTGTGTGCTTTTTCTTTGTACATATCACATCATGTTCTAGATTTTATTCTGTTTCCTAAATATTTTTCCACTCAATACTATGGTTTTAGAATCTAACCACGTCTGTATATGTAAATCTAGTTTGTTGACTCTGCCTGCTGAATTGTATTCCAGACACCCGTAGGGATGAGCACCGGTTTGCCCTCCCTCTCTAATTGCACAAATAATTCTGCAATGAGTATCTTTGTCTGTGTCCTCTTATAGACATGTGTGAGTGTTTTCTGGGAATTATGCCCAAGAGTGGGATTGCTGGATTGTGGGAGATAAATATACTTAGTTTCACTAACTGCTGTCCCTGTTTTAATTAATTCATCTTAAACTTGCTAAGTACCAGGCATTGTTTTAGATGCACGGGACACAGGAGTGAATGACAGACAAAAACCCTGTTCTCATGCTTACATAATGCTTCAGAGAGACGATAAACAGATCAAAACTAAATGGTGTATCTGCTAGTGATGAGTGCCATGGAGGAAAATAAAGCTGAGAAGGGAAGAGGCGAGCACAGGCCAGCCTGCAGGTTTAAATGGAACAGTCTGGGAAGACCTGGCCTGAGATGAGTTTCCAGTAAACACCTGAATGAGATGTCTGGCTGTTCGGGGAAAGGGCATGTCACCTAGGGATGAGCAACTGCAAAGACCTTGTAGTTCTAGAACTTTGGAATTTAGGTCATGAAAAAAATAAATGGACTTGCAGTCCATTTCTCAGCAACATTTGACTTTTCCAGTTAGACATTAACACTTTTTTTCTTTACTCTTAATTGATGATTAAACATACACACCCTTGGTTTCTTAAGATGTTTAACCAATCTTGGTTCTTTCATGAAATTGAACTGGGTGAATGAATATTGGCTAACACCTTGCTTCTCAACTAACCTGAGCCCAACTAATTTCAACCCTCAGATAGATTATTTCGGCAATGGCCATCTCTGATGAAAAGAAATCACATGACAAGGTAGTAAACTCATATTCGGAATTTGGTTAAAAATAAGGCAAAACAAACTTCCAAAGATATCCTGAGCTTGTAAAGATTCACTCTATTCCATTTTGTATCATTTACTCTATCGGGCTTCTGCAGTGGGAATCTGTGAGCTATTCCAAGGTCCTAAACCATCAAAGAAGGATTCAATTATAGTCAGGAAGTGCTAGGGCTGCAAAGGTCAAAGGTGCATCTTTGAAATACATAGGGCCCTTTCATTCTTGAGGGTGGTGTCCCAGGGCCTTCTGAAATTCCAGAGTTCTCACTGCTGAATGTTTGGGCCCTTTCTTGTCCTACACCTGAGTTGCATGTTCTTTGGAGAGTCATGTGTTTCCTGTGCATATCCTTACTTTGTGACTCTTTTTTGTATGTTTTTTCCCTAAGATGCAGTTGCACAGTTTCATTTTTAAAGATTAAATACAGAGGGCAAGAAGGCCAAGCTGAGATAAGAGTGCTGAGCCTGAGCTGTTGCTACTAGAGGAGTGGTTTCTTCCCTGGGGCATCTCACAGGAAATAAATCACCCCCTGTGGTGGGAGCAGGCATACCAAGAATGCCAAGCCCTTGAATGCTAAGGACTTGTTGCATTCTCTGTGAAGTTTGTGGTACTCTAAGTGTTTTAAGATTTTCTTCAAGTTTTTGTTGGTCACTGATTTGTGTAATTAATGTTAGTTATGCTTGCAGGTGTGTTTTCATCAAGGGGTGTGTGTTTTGGAGCAGATGCTGTTTTCTCAAAAGCTTTTAAAGTTCAAATGTGAACCTAGGATTCATAATTGTTGAATTTTGGTGGTTATGAATTTTAGATTAGATATTTCACAGAAAATATTTAGACTGCTTGTCATTGTAATTACATGCCTTTTTAAAGCATGTTGTACTGTCTTTTGGGGTCTGTTTATAACACATAATATTCTTCATATACAGAAAGATGTACGGTGATGTTATTCCCTCCCTGTCCTCGAAACCCTGCTTGAAATGAGCCTTCTCTTATTTAATTAACTGCCTGACAAATCATACTTGAATGATCTTAAATAGGAGCTGTAAGTGGTGTTTTTCATTAGAATGCCTATAGAGCATACCTTAATAATGGGATAAATATTATATGGGACTGTGAATGAATATAGTGCAACCTGTTAAGCATTATGATTTTTAAATTGAGTTTCCTTGTTGAGTATTGTGTCACACCGATTAAATATGTATCCTATCTTATTTGGAGACAAATCTTTAGTTTTTCAACTGCGAGGAAACCATGGGAAATGATAACATTTGGTATGAATTAATGAAACTTCTAAGTACATAAATTATGCTACTAAAATATTCTTTTGTTCAATATACCTCAAAACTTAAACTCCCTTTAAAATGAGACTAAAAGATTTGTGTCAACATATAATTGTCATATTAGTTCTTTTAATGATTTGGCTATAAGTTACAAAAAATTTATGATTATAATTCTCTAACCATTAACAGATTTTCTCATGAGATCACTTGTTTTGAGAAATACCAACTTAAACTACAGAAATTGCAATATTAAATTCTGTCCTTTGTAACATGTTAATCTTTTTCTTCACTTAGGTACCATTTATATTTACACCATTTGCAGAAAACTGATGATCATAGGTCACTCCTCCAAGGTAAGAAATTTACTGATAGAATTTCCTTTTTTCTTAGGGTTTTTATTAGCATTGGTTGCTACACAAAGAATATTTAGTGAATTATATAACAAAATTTAGTGGATATGTTTACTGTTCTTAGTTTTACTTTAGTTTTAGTTTTACTTTAACATAATCATATGTAAAAGTGCAAACAATAACGTATTAATGAAAAGAAAGAAATTCCGAAATTGGTAAGTATTTCTCCAGTGTCCATTGTTCTCTCAGATATGTCATAACCTGTCAAAAATGACACTTTCTCTAGGTAGGATGCCCATCCATTCCGGCTTTCCTACGGCCATTCTGGTTTATGCCTGTTGTCCTGGAGTATTACTAATAGTGCCACTTTCACTTATAGAAGTGTCCTGATTTGGATGATAAACTGTGGTCAGTCTGGGTATATCATGCTGTGGAGCTTGGACCACATTTTGCCTAAAGAGCTTGGGCTGTACTTATGGCCCAGATACTACTTGTTTAAATGAGCTGACTATTTTATGAGATTCTCAGTGACCAGTACTCACTGCTCAGTTTTGGCTCAAGGAAGTGGCTGACACTTCTGTTGACTTTCTTACCATGTTGGTAACACTTCTGTCTGCAGGAGACACATTTATTCCCTGTGTTCATTGTCCAGTCATTGAAATGTGGGCCAAGAAGGGAAAATATACTCCCCTTGAGACCAGGCTTGAATTGTTGCTGACATCTGCAACATTACTACTTTAGTCTTCTCCATGGCATGCAAGACCTTGCTCTGAATACTCTAATCCTTGGGACAGATATTTTTTTCCTTACTTCCTCAAAACACAGCCTAGTATCTTAAAAGTTGACAATGCTTAAAAAATGTAGAAGCAAAGATATTTGCATACTTAATGGATAACATTGTGTGTTCTCTCTGTGTTTTGTTCCTCACATCTAAAAGCTTTGTTATTGACAGTGACTTGAACAAACTCTGTACCAGCTTTTTGAATTAAAATGAAGGGAGACCGTCCCAGGTATAATGTCAATTTGGCATACAGACTATTCCAGTGATTCTATATTCCATTCCAGATGATTTCCTAAAAAGAATTTGCAATGTCCTATTGCACCTTGCTGTAGCAACAAATACTGCTTCACAGAACCGTCATAGTTTGGTCTGCTTATAGCATTTGTCTGGCAAAACTTCGAAGGACAAAGATGTCTGTGCCAACATTTTTTTTTAATTGAAGTACAGTCAGTTACAATGTGTCATTTTCTGATGTACAGCACAATGTCCCAGTCATGCATATACATACATATATTTGTTTTCATATTCTTTTCCATTAAAGTTTGCCAACATTTAACTGTTAGTGTTTGTACTTGTTAACACTGAGAGAATTTTAATTTAACGTGATAGTCATCTTAAAATAATCTGTTATTTATACTCTATGTAAGACATCTACTCTCCCCTTCATATAACTTGAGTTTCTCTCTGGCAAAATAAGGGCTGAGGGAGGATAGTCCTATAGCCCCAATCGTGTGGGATGGGAGTAGAGGGGAGTGAGGAAGGCAGGAATTTTGGAGTGGTGGGTGGCTGTGCAGTTGTCACTTGAAGATTAGGATGAAATTCTTTCAGTTTGTTCAGTAAAATTTCAAGGAAATTAATCATTTTCACCCAGAAATTCTCAAGCCCTCAGCTGATGAGTTGATTCCTGAGCTGAGAGTATAAATGGACTCGATGGGTCCATTTAACGGGGACAAGACCTCGGCAGTCCAACCACATCTGAGTCCTCCTGATTTTGTAGCTACTTTAGAGTTCAACTCTGTTACGACATAAGACAGAAGGAGAAATAGATGTGGGATCCTCAGGCTTTTCTTCATGTCACCCCAGCGCGATCTAAACTCCTCTTCCTATGGGATCTAGGAATTGTAATTACCGTTTGTTGTTGTTATTGAATCCCTACTATGTGTTAGGTACTGTGTGAAGGGCTTTGCCTACACAGTAATACCATGATAGTCTAATGAGTTGGGCACCATCATCATATCGTCATTTGTTGAATGAATGCTTACCATCTATCAGGTACGTTTTTAAGCACTTTTCACAGATTGTCTCAATTAATCCTCACACAAGCACTTTGAGAAGGTGCTGTTTCTACCTTTATCTTAGAGATAAGGAAGCTGAGCTTATTAGAAAGGTCAGTTTGCTAAAGGCCGTGCACCTAGTTAGAGATGTAGCTGAAACAAGAGTCAGTGCCTCACTGACCTGCCTCTTAACACCATTAGACTACATCGTGTCTGTGACCCACCCTATTTTGGCTCACCTATTCAAACGGAGGAGCTGTGTGGGGGCACCTGATGAAATCTTAAATTTTTTTTTTGACGTGACTGAAGATATTTTGAAGACCAAGACTGGCCAGGGCTCTTCCCCAGGTGGGAAAGACTTTTTTTTGGTTTTGCTTTTTTTTTTTTTTTTTGGAGGCGGTGAAGGGAATTCAGTTCATCTATTTATTATTATTATTATTTTTTAAATGAAGGTACTGGGGATTGAACCCAGGACCTCATGGGTACTAAGCATACACTCTACCACTGAGCTGTACCCTCCCCGCCCAGGAAACACTTTTGTGCTGAGGTAGGTCACCAGCATAAGCTTAGGGAATGGAGGGAGGGCAAATTTCTAAAGCCTCTTTCCCTGAAGACATACGACAGTTTGCTTTCCTTTATGGTATAATCTGTAGTTTCTTCTGAGACATTTAAAACTAATATAGTACTCAGCAAACATTAAAGAATACAGTAGAATCTATTCATTCTAAGAAAACGCTGATTTCTGTTTCATTTTACTACAGAACTAAAATAGTTTGGTAAAATTTGTGACTTGAGCAATAATGTCAGATCTTTCCACATTCCGTTAAACTTCAAATTCAAACTGCTTCTCGGTTGTTTCCCAAAGGCTGTAAGCTGATATAAATGGTGCTGCGGTGCCATCCTGTGGCCAAGCTGATTAATCATGGGTGCTTTTTCTTCTTGACACCTGAACCATATTCTTGGTGGACTCTTATAATTTGATTTTTCAAAGCTTTTTTTCCTATGAACAGAGTAGTCATGCTGAAATCTCTCAGGTTTTCAATTGATAGAAATAGTTCTTTCTTTAGGAGCAAGAAAAAATTACTACAAATTAAGAGGGTTTTTTTTGTTTTGTTTTTGGAATGGTTTTTCATCTTTAAAACCTGAATGATGGTTTTTCCAGAGCCCTAGATGGAGTGATGGTTTTGTCTTCTTTGTGACGGTTGCCACGTGTAGTGGAAAGAACACTACTGCACTTGGGAGTCCTCTTACATTAGGTTATGGTTCTGTCTGGCACTAAAATTTGTGATTTAGGGTCTTTTATGCAAAGTCCGAGGTCAAGCCCAAATATCATGTGAACAACTGGTAACTGAAGCTATTTTTATTTTGAAATGGTGAATTTCTAATACCAGGAATCCTGAGAGCTTTGGGTATGAAGGGGGAAAATTTATGCATGGCTTAATCTCATATCCCCCAAACCACAACAATCTGAATGCAAAAATCCACAGTAGGATATCTGTGCAGCAGATCTGAGAAAACTCAAGACTTCTGATGACTATTAATGCCAGTTCCACTGTCACTTCACAGTATGGCGAGGTTAGCAAAAAACAACAGTGACAGCAGGAACAGCAAAAACTGCAATAAAGCAACCCCGACCCATTTTACAACGGTCTAGTCATGCACTCTAAAGGACATTGGCACCTGGGGCAAAGCCGTGGAAGACCAACCATAATGAGAAGGGAAGTGCAGATCTGGGAGGCAGAGAAGTGCTTGGGGATCTTTGTCGTGGGGAGAGGGCAGGCTGCATAGGCATTTTCAGACTAACGGTGGGCTGTAATTTGGGAGTTGAGTTTTGAGTGGTTTTGTGCTATTCCAGAAGGCATAACCAGGATGAATGTTCTGGAGGCATATCAAAGTGGATTTCATTTCAGATTAAAGAAGTTTATGTTTAGAATTGTCTGCTGATGCCACCTGGCGTGTTTCTGTTACTTGAGGTAGGAACTCAGGCAGGGAAGATGTGGGGCATCAGGTGGTGATGCTGGTGATGTTGATGAGGATGAAATTAGGTTGACTTTCAACCATTTGACCCTATGATTCCTTGAAATAGTTCCATATTTAGCACCGTGAACTGCAGCCTTTAAATGAAGGTCAGTCAGTCAGTTAAATAGTTTTTGCATGTCTACTACATGCCAGATCAAGTTCTGGGGACTGGGGATCCAGTAGTGAACAAGACAGACAGGGCTCCTTCCTAAGTGAACTTGCATTCTAGTGAGGTGAACTTACATTCCCAGTGGATAGCAAGGGATATTGCAATTCTGTGTCAAACTCTATTCTGTTTCCAACAGTCCTTTTTCCTCTGGAATCAAAACTGACTAGACAGTGGAAAATTCTTGTCTTTTAGGCTTCTTTTTTCTCTTAGATGTCTGCTGGGCAGCTTGTACACGTGTTATATACATTGTCTTTGAAGGCTCCAAAGATGGTAATAGGGTCTGAATGTTACCAGCATTTCATCTATTTTTACTGTTAAATGCTTTGTCAATCTGATAGGTTTTCTTTGTACATATGAAACTCCTGGACCTTTTTGGCAATTTGCCTTTTCACTTTGGGTTTTGCTACAATAGACTTATTTTTCTTTAATTATTTCCTCAATTATTGAAGGCCAACTTTGTTATTGTAAGAGGAGCTTTATACTTTTGTCCGAATTTGTTATCATTATTTTCTTGAGAATTTAGGATACTGGTTAACTCTCCTTTGGTTGTTTCTGCTGACTTTAGGGTTTTTCAGTGAATTCATTTAATAGCACTTGGAAACACCTGTTAGGTACCTGCCCTTGTTCTAGGTGCTGGTGATACAATAACAAATACCACACTGTTGTTATTTTCAGAGATCACAGTCTAATTTTGGAATCACACATGTGAGCACATTAATGCAATTGGATGTGACATGCAATATGTGTGTACATAAGAATCTGTAAATTATATACAGTGTATGTATATATATATATATACACACACAAACGTAAATATACATACATACAACACAATAAGAGACAGCATTGAAGCAATGGTCATTTCTCTCCAAGGACATTGGAAAAGTCTTCTTCAATGGCTAGTTCTCTTCCCCCTGCTCTTCCTCCTCCTGTTCTTCCACCTCTCCTGCTTCCTCTTCCTCCTCCTCTGTCTTCATCGTCATTACCAACACTAACACTTATGTGTTTACTACATTCTAAGCATTTAGCATGTATTAATCCATTTCTTCCTTAAACAATCCTGTAAGATAGTTACGGTTATAGCTGTTTTGCAGATGAAGAACCTGAGGCATATGGAGTTTAAGTAAATTGTCCAAGGCACCACTGCTAGTAGTGGAGGTGATGTTTCAGCTGAGTCTTATGAGACAGGTGATGGAGAGAAAAGAGTGAGCAAAAATGCATATTTGGACCGACCACTAAGAGGTTTTGTGGAATGAAAAGCATTTTGGACTAGCATTAAGTATATGATGCAAGAAGGCAGGGGCTAGGTCACGAAGGCTGCTTGCATACTCTGTAAAGGGTTTGTACTTTGTCATATAGGCAATAGAGAGCTATTGAAGTGTTTTAAGCACAAGAGTGACACAACCCAGTTTGCATCTTAGAAAGATAACTCTAGTGGAGGTAAGGAGGATGTATGTGTAAGGAAGAGAGGTGTTTAACGAGACAGGGAGACAAGTGAGCAAGTATCCCAATAGTCCAGGGGGACATGTGAATACCTGCTTGGTTAAGGCTGATATTCCACAGATAGAATTTAGAATTTGATATTCTGAGATATTTCATTCATAGATTCTTATTTTCATCCCAGTAATATTTCTTACAATATGTGGAGCATAGACCACATTGCTTCTAATATTCAATCAAATAAAAGGCATACAGTGTAATTACCCTTTGAGCTTTTAGAATATTTTTTAAGGAAGGAAAAAGACTGACAAAGTTAACTGCAGAATACATATAGTCAAAGAGTATTTCCTAGTATAGAGTTTGTGGGAAGAATAGGTCCAAAAAAGATTATCAGTGGAACTGTGGAGAAAAATTATTTAGCTAGACTAGCACAAGGGACTGTTACATGTATTCCAGCAGACAGGCCAGTGACGATGGTGACCCTTTCCCCACAATGCTGTTTCAGACTGTACCTTGGGAATAATTACACTGGTAATAGGCACTCTTTATGGACTGCTTACATTGTGTCAGGATCATCCTAGCATGTCATGTGCACTGTCTCCTCATACTAGTACTGTGGTGATGTGCTAGGATACCCATTTTATAGATGAGAAAACTGAGGTGTAGAGAGGTAAAATAACAAAGCTACTAGCTATTAAAATTGGAACTGAAGCCCAGGTCTTTTTGATTCCAATCTTGGACTATTTCCACTAAGTATGATAGGCTCCAGATTGTAAGCCTTTTCCATTTTCCCCTGCCCCGCTATACAGTTTATTTTCAGAATAATACATTAGTTTGAGGCCAACTAATAATAATTGCATTGTTGGAATTAGCTTTTGCACCCCTGTTGACATTTGATAAATGTTAATAAAAGTAATCTGAGTTCATAGGACTTCAGGAGCTAAGAAGAAATTCATTTTAAAATGGCTAACTTGAGATTTTGAGTTCTCTAAATTATTCCATTACTTTTTTTTTTTTTTTGGTTTTAAAATTAAAAAAAATTTTACTGGGGTATAGTTGATCTACAATGTTGCATTAGTTTCAGGCGTACAGCAAAGTGATTCATTTATACATATGCTATATATATATATATATATGTTCATTTTCACATTTTTTTCATTATAGGTTATTACAAGATACTGAATGTAGTTCCCTGTGCTATACAGTAGGGTCTTGTTGTTTATGGACTTTATATATAGTAGTTTGTATCTGCTAATCCCAAACTCCTAATTTATCCCTTCTCCTCCTTTCCCCTTTGGTAACCATAAGTTTACAGGCATAGAAAACAATATCTGTAAATTTGATTCTGTTTTGTGAATATGTTCATTTGTATCATTTTTTTAGATTCCAAATATGAGTGATATCATGTGATACTGTGTGACTTACTTCACTTAGTATGAGAATCTCTAGGTCCATCCATGTTGCTGCAAATGGCATTATTTCATTCATTTTTATGACTGAGTAGTATTTTTTTTTCTGTGTGTGTGTATTTATATATATAGTATATATATATATGCCACAACTTCTTTATTCAGTCACCTGTTGATGGGTGTTTACATTGTTTCCATGTCTTGGTTATTGAATATATAGTGTAAATAGTGCTGCTATGAAGATTGGGATGCATGTGTCTTTTCAAGTTAGTCTTCTCTGGATATACTCTCAAGAGTGGGTATTCTTTTTCTTTTAAATGCTTGTTTTTTTTTTCATTGACTCATTTTTTAAGATATTTTTGGTTTAAGTAGATGGCAACTGTTTTCTCCACTTATTATTTGATTATATTAAATAAAAGTCATCATTACTAGCTTAAAATGAAAATACATTCAATTGTGCCCTTCTGTCTCAGGCCTTGGAATATCTCCTGTGGGCCAGCATGTGTATGGAATCCTCAGTCCCACTCCTGTCGGTCAGGTACTTGACGTGGAGAGCTACTCTTTACACTGCTGTCTGCCAGTGCTACCACGACTGCCAGGCTGGTATTCATGGAGAAGTATGCTACTTTTTAATTCTGAAGATGCCAGTCTTTATTTGCAGAAATTTTCTTGGCTTCTCCATTCTGTTGATCTCTCACTTCATTTTCGGCTTCCTTCTTTATTCTCCATTCACTTCCACTGTCTTTGCTCCTTTTCTGAATAAGATTTCTGGTATCTTCCCTTCTCACTGTTTACTTGTATGCAAGCCACTTTTCTTCCCTGTTCAGTTTTGTATTCCACACCACGTACCATCCATTTGTCTTGCTTTTCTCTGCTTCTAGCCACCGTTTATTTAATACACTCTATTTCTTGTTTTTCCTCTTTTCCTGTCTATCTTTTGAATTGAATACCTGAAATATAACTTAATTGGTCAGAGCTTCTGTTAGCCTATGCTGTACCTCTGTGTAAATGAGAAAAGGCACCCTGTCCACAGTACACCGTACTTGGCTTGTCAGTGGAGGGGGTCCTGGTGAGAATTAGAAACAGGCACCCCTTCCTTTGAGGCAACACATCCCTGCCCCCAGTGTGCATAGCTTAGTGAGTGCAGTGTGGGCTGGACTTCGGCAAGGGAATAGCTTAATACAGCCCACGTGGAATACTTTTTCTAGCCAAGGATACATTTGATCTATTTATCTATAAATTACTCACCATATATGTGTAGTTAATTTTAGTGTACTAGTTGTGGCGTATTTCTACAGTTGTTAGAACTGTCACGGATCAGAGTGTCTACACAGTTTTGACCATTTGAGTCCTACTGGGATTTTTTCTTGTTGAAAAATTTAACCCTGTATGTATGTTACTATTGTGTTCTAGAAGCATCTTCATGAAAAATCATAAATTATAAACAAAATACTTCAAAGAACTGGTAAAATCAATTACATGGATTGAGATTTTTGCTATTATCTCCAGAGAATGATAATAATGGTGATCTGACTAAATAAGGAAGCCTGCCCCCTTCCTTTCCTCAGCTATTAATCAATACTTCTGTATGTTGGGTACTAGAAATACAAAAATGAATAAAACCCTTTAAGGATGTCACAGGTTAGTGAACAAGCGAATAGATAATACAGCTTGTTTTGGTAGAAAAATTTCAGATTTGAGAACAGCACTGAGAAGTGGGATGTATGTGCGTGTGAGTGTGAGAGTGTGTGCATTGCCAGAGAAGTGGTATTCTATATGAACCTACTGTTTAACCAAGAATTTGGCTTTCCTTACTTTTTTGAATTTCTTAATTCATGAAGTTAGTATAGCTGACATTTTATTGACTTTAGATTTACAGAAATTAGTGTTGCTTTTAGGAAATGATAGATGGAACAGCTACCATGTTACACATAGTCAACATCAGCCTAGAGTTTAATTCACCAATTAAATCAAATGTCTGGGAGAATAAAACATACAGTCTTGATACATTTTTAATCACTACGTTCTATCTTATTATGAATTGCATTTATTTTAATTGCTTATAGGCATTTGCTCGGCGTGCTTTAGCTAAAATTGATGAGTTAAGGCAACTGGAATTAATGAGTTCTTCACAATCACAGGAGGACTCCAGAAGATATTATACAGAGGCCACGATAAAGGTATAAAAATTTCATGCGATAAATTTACTGCACTCTACAGTTGATGAAGTACTTAATGTTAATAATTGAAAAGTGCATCCCGTTGTTACTTCATATATCCTTCTTTTTGAGGCAGATGGCAGTCATGATCTTCAAGAGAGGAGTATTTGAATCTAGAAGAAAAAGCAAAAGTTTCTTTAGGCCAAAGATAAGAGTTAACCTAAGGGAAGCACAATCCGTAAGTCTCAGAACATCTTCTCTATTTCAGACTCTTTTTGCAGTGCGTTTGGGTGATTTCTCTGGATCTTTTAAACCTGGTCACTAAGTATTGAATCCTGCCCCCTAATCTCTGCACCAGTGGCAAGTAGAAGAATGCCTTCCCAGTTTGGACATGGCCTCACGTCATCCCTTTCTCAAAGGTTTTGTCCCTTCGCACAACCCTAGTTTTGTAATGTTAAAGGACAAGAGGCAGAAGAGGAGCCTGAGAAAGGTTCACATGCCGCAGGGACTTCTGTCTTGGTGTCAGCTTCAAAGGTGGAGGCATCTTTTCTTACCAGCTTCCAGTTTCACCCGTGGCAGTGCTGAGGATCTAGGTTATACTGGAGCAGCAAACAACCCCCAGGTCTCAGTGGCTTGAAACAACACTTTACTTCCCACTGGAGTCACGGGTTACTGTCATCAGAGGGCTCTGCTCGTGACTGATGCTCAGGGCCAGATTGAGGAGCAGTCTGTATGTTGAAAATTGCTGGTTGTTTTGACAGAGGGGACTTGAAAGAACTCTAGGGAACCCTGCACAGACAATAATGCTCAGTGTGGAAGTGACAGCAGTCTCCTTACATGTCCAAACTCCTCACTCAGCCCCTCCTGGTGGGGTGGCAGGGCCACAAGCGCGTTTGGCCGGCAACGCTAAGGGCTCTCAGGGGAGTGGGGTGTGATTATGCCTGTGGGATCCTCTGTCCTTTTTCCCTTCTGCCTTTTCCCTTCTCCAACTGTCTTTCTCTGGGCCTTTCTGAATCTGAATGTTCCTTAAGTCCCAGCTCTGTATTTCTCTAACCCTTGCCCTGACTATTTTAGATGGCCATAAACACTTTTCTGTGAGTTTCTTTGTAGGGACTGAACTTGAAATTGAGGGAGAAGAAGATGAGTAGCTTCTGAGTTGTCATCTGAGCTCGAATCTCAGAACCTGTCTTTTTTGAATGGCTTTGGATTAATAAGCAGGATTTGATTAGACAGGGAGATGAGGGGAAAACATTCTAAGGAAAAGAAAAGAGCATGATCATAGCCTGGAAGCAAAAGTAAGCAAAGTTTTTTGAGACAGTGAGAAACTGAGCTTGACTAGGGTAGGTGTATTATGTTGGGGAATTAACATAAAAAACATCTCATGGTGTAGATATCATGAGAGCCAAGGTACTTAGAGCTGGAACCGATTGCCTGGGTTATGTCATTCAGCTTCTCATTCATCCTGACCTTTTTAAAGATGGTCAGAGATGGGGATAGAGAACAGTTAATTCATCTCAAATAAAAGCCCTATTCTGTGGGTTTATCAGTTAAAAAAAAAAACTATAGTATACCCTATGCAATACATATATCAGAATTTGTCTAATAGTTTTTATTACTGGTATTTTAGTTATTTTCCAGTTCTTGCTATTGTAAATATTGATGTAATCATTATCTTCGAGTATATATTTTTTCTTTTATTTCCTATGGATAAAATTCAAGGTGTAGGATTTGAATGAAAGTACAAACATATCTTTCTTTTAATATATATTGTCAAATTGATTTCCAAAATGAGTACTCCAGGATGACAACCTACACGTACCAATTTCACCACAAACTACTGTCATTTTGACATTATTATTTGTTTTTTAAAAAATAATTCAATTTTCATAAAATTGCATGTTGTTTTAATTTTATTTCTTTGATCCAGCTTTCCCTTATATTTGTGTTTACTCTTTGTATTTTCTTTTTTAGTGAATTATCTTTTGCAATCTTTGACCATTTATCTACTAGAGATTTTAATTTTTAAAATGTATTTGAATGAGCTAATTGTTTTTATAGACATCATTGTTTTGCTTGTCATGCTTGACAGTCCAGTGTCTTTTATTGCTTTAGCTTTAAATCTTTTTTTCTAGGTCTTTTAAATATTTATATTTTAAAATCTTTTGCATGTTACTCATCTGTATAGCTCTGATAAATATTTTAGTTCACTTTTTGCTAGTTTTCCCATGATATTTTAAAAAACAATTTCACTGTAATCTATTTGGGCTTTACCATTTTGAATACTTCTAATTATTAGGAAGTTTATAGTGCTGCTTAAATATAATTTTTTTAAAGCTCTTTTTAACCAGTAGTAAACCTCTTAGAAGAAGCACTTACCTTTGTTTGTAATACAAGAGAGAGCTTGGCATGAAGTTCAAACTTTATTGAGATTTTTAACATATCAGTTGACCTAAGAGTTGAAAAGGCATGGAAGCTAATGAGCAGGGAAGTTGGTGTTTGGGGAAAAATAGTCCAAAGCAGCTTTATCCCTACTTTTGTTTTTCTGTCTTTCTGAATTTGCTCCAGGAAGAGGAAAGAAGCATGGGACTCATGGGGAGTATGATGGGCATCCTCTAACTGTACATGGATTCTAGAAAACTAGAGCCAACTAGATACCACAAAGCATGTGAAGACTGATGCTGCCTTTTCTTAATAAACAGCCTTTTATGCTGCCTTGGAAACACAAACATAAAAAGAAATAGCAAAGTCTTTGGTGTAATGGCAGCATGACATAAACTTTACTAAAGTCTGGAGTGACGACTCAAAAAAATGAAAGCTCTAAAAGCATAAAAGCAGCCATCTCTCCATAGACCAACAACTCTCGGCATTAATGAAGCACGCCTTACTTATCTTTGCCTTGTGATATCAAACACTGTAGAACTTTAAAAAAGGGGCTGTATTTTTCTTTATTCCAGTTACCGTGGCCACGAACTATCACAGAACGGTTGTTGGATGAGATGTTTGATAGTACTGCATCCCGGTTTCTGGCTGTCTTGGAAGCTCTCTCTGATCCAAATCGGCGAACACTACAAACTGGACCTGTTGTTACAGATGAAGTAGAAGTTCGTGATGTTGTCTCAGAACTGTTTATAGCAGGAAAAGAACTTTTAATAAGTAAGTAAGTTGTTAAAATAACATTTTATGGTAGAACATGAATAACAGAAATCTTAGCATGATAGTCCACACATAAGAAACTGATACCAATTTTTATTGATCTTGGAATTCAGCAACCTTGCTTGACTCAATGGATAATTCAAGTAATTTATTAGTAGATTTTTGTTTGGATTTTCTAAAGTAATTATCTGTGAATAATGACAATATTTCTTACTTATCAGTTCTTAATCTTTTCATTTCTTTTTTCTTGCATTTCTTGACTTATTACACTGGATAGGGTCTCCAATAAAACATGATAGCAGATATCTCTGCCTTATTTATGATTTTACACGGAAAGCTTCCAACAGTTTACCGTTAATTTTGATATTTGCTGGAGGATGTTTTTAGATACCCTTTTTCAGATTAAGGAAATTTCTCCAGTCATTCAATGCAAAAGTCACTTTTCAGTGCTTTTCTTCCTTTGCTGTCTGTAGTAGGCGTTGCCGTTGACCACTCCTTTCCCTTTCAGCACTCTCTGTGCAGCCTTTTCTCCCCATTGTTGGTGTTCCTTGCTGTTCTGTCCTAGGCAGCCGTGCATTGCCCATGGCTGATCTGAGCATTTACTGTGGATGCATAATGATGGCTCTAAAGCTATGTCTCTGTTTTAGATGTTTTCTGAGTTTTAGTCTGTAATACCTAGTTGCCTATTGGACTAGTTAACTCTTGCTAGTTCTCTGTTACTGAGATTCCATGTTCCTTTCTCTGGGGTGGCCTTCCCTGGCTGACCTCCTACCCTAAACCTGTATGGGATTTGCTTCTTATTTGTCCCACCAGCACCCTGTCTTTGCCCACTAAGATATTTTGTTTTCCCCACTAGAGTGTGAGCTCTGTGAAGGCAGGGGTTGTGTTTGCTTCTCTTCCATTGTTTACCTAAGTGCCTCTCAGTGTCTGATGTTTAATATTTAGTATTTCTTTGCACAAATGACATTCAAACCTCTCTTTCTTTTCTAGTGTCAAATACTGGTGCAGATGGGATGCTTGATTTTCCAAAATCATCTCTTCTTCAACTTATTATAAAAAGAAAAAATGTTATTTCTGTGGATGCTGCTGTAAAATTTACAAAATTAGCTTTTACTTATGAGGAATGGAGTTTATTTGAATCTTCAGCTGGGCAGCTTATTGATTTTCTCCGGGTAATATATGCAAAACCATTACTTTGTTTTTATTGTATTAAGATGACATGGAATTACTAATCAACTTGTGGGATATACTTTTCTTAGAGGCGGGATGATCCAGAGTCAAAGAAAGCAGAGAAGAATTTAACTCTTCTTATTGCAATAGAACCTTTAATTAATGTAAAGAGAAACAAAGGTTTGGTCTTTCCTTTCGAAAACTACAAAGAAGGTCAAACTTACATAAACAAAATTGCTCTTCATGGTAAGTATTTATTTGGCTTTTTGAAAAATTAAGGTGATTTGATTTGATAAAATATGCTCTCTGTAGTTGAGGTGAGAGAAAGAATGTTCAAGGCAGAGGGAGCAGGAGGTGCAAAGACCCTGAGGTAAGAGTGTGCTTGGTTGTTGAAGGAACGGCAAGGAGGCATGCATGGCTGGAGTGCGCTGGTAGTGGTGCTGGAATTTGAGAATGTGGTAGGAGGTGAAGTCGGAGAAATAGTGGGGTGCTAGATCTTGCAGATTCCTGGGCCTTGTAAGAATGCTGGATTTTATTTTGAGTTATGGTTTTGAGTAGAAGAATGAGGCTCTACGTAGCTGCTGCCTTGTCAGTGAGGGCAGCAAATCCAAAGCCATCAGTTTGCTTCAGTAAGGAAAGGTTTGGTGGTCTCCTCTCTCTTTCCAGCATGCAGAGTTTTCCATTCTAAAACTTTCTGAGTCTTAAAAGCTATTGTGTATTTAGTTGAAAATCTGCAGCCTCTGTATTTTAGACCAATGAGAATTATTTCATTCCAGTTTTTTGTTTTTTTATGTTTTATCATGTTCTTAAGGAATTGCATAGCTGCTCAGTTGTGTGGTAAATAATTTGTACCAAGAAATGATGCTTTTTTTTCTTCTAGTGTTTTCTGAATAGATGTCTTTGCTATTTTTATTTCAACTGCCATATTTTATGTGTGTTTTAATATTATAAACCTCAATTCCATTGTGGACATAGTTGGCATACAGATTGCAGATTAATGAAAGTAATAATAGTCTATTTTAAAGGAATTAGAGCCCATTTAGATTAGTTTTCATGTGAAATGCTATACATTCAGGTTATAAAAACATTCTATACAGTGGTTTAAAAAGCTATATATATACCCATCCCTGAAAAGCAACCCATGTACATCATTTATATCATTTTTGTAGAATTTCTGTGTTTCTGTGCCTTTTCTACTTGAAGTTTTGTAATTAAAATTTTTTTATTTTCTTTTACTTTATAAATTGAGACACTTTGAAGACTTGTGGATATTCAGAAGACATTTTCCGTTTGGCAGCAACCTTGTATTCCTGTGTCTGTGACTCTCCTCAGGTGAAATACCTATTTTGGATAATTTCTAATAGTATCCAAGGAAGCTATTTTCCTTAATTTAAAGCCAGATTTAAAAATTACAAGAATTTCACCATGCTAACATTCTATACTCTTTAATCATTAGAATAAGAGATAGAATTGTATCTTGACTTTAAATCTGTTTTTATTATTGTCATCATTTTGGGCGTCAGTCTGTTCCCTCTTGGGAAATTTCTAGGCTAGCTCTGTTTCTAGTAATGAAGAAAATGAGTCAGTGGTTTTAATAAGAGTTAATATTCATAATGAAATACTGCTTTCTAGCCCTTGAGTAACAAGCCTGGTTATTATTTGGAGTCATTTTGCACACAATCTCCAGTATTTAGAAATGATGATTTGTGGGTATGAATATTTAAGTAAAACTAGTACAGCACTCATTTTAAACTAAATGCCAGGGATCCCTGGGACTTCTCTGAGGTTCCTCAGGAGCCCAACTTTACATAGTAACATCCTAACCTGTTCTCATTAGTTTCATGTACAACGTTGAGATTCTGATGGAATTTCATTTGAAAATTTGGTTTTATTGTTATAAAAAATGTTTGAAAACCACAGTTATAGAGCATTGTGTTAACTTTTTTTTTTCCAAGCAAGTGAAACACGATAAGGGACTTGAGCAGTTCCACTCTTATAATAATTTCGATTTCTTTGTTTATTAGATTATGTTATAACCTGTGACAGGTATTTAATTTTTGAAAGAAAAGTATTTGACCACAAATATAATGATTATAGTGGGCAAATTAAACCAAAAATTCTGATCAAGGCTGAAAAGAGCATGGAATATTCATTTCTCTGCTTTTTAAAAAATTGTGTGCATCTTAGTTCAGTTCAATTCATTAAATATTTATTGTGCTCTATTATGTTTTCAAGCACTGTTCTAAGGAACCACATATGCAAAATAAGTCTTAGAGCTACCTCAAAGGAGCTGAAGGTTTGGTATATTTTTATCATAAATTCATTTTTTTTCCTAGTGCAGATACAATGAGTAACTTTCTTTTTTTTTTCCCCCCTTTTGAAACGAGCCAAAGTAACTGAATGAATTGAGAGGAGATATATGCTCATTTTGGGTCATCTGTTGATATCCAGTGTGATATTCTATTCAGTTTCTTCACATCTCTCTTTTCTTCTTGTCTATATCCTTTCCCAGCTCCTCATTCCCCTCTCTTACCAGTTTCTCTGCTTCCCTATTTTTACTATTTTAATAGAGAAATTTTAAAAAGAAGGAAGTATATACAAACTTCAAATCTGGATGGAACTGATTGGTTTACATCACCTACCTAAAAATACTTGGAACTTTTCTTTTTAGAGAGGCGAATTGTTATGCGGGTTAAATGAGTTGGTATATACCTTAGTCTGTTTGAGCTTTGTAACAAAGATACTGTATCCTGGGTGGCTTAAGCAACAGACATATATTTCTCACAGTTCTGGAGGCTGAGAAATCCAAGATCAAGGCACCAGCAGATTTGGTGTCTGGTGAGGATCTGCTTCTTGGTTCATGCATGGCTGTCTTCTTGCTGTGCCCTCACTTGGCAGAAAGAGGGAGTCTCTCACTCTCTTTCTGAAGTCCTTTTTGTAAGGACACAATTCTGATTCATGATAGCTCCACCCTCTTGCCTAATTGCCTCCTAAAGGCACCTTCTAATACCATCACATTGGGAGTTAGGAATTCAGCATAGGAATTTGGGGTTGACACAAACATTCAGTTCATTGCAGTCTGTAAAAAGCTCTTAGAATGTTGCCTGGCCCACATTGAACGTATATATCTATGTCTGTGTGTCTTGTTATTCTTGTCAATTTACTTCACCACTTTTGTTTTCAGAATGCTCAGCCTGATAAAGAAATCGTTGTGGACATGATAATGTTCCTGTGGCAGAAATGCAAATTAGGAATTCAGCGGATCAATGTGTCCAGAAATGACTATGCAAAATTCACCCAGAAAATCAGTACTAATAAAGTATTCCTTTTTGCTTCCTTTCATATGCTTTTTGTTATTGTTAATTTAATTTGTAATACACATTTCAAATTAAATTTTCTGTATTTATCCACCTGCATAATTACTATTCTTTAAATGTAGTGGTGAGTGAGCCTTTCTTTTAAGTGTGTTCCCTGCACTTCTGTCCCAAGTTAGTTTTGGGGAGTGGGGAGATATTTCAGGTTCTTAAGGGAGGAGTAAATATAATCTGTTTAAGGTTACACGAACTTGGATAAATTCATTAAGAAGGCTAATAATGGAGAATACAAGCAAGTAAGGCATTTCAGTTTTTTTCTGTGATAACAGTGTATTTAGACTATTTTAAAGTGCTATTTCATGGAAAGGAGAAAGTTGAACAGGTGAATACTATAACCTGGAAACTTAGGAGAGAGTATTTTAACAGGAACACAGTCTTCTATAATATTGAGGCCTCCTAAGATTAGCTACATTAGGATGTATGGGCATGATTTTATCATATCCTCTAATAAAGGAATGGTGAGGGTGCATAAATATTGTTTTCTCATTTTAGCTCCCAAAGTGTGTTGGCTAATTTTGTGTGCTAAGCTTTGGGGTTTTAGGCATGAAAGACAGCTTCCCAGGCACCCAGCGTGGAGCCTGAAACACCTGCTTCCCCCTCCCTATTTTGGAGGACTTTGATAGTGAGCTCAACAGCTGCTGTTTGAAGGGAAAATGAGAATTTTGAGGATACAGATAATCTTCACTGATACATTTAAAAAAACCAAACGATAAATTTTCCATTTATGGCTATAGATATACAAACTATAAGCTTAAATGAATCTTTATGAATTTATATAAACAGATTGATTATTAAATATCCTATTAGGATTATTAATCTTTATATTACTTACCATTCAGCCCCACTAATAAGGAAGACTACCTGTATAACATTCCATATGATTAGAAGGTGGTGATTTCTAGGAAGTACTGAGTTTTATAAAATGTGACTCTTTCTACAATGTAATGTACCTTCAATTGATTTTACTGTATATTTTCTTTTTAGTGGGTTTATCTTCTGTGGCAGATAAATGAGATAATTCACTGCTGTAAAATGGAAGACATTGACATTGTGATGGTGGCAGAGGTCACATTACGATTAAGTGAAATATTGGAGTCTTTAGGAAACCCACGAAGAAAATTTAAAAAATCTCTAGGTAAAATACTGAATGAAAAAATAATGAGATACGGATATATAAGTATAAATTGTAATACAGGATAACTTCTGTTCATGGAAACTAGGCATTTCAGTATTGTGCTTTATTGATGATTTATAATCAAAGATAGAAATGATAGAAGTTCAACCAAGTTGATGTTAATAAAAGGTTATATGCTGTATGGTTCGGTGGCAGATAAAACTCTGTCTTCTTGTCATGTGTATATTTCCCTTCTCCATTCCTCATGTCCACTTCCCCTTCTCTCTCCCTCCCCCATTCTTCCTTTTTTTTCTTTTCTCTCCTCCCTTTTATCCTACTTCCTCCTCTTCTGTGTCCCACTAGGGTGTACACTTCTTGAAGGGAGAGAGCGTGTTCTGGTTACTGTCACATTCCCACACCCCCCACACTGCCTGACACAGAGTAGGAGCTCAGATAAATGTTTGTTGGATGGATAATGTCCTTCTACCTTTTGTCTCCTTTTTAAGTCTCTCCTCTCTTCTGATTCCCTCCTTTGAAAATTATTCTTTTTTCTTCATGTATTCTGTATCTTTTCTTCTCTTCCCCTTTGTTCTCATCTTCTTCTTTTTGCCCTCATTTCCCACTCACTCTCCTCCTCTCCCTGTCCTGACCCTTTCCTGCCATTATCCTCTTCTCTCTGAGGACCTCCTTGTTCTCTGACCTCCTCATTCTTTCTTCTGCCTGTGGGTGAACCCCTTACTATCTGGCTCACTAGGTAACTCATATATAGAAAATGAGCTGGGGGTGTCCTTGTGGGTGTCTACTGTCCTTTTTCACCCCACTTACAGAGTGTGTATGACATCTGAGGGACTTGGTAATAACCTAATTATTGTAATAATTGTTTTCCCAGAGATTCATTCATCTGGCCCTGCCTATTCTCGGTTGTTGAATGCAGCCTTGCAGGTGGAATTTGAGAGCCATTGTTCTCAAACTTTGACTGGTATCAGTACCACTTGGGAACTTCTTCATCATGCAAGGCCCAGGCCTATCTTACTCCACCAGCCTGGATCTTTCTAGTCTTCACTAGCTGACCAGGTGATTTTGATACACATCAAACTTTGAGGACTACTGGTTAGAGGTCTCTTGCTGTCTAACACATTCACTGGCCTGAAGTCATATTTTTTGACATGTCTTGTCTTAAAATGCTTTTTCCTTTTTAAAAAAAAGTATAATGCAGAATTTCAAATATGAAGTAGAGAGATAAAATAAGTCACTGTATACACATCTTCCAGTACCAGTAATTATGAACATTTTGCCAACCTTATTTCATCTCTCCCAGCAATACTTTCTTTTTTCCTGGAGTGTTTTAAAGCAGACATCATGTCATTTCACCAACAAATACCTCAGTGTGTGTGTGTGTTTGTGTGTGTGTGTGTGTATCGGTCTTCCTATCTATCTAACAGATAAGGTTTGTTTTTCTTTTTATAAAACTACAGTGCTACTATTATACTTCATGAAATAAGCAAAAAAATTTCAGTGTCCCTAATTGTATTAAAATGTCTTAAGTTGGTTTGTTCCAATCAGGATTCAACAAACCCACACATCTTACTTTCTTACATGTTTCTTAAGTCTCCCTCTGTAATCTATAGCAGCCCCTTCTCTCCGTACTCCCCAAGAAATTGCGTCATCACCCTGTAGGATTTCCCACATTCATTTGGCTATTTGCATCCTTGTGGTGTTGATTAACTTGTTTCTCTACCTGGTAGTTAGATCTGCCAGGTTGCTTGTATTCAAGTGATAAGTTTTCAAAAAATATTTTTTTCTCCGCCTCTTCTCCTCCTCCTCCTCCCCTGCCCCTTCTCCTCCTCCACCCTTATAATTATAATTATAATTATTTTGGCAAGAGTACTTCATGCATACTCCCTATTTCATTGAATCAGGAAGCATACAATGCCTTGTTGTTCCGCTTATTATGATGTAAAATTTATCAGAAAGTTCAGGTGTTGTCAGCTTGACCTCCTTCCTAGGTTGGTTTCCCCAGAAGTAGATTCTGAGACAAGGAGTTGGGGGTAGTAGTTTATTTGGGATACTGTCCAGGGAAGCAGGGTGGTGGGGTGAAACGTGACAGAGAAGGAGAGGAAGCCAAAACAAGGTACAGGAGGTTAATGAGAAGGCTGCTGTTGTGGGTAAGGGGCTTATTCCCATGAGGGGCCTCTAGGAGACTGTGTTGAACATGCCTCAGAGAGCGGGGAGATTGGGGCATTTATACAACCTTTATCTGTCCTTGGTTGAACGCTAATGGAGGAATAGTGAGAAGCCAGAGGGTGCTTGTACTTTCTAGCATTCCTTCTACATTTATTGCATTGATTTCTTAAATGAAACGCTTACTTCATCAGTTGTTTGGTTACTCTGGTTATTTTTGATTATGTGGTAGACATTATATTTGCTAAATATTTTATACAAATAATTTGAAGCCTTAAGTGACCTATTCTTCCAGGGAAGATTTATGCTTGCTTTTACTGTCTGTATCAGGGCACTGCTACTCTAGGATCTCGTCATTTCCATTTCTAGTTACTCTTAAGTCCTAGGATACAGCTCCTTCTGGCTTCTCACCTTTGGTGAGCCCTGGGTACCAACCTCTGTTGCTTTGGCCCACCAAGGTTGTCAAAGCATCTTTCAGCATTTCAGCTTTCCTCTCCAGAACTGATGAATGTCCTTCAGTGGGAGAAGTAACTTGAATGCCATTCTGTATTCCCTGGGCTCCCCTCCCAAGACCCTGGCTCAGTATTGGTGTTTTCATTATCTTCTTAACTTGCAGATTAAAAAAAAAAGTGGTTTTTTCCAGCTTTTCTAGCCAGGAGAATGTTCCCAGATTATTTATTACTGGAAGCAAAAGGCCCAATGATTACTTTTTTGAAAAAGTCTATTTCTTATTCAGTTTTTTGTTTTGTTTACTTGTTACTTCTGGAAGACTATTGTTTTATGGTGTTTTTTACTCTTTAATTATAAATAGGCTAACTACAATTTATTGTACTGATTCTTTGTTAAAATGTTTCATTTCTGAAGAATTAACCAATATTGGAGGACAATACATTTGTAAATTTGAAAACATCTACATTTATGTAATGAGGGATGTCCCTGTTTAGATATGTAAATATTTATAACTTTTCCAACAATGTTATTCTCATTTATCTTATTGGCACATAAAACACAAAATATAAGTCAATCTTATATGTTAATAATGATCATCTGCTTCAACTTGTTTGTTAGTCTGTTTATTAAATAATACAATTAGAATTTCTTATTTAATAATTTTTAGACTAGGAAACTAGCATTGCTATATACAATTTTATTATTTATAGTCTTCTAATTCAAACCAGACTTCTGTGACATTTGTTTAAATTCATAAAGTTTCTACACTTTTATTTTCTGAATGCTTTTTAGTGGACTTTATGGAATATATAGAAAGACCAGTCTCTTTACCATAATATTACCTTGTTGATAATCAAGATATTTGATTTGGTTTGTTGTATTATAAGATGCTTTTAAATTAACTTCTATAAAGACAGTGTAATTATTTGAAATAAATAATTCGATATTTCGTCAACTTCTAATTGTTCAATCATTTCTAAAATCGTGGATATTTAAAAAGGTAACTAATTTAGCATGTTTTTTGTAGTTACGATTCACTGTTATATTTCCATTTTCCTCTCTCATCCTTCTGTTTTCTCTGGTCCTTCTTTTCCTTTGTTTCTTCCTCTCTCCCACTTTGTCTTTCCCCTCTTGCTATTTTTCTCTTCCTCTTCCTTCTTCTCTTCCCACTGTCCCCCTCTCCTCTCCCTCTTCTCCCTTCCACCCTTCCTTCCATTCTTTCCTTTTTTATTTATTTTTTTTCAGATATACCTTTAAGAAAAGAGACTAGTGAATTGCTTGAGACTCCAAAGGGGAGTGTGGAAGTTCTTCCAATGTTAAAGGTATTGCAAAGTATTTTAGAAAATACAGTTAAGAATATGAATTTTAATTTTCAAATAATATTAAATTTGTAAATGTATAATGGTTAATTATAGAAATAATTTTGAATATTTAGTATCTGACAAGTTATGATTTCTATACACATTGAGAACCATAGTGACATTTTTCTACCTTTTGCTTTTACTTTAGAAAAATCCAATCAGTTCCAAAAAAAGCTAGATAAAGTATCTTAAAAAGATTTATAGTTATATTACTGTATATATTTTGAATGTGTTGTGATTCATAGACTCAGAGCAGAGATGTCCTACTCAGACAGACTAAATATCTGCCTCTAACAGACTAAATGAGTTACTACCTGCATAAAATGCACTTGGAACAGTCCCTGGCATGTGGCAAGTCCTCAGTGAGTGTTAGCTTAAGAGAAGAAAGAGGGCGAGGGGGGTAAATGGCCATTCCTCTTTTTGATTATGGTTTGCTTACTGTATTTGACTTATTTCTGTACATCATGGGTTGTGTTGATCTGTAGGTCTGAATGGTAGACTAGGGAACTGTCTCATATATGTGGTAAACATTCACTTATTCATCGGCAAGAACTAGAATAGCATTTTGCAAACTCTGTCCTGTGTGATGCTAGTACTACACTTCAGAGAAGGATGCCAGGGTCAAGTAACCTTGGCTGATTTTGGATTAAACACAGCAGGTTCCTTACTGTAAGACTTCTTAGAGGCATTAATTTTCTCATGAGCACTGTGGTTTTCCAAGAAGGAGATACAGAATACCATATGTTCTATTATTTGAGCATAAAACCCGTTTTGCCTGCTTAGGACACTTGTGTTCATGGACTACAGTTGAAAACTATTTTTACAGAGGAAGCCAGTGATCTGTATTTTGGTTTGCCTGATTAATGAAAAACTGTAATTTTAAATTATAAATTGTGTTAACATTAGAGGACATTTCAAGGTATAAAAAATTTTAAAAATGTCTAATTTCACTATATGGACCTAAAAATTATCATTTTGTATATTTTCTCCTAGACTTTTTTCACTTTTTTTAAGCATAGTAACGGTCTAATGTTCTTTTCTTAACATTATTTCAGCAGCCCTTTTCTTGTTGCTAAACATTAAGCCTCATCATTACTGTTTTCTTTGAAAAATTGATTTGAAATATATGACATAAAATTATAAAGAATATTATAGTGAAGACTTATTCCCCCATAACTCTTTAAGAAATGAAACATTACTAGTAGAGTTGAAACTTAACTCCTCTACTAGCCCCTCCTGATTATACTGCCTTTCCTCCTACCTGGGAGTAACTGTATAGAACTATACACAGTGACTGTAAATTCTAGGCATTTTAGTACTGTTATTACATATGTGTGTATTTTAAGCAATACAATATTGTTTTTAAATGGATATAAATAGTGTCATACTGAGTGCATTCGTCTGCAGCTCACTTTTTAACCTCAGTATCATGTTTGTGAGATTTACTCAAGTTGATCTGTGAAGCCATGGTGATCATTTTCATTGCTATGTCCAACTTGGTCAAGATTGCATAGTAAGCGGGTTTGAACTTACGTGTTTCCTTCAAAGTTCAGGCGTTTAGCCACTGTGCTGACTCTTGATTTTTAACAAAAGTGTCCTCAGGGTATTGTATAAAAATATTTCTCTAATACATAAAAAATGCAAGTCCTTAGAAACTGAGTACCAGTCAAAAGATTTAAATGTACTGGGGGACCAGGGGAGCACTCTAAATTTACTTCCTTGAATGTAATGTTCATTTTCTAGCAGTAGATTTCAGGGAATGCAGTTTTTGAGTTCTTTACACTGCATTGTGTCTTCTGAAGAAAGATACAGTTGAGAAATCTTAAACTGGGGGAAGAGAATGTTTGGACTGCATAAGAGATTGAGGAGGCGTAATAGCTGTCCGTTAGTGGTTTTTCCAGGGATCACTTACAGTGCTTGCTAAATATGTAGCTTCCCATTTCCCTCTCTAGACTTACTGAATCATAATTTCAGGGATGAGGTTCTTAAAAGTTTGTATTTCCAGGTATGTGCCTCTTAAAATTTCTCCAGGTCGATTCTTAAGGAAACTAGAATTTAACAATTACTGGCTTAGTGAACTAGCACTTATTCTCTGAGTCTTCATAAGACTGGGCTAAGAATAGTAGTAGAAATACACAGGGCTAGATTTTGGCTTGGATAACAAATTTCTGGCAATTAGAGGCACTAAATGAAATGGATTTCTTAGAGGGTGACAATCAAGAAATTGAAGGCCATTTATGAACAATTGCTACTGTGTTTAAATTAGAAAAATGCACCCTGTGTTTAAATTAGAAAAATGTCATTGAGATGATTTATTACCATCTGCTAAGAAATTGTCGAAATAAACATAGAAGTCTATGATGACAGTGGTGTCAGTGGCACCCCCTAAAATTGTGCGATACACAACCTGCTCAGCTACAGTGGAGCACATGGTAGATGCAGCAGAGGTGATTCATTGGTAAGGTCTGAGGGCATAGCAGTTGGTGTTGGGAGACTTAAGAGTTGAATCCTGAGTCTAATATTGACTGTGTGATCTTGAATGAATTAATTCATCTGTTTGAATGTAAGTGTCCTCCCTCATCTGTAAAATTGTAATGGTAGTACCTAATTCTTCTAGTACTATTTAAGTTATACAGTTTAAGTGAGCTGTCAGTAGCGTTGTGGAAACCAATACCTGGCATGTGGTGAAAACTCAGTTTTTCTCTTATGTTTCACATAGTGCACTGAATCTCAGCCTAGAGTCTCAGATCTGTCTGAAGGGAAGTGAAGTGGGGAAAAAGACTGAGAATTTATTATAAGGAGAGTCCAAAATCCATATGCTCACCTAGTAGAGTCTGTAGTTGGAATAAATTATATATCTTGTCATATATACATGCAACCATTAAAAATATTTTTATATTTTGCAATTATATTAAAACCCTTGAAAGTTTTACTGAATACATGGCTATTTTCAAACAAATGGATTATAAAATTATAATAATTAATAAGAATCTACCTCATTGGATTATAGTAATTAAAAAATTAACCCATATGAAGCATTTAGCCCAGTACCTGGAATATGTATTAATTAAATGTTAGCTGTGGTGATGACAGAGGTGATGGTGATAGTGATGATGATAATGATGATGACAGAATGTGGGTGTGTGGGGAGGGTCTTTGAAATTTTTTAAGTTAAAAGATATCCTTAGCGACTTCTCTTTGTGGCAAAATGGAAAACTAAATGATGTGAAAACCCCCTTGCTTCAAAACACCTAGACAGTTTGGACAGAATTGAACAGATATCCTCAAGCATACCTCAGAGCTCACAAGAAAGTAAGATAAATCCCAGGGGCCGAAATAGAAAGGGGAACTGAAAACCAGAATGGTAAATTTAGAAATAGATGCTGCAGTAGGTCGATGGGCTCAGTTACAAAGTAACTTAGGTTAACAGCCATACAGGGACAAGAGATGAGCCTTGGGCACAAGAAAGATGGGGCTTGGAATTCAGGCTCTCGCATAAAGTTAGAACCTGCAAAAGACTTATCTTAGGAGAAGATAGACTAGGAAAAAATCTGCCTATTTAAATAGGGAGGTATCTCAGCTTGGGCACTGAGATGTGAAGTGGATGGGAGAAAGTCTCTCTTAGTGAATTAGAGTTTGGACCTGCCATTGTGTAAGTTGCATACACAGATTTATACTTGGGAACCTCACTTAGCCTGTGATTCTTGAATGGAGATACATACCTATATGTATCTTGAATATACATGTAATCAAATTATGTATATTCCAGGGAAGCAAAGATACTTTAACACTAGAAAAATCTATTACACAGTATATCACATTAGCAGATGAAAGAGGGAAAAAATGACCACCTCATTTGATAAAGAAATGCAACAAAAGCATTTGAAAAAAATTAATTGTCTTTAAAAAAAAGACTCTTTTAACAAATTAGGAATAGAAAAGATCTTCTATATCCCATAAAGGTTATCATCCAAAGATCTTTAATGACTGTTGCAGTAAAAATTAAAAACAGTCCCTTTATACTGATGTAACAACTTAAAGGTACCTGTCATTCTTCTGTTGAACGTTTCCTAGGGGCCTTAGACAGATGTTAAAAAAAAAAAAAAAAAGAAAAGCAGAAAAAAAAGACACTAAGAACTGTAAAGGAAGTATTAGACTAGTGTAATATATTTTTAGTAACAGCAATCTAAACATCCATCAGTGGAAGAGTGGATAAGTAAATTGTGACAGTCCCCAGTATAACACCATTTCATCGTAGCCCTGAAGATGAACGAGGTAGAGTCAGCTTGGCACCATCGCCATTTTCTTCTGTAGTCACCTTTGCACTGTAGGGGGAAACCCTGGAACTGCGTTTCCCACCATCTCATTTCCATGCGGTTCTAGATTAGTCTTCCGATAAGCAGCACTGGCATGAATGCATTTGTAATGCAGTAGGAAAGAGAGAACTCTTATCTGCAGTGGTGGATGGAAGAAGTTAATTTACCAGCCCTGCTGAGCAAGCCCGTGCAATTCACTTGCTTCAGTGTAGTAGACACGTGAGGTTGTCAGCTGCCTCCTGGATTCTTAGATTCGCAGAGCCTTTTGCGTGTAGTAAAATTGTCAGCTTTCTTGATCTTTGCTCCCCCAGTGGTGATGGAAACCTCTAGTTCTGTGCATTAAATCCCTTTCTGCTTGGAATACCTAGAGTTGCTCTGTGTTCCTAACCAAACTGGCTGACACGCTGAGTTGCACACAAAAGCAGGAGAATGTTTCAGCGACATTTGGTTGAGTGAAAAAAAGTGAACCACAGAATTTTACGAGAGAAATAAAAGATAGGCAAAGCAATGTTGCGTATTGTTAATGGACACATGCTCATGCAGTAAAAGTTTAAAAACATGCAAAAGAATGGTAAAAACCAAATTCAAGGACAGTGGCTACCTCTAGAGGCAGAAAAAGGAGTGTCATTGTGAACAGTTATACAGGGGGTTTCAGTGATCGGCATATATGTGTTTGCTTTATTTCCTAAAACTTCTCTGAAGAAAATATGAAAACTTAGAATGCTTGAACAAAGCTAGATGCTCTTTGTGTTATTCTCTGTGTTTGCGTCTGTGAGAAGAAGTACAATGAAAAGCCATTTAGTTTTTGAAAATCACAATATAGACCATTGGGCTTGATAGCCTCTAAGTCTAAACTTTCAGCCCTGAGATTCTGAGATTTAAAAAAAAATTAACTTTCAAAATAAAGTATGAGAAAACAACAAATTATGAGTTATATTTTTAGAATTTACCTATACATTTGATATAATCAGAATTTTGAAAACTAAAAGGAAGATGTACACATGTTTGTGAAAAGTTTAATTTATATTTGAAAAAATGATTAACTGTATTTTTTACTTCACTTTTATTAATACTACTCCACATTTAATAAAAAATAGTAAGAAATATGACATTGTTGATCTTGGATAGGCCATTTAAATTTTGTTAATTTGGTTTTGAATTATTGTTAAAAGAAGTTTGGAAGTGTCATATATGAGTTGCCCTTAAGTCTTATTTTTCTGTTTTATTTTAAAAATTACTTTAGAAAAAACCTGAGGAACAGTTATTTTTGGCCTATGAACTTCTTGACAAAGCGATTGGTGGAATAAATTTGAATTGCATGATAGCTGCTTTGCCAAATGGAACATCAGCGATTGACCATTGCTATACCACGGTAAGAATGAGAAACTCTGACATTAGATTTAAATTCTACTTAACTAGGAAGAGGGCTGGCCTTGCAGGTGGGTAAGTAAAGCACGATTTGTGATATCTTCCCTCTCATAGGCCAGAAATATATTCCCCCTTTTCAGGAGAAATCACAGAGGGTGAGTCGTCTTTGAAAGTGTCATTGAAGAGAACACTGGTGAATTTTGAAAAGCAGATTTATTAGTGTGTAAGCCAGATTGCAGAGTTAAGAAGTGAGCAGAACAGAATGGCTAAGAGTAAAATGATAACCTGAGTGATAATAGGATAGAGCTATTTTTAGTATGTTTTGATAACTATATTCTTTTTAAATTTTTACTTCAATTCTACTGAAGCACACCCACTATACAGATGGAGACATCTGCAAACCAGTCACACCAAACAGTTTCATAATGGATTTGCATCTTGAACTAATTCAAGCCCAACACCGAATAGCTGTCGTGCTTCTTGACCACTTGCAAGGTAATAGTCCTCAAAGCAAATAACTTGTTCTAAATTAATTTTAAGACAAGTTCAAATACAGAATCAATTTAATTGGTAAATGATGTTCTTATTGACTGGATGTTTTCCAGATAAATTTTTTTAACTTCTCTTCTTAATATGAATAGATGTCTTTCATTATTTCTTTATACCTTGTATAGCAAATCAGTAAGTATCTAAAAAATTTAATTGTTTGAGTTGTAGTAAATTATTGATATTTTGTTGATTCAGTTAAGCAAATATTTATGGAGTGGCTACCAAGATCTAGGAAACATATAGCCTTGCCTCTAATTTTGAGCTTCCTAGATAAGTAAGCCAGCTCTAACAGCCGAGGTCAATAAAAGCAGAAGTGGGCTCAGAGTGTTTGCTGTGGGTACACAGAAGAAGAGAAGAATCTGTAACAGAAAAGAAAGTCAGGGGTGGCTTTTGAGAAGAGGTGATTGTTGACCAGAAAGATAGAAAATATCTTTATGAAGAAGATTGAAAAGGAGACAGACATTTTGGATGGAGAAAGTAGTCCTTAGCTAGGTCGAAGCCAAAAATCATACAGTGAAGTTGAAGAATGGCTGGAATCCTCTTAACAGCTGCAGTAAAGAGCACACGTTGGGGATTGACACTGATAAGCCTAGAGAGGTGGATCACAGATCTTGAAGGGCTAAGGGGTTTATGTTTTATCCTGGAAGCTACTGAAAAACTTTGAAAGATCTCTCTGACAGTAGTGTCAGAGAACAGGTGACTTGGATCTAAGTTGTTTTTACCTCATTACTAGGTAAAGAGGTCAAAACGTTAAAAAAAAAAAAACAACTGATACCAGTAGTAATACTAGTGAGCATAGAGGTAACAGTTACTCAAGTTTAAGACTTGAAACAATAGATCTAAAAACTCTTCAGTTTGAGGTTAAGTTTTGATAAAACCAAGTTACTCCTGGCGTGACTGTATAGTCAGTATTCATTTAACTACCACTTCCCCGTTTTAAACTACTGAGTAACTATAAAATGTAACCGAATGTTCTAGCCTAACATGACTTCTGACCTCGAACACATTCAGATGTCAGATCATTTATACAGCTAAATATATTTAATCACATGCTGGTTAATTAAGTAATTTTTTGAGTGCAAACATTTTCTGTGCAGCTTTTTAAAAATATAATTGACATATAACATTGTGTAAGTTTAAGGTGTACAGCGTATAGATTTGATACACTAATATATTGCAAAAGGATTACTATCACAGTGTTACCTAATACCTCCATCAGGTTCCATCAGGACCATTTCTTTTTTGTGGTGAGAACATTTAAGATTTAGTCGCTTAGCAACTAACAAGTATATACTACAGTATTATTAACTATGATCCATGCTGTATATTAGATCCCCAGAACTTACTCATCTCATATAAATCTTATTTTAAAGATTTACACTGTTAAAAAACATTTCTCAAAGGAAACAATTGGAGGGAAGCAAATAATTAAAATTTATCTATGTTATATAAATTAAAAAACTTTATAAAGTTTTTCTAATAGATAAATGAGGTTATTTAGGATAATAACCTTGACCATTCTTTAGTTTGAAGAGATTTGGATCAGAAATGTATTTCAAAATGTGAATGGCATTTATGTGTCAGGTTTTCTTAAAAAAAAACAGCCCATAATTCTCACTTTGTAGCTGTATTATTTTCTTTTTGAAGAAGTAGGATCTGTTCACTTTTAAAGGTACTAAATAGTTCATTATCTAATTGTCATCCATAAGTCTTTGAAAGCCAAATGATCCTCTGAGTTTTTATCAGAGACCACTTAAAATATTGATGGTAGACTTGAGCTCAGATTTATGGAATTAGTTATTATTCCTTCTCAATATCTGGGGCTGCTTGATGTTTTTCTCTGCTTTGTTGAACTGCCACCCTAGTACAGATGATCACTTTTTTCCTCCTGTCATTCTTCATTCTTCACTCTTACAGGCTGTTGTCTGACTGATGTTGCCTAAATCCTGCTTTTGTCATTCTTGTTCAAGAACTTTACAGTGGTTACCTGTTGATGACTATGGCATTCAATATGACTCCTGTATTGGGCATTCAGAGTTTTCTTGCAGTCTCATTCTTCTTATCTCTGATGATTATAATCACGAGAGTTATCACTTAATTAGCATTTACAATACCCTAAGTACTGAGAGAATGATGCATTATTTTCTGCTTTGTGCTGCTATCTCCATGCAGATAAATTTCATTATCCTTTGCCATAACAGAAACCTTATATCCTTTAATGTGTCTATTGGCATCTTTTCATCATTCAGTCATCATCCCATGGTGACTCACGCGCATTAGCACAAATAAACCTTAATAAAAGGGGTTTATTGTAAGGTTACTATAGGTACCTCACATAATTTTAAGGACAGAAACAAAATATTGCCAGGTCTCTTGAGAACCAGACCTGGAAAATGAAGAATCAGTATAATATTCTCCATCTCACTGGATCAGCATACCTTCATCCTCTTCTTCCTCATCCTCTTACTTCTTTCCTGGACCACAGTGATGGTCAGTCCAGTTTGCACACCAGAATCTCTCACTGCCCACAATCAACTGGCAATGAGTTGTGTGTTAGGTAAAAATCTTGAGAGAGCCTCTGACTTTATCAGCCACAGCTAGAGGAGAATGAAGGTCTTCAGGTGGTACCCAGAGCTCTTGTAGGGATTATGGATGAAGCAATTTAAAAAAATTTATGAGAAGAGAAAATGAACAAAAGTTAGTTGGAACCCATTTATCAACCTTCAAAATGATTTTATTTAAGATGAAGTAGAAAATCAAATGTTTCTATACTTTGAAAATTCTTGATGTCCACAGGTATACTGGGGCAATAAAAGAAAATCTGACAGTAAAACTGCATTATAATACATTTGTTTGAATTTTTATCTATTGATGAAAAAAGATGTATGATAGAGGAAGCAGTTTCTTGGTTTTTTGTTTTTTTGTTTTTTTTACAAACAGTGCTCTTTAGTGTTTAGAAAATATTTCCTTTCCTGGACACAAACCTAATTGTAATGGCAATCTTTTTCTTCCTGTTCTTCCTCTTCTTATTCTTCTCCTTTTTCAGTTTTGCAGACTCCAACTGTTAGCAAAAACATATCTACCAGAGGTCCAGAAAAGCTGAAAAAATCTGGAAGCCCTGATTGTTTTACAGGTAATTAGAATTTGGATAAACGGTCTTTCCACATTTTTTTCCCATTTTTCAGTTTTATTAGGTCAGATTGTTACAGTTTGACTGTACATATACAGTAAATCTCATGTAAATACATATACACAATATACTGCACGTATTTTTTTTTAATTTACACATACATACTGTTCATTGTTTCTAGGAACATTTAGAGCTTTAGCTTTTTAAACTTACATAGTTATCAAAGGAATAAAGCCAACCATAAAATAAGAATTAATTCAAAAAGATACATATACCCTGCCGTTAACAGCAACACTGTTTATAATTGCCAAGATATGGAAGCATCCTAAATGCACATCAATAGATGAATGGATAAATAAGATGCAGCATATATATGTAATGGAACACAACTCACCCATAAGAAAGAAGGATATTTTGCCATTTGCAGCCCTTCATTCACTTTTTTTCCACTTCAAAAATCAGAATTGTATAACTGACATAAACATTTCCATTGCATCAAAAAGAACAAAATACCTAGAAATAAACTTAGCCAAGGAGATTACCTATACTCTGAAAACTGTAAAACATTGATGAAGAAAATTGAAGATGATACAAAGAAATAGAAAGATATCTTGTACTCTTGGATTGGAAGAATCAACATTATCAAAATGGTTGTACTACCCAAAGCAATAAACTGTCTCTCCACATTTTTTTAAAGGTAGTTTCTATGTTGCCTTTTTGGTAAAATGCTTGTTTGCTTTTACAGAGTTAAGTGTAATGAATAAAATAAGGAAGAATAAACTATCCAAAGCAATTTACTTGATGCAAAAAGCTCTTCTAACATTTGAGAAGGATGCAGCCTGTACATCTTCACATAACTTCTTGACGGTAACGATACAGCTTTCCTTCTTTTAGTCCTAATATGCAGTCCCTGTTAAAAATGGATGGTTTGTTTCCCTTTGCAAAAAATAACGTGTTACCCTTAACATTAGATTAGAATTTCAGAATCGCCATGTCTAGTCTTCTCTTTGTGAAGTGAAACAGTTCTAAATAGGGAAACTAATCTGTATCTCCAGTCCTGAACTCTCCTGAAATGAGAGATTCTCTCTCTGCAGGGGAAGTGGAATAAAATCAGAAGGATTCAAAATGAGGTAAATTGTAGAATGGGACACAGTGCCAGTATAATGCATTCTTTACTGTGAAACTAAAATCCTTAAAGTCTGTTAGCTAAGGTACCTTCTCCCAGGTGGATAGTACTAATTTATGGACCAGTTGCCTTTTTGCTCTTGTCTCTCTCTGGGCTGGAAATTGTTCTGTCTTCTTACTGATTCATTATGTGTTGATTTTAGAGCTTAAATTCCCGAGGGGGGGTCACATTTCAAGTTGTGGGATCTTTTTTATTTTTGCCCCATCTGTCACGTAAGTTTGATTGTGTTGGCTGAATGAATGGCACATGATGAAGCAGAGAATACAAGTAGCTTGACTGATAAGGGAAAGAAAAGAGTAGGTCAGAGCTAGGGGGAGGATGCAGAGCTTAAGAAGAGTTTGACATAGAGTGGAGTGGTTAATAGAAGAGGAGAGGGGATGAGACTGAACGCACACAGAAAGCAATTCATGTTCAGTGGCACTCAGTCTGTAGAGCAGACACCTCATCCCCTGATGGAGAAGTGAAGGAGGAGCAGGCAGAGGTAGACTGAAGTATGTCAGTGTGGAGACAGAGAGCTGAGTTGATGCCTTCTTGTCTCAATCATCTGATAAAGAAGGAAGCAAGGAAATCTGCCCACAATGAAGAGTAAGGTCATATAGTCCGACTGAGAAGAGAGAAGGTGACTGGAGAGTGGAGAGAGTGATGGATGAGGGAGCTGACTGTAGGTTAAAGGACTGGCCAGCATCCTGAGGTAGCTGAAGACCATGGATTTTTAGGAGGCCCCATCTGCATGGTGGTATGATACTATCCTGGTGTGGTATTCTTAATAGCTGTGACAACAGAATATTTGTGATAATAGATATTTATACCAGGCTAGATTTAAAAAAATGAAAGTGTAGGTTTAAAGTTCATAATGGAAAATGGGTGAAGGTTGAGTAGGGAAAGAAGTGACACCATCCAGGCTTTTAAAGACTTGGTGACTGTGAGATGTCAAGAGATTGGGCATCTCTATGAGGTCAGGGACCAGAAAACCAGAATCTGAGAGCTAAAAGGATAGGTGTTTGAAGTCAGAGAGTAGAATATTAGAATTTAAGATTCTGATGTGTAGCACTTCCTGATCATAAGTTCATCACTTCATACATCCAACAGATGTTTTTGAGTGCCTGTGATCCATTCAGCAAATATTTATTGCAGGTTGACTGTGTGCCTGGTATTACACTGAATACAAGGGATAAAAACAAATGAACACAAATCCTTTATTTATTCAATAAGTATTGCTGGATTGCTTTCTCTTTGTGGTCTCTGCCTTCAAGATAAATCCAGTCTATAGGAACATAGAGAGTAGGTGATTATGAGTCAGTGTCATAAGGGCTTTAATCGCAAGGGTGCCAGGGGAATCCATCAAGGGAGTACCTAAACCAACAGTGGGGAATGTTTGAGGAACCATCCAGAAATGGTGACATGAAGCTGAATACTGAAAGACAGGCAGGAGTAACTAGAGAAAGACAAAGGTGGAAAGTACATTCCAGGCAGAGAGAACAACATGTGCAAAGGTCCTGAGGCTAGAAAGGTCACAGAGTGCTTATAGTCCTAGAGGTCATTTGGTGTGACAGATGCTTAAATGCAATGGCAAAGGGTCGAGGGTGGTGTCCGGAGAGGATGGCATGAGGTGAGACTAGAGAGGAAGTAGAATCTGGTTCATAAGAAGTCTAAGGACTTTGGATGGATAGATGCTATCAAAGTTCAAAGTGGGGAAGTCTGTCCTGGCAGTGTTTGGGAAGAGCCTCATTGCATTTGAATTAGAGCATTTGAATGGAGGAATTTGATGATGGTGTTAGATAATCTCAGCTGACAAAGGCAGGTGGTGTCTGATCTTTGATGAAAGACTTCTGGGTTGTATTCAGATCCATTTTCTCAGCAGATGCTTCAGTGGCCACTCCCGACTGCCTAGTGCTTGGAGGACATTGGCACTTCAGTCCTTCTATGGCAAATAAAACTTTTCTTTCTTTTAGAACTGTTTCTCTCAGGATTCATCTTATGGCCTCCCAGAGCCTGGAGAGACACAAGCCTCTGGGATTTTCCCTTTTGTTTTATTATGAGCCAATCTTGTCTCTGTAGTATCATAATATACCCAGTCCCCTGCTACATCTCTATTGTCCTACCACTGTGACTGGAAACACACCAGAGATGTGGGGAGTCAAGTTTTCCTGTTCTTCTTCTCATGTATCCTTTCCTTCTGTTCCTTAAGTGAAACTGTTTTAACCTAAGAAAAGTTATAATATCCTCTTAGACTCATGAGAGGCATTTAGAGGCTCTACATTTTACGAGGGGCCCTTCATAAGGATTTTCGCCAGCTAGGAAATGTTGAATATTTATTTAGAAGTCCTGAAATCTTCTACAGCCACCACTGCTCCTGAGTGGCAGTTTTTTATCCTAGTGTTAAAGCTTAATGATCAGTCCTCAGGGTACTCTCATAAACAACGATGTTATGGCTCAAATAATTGCCAAACTTTCTTCCCTTAAAGAAGACAAATAAATTTCTTTCCCTTGGCAATCATTTTCTATTGGGCTATATTACAGAATGTTTTACATTATCATGATCTTGTAATAAAATTATCCCCAAATCAGTATCTGATGTGTCACCTGATACCATAAAAAAGATTTGAAAAGCCTGGGTCTTTTCAGGACTCTTAAATAATTCAAACCCTGTTTTAGTTTTTCAAAAGTTTTCCTGACCTTGTGGTGAAGGATAACCTCATCAGGTGTCTGTTTTACTCTAACTCAGTTAAAGGTGGACCGGCTTGTTGCCACGGATGAGGGACAAACCTTTGATAAGAACCTGTTAGCCTTCTAAGTGAGATGGCTGGCTTTCTTCTTGGTTATGGGGATTTGTTTTTCTCATTTTCTTGTCTTGATTATTTGACTTCTGGAAGTCCATATTGACTTTTAACACATTATACCTCTGATTTATTTTAATGGATTGTACCTAGAACCAGTCAGAGATGTCCTTGATCATCTGCTCCTGATCAAATGGAGCAACCATCATATGGCTTATGGTCATTGCTCTTGGTCCACTTCATAGTCTACCAGCCCAGCATTCAGCATCTTTGCAGAGCAGTTTCTCATTGGGAAGAGGCAGGAATACTCAATCCAAGGGCTAAGGGTTACAAGGACAGGGCTGTGTACTGTTGTTTTCTGTCCAGCATCCATTCCCTCTTCCCCAGCATCACCTTTTGAGGAATTTCTTCTTCCCCACTAGATGTAATCAGGTGGGACTTTTCAGGGGTTTTCTTCCTGCTAGCCAAGAGGAAGACTAGTGATGCAAGCTAGACCAATTAGTTGCTCCCTCCTTGGAATCTGATTCTTGAGCAGAGTGATAAAAAGAAAAAAACTAGTTGGCATTCATTCATTCCAAAGCCTGTATCCTGATTGGACTATTTTAGTCATGTTCTGTAGAACCTTCTGCCCCTCTGGACTTGCTGTGGTCCAAGCCTGGTTTTCCTGTTGCTTCTGTTGCAAAGTACCCTAACTGATGCATCTAGTGTTCTACTGGTACTGTTTGGTGAAACTTAAATTGATAATTGACATGATTTTAGCAGTTCCAGAATCTAGTCATAGTGTGATAGTGCTTCAGCTCTAAGCAAAGGAGCATTATGGATTAGCATATTATTTTTTTTAAATAATCAACACAGAATCTAATTTTATGGTCCTAATTTGGAACCAGAACTAATGAAGAGGCCCAGGCCACCAGAAGTTCTAACTTCCGGCTGTAATATTTCCTGAATTGACATCTTGGCCCCTAAATACCACTCTCATTAACTATGGCAGCATTAATTGGATTACCAGGTGGACTTATTTTTCCAATTTTACAGCATTTTAGTCAAATAAATTCTGTTTGCTTTTTTGGGGGAAAAATATACGTAAGTCTTTTTTTTCCCCCAGAGATCGTCTCAGCTTTTTAAAATTGTTCCAAGCTGAAGTCTTCCTCACAAAGAGTAAAACCCTTTCTGATTCTAATCCCTCTCTTATGAGGTCATGTTTTGAACCCCAGTCTTCAAACTACTGACAGAAGATATTAGCACATTTACATTTGAAGATTTTTTCTTTTAAATATTTTGAGGTTATTGCATGAAAACTACATCTAGGTTGCCTTTCCACTCTTCTTTTTAACTTCGTTTGTATTAAGACAAGATATCATAGTGGTTAGGAGTATAAGGGCCTTGGATTAGAGTTTTGGTTCTGCCACTGACTAGCTCTATGACCAAGGTCAAGTTATGTAGGTTTTATTAAGTTTTAATTTCTTCATCTGTGAAATGAGTGTTCTTGGGAAGATTCAATGAAATGACGCATATAAAATGCTCAGCATTTGGCACAGAATAAGCAGTCAGTAAATGTTAACCATTGATATTATTACTGCTACTATTTTATCTTCTACTCTGAGCACTCTGGAATGTTCTGTTTTGTCATAGAAGAATGATTTTTTGGTGCTTTAGCTATATTTTTCTCTATCAAGCTACACATTTCTTTCTTTTCTCTTAGAGCTTATAAATTATATATTTTATTCTTGGTAATATTCTTTGCCAGGATTCTTGGATATGACTTAACCTACTTTTCATCTTTTTCTGAAATGTACATAAAGTTGTTGAGAACCCTGACTATACCTTGAGAGATGTACTAGACAAGAAATAAATATGGCACTTTATCATTCCAGTCTTAGGATAGCTGTTCAGGTGTGTCTTAATCATGCTTTTGAAGACTGCATTATGTCTTTCCATAAGTGTTTTGCTGCACTGTGGATGCTAAGCTGTTTTCAGATGTATTTAATGTCAATCTGTCACCATAAGCATTGAGTAACTTATGAAAAGATGCAGGTCACACTTTCTCTAATGGAAACTATAGGCAGAAAGATTTACAAGCAGGTAATAGTACTTTAGACTTCAGTACTGTTGTTTTACAGCAGTAAAACATGTTTTGTTGGACATACTAGGCAACATGATGGACATGGGATAGATAGGCTACAGTGTCGTCTGTGTTAACACTTTCTCTTAAACAATTGAATAGAGCTGGTTTCATGGGAACTTTTTTATTCTTGATTTTTTGGGACTTCTTTTCTGGTGATATTTCCTCCTTCTACTTGAGGCACCCCCTTGAAAAAAGCCCTAATCACTTTCTTTTTTTTTTAATTGAGGTATAATTTTATTGAGGTATACCTTATTGACGTGTAACATTATATTACAAGTTTCAAGTGTACGATGTCATAATTTGATATTCATATATTGCTAAATGGTCACCGTAAGTCTTATTAACTTATGTTGTTATATATTAATAACATATTAACTTATTAATATTATTAACTTATGTATTCATCATCATACAGTTACAAATTTATTTTTCTTGTAATGATAACCTTTAGCATCTACACTCTTAGCAACTTTCAAATGCATAATACAGTATTATTAACTATAGTCACCAGGCTGTATATTACATCTCCATGACTATTTTATAACTGGAAGTTTGTACCTTTTGACCCCCTTCACCCATTTTGCCCACCCTCCACCACACCTGTGGCAACCACCAAATCTGTTCTCTGCATTAATGAGCTTTGCTTTTGTTTTTTTTTTTTAAGATCCACATATATGTGAGATCATATGTATATATAGTATTTTTTTTCTCTGTCTGGCTTATTTCACTTAGCATAATGCCCTCAAGGGCCATCCATGTCACAAATGGCAAGATTTCATTCTTTTTAATGGCTGAATAATATTCCATTAGCTGTCTGTCTGTCTGTCTATCTATCTGTCTTACATTTTCTTTCCCCATTCATCCAGTAGTGGGCATTTAGGCTATTACAAATGATGCTGCAATGAATATGGGGGTGTGTATATCTTTCTGAATTAGTATTCTAATCACTTTCTTATAAATGGGATTTTATTAGCAGCTTAATGATTTACCTCAACAAGTTAGGATTTTAATTTCTAACTAGCATTAGGTTTACCTTGAGTCCTTTTATATAATTTATCTGATTTACCTAAATCAAGGACTCTGTTTTAGACTTTTACTTGTTACTTTCCACTTAAAACTTTAATACTTTTATTAAATCTTTTTTAATTTGGGCCATGGGATCTGAGTTAGAGGGTCTAAAGTTAAAAATGATCAGGACCCACTCACAACATTTTAAACATGTATTAAAATGAGTTATAGTAATGATCATCCTCTTCTTTCATAATTTCATAAATCTTTCACTCAAAACACATTTATTGAGCCCAAAGAAATAAAGCACTATCCTTGCCATTAAGACAACAGTTATTATTTAGAGAGTGTGAACAGTCACATACACAGATACCATATCGTTTAATACCTGCTAAAGTAAAGATTGTATGAAATGAAGGGAATGAGTTCCTAAATCCATGGGACTTATCTTGGAAGAACTTAGAGGAGGCAATGTTTGAGTGGGTCTTGAATCACAGAAGAGAATCCTTTAAGAAGAGAAAACTGTGTAGGCAAAAACTTAAGAGTTACGAAGAAGCCTAGCACTATCAGGAAGTGAGTGGCATTTTTGTTTTATGGAGGATTGGTTGGATAGGGAGAAAAAAGAGTAAAGAGGGAGCTAAGGCTGGAAAGAACAGTTATCAGAATAAAAAGGGCCCTGGGGGAGTTTGCACTATAACAAGTGTTGGAGGAGCCGTTGAAGGACCATCATATTGGAATGGAACAGACTGGAGACCGAGAGAAAGGTGGGAGAATGGTTTACTCATCCAAATCGGTGGTTCCCAGCCCTTGCTGTACTTCAGAGTTATCCTTGGCATTTGTTAATGATACAGGTGTTCAGGCTCCACATCTGGAGATTTGTATTAAGTAGGTCTGGAGTGGGGACAGAGCACCTTAAGTTTTAAATAAATTCTATAGATGATACTGATCAACAACCAGGTTTGAGAAATGTCTGTGTGATAACCCAGGGCAGAGAGCAGGAAGTTTATTTTAATCTCAGTTGGATTCATGGATATGCAGAGAGAAGCTGCTAGAGTCAAGTCAGAAGATGCTAGTGTCCAACTGGTTCACTAGAGCAGGAACTACTGAGGCAAATTTTGGGAATAAATGTGGTAAGCCCAGGGCAGTTGGCGAGTAAAATTGAGATGGGGTCAAAGGCAGTCTGCATTAATATCAGGGCCAATGAGCCAGTGCTGCTGGTGTATTTTACAGGCTCTGAACATAATCCAGAGGAGGGAAACCTCCAAATTTTCAAGATGTTGATCCCCTTCCCTTGTGTTGCCTAATTTTTCCTCAGGCTGATTTTACCTGTTGTGCCACCTGAAATAGTTTGGTATCCACAGCCTGTGATGCGAGTGAAGGCAGTTAACATTTAATGGTCAAAATATAATAGCTTTTATCTCTCTTCTGTGCAAGTAGGAATTTCTTCCCTCCAAATTTTTCCAGTGTTATCCAGGGACTCCACTTACCTTTTGCAGCTCCGGCTTCTCCCTCATCAAACTTCCATGTGTGGTTGTCTGTCAAGGGACCCCTGCCCTGTGGGCTCATCTGTCCTCAGGGAGCCAAAGCTGCTCTGTCATCTGAGGTAGAGGGGAAGGTGAATGAGCCTCTGCCCAGCCCTGTGCTGGCGGTGTGCTCTGGGCTGACCTGGCAAAGCTCATGCCTGCGTTCTCTCAGTGTCTTTTATGACATGACTTCTTTAACATCTGGGTCTTACCCTTTTCCCCATCATTTTCTCCAGTTTTCCCTCAGTTTGGTTGAATGAGTGAAAACATGGAGATGATGGAGGATGACAGATGCCATCCTGACTCCTTGATTGACTCATTCATTCAATGATTTCAAAGTTACACCAAGCACCATGTGTATTATTAGCCTTTGGGTCCGAACACCTAAGGCCTTTGGCATGTAGGCTGTAGAAACATGGTTGCCATATAATACATCCCTTCTCACTTGAAAAAATGATTGTACCATGCAGATGGTTAAGATTCTTGAACTGCAAATGGGAGAAAAAATTTCCAAGGTCTCCTGACACAGAACAAGTGAAATTAAAAACCATTTATTATTACAGATAAATGATAAATTTTAATCCCTACTAATCACTTTAGACCTTAATATTGACCATTTCCAATGAAAAATAAAAATGAGAAGTTAATTCTGATTTAAGTTTTGGCCAAGCTTCATTATATTAGGAAAAAAATGTATATTACTATAGTTTTATAATCTATACTCCCACAGGGAACTGTTCTACTCACTAAGCTTTAAATATCACTTTGGTACATGACTGTCAGATCCTATCCCCAGTCCTGTCCTTTCTTTTGAGCTTGAGTCTAGATTTCCAAATGGAAATTTTAAACTCAGTATGTTCTATGTAGGAGAAATAGCACAGGGTTTTGTATTAGAGTGAAATGCATTTGAAATTTGGAAAACAGACATTTTGTCTTCTCATTTCTTTTCTTGTATTTATTAAATTGGCTAGAACTTCCAGAGTAAAAAGGGCTAGTGGCATTCTGTATCCTTCTGGATTTTATTGATAATTCTTTTAGTGCTTCACTATTAACCATGATTTTAGCTACTGGCTAAAATTAGTATTTTTTTTTTCTCATGCTAAAGAAAGAACTTTCCTTAGTTTATTGAAGCTTGCTTTATTGAGGTATAATTGATAATTACAATTATAATGAGCAATGTGATGATTTTATACACACACACACACACACACACACACATCGTGAAGTAATTACCACAATCAGGTTAATTAACACATTTTTCACCACACCTGTGTGTGTGTGAATTGTTAAGATCTACTCTCTTGGCAAATTTCAAGTATGTAAGACAGTATTATTAACTTTAGTCACCATGCTGTACATTAGATCTTTAGAACTTACTTATCTTATAACTGAAAATTTGTACCCTTTGACCAACATCTCCCCATTTCCCCTACTCCCTCAGCCTGTGGCAAATACCATTCTCCTCTCTGTTTCTATGAGTTTGAGTCTTTTTTTAGATTTTTCATGTAAATGATATCAAGTAGTATTTCTCTTTCTGCCTGGCTCATTTCACTTAGCATAATGTCCTAAAGGTCATCTGTCTTACCTCAAATGGTAGGATTTCCTTCAGTAATATTCCATTACACACACGTGCGCGCACACACACACGCACACACACATACACACCCACACACCCCCACATACCCACATTTTCTTTATCCGTTCATCCTGTTGATGAACACTTAGGTTATTTCCATATCTTGGCTATTGTGAATAATCCTGCAATGAACGTAGGAGTGCAGTTATCATTTTGAGATAATGAATTTCTTTCCTTTGGGTAAATACCCAGAAGTGGGATTGCTGGATCATATGGTAGTTCTAATTTTAACTTTTTGAGGAACTTCTTTACTGTTTTCCGTATTGGCTGTAGCAATTTACATTCTCACCAACAGTGAACAAGTGTAAATGAGATTGTTAATGTCTTTTTTGGATAGTTTGTTGTTACTCTCAAAAATACAACTGATTTCTGTATGTTGATTTTGGATCCTGCAACTTTATTGAATTCGTTTATCAGTTCTGACAGTTTTTTTTGTGTGTGTGTGTGTGTGTGTGAATTCTTTACAGTTTTCTACCTATAATAAGATCATTTCATCTGCAGAGACAATTTTACTTCTTTTCTGATTTAGATTCCTTTTATTTCTTTTTCTTTTCTGATTGCTCTGGCTAAGATGTCCAGTACCATGCTGAATAGAAGTGGTGAATGTGGGCACCCTAGACTTGTTCCTAATCTTAGAGAGATTGCTTTCAGCCTTTTACCATTGAGTATGATGTTAGCTGAGTTTGTCATATGTGGCTTGTAGTGTGTTGATTCATGTTCCTTCTATATCCAACTTGTTGAGACGTTTTTATCATGAAAGATTATTGAATTTATCAAATTCTTTTTCTGCATCTACTGAAATAATCATATTATTTTAATCCTTTATTTTGTTAATATGGTGTTTCACATTTATTGATTTTTATCATATTTATGTTGACCAATGTTTATATCCCAGGAATAAATCCAACTTGATCGTGGTGTATGAGCTTTTCAATGTACTGTCGAATTTAGTTTCTAATATTTTGTTGAGGATTTTTGCATCTATGTTCATCAGTAATACTGGTCAGTAGTTTTCGTTTCTGGTAGTTTCCTTGTTGGGTTTTGGTATCAAAACTGACCTTCAACTTTTTGGAAGAGTTTGAGGATTGGTATTAATTCTTCTTTAAATTTCTGGCAGAATTCACCAATGAAACAATCTGGCCCTAGATTTTATTTTATTGGGAGGTTTTTGATTACTGATTCATTTCCTTACTTGTTATTGGGCTGTTCGTATTTTCTACTTCTTTGATTCACTATTGGTAAGCTGCATATTTCTAGGAATTTAAACCTTTCTTCTAGGTTATCCAATTTGTTGGCATATAATTGTTCACAGCAGCCTCTTATGATCCTTTATATTTCTATAGTATCAGTTGTCTCCTCTTTTATTTCTGATTTTATTTTTATGAGCCTTCTCTATTTTTTCATTAGTCTGGCTAGAAGTTTGTCCATTTTGTTTACCTTTTCAAAAAAACCAGCATTTATTTTAGTTGATCTTTTCTGTTGTCTTTATGGTCTTTATTTTATTTATTTCCCTTCTGATCTTTGTTATTCCTTCTACTAACTTGGGGGTTTCGTTTTTCTGTTTTTTTCTAGTCCCTTGAGGTATAAAGTTAGATTGTCTATTTGAGATCTTTCTTTTTTCTTAATGTGGGCATTTTTACTATAAACTTCCCTTTTAGAACTACTTTTGCTGCATCTGATAGGTTTTGGTATGTTGTGTTTTCATTTTCATTTGTCTTAACATATTTTTTGATTTTCCTTTCGATTTCTTTTTTAAAAAATTAATAATGAATTAAAAACTGTTCAGATTTTTTTTGGCCATTGAGCCTGTAATCATAGTTTTTCTTATTTGATTTATGGATTATATTCTTAGACTTCCTAGTATTAAATTATCCTTTTATTCCTGAGAGAATGTAATTATGCTATATTATTCCTTTAATATATTGTTAGATCAGTGTGTTTAGTATTTTATTTAGGATGTTTGCATTTATATTTGTAATAAGATTGCTCTGTGTTTTTAAGTGCAGTCATTTTTTTCAGGTTTTGTTATGAAAGTTGTAATAATTTTATAACATTATTTGAGAAACTGTCTTTCTCTGTAGTTAGAAATGTAAAAAATGGCATAGGAATTATCAGTGCCTTGAGATTTAAAATTAAAAAAAAAATAAAATCAGTTGGGATTGACACTTTGGTGGGAAATATTTTTTTGGATATCTCTCCCAGTTAATGTCATCCTTATTCCTGTGTTCAAGTTTTTCTGCTTCTTCAGTTGATTTTTGTATTTTCATCTCTAATGACCAGTAATGTTGTGCATCTTTTCGTGTTCTCATTGCCCATTTGTGTATATTCTTTGGAGAAATGTCTGTTCAAACTCTTTGTTCATTTTTTAATGGGATTATTTGTCTTTTTATTATTGACTCATAGCAGTTCTCTATATATTCTGAATACAAGTCCTTTACTAGATATATGATTTGCAAATATTTGTCCTATTCTGTCACTTATCTTAACTTTTTTAATGGTATCATCTGAAGTTTTAAGTTTTGATGAATTTCAATTTACCTGCTTGTTCTTTCGTTGGTATGCTTTGGGTGTCATGTCTGAGAAACCATTGTTTAACCCAAAGTTGTGAAGATTTACTCGTATGTTTTCTTGTAAGAATTTTATAATTTTAGCTCTTACATTTGGGTCTATAATTCATTTTGAGTTATATATTTGCATATAACGCACATTGTATTTGTGTGTAATGTGATGTATGGGTCCCGCTTTTTTCTTTTGCGTGTGGATGTCTAATTACCCCAGCACATTTGTTGGAAAGGCTATTCTATTTTCCATCATTCAGTTTTAGTCTTTTAGTGAGTTTTTACTTTGGTGCTCAATCAGAGTCTTTGAGAGTTTAACTTATTTACATGTCTTATTGCTGATACTTAGCCTCACTTTTTTGAAGCATTATTTAGATTTTCTGATTTGTATTTTTTTGTTGTTTTATGTGTTATCACTAAATGTGTGACCTTTTAAAAAGGTGATTGACTTTCCTTTAGGTTTATAGAATAAATATTTTTGCCTATTTTATTTCTTTTTGCTAATGATAAGAAACCATCAATAATATTAATTTCATAAACCACAAATACCAATAGTCATTACTTGAGAGTCACATTTCAAGTTGCATTAAGTGTAGGTGTACAGTTCATAACTATAAATGCAGATAATTGTTTTACAAAAATTTTAAGAATGAAATATGGTAGATATTCAGAGGATTTGATTTGAAAATGAAATGCCTTATGTATGATAATAATGATTATTATACATATAAATATAATGTCATTGCCTTATTTAATATCTATTTTTTACTTCTGGAAAATCTTTCAGTGCTTGAAACATGTATACCACTGAGGCTCAAAAAAATACATATATCAAGATATTGTTGTTTAATACCACCAGAATTCTCCAAATAAAATGAAGTTCAAGCTCTTGAAATGTATTTTTCTATTGTCACACATTTTCATAGGAAGCATTTTCTTTAATTGAGAAGATCGAAGCTGAACAAAGTATGCTATATTCATATCAGAAATATGTGGCAAGTGCCAAAAGAAAGAAAAGCAGAATCCCTCCTCCACCCATCCTGCTATCCCGAACTTACTGTTCTGTGGCGTTAAAACCTGCTCCATTTGTTTCTGATGTTAAGGTACGTTGTCCTTTATGATCTTTACCTCAAGCAAAGCAACATAAGTACCTTTCTGACTGTAACGATTTATACTTTTATTGCTTCTGGGACTCGAATAATCTTATTTAGCACTGAACACTGGAATTAGTAATGTAATGTCTTAACTATGCTTAGTCCCTTCATGACCCTTTTCCCTTGATGCTTTTTCCCTTTCGGCTCCATATAGCTTGGCTCTACCCAAATATACAGTGAGGAGAAATAATAGAGAAGCATTTTTCTCTGTATCTTTGTCACCGTGGCATAGTCATCTGCTGATGTCCTAGTGTTCTCAAGATTGAGAAGGACTCATTGAAATGGAATCAGACATTGAAGAGGATAGAAGTTAATCTCAGAGGCAGTGATGAAGAGAAGAAAATTTGGGAGTGGGAATTTAGAGGTTCTTCTCAGAGTTCTTCCAAGTAAATGAGAATTATTTTAATGCAAGCAAAAGAGGATTCCAATCACATTATAAATCATAACTCTTTGTGTGTTTATTGAAGCTCTTTCTCCCATCCCCAGTGCCTGGGAACTTAAGCCTAAGCGTGACTGTAACTTGAGATTTCGTTTCCTTGCAAGCATTTGGTTCCACCTAATTTGTGCTTTAAATATTACATTTTCCTCTTTTGGATGATGAACAACATACTCTTTGATGTAATATAAAAAGCAGAGTTGTGTGTTTGATTCTCCTTAGGGTGTTCTGCTTGAACTTACATTAACTTGATATAGTGGAAAGGGCATGGGCTTTGAAGTCAGACAAATACAGGTTTAAAATTTTAGCTTACTTACCAGCAAGCAGTACAACCTTAGGAAGTGTAAATAGACTTTCTGAAGGCTTTTTGTTTGTTTCTGTTTTTATCTTTTCATTTGTAAAATGTTTCTACTGTGAAAATTAAATGAGTTATTATATACTATTTTTGGCATATTAACTGATGTCCCTCCATCTCTTATATTAAACATATGTAAAGTTTGCTAAAATCAGTTAATGAGGTTATACACTGTGATTATATTATCTGATCTTTTTGTTTCATAAATTCTGTCCAGTGAGCATTATTGAGTGTCTATTATCTGTCAAGCTCTATGTGAGGTAAAGTATAAAATTACTATAATTGCTTCTCATCAGTGAAAGTAATACCACCTTCATAATGCCTTATAATTGGGGGAATACACGTAACATTCACCTTACACCTAGCTGTGCTGTAGTAAATAATTATTGCAATCGCTAGCAGTTTAAAAATTCAGGATTTTGGGAATCTGTTTAAGAATAAGGATTCACTGATTTTGGAAATTCAGTACAGAATTAAGACTGGATGAGTTACCAAGAGTTTGTGTTTGTTTTTATTTGAATGTTTTGATTTATTTAAGAGATCTTATTTTTTATGTATCTCAAATAAGTGACTACTTTATTTCATAATGCTTAGGAATAGGAAGACATAAGAGTACCATGCTTGACCTGTAGTTGTAGGACTTGTCACTTAGCACGTCATGTGAAGTTTATGTATATTATACATTGATAGAATTGTGTGCTCCTGGAAATTTTACCTTCTGTTACCTACTCATTAGCACTAGATGGTGCTATGGGCTTAAATAAGTTTTCTAGTTTGAGACTTCAGCCATCTTTCGTTTTATCAAAATCTCTTGTTACGGCATTCTTTGCATTATTGTCTGTTTTAATAGTTGAAAATGCTAATGTTATTTATAAACTTTTACTTCAAAAGTTAGTGGTGATTTGCTCATGGTGTCCTGATTCTGTGTACACTGTAAGGACCCATTGCTTCTGAGAGTTATGCAAACTAAGATGTTTTCATCAGCAGAACAAAATAGAAACAAAAAGTCTGCTTGTAAACTTTTAGAGAGTTTACCCTTCAAATTCTGGTTTATATGTAGAGCTTAATTTAGCACAATAGTGATCTAAGTCATAAAACACCATCTTTCTGCCCTTTTTTTCTCTATGAAAAATGATACTCTTTTTGCATGAGAAGTCAAGAAAAGTTAGTTTCTAAATTTTTTCTGTGATTCAGCTGAGTTTTCTCTCCTAGCCTCCACCTTCCAAGTTCCTTCAGTGTTCTCTCTGTCCTTTGTCTAGTGCTTTTCAGTCACCTGAGATGTTTTCTTTGGAAACACAAAAGTTTGGCTGTTTGCACCAGAAATTCTTATTCATTGAGCGTTAGGCAGGCTTAGGTATGTGTAATTTAAAAAAAAAAGGGTTGACTCTGTACAAACCATATTTGAAAAAAGTGATTCGGCCGCATAGAGTTGAGAACTACTTGCGCAGACGAGACATGACTAGGATTTTTCTGTTGACCCAGAGGAAGAAACAGCAGGCGAAGCTGTAGGAGGCAGCTGCATCTTACAGACAATTACATTTCCTTTTTCCTGAGCTTCTCTTGTAGCTTAGGCGTTGAGATGTGAGGTGGAGCCTCTGGGGAAGAGGGATGCCGCGACAACCCCTCCATCACTAACCCCTGGACAGGGTGCCCTCCAGTAATGCTGTTCCCTAGGTGCCAACTTGCTCCCTTTTCCCCTCCAGTGAGAATGTTCATTATGATGAGGGATCTCCATTTTGACATCGTGGCAAAAAGTCTAACTATTTAATCAAGTTTATGTTTGATTGTTTCTGTGTAATTTACGTTTTGCTTTTGGTTTTTGTCTGTATTTAAGAATAATCAAAGGAATGTATCATATTTCAGGAAATTTATAGATGAGAGGAGAAAAATTACCCATAATTTTACAAGACATTTTATCATCCGATGTCTACTACTGTTCTTTTTAAGGAGCATTTTCTTCCAGGCTTTTTCTTATGTATTTTTAGATTTTATTTAAAATATCGTATTTTAGTATCTTGCTTCTTTTTCCAGTTGCTTTTTTGTCATATATTATTAAATATGAAAGTCATTTCAGTGTTGATCTTTTTTTCCACTGAGATTAAGTCATCTTTGGAGTCACTCTGTCACTGTGTGATTTTGGGCAAGTTGTTGGACATCTCTGTGCCTGCATATTTTGTAAAGCAAAATGGCAACAGTAATCCCATCTCATAGGGATGTTGCAGATATTGGAAAGTATATATAAATTTCCTGATAATACTTAACACATAGAAACTACTTTGTTAATGGTAGTTAAATATAATTAACAATGAATAATATTTTAGTCATGGTAGTCCTAGGTAAACTACATTTTGCCTTCTTAAAAAGATTAAAGCTAAGTATTTTTGTAAACTTAGGTTTCATGTTTTAAAACTTGAATAGTTACATTTTTATTTAGAAAAGTATTCCCTTTGCCACATCAGGGTAAAAGTAACTGAATGCCTTGTTAAACAGACCACAGATGACGGGCTTCTCCCTCTTCTCGGCAGGTCTCCTGGTACTGCATTTTCGGTTGCAAAGCAGAAGGAAGCTATGGAAAAGTAAGACTAAACAATAATCATCTCCCAAACTCAGGAGAAGCGGTATGTCAAATTAAAACAACTCTGCATATCAGGAAATCTTACTAAAAGTCTCATTAATGATAACTGAGTTTTTTTTTCCTTTATGAAGTCATTATTGTAGTGAATTTCTCTAATTTCAACTCAAGTCATAACTAAAACTCAACAGTAATTGAAAAAGGTTTTTTCTTAATGTATAAGCTTCACTTACTATATTTTTAGAGTTGTATTACTTTAATTTTCCATATATGACTTGAAATATGTTTCTGTTAATAGATACCAGCTGACGGTAAAAGCATTTTTGAAGTAAAAGGTTTAGAAACCAATGAAAAATATGTCTTTGCAATTGCTGCTTATTCTTCTAATGGGAAGCTTGTCGGTGATGCTGTTGGGGAATCAACTAAACCAATTCTGGTTTACCCACCTCTTTCTGCTGTTACTGCCCGGATGTTGTTGACACAGGTAGAAGAGATTTCTTCTAATTTTTTCCTTATTTTATCTGTTAAGCAGTTGCTAAGTAACTTCTGATGAAAAAACAATCCCAGCAGATACTCTAAATCTCCTTTAATACATATTTTCCATGATAACAATTTAGTCTCATAGAATACAAACCATTCCTTCCCTTATGAGTGAGTTTGCTTTTTACAAAAACGTCCCCCCACCCCTTGATTTTAAATGTAACATATACTGATTTTAGAAATTTTGGAAAATACTGAAATGCACAAAGAAGGAAATAGATGTTTTCTGTTATCCTGTCATCAGAGCAGCAGTTCTTAACATGAGGCAGTTTGGCCCCCAGGGGACATATGTCAATGTCTGTAGACTTTTTGGTGGTCACAATCTAGAAGGATGCTACTGGTATCTAGTAGGAAGGGACCATGGATGCTGATAAGCACCTCAAAATGTAAAGGACAGCCTCCCCGCCACCAAAGTATTATCCAGCCCAAAATGTCGGTATTACCAAGGCTGAGAAATCCTGATCCAGGGGTATCCTTTCATTTGTGTGTATGTGTGTATACACATACATATATAGGTACACACTCAATATGTATGTATACATATATATACATAAGTGTGCAAATTGATGTATAATACATAATTTCAGTCATAATGTACGTATTATTTTACATCTGAGACTGTCATTTACTATATAATTGACATTCTTTTCATTCCATTAAGTATTTTGTCAAAACAATTTTTTTAATCTTTAAATATCCACGTTTCTTGTTTTAAAAAACAAAGTTTATTCTAGGAAGAACAACTCGTTGAGAGATAAAACCAGTTTAAAATTTACATATATGTAGTGTTCATTGTTTCTAACAACAGTTTAGAGCTTCAGCTTTTTAAACTTACATAGTTATCAAAGGAATAAAGCCAACCACAAAATAGGAATCAACAGAATGCAATAATCCAGTCATAAAGGATAGTCAAATGTGCTTACACATATTCAAGAAGTTAATTATATAAGTTATAAATAGTAAGTAGTTCATTTGTATCCTTTTTTTTAAGATTCCTCATGTAAGTGATATATGACATTTTTCTTTCTCTTTTTTGGCTTACTTCACTTGAATGACGATCTCCAGTAAAGAACTGACATTCTTTTCATTCCATTAAGCATTCTGTCAAAACATAATTTTAAGTGGCTGCATGGTATTGCATCTTAAAAACATATCATAGTTTATTTAGTAATTCTTCATTGTTGGATATTTATTTCTTTATTGAAGTATAGTCGATTTACAGTGTTCTGTTAATTTTTGGTGTATATTGTTGGATATTTAGATACCTTCCAGTATTTTTCTATTATAAGCAAAGCTGTGATGTCCATTCTTGTATATAAATCTTTAAAAAAAATTTTAAATTGAAACATAGTTGATTTACAACATTGTGTTAATTCCAAGTCTACAGCAGTGTTTCAGTTATATATATATATACACACAGATTATTTTCCATTATAGGTTATTATAAGATACTGAATATAGTTCACTGTGCTATACAGTAAATCCTTGTTGTTTACTTATTTTATGTATATTAGTTTGTATCTGTTAATTTCATACTCCTAATTTATCCCTCTCCCCCTCCCTTTCCCCTATGGTAACCATAAGTTTGTTTTCTGTGTCTGTGGGTCTGTTTCTGTTTTGGATTCATATTATTTTTTACATTCCACATCTATTACTTTTTACGTTCCACATCTAAGTGATATATAACATTTGTCTTTCTCTGTTTGACTTACTTCACTTAGTATGATACTCTCTAGGTCCATCCATATTGCTGCAGATGGAAATATTTCATTTTTTTAAATGGCTGAGTAATATTCTATTATTATCTATACCATATCTTCTTAAACCACTCATCTGTTGATGGAGACTTGAGTTGTTTCCATGTCTTGGCTATTGTAAATAGTGCTGCTGTGAACATTGGGGTGCATGTATCTTTTTGATTTATAGTTTTCATCTTTTCTGGATATATACCCAGGAGTGGGATTGCTGGATTATATGGTAGTTCTATTTTTAGTTTTTTAAGGAACCGTCATACTGTATCCCCATAATGGCTGCACCAGTTTACACTCCCATCAACAGCGTAGGAGGGTTCCCTTTTCTCCACATTCTCCTCTTCAGCATTTTATTATTTGTAGACTTTTTAATGACAGCCATTCTGACTGGTGTGAGGTGATACCTCATTATAGTTTGATTTGCATTTCTCTAATAATCAGTGTTGTTGAGCATCTTCACCTGCATCCATGAGTATTTTCTTAGGTTCAATTTATAGAAGTGAAGTTTCTGGGTTCATAGAGACACACTTGAGTTTAAATTTCAGCTGCTCACACTAGCTGTGTGATATTGGGCAAGTAACCATCTATGAAGTGGAATAATGATAGTAGTTACCTCTCGGAACTGTTCTGAATAGTAAGTGGAATTATGCATGTCAAATGTTTAACCATAGCACTTATCACACAGTAGGTACTTAACAAATGTTATTGTTATTCTTAGTTATGGATATATTCATGAATTAACATTTTCACTGAAATGATTGCCTGACTTAAAACATGTGACCGGTAAATAGGCTACTGGAAAAAAATGACTCATTGACCTCTAAGTCTCAAGCATCTAATTTTAAACCTATTGCTGGCTGTAGAGCTGATGGCTGTTCTAAATTATTTCACATTTCTCTTGTGCTATTTTTTTCCTCTTAAAAGCTGATTACTATTATAAGCTAAGATCTTAGTGACATTTTATATTATCATATTTTTCAAAGAAAATTAAATTGAGAGAATTGCTAGGATTTGTCTAGCATTGGTTTAGCATGTCATATTGGCTCATGGTTTTCTGATGTTTTGATTTCTTTGGAATCTAATATATTTCCTAATTTGCAGTGGTGGAGTTATTTCAAAGTGAGGGACCAAATATTTCATCAAGGCCTAATTTTTCTCCAGGGAGTGGTTTGACTTTTGGGCTTCATTTGGCAGAAGTTTCATTGAAAGTTAATAAAATGAAGTCCAAGCTATACTGCTAGGATAATGAGAAGTGTCATAAAGTAATGACCTGTGTTTCTTTATGATACTATATCTGCAGTCCTGTAGTTCATTTATGACAGTTTATGAGCATTCTCTCTCATAATGTTAAGTGGCTAAAGCCGAATTTTCTCACAAAGTTTTCTCCTTCATTTAAGACTTAAGTTTAAGCTTTTAAGTTCTAGTAGGAAAATGTACCTTTCTTTTGGAATTGCAATGAAAAACTGCAGTTTTTCATGAGAGTGGCCACTTTTTAGTTTCAGGATATTCTGTTCTTTAAAGAATATTATCATGAATATTTTATAGTAAAATGTGGAGTTATTTCACTAAATTCCTATGATTAACTTGGCTTCAGATTTTAGGTTGTACTTTTACTAAGCATTATTCTATAGGTAATAATAAAGTCAGGTGAATCTTTACTAGGTTTTCCCTTAATGTAGAATTCTATTAATTTAGGCTATCTGGAAAAAATTTTGAGGAACCTTTATGAAATATATATTTTTCTGCAGATACTTTCCAATTCCCCCTCTTTATAGCCTCATCTGTTTTTATTATTCAGTTGGGAGTGGCTAGATAATGTGATATAAAATATAGAAAATTGGAAATCTGTGAGCGGGATTTTTATTAGGCAAATTACTTGGTCTCAATTTCCCTATCTGTAAAGTGGATATAAGATCAAATGCGGCATATGGCTGGATTACTGAACCACTAAATCAAACCACCGGTGGGAACAGTGGCTTCTTGAAATAGGGAAACGAGGAATGTCATTTATTAAAAAAACTACTACATGATAAAATTCATTATTCCAATGATTACAGTAACTCTATGAGGTGGCATTCCTTTCATTTTATAGTTGAGGAAACTGAGATTAATTTAACTCTTCCTCTGCCAAACCTGCTTTATTCCAGAAAGGATATCTTAGGGATGTCAAGTGATTTTCCCAAGGTTACTCTAGTGGTAGATGGTAAACCTGACACTTGATCCAACTCATGCCTTTCTGCCACTCTGTCCATGTTCCAAGGACATCATGTGTTCGCCATCTAACACGTGCCAAGTTCTTCTAGAGCCCACGTCTCTCCCATCTGTTCTCGACTTGGGTGGGTATTGTTCCACAGGTCTTAATGACCAGTATTGGCCACAGAGTTTGATGCTGGGTCAGGAATGCTTTGTCAGTAATCATGGTGGTGGCAGGAGAAAAGAAAATGAAATGTATACATTTTTTTGCACTTCATTTATGAATTCATAGAACTCTTTTATTAATAGAGGTTGCCTTTTGTCTATGACCATTAAAATAAAAAAGAAACATAGCTACCGGGTAAATGTGATCATCTCTAATTCTAAAGCTCTTTAAGAAGTTTCGGCCCTTCTTTTTCCTCTTATCCTCTAACTGGACATCACCACTGTCTCTGCTCATCTATTTATTGATGAATTATTTATTCAGTGTCTGTTTTGTGCCAGATTTCTGTGTCAGACAGTTGTCTCTTCTTCCTTTGAACTGTCTTTTTATCCATCTCATCACCACAACCAAATTAGATAATTTTGACTTACGGTTTCAGTTAAAACCCTGATTGTAAGTAAGCCTGGCTTGGGGGAGTGCAGCTGGGCTCTGGGAAGCTGCAGAGTCTGGGCAGCTCTGAGTCTCAGACCTCTGGCTCTCTCTACACATCTGCTTTCTTCTTCTCTCTGTAAAGATGGACCTTCCTTACTTTTCCATCTCTGGAGGAGAAATGGCAGCACCTGCATTTTTATATATCCCTCAACTTCAGCTCTATACGGAGACTGGGTAGCTATGTCCTAATCTTGATTCCACATTCCTTTGAGAGACTCTTGATTGGCTCACCCAATGTGAAAAAGAGTCTGATCTCATTTTTAATGTTTGGTTACTGATGTTTTTAAAGCTCACTCTGCTTTTTGCCTTTGGCCCTACATCCAGGGTAGGCCAATAGGGGGGTCTGTGAGTTCATCTTCTCCTTTGGTGCCAGCAGGAAATTTAAACATTCCAGCTGGCAGGAACTTTCCTCAGTCCTACCACCCAGCCACTAATCAAGGCCCAACCCATTCCTTCTGCTCTGCCCAAGCCAGCCCAGATCTGCCCATGCTGGCCCAGCTCTCCCTGGGAGTCCCTTGTGCAAATAATAAACTTTCTCTCAAATTCTCCTGGTGAATGTAGTGTCATTAGCCTCAACATCAGGACCAAACTTTATGTGAGGAGTCCATCTTCTTTTCAGCGGGTGCTATAAAACAGCCAGCTTGGGTCAGTTACTCACCCTGGGCCAGCCTGTCATGTTATTGTATTGTACAACTGCTGGGGGTCCCTATAAGTAGAGAGAAATTATCAGGAAAGAAGGATTTTTAGATACTCAGAAATTCATTTAACACGTTGTTGAGTATTTACTCTTTGCCAGGCATTGCTCTAGGCTGGTGATTCTAAAACTGGAGCCTGCATCAGAATGATCTGGAGTGCTGGGTAAACAGATTACTGGGCCCCACTGCAAGAGTTTATGATTCACTAAGTCCGGGGTAGGGCCTGAGAATTTTGCATTTATAACGAGTTCCTAGGTGATACAGATGTTGATGGTCCAGGACCATACTTTTGAGAACCACTTTTCCAAGCAAAGTGGACAAAAAGCCACGGTGGGAGGTAGGTAATAAACAATGAACACAGTAAGTAAATGAATTATCTAGTATGTTAGAAAGTAAGTTCTGTGGAAAGAAAATATGGAGTATGGTCAGGGGAATTGGAATGTGAAGTGGGGGAAAGGAAGGTAGATGATGGTATTAGGTAAGGTGATCAGAGAAGTCATTATCTGGAAGATGAGATCTGAGCAGAGACTTCAAGGAGGTGAAGGAGTAGCTCTCTAGAGGAAGAGCATTCCACAGAAGGAACAACAACAACAAAAGCCTGGTATTTTTGATAAACAGCAAGGAGGCCAGCATGACTGGAGCAGAGGGCCTGGTGGAGAGTAAAAGGATTGGTCAGAGGTAAAGGTGAGTGAGTGGGTGGGAGAGTAGGTCACAAAAAGACTTCTAGGCCATAGTAAGAAGTTTGGCTTTCATCTTGAGTGAAGTGGGAAACCACCGGAGAGGGTTTGAAGTATAGAATGACATCATGTGACTTCTATTTCCAAGGCTCACCCTAGCTGCTATGTTGTGAATAGACCATAAGGGAGTGGGTAAGAGTGGAAGCAGAGGGAACTATCTATTGCCATGATCTGATGAGAGATGGAATGGCTTGGCCAGTGTGATGGTAGTTGATGTGGTGAGAAGTGTCTTGATACTGGGTGTATTTTGAAGGAAGAGTTGGCAAGAGTTCCTGATAGAAACAATGGACAGAGGAAAATAGAAGATATCTCTAAGGTATTTGGCTGACCAACTGGAAGGACAGACTTGACATCAAATGAGTTGGGGAAGGCTGTTGGTGTAGATTTGGGGCAGGGGGAGATCAGAAATGCAGTTTTGGGCATGTTAAGGTAAGATGTTTATTAGATATTCAGAGAGAATTGTTGAGCAGTTAGATGTGTGAATCTGGAGTTTCAGAGACAGGTCTGGGCAAGAGATTTGAGAGTAGTCATGGGACGACTAAAGCCATGGGGCTGAATGGTAGCACCAAGGAAGGGAGTGCAGTCAGAAGAGAGGAGAGGTCTAAAAACTGAGCTGGGGGCCAAGCCAGCGTAAAGAGATTGGGGAAAAGAGGAGGGGCTGACCAAGGAGGCTGAAAAGGAATGTAGAAGCCAAGTGGAGGTCATGTATCAAGGAGGAGGTCTCTTCTGTCCTTGTTTCATCAGTCTTTTAGTGCTGCTTTCTCGTTTTAACCTCACCCCCTCCTAAAATCCATTCTGCACATCGCTTCTAGTTAACCGTCTTTGGACCTGCTGATATTATGGCACTCTTCTCTTAACTCACAAAGACTTGTGAATTTATAAACCTTACTTTCATCATGGCATCTTTACATTTTGCAATGTCCACTGATTGAAGAAATACCATTATTTTTGAAAGGTTATATTTTAAAAGGAAAGAACATTCAGTTATAGTTTCACCAACCTCCTGACACATCATCTGTTACCATTTTCCATGTTAAATCTTAGATTTATATGCTGTTTTAGTGACCCCTCTAGTCCAGCTTTTTCATTTGACCAGTGCAGCCCAGAGAAGTGACCTCATCTGTCACACTGTCTTGGCTCTTGTATTTTTACTGAATATCAGGCTCTTTACAAATTACTCAGCTTCTCAATGGCCCAGTTTTCTCTTCTGAAAAGCAAGGATGGTCATGGAGCTCACTTCATAGAGCTGTACTGAAGAGTCAACACAAGAACTCGTGTGAAGTGTTTAGTCCAACTTGACATCTTTAAACACTTCCATCTGATTTTCAAGACTTTCTCAAATCATGTCCCACTTTACATGTCCAATCATACTGCCTACTTTTCTTCAAATTCCGACCTGTCTTTCCAGTCTCTCTCAAAGGCATTGTGGCAATTTCCATTATGGGACCTTTTTCAGGTTCTGTTTCACCTGTGTCCATCTGAATCTTATCCTTGTCTTAGGGTTCACCCAAGCCCTGACTTCCCCTTGAAGTCTTCATTTCTCCTTTTCTAAGTCTCCATAGTTATAATGTTATTCTTTGCAGTTTTTTTTTTTTGTGATGTCATGTGTTTTATGTCTGTAACTTGATGAGAGTTGCATGGAAATGAGATCGTTTTCAGCTTTGAAGAATTTTTCTTTACAGTGCTTAGCACAGAGTAGAAACGTCATGAAAGTTTGCTGGTTGGTTGATTATGAGTAACTGACTTGGCAGATTTTAAACAGCCTGCCCCTATAAGTTATCCCTTGTGTGGAAGACAGTCTAGCAACATATCATTTACATACTTCATTTAATGAATTTATTTATACTTCATATCCTACCTGCTTCCACTAAGAATTTGAGGCAGCATGTAACTCACGTGGTGAGATTTCTTATTTTTAAACATGTTTGAATAGAGTGATTTTTAGAAATTTATTTAAAGAAATATAGTCCACCAAAAGAAATAGGTATGTTGACGATTTTATTTATCTCCTGAGCTTCTAGGTTTTACCAGTGAAATCAGTTGCTTTGCCTAATGTTGAGTGTGTTAAGCTTAAAACACATTACGGCTTCTCAGAAGCATCTCTGTTTTATTCTTCACTCTTTTCAGCTCTGAACTCTTTATTGCACAAAAGCTCTGAAAGTGTCAGTCAGAACCAGAGAATAATGAAGTATATTTCATATTTTGGGTCTGGGAAATCTGATTGTTTCTCTTGAACAGATTGTTCATTATAGCAGTGTCTGTAATAAATGGAGTGCACTGCTGAGATAGATGGAAATGAAATTAATTTGGCTCAGATGTGATCTTTGTTTTGCTTATGAGTATTTGAAACATCCTTACAGAGTTTCAAATTTCCATGCAATTTAGAAATAAAAGAGATTTCAAAATGTGCCTTTCTCCCTTGCCGGTGGCTGTTGTTACCTTGCCGTGGCCCTGTAGAGCGGAACAGCAAATGCGAATAACTTTATATGAAATCAGTGTGTGACAGGACCTTATCAGAGTTCTTGTTTAAAATATACATTTCACAAATTCAAGTAATGCCTAAGATAATGTACTTTCTGTTGTAGGTTGCCTATCAGATTGGTAACTATGAGTTGGCTAAGAAAGTTTTCTCACCGGTTTGGGACTATTTTGTTGCTTCACCACTTCAGGATGACCAGTCCGTTATTTGTTTAAGCAATATAATGACTATTATGCAGAGAAGGTAATTAGAAATATTCTTTTAAAATATTAATTAGCTTATTGAAAATATAGATGTTGGATGTGAAGCCTAGAATTAATTTTCAGTTTCATGTTAAGATGGTCCATGTAGAACTGTTTCCAATAAGTAAGCGTATACATTCCAAAGACTTGAGTCCTTGTTAGGAATTTCTTTGTTAGAGTCAGAGAAAACACTAGAGGCATATAGATACATCCCGAATATAAAGCAATGAGGTTATGGAAAAAAATACCACATACTAACTGAGGATAATGTCAGTTATACTAGAAAACACAAATATGCATTGGCGACCTTTGTAACAGAGAAAGGTCAGGTTGAGGTTGGGGTCTGATGGATGGACTGTTAGGGTAAGAAGGGTTTTCCGTTGCTTGAAGGGGCTCCCAGGGTTAGACCATCCACTGCAAATTGGCCTGTAGATGCCATATAAAACCACAGGCCATCCTTTGCTTTACTGCCATTTTTCCTTAAGAAACTAAATTTTAAGCGCAGCCTCAGATGTGAGCATTAGTGTAATTTCAGCCTGTGTCAACAATATGTTCAAAAACAAGTCTCCTTTACCTGCTTGTTAATGCTTGAAATTCTTTTAGTAAGACAAAACCCTTCACTCCTCAATCAAAGATAATGAGCTTAGAAATGCGAATGCTGGTTGAGACAAGGCACTGGTAATGCACATTCACATCAAGCTGTAATTCCATTCAGTTAAACAGATGCAGAGCTGGCTTTTACCACGTACAGTGGTGATGCTCGGTGCCATGGGGGATGGATTTGAGAGGCATTTCAGAGGAGGAAGAGGCAGATCTTGGAAGATTTTATGTGACTTGTGGGGACAAGAGAGGGGAAGGAGTGAAAGTTGACTGGGATATCCAGTGTTAACTGACCAGGAAGCCTGTGTTTACTTAGGGACCCTAAGAGAGGTGGAATAAGTTTTTGGAGGGAGACAATGAATATGAGGGTATTTGGAGTTTAATTTTCCAGCAGGACACTTTTGAAGATGAGATGTCTGGTAAGTAGTTGGTGCTGACACTCAGGAGAGAGGTAAAGGCTAGAGACATAGAAATATAAATTGTCCATTGAGGTCATCACTGAAATTTTGACAGTGAGTAATATCTCCCAGGGAATGGCTGTTTAGCAGAAAAGGTAGGAGACTGGACTTGAACCCCGGGCATTGTTTACATTTAACAGGGAGAAGCAGGAGTTGGAACCAAGACAGGCAATTGAAAAGGAGCTGTCCTGGAAGTGAAAGGCCAGGAAAGTACATTGCCAAGGGAAGCGAGACTGTCACCATGGAGGGACATGCACTAGTGTAAGGTCTGGCAGAACAGTTGTTTAATAAAATGCTACAGAGAGGCTGGGTAGGATGAAAACTAAGAAGAGGCTTTTAGAGTTGGCAATTAGGAAACCGTTGGTAAGCTCAAGAGAGCCATCCTTGTGGCATGATATGGGCCAGAAACCTTTTGCAATTGGCTACATAAAAATGGAGAATTGTAACCAGCAAAGACTACTCATGTGAAGTTTGGTGGTAAAGATAAGAGGAAAGTGGGGAGAGGCTTGAGGGGGAAGACAAGCTTAAGGAAATAATTTTGGAGGATGGAGAGTAGGGAGCCATTGGAGAGGGAGAGACTGAGGAGGTATGGTGGTAGAGCCAGGAGGTGATCAGGAGGGTGGAGAACAGGGGGGTTCAGAATATAATGCTGCTGTGGGGAATATGAACAAGGAGACATCAGGGAGAAATGGAAGTGTTGCTGAGAATCACTGATGACTCAGTTGATGTTACATAATGTGAATTGTAGTAGAGTCCAGTTCCTTGTGGCTAAGGGTCACATTTGATTTATCTTTGTATCCCAGGGCCTACAAGAGTGTCTTATACATGGTAGATGTTGAGCAAAATGCTAGTTTGAATGCAAAAAAAAAAAAAAAAAAAAGATTGAGGAGAACAAATAAGTGAATAATTGACTGGCCTCTGTGGTAGGGTAGAGAAATTGGACAGTGACATTTATACAGGGTCAAGTACATTGATTATTGCATAAAAACAATGGGTGCAGAATCTAATGTGCTAGAGAGGTCACAAGGGAAATGACTGCCCAGAGTCCGGTTTGGGTAGGGAAGGAACCAGGAGGAGGTGATAGCCTGGACTTTTGTGTGCGTTGAGGTACTGACGGTCATCACGAGGACAGAGTTTAGTATGAGTTGCAGAAGCAGAAGAACTAAAATTCTCCTGGCAAAGATAATTAGGGAATTTAACATGGTGGTGAAACACATCATCTTCAAGTGTGAATTACTGATGTCAGATCCTTTCCTGTTGTATAGGGATAGAGGGTATAGAGAGTGGAGGGTGTGAAGCTTAGGAGAGAGGGTTTGTCACCAAGTAAGGCTAAGGGTAAGGAAGGGAATGTGGAAATAGAGAAGGAAGACTACAGATTTCACAGCTTTGCCAATGGTTGGTACTGTCTGTTGACTGTAATTTAGAAAAGATAATTAGAAGTAACTCTGTCCAACCCCCAAGTATCTCTGTCTGTCTCTTTAACCGTGGCTGATTTTGCTATAAATAACCATCACTTTCAGAAAATTCATTGATTGAAATATTGGGCCTGTTTTCCAAACTTCTGAATATCTATGGTGATTTCATTATGTTTATAGTAAAGAACTTTATATATTAGAACCAGAAGACTTTGCCAATAGTTATTTTTATGTATCTGTGACATAATACGTCAGCAGCTTAATTTTCTTAATTGTGAACTTGTTGTTAGGAATGATCTTTTAATTTCAATTTTCAACAACTGTACACAAGTAAATATTCCACAAATGTTTGCTGTATTTTGGGATCACTGTGTAGATATTAAGAACAAATAGTCTAAAAAGTCGAGTTCACATGCTAAACTCATTTTGTATTTGTACCTGTAACATTATCTACTTCTTTTTGCAGATTGCATTCAGATATTTTGGCAGAGACTTCTTCAATCCTCTTATATCTTTTTCTTAGAAATATTTTTGTAACAAGTGACATTAAAATTAAAGAAGAAAATCTCTTCTGTGATAATATTAAAGGCAATGAGATTTTCCCCTCTCAACAAGTAAGTGAATTAAAGTGACTGAAAATGTGCTGATTTTCCTTTATTTGTTTCTTGATGCTTCCAGTTTATGTTCTTTGGGGGTTGCATACCCTGGCTTCTGAATGGGCTGCGAGGTCATTGTATGATTGTGCTAGTTTCTTTGATATTTTATGTAGGTTTCACAGGCCTGAGTTCATGGTTTTTTTCCCCTTCTTTTCAATTTATATTTTTTTCCCTGTATAAAAGTAGTATAAATTTAAATATTCAAAAATGCATAATGTACAAAGTGAAACCCATTGTAATCCTGTTGCCCCTAAGAATACTACATTTTTGTTTTCATGTAATTTCTCCAGTTTTTGTAAATATGCATAGACAAATACGCTATTATCATTATTAGTAAAAACAGGTTTATGATCTAGTCACTGTTTTGCAACTTGCCATTTAAACACGTTTTATAAAGTATCTTGGACATATTTTCACATGCTGGTGCATATCCATCTACCACATTCTTTAAAACTCTGATACTGGACTCCTGTACAGAGACAGGGATTTAACCTATCTCCTGGATGCTTATAAACATTGCTCTGCATACATCTGCTTTTGCTTTTAATAACAATCCTACATTATTTTTTTAGTCTAGACTGAGGTTCACTCTTCTTTTTCTCTCTTTCCTTCTTTACTCATCTTAGCTATGGAGACTTTTTCCACATAGTCTTTTTTTTAAGTTGCTTTTTTTCTACTCATCCACTTATTCATTAATTAATTAACCAATAAATTGTTACATGAGATGGTGCCAGTTTCTGTGGATATGAAAGTGAAAGAAACGTGGCCCTTTGCCCAAGACAAGTTCACAGTCTTGTAGAGTACTCACCGCCATTAGCCGGTTCCTACTTCATAGCATTCAGTTTCTTCTTTCATCATCTAGAACAAAAATAAAAAATCCTTAAGTACTTCAGTGAATTCCAGAATGCTAGACTACCATTCTGGAAGTAATTTGCTGTATGGAAATTTCTGTTTGCCAATCACACTGTTTTCTTTGTTCATTATTTTGTATGTATGTATAAACAAATAATGAAATCTTTCCCTGGGAAAGAGAAAGAAGGAGTTAGATAGGATTCTTATTCTTTTTAGATGGCATTAATTGTAAAAAGCCTATCTTTACATTTTACTTTAAGCAGCAGAGGTATAGTAGAGGATTAGTTTGTTCTACTGACAATTTACCATTTTTTCACAGATTCAGTTGGAAAATCAGACTCTATTAATCAAGGGGGGTCAATATTACAGATACATTTTAATTACTATTTGTTATAATTTACGCTTTTGAAAAAGCTAGATTTTTTTCTAACATTAAAATAGAGCTAAGATTTTGTCTTACCAATTTAAAAAGATTGGTTCCTTTTCTGTTGCTAGTTGTATTTGTATTGAAATTGACAAAAAATTCTGAAGTTTAATTCTAAGGTTGTGTCATCCATATGTAGCATTATTGGGTAATTAAAGTTGTTCCTGAATTTAGATTTTTTAATACCAACATTCATATTATTGTTACACCACAGGGATCACATTTCCTACCCTTTCTTCTCCTTAGAGACACATTAGTTGAGTACCTGCTATTCAATTTGAGTAACAATACCTGTCTCTTTACAGGTTGCTAGACTAATTGAATGTGAGAGAGTGTTAGTGGCTTTGGAAATTAGCAACTACCTAAATGATTCCAGTTATTCTCTTCAAGCTGTGACTCAGTGCTATGGCCTTCTTGCTCCTATGATATATCACAATATTGTTTTGGTACCTGTTGTACAGGTAAGGGTATTTTTCCCCCCAGATAAGAGTATTTTTACAAAGGCAACTTAGCAATGCCTTTTGGAAAAGAAAAAGCAATGTATCTCTTATAAACTACAAATAGGTCAAGAACAAGCATTATGAAATTTCATGAGTCAACTGAAAAACATTTTCATAATTTAAATTATATGTCTGGGCAAACATAAATAAGGACTTAAAATGTGTTTCTCTGAAAACATTATCCCCGTTGCTGTCCATATTTAAATATTGGTGGTATACTTTTCTTGGTTTTTTAATCCATTTTAGTTTTTATGTTCTTGTAATGTTAGAAATAGCAATATTTATTCAAAACGTATTGTTAAAGCCAACATCTAGGGAAAAAAATTGGTAGATGACCCAAGAAAAAAAGACTTGGTGTCTCTGTGATGAAGGAGTTGGAATTTTTTAGAAAAAGAGTAGGTGAGACTGGGTTGAAAGGATTATATTAGTTGTCTGTGCTTCCTAACAAATCTGCATAAACTCAATGGCATGAAACAACACCAATTTACCATCTCATAGTTCCATAGGTCAGGAGGCTGGATACAGGTTGTCTGATCTTCTGCTCAGGATCTCATCAGGCTAAAATCAAGATGTTGACCTGAGCTATGATCTCATCTAAGGCTCAGGGTTCTCTTCCAGAAGACTTGGTTGTTGAGAAGATTCACTTCCTTGCAGTTGTCTGATAGGAGATCTTTAGTTCCCACGGGCTGACTACCAATGCCCTGCCATGCCTTCTCCACAATGTGGCAGTTTGCTTCTTTGGGGCCAGCAGAGGAGTCTCCTTTGATACGCATGAGGAGTCTTATATAAAGTAAGGTAGTGATGAGAGTGACCATGTCATCACCTTCTCAGGTCGTCCCTGTGCTCAAGGAGAAGGGATCATACAGGGCTTGTATAACTATGGGGGGAGGAATCTTGGTACTGTCTTAGAATTCTGCCTACCACAGAAGTAATTAGAAAAGTAAGATTTTACTGCTGATTATATTTACACAAAGTCATCATCACCACCATCATCATCGACTCAGATTTTGAAAACCAAGAAGATATGAGTGAATTCATGCAAAGTATAAAACTTTTAAATTCACTACTGAGGAAACGAACCTGAGAGCTTAAGTAACTTAACAAATGCTCATTTTGGAGTGGCTATACTGGAGCATAGGAATGCCACCTTCTCTCACGTGCCCCATACCCAGTTGTTCAGCTGCCCAAGAGATGTGCCTCCACAATCCAACATCTAGACTCATTGTTGGCAGGCTTCCATGTCACTTGTGAATGGATTGGAGCAGTATTCCCCAGTGTGGAATATGCTTCCTCTGGAACCCCTAGCATTGTTCTTTCTTCTTAGAGGTGAGAGATTCCAGATGTCAGACTTATTTTAGAAGGGCTGTCTCAGCATGTCCCAGACATTTCATCAAAGTGTCAGGCCCCTGACTCTTCTTAGAGTTTATTTCTATCCTCTGGAGGGCATCATCTTACAAGGTCTTCAGCGTACTTGCCATTTCTTGGTTATTAGTTCCAATTAACATCACTTATTGATACAGTGGTCCAATGTTTTATTTTGAGAAATGTCCAGGAAGTTCAGGTCCTTTCATAAAATATTAGGTCAGAGGGTAGGAGAGTTATCACTGCCCTGGAGCAAGACTCTAAATGTGTATTCTTCTCTGCTTAGTGTAAATGGAAAATTCTTCCTGATAGGATATTATTTTTATCTAATAAGATAGAAAAGAAAATATAAGCCACATCAAGGCACACCTTTTAATGTGCTCTAGCAAAGATGCCATATTAGGAACAGCACCTGCATGCAATTGGTGCTCAGTTGCTTGAGTTCAGGATAATCCACCGTCATCCTCTAGGATCCCATTGATTCAGGATGCCTTTGACTCAGAAAGTGGGTTATAACTATGAGGAAATAACTTAGTAAAGGAGTTTAACTTGTATTGTTTAGAGTAGGAAAAAATAAGTGGAACAGAGGAGAGATTCCAGAAATAGGCATGAATATATACGAGGATGGAATATGTGACAGAATTGGCATTCAATTCAGTGGGGGAGATAATGGGTATTTTTAGTAAATGGTAGTGAAACATCTGGATATTCATCTGAAAGAAAGTAGAATTTGACCCCTACTTTGTGCCACACATAAAAAATGTAGACGTATTAAAGACTTAAAGGTAAAATAAAGGGAAAACTTACGGGAAAAAAAGTCCCACCTGCAATCCTGGGTTGGGAGAACTCTTTCTAATCAAGACAGTACTCTTAGAAATAGCAAGAAAGATAAGACATATTTGACTATATTTATGGCAACCCATGCGTGACAAAAGAGACCATAACAAAGGTAGTCAAAAATTTGTAGACTTAGAAAAAAAAATCTGAAAAAGTATCTAACATTGATGAGGGTAAATATGTAACAAAAAGTGTTACAAATCAACATTAACTTGATAAAAAGATGGGCACAGGATATGAAGAGGCAGTTTAGAGGAGAACAAATCCAAGTGACCAAGAAACATATGAAAAGATGCTCAAATCCTAAATATCCATAGAAATGCTTATTAAGTCAACAATGTAATATCTCTGGCAGAATCGAAAAGTTTTGTAACCGCTGTTGCTGGTAAGGATGTGGGGCAAAGGCATCCTCATTCACTGATGGGAGAAATATGAATTATTACAGGCTTTGGATTTTGATAAAGTACTCTTAATTTTAATTAAACTAAATATAATTTTGAGTAAAATTAAAAACAAATATACCTGACATAGCAATCCCTCTGCTAGTGATTTATCCTATAGAATAAAATTTTAGTAAATAAAATACGTATTTACCCAACAAGCAAACCCTCTATTAGTAATTTATACCATAAACTGAAATAACCCCTAGTTCTACCCCTTGGTTTCATGTGTTCTATCTACTGGGAACACAGTACCACATACTGGTCATTGATTTAGAGTATATACTATGCCCCGGAGGATGGTGCCTCATTCTCATTGGGTGTCATCTCAAAGCTGGCACCTCAGCCGCCACTCGTATTGGCAACTGAGCATATATATGAGTGTTTCTCATGGTATCCTTGGTGGTGGTGAAAAAACCAGAGACAAAGAGGAGGTACAGTAACAGGAGGATGGCCAGAACTGCCAGACTGTAAGACATCAACCGTAAAATTGTGCAACATTAAGATTCTGGAAATGGCTGAACAAATTATGGTTAGTTCACACTGATATCATGCAACTATTAGAAATAACGAATTAGAGCTATACCTGTAGGCCTGGAGGGATGTCTCACAAGACGTGGCTGAAGGAGAAATGCATAGTTCAGAAAAGTGAGCATAAGCTTCATTTTGCAAAACAACTTTAGCCCTCGTTCTGTGTGTTTATGTATATATACATAATATATATATACACATAAGATTATATGAGCCCAGAGAAAACTACAGAACTGCTGAGTTGTTAACATGATTTGGGGATATAGTGTGCTGGGGTGGGAGTGGGAGGGTGATGGTAAGGGGAGGAATTAAAGCAGCATTAAAAAAATTCATAAGTATGCTGTAACAATAGTAATGATATTGTTAGAATGGTGGCATGAAGCAATTAATGTGCTCACAAAGGACCAGTATCCATGTATTAATTTGTCCTTTGGGATAATCTGAATGATGAATAGATTGATGCAGTCTCAGCTCTGCTTTTCTGATAGTAATATTCCTCAGAACTGTGCAGCAGTATTGAAAGTTAAACTTAATCATCTAGCTCTTGATCAAATTCAGGATCATATAATATACAGAGTAATTAAGGAAGTTAGCACCAATAGTAATTGATTTCTTCAGATATGAATGCTTGGTTTTAGTTTTAAAGGAAACTATTATTTCAAGTACCTGTATCACTATATATTTAATATTGTATATCCTTCTCTGTAAGGTTTTTCAGGGTCCTCCTAAGGCTGAAAGGGATCTTTAGATTCTTGTATACATGTGATATTGTCCCTTTCTTTTATGGCCCTTGTCAAAATGTGCTTTGCTATATAGTCATTTGTGTATTTATTTTATCTTCTCCACTAGATGTCAAGTTATTTTAGATGAAGGATTCATTTAAAAATTGAATTTATCAATTTTATCTCAGGGTACACTTATTTATATATAATAAGCAATTTATCCATAAGTATTAATAACAAAATTTGATGGCTTAAAACTGCATGATCTGAATAGAACATTTTTAAATGAGTAAGGATGGTATTTTTCAACAAAAACCATTGTGCTTCTGTTTTTCAGATCTTGATAAAGTGTGTAGTGGTTTTGCAAGGACTGCCAAATATCACCTACTCAAAGAAACATACTGCAAGTTTTGAAAGTGTACAGCACATGATAGCTTGTTGTATCTTCTACATAACAAAGGTATACTCTTTGTCTGGTGTCATAAAACTTAGGAGCACTAATGATTTAGGAAGTTAAGCTACTTTTACTCACAATAATTAGAATACTTTAAAAAATAGTACTCTCAGAGCATTTTAGATCAAAGGTAACCCTTGCAGGCCATTTGGTAAATCCTTGAGGGAGTGTCTGAGGCCAGGAGAGGGGGGTGGAAAGAGGGCATTTTATGGGATGTCACTCATTTTAGAAACAAGAAAGAACCAAGAGACTAGAAGCAGAGAGGCAGGCTTATTTATCCTCATTGCTTGGCTCAGAGACCAGCATTGTGTGTTGAAGAAAGGGCTTTGGTTGACTGAATCCAGTGAATCTCCTTAAAGAAGGGACCCATCTGCCTGCCTGTTTCATGTAGCCCTCACAGAACCTTTCTGATTTGTTAGGGATCTGGAAGAATACTGCATGGGTGGGATGATTTGATCCATCACTTAAGTTGGGACTTAAGTTTGCTTCTGTGGAGGTCTGGCAACATCTGGCAACAGAGGCCTCTACTCTCTACTTTAGCAAAGAGGTCATGATTTGCTGGCAATTCATGCCTGACCCCAGGAGCAGAAAATCACACTCCTTCCATCACTCACTGGTTTGCCACTGTTGGAGAGACCTCTCTGACCTGGTCTGTGTAGATGCTGAGGGAGAATTTGCAGGAAGAGAAAAGCAATAACTCACTAAAAGGAACTCAGAACCCCAAGGGGAAAGAGCAGGCCAAACACTAGAATAATTGTGTTATTTAGAACAGATCAGAGATAACTTAATAAAAAAAGAAAAAGAGAAAGAAAAATTTGAAGACAACTAGATGCAATTAGATGATCAAAACAAAAAACAAATCTTCCAAATTTAAACAAATTTAATTTTTTTCTTCCAGTTTTATTGAGATATAGTTGACATACTGCACTGTATAAGTTTAAGGTATAAAGCATAATGACTTGATTTACATACATCATGAAGTGATTATTACAGTAAGTTTAGTAAATATGTATCATCTCATATAGATATAAAACTAAAGATACAGAAAATTTTTTTCTTGTGATAAGAACTCTGATTTACTCCCATAACAACTTTCATATATAACAAATTTAATTTTTGTTTAAAAAATTAAACAGACGATGATTATGATACTTCTTGAGTCAAATCTGGAAGCCCAAGAAATACGTGACAATGTAGAACAGAATTACCTAGAGATAAGTTCAGAAGAGTGATCCACAAGTCATAACATGGAGTAAAAGGAGTCTGGAGGGAGAAAACAAGTAAATGAAGACATAATCGTCTTTCTGAGTCTCAGGCAGGATTTATAAGAACATATACGTAGACACACGTTCGTGAAATTCCTGAAGTCCAAGGATAAGGACAAATTTTAAAGTTTTGAGACCAAAAAACAGGTTATTTGCAATGGGAAGAGAATCAATTAGCTGCAGACTTTTTATCAGCAACACTGAAAGTTAAAATCTTGGAGCAACATTTGTAGAATCCTGAGGGAAAAAGACTAAGTTCCAAAAATTAATAACCAGAAAAGATATCATTCGTCAGGGCAAAATAAACATTTTCAAAAGTGCAGGCATTTAAAAAATATTCTGTCCCATGTACTTATCTGAGGAAAACACTTGAGGAAATACTTTATCAAATGACAATTGCTTTGGAACAGAAATCCCAAGAGAGGGAAAGACAAGAGGGAGAGGAATAATAGGAGCAATGAATCTTGCAATGTATGTGTTATTAAAATTAAATAGATAATAATGATGTGACTCGGACTCTGTAATATAAATGCTAAGTAGGGATTCTTGAAATAGAAGAGTCATCCTTGAAAGAAAAACTTATTAATAGCCTAGAATTAAAGCTTCTATCCTGTTTGGGGTCAAGGGAGGGGTAAGCTTGATTGTATGTTAAAATGCATTGTATAATATTATTTTCTTTTGATGGAATGTATATATATTTAAGGATGACTCAGGAATATGTAGGCATGAGCTGAAATTTAAAACACAGTAGGACTTCTAAATTGACAGGAAGGAAAAATGAACAGAGGAATGAGCGAGGAAAGGAACAGCAAAAAAAAAAAAAAAAGAAAAGAAAAGATAAATGAACTTATGTATAAAACAGAAACAGACTCACAGACATAGAAAACAAACTTATGGTTACCGGGGGGAAGTGGGTGGGAAGGGGTAAACTGGGAGTTTGAGATTTGCAGATACTGACTGGTATATACAAAATGGATAAAGAAATTTATACTCTATAGCACAGGGAACTATATTCAATATCTTGTAGTAGCTTATGGTGAAAAAGAATATGAAAATGAGTATGTGTCTATTCATGTATGGCTGACGCATTGTGCTGTACACCAGAACTGACACAACATTGTAAACTGACTGTACTTCAATTAAAAAAAAAAAAAAGAAAAAAGAGATTGAAAAAAAAAGTGACAGAGATGAAAAATGATTAGTTTGGCAAAAGTAAGAAGAAAACGAAAGAGACCATATTTAAGATGGAAGGAATAAAATTAAGTATATTAATTACCTCACTACGTGTGAATGAACTCAGAAGGGAGAGGCTGTCAGATGGGCTGAAAAGTCAGATTCAAATGCATGTTATTTCAAGAAACACTTGTAAAACCAAGTAACAAGCAAAGGTTGAAAAGTAAATGGATAGACAAAGGTATTGGAAAAATGTAAACAAAAATAAAGGAGAGGTTGCCACTTTTCATATCTGAAAAAGCAGAATTCAGGGCCCAGAACATTAATCAGGACAAAGAAACAAAGAGGGGCGTTAGGTAGTGCTCTTCCAGTCTGTTGTGTCTGGTCACCCTTTTCTGCTCCTGCATGGCATCTGGTCACTTTCTGTCTCATTGACTGTCAAGGAACAAAGGTCATGTTTGAATTAAAACAAAACTTGAACTTTTTACAACAGCAAATTAAAGGAGAAAAGCAATTAGATTATCTTTGATAACACTTAGCAACCCTTCCTAATAAAATTTCTGAATAGGTTAGGATGGAAGGAGCTATTGCATAATGTTAAAGACATTTACCAAAAATTTTCAGCAAATATCATACTGAATGGCAAAGTTCTGAAGCCATTTCCTTAAAAATCAGACATAGGAGATGCTAACTCTTAATAATGTGATTCATTATTTGTAGATTCTATCTCATGCAATAGATAAGGATATGAAACAATTTTGTAATATTAGAAAATAAATATATAAATTGTCTGTAGTTGTAGAGGTCTCAAAAACCCATGAGAATCTAGTAAAAAATAACTAGAATTAAAAAGAATTTATGGTGTAAGAATTTATAAAGTGGTTTAAGAATTTATAAAGATATGTAAGACACAAACTGGTAGGTTGAACTTTTGGGTTTTTTGTTATTTTTATTTTTAATACTGGCAAGTAGCCAGTTAGAAGTGGAGAGAGGAAAATATACCAGTTAGAGTACAAAATATTTTAAACTTAACAAAATGTTAAAGAACCTGAATAAAAGAAATGTGAGATCTTACCAAAGGACACAAAATAAGATGTGAACATATGAAAGGCCACACTGAGTTCCTGAACAGGATGACTTACTGTCATAGAAATATAAATGTTTCCTCAAATAGTATTTACATGCAATGTGGTTTTAATTAGAATCCCCGTGGGGTTCCTCTGAAACTGATTAGAATTATTTAAAAGTTCTCAATAGCTATTAAAATTTACCATAAGGCCACTTCAGTAAAAATGGTCTTAACAGAGTAATGGGCAAATAGTTCAGTGGAATAGAATAGAGATTCCAGGAAAAGCCAGCCCCAGGTTTATAAGAAGAACTTAATATAAGACAAAGGTGGCATTTAGCATCATTGAGAAATCAATAATTTATTAATAAAAGGTGCTGATAGAACTGACTTTTCATCTGAAAATAAAGAAAGCCAGAGCCCTATCTTGTACCATAAACAAAATAAAGTCCAGATGAATTTGAGGATATTTTGATGGCCTTGAAATCAGGGGAGACTTTTCTCAGCAGGGTACAAAATTCAAAAGGTACATGGAAAAAAAAAGACAGATAAACAGATTACATAATAATTAAAAAATACTTTTTATGGCAAGACACTATGTATAAGCAAAGCTTAAAGGCAATTATTTTTTTTAAATATGACAGATATGGAATTACTAACATTGATTTCCCCAGGCAGTAATCAATGGGAAAATAGGAAATAATTTCAGTTTGGGAAAAGAAGAATCAGATTTATTTTTAATTATGGAGGCTATGATTAACTATTTCAGTCACCTTAAAAAGCAGGGCAGTGAACAAGTACCAGATGATGATTGGCCATGTAATGAGGTCAGAGAGAAGTCATTCAAGGGTTTCAAACCTGGGAAGGACTTAATGAGATTTGCATTTTAGAAAAAAGAAATTATTCTGGTTGCACAACAGCTAATAACTAGAGGGGGATAAGACCTGAGGCAGGAAATGAGTTAGAAGGTGAGAGATGATAAACTAAACTAGTGAGGAAAAGTGGAAGATAGAATTGAAAGGATTCAAGAGTTATTTATGATAGAATTGAGAGTCTGGAAACATGCTGCATATGAGGGGATAAGGGAGGGAGAGGGAAGAGCCCACAGCAGTCCAGCTATCTGGGCAGGAGGATGAATACACTGCAATTTGTTGAACCCTGAGTGGGAAAGGGGGAAAAGATAATGTTTTGAATATATTGAATTTGGGGACCTATAGGATGTCCAAAGAGGTGGACATTATATATTTGGACCTGTAGGCTTGAGGTTCAGGAATGGCCAAATATATATAAAGACGAAGGAGTCATTAGTATGTGGACTCCATTGAAGCAACAGAAAATAGATGATTTCACCTGGGGATAGTGTGTAGACTAAGAAAAGAAGAGAATTTTCTAAGAATCTCAAGTGTGCTATTGGTCCAAGGGTCCAGTCCTGCTTCCATTAGGCAAGAGGAAGAATTGAAAAGGTGATCAGTCCAAAGCTTTTTGTTATCCCCACCCCTCCCCAGCCTTGAAAATCTTTCCGATACTGTTAGCTCTGTCACTGTCACATGGTGTAACTGTTGGAAGCACGGGTCCCATACAGTCCAAAGGACCTCCTTTCCACTCCCACTGCTCCATCACACACACATTAATTAGTGTAATGCTGGGCTAAAAGTGCACCTTCCAGGATCACTTTTCTTTACAGCATATTCATCTGCTTGACCTCTCCTACCTCTCCACCCCTCCCATCAATGAGTATCTCCAGGACAGGAAACAGGTTACACTGTCTTTCCAGGTTATACTCTCTTTCTAGGACAACTGCTCGCTTTACATTTCAGTAGCTATTAGTGGCTATTGCAAGCAGTCGACTGGAGTAAAATGCACAGCCTGAAAGTTGGGATTTAAGTTTTATTTGGTGGACTTTCTGAAGACTCGAGCCCAGGAAGCAGTGTCTCAGATTGCTGTGAGACTGTTCTACCCAGGCAAGAGGGAAACCAGGATATATAGGAGTTTTTGCAAGAAAGACCAGGCAGTTGGAACAACAAAAGATGACTGTTAATTAAAGAAAACCAGATATCTCAAGTTAAGGAGTTTAGTCCTTTTCTATGTCTGGGAAGGTGCAAAGGTCTGGGCTCATTGAAATCATTCCTTTGCTATGCATCTAGCTATCTAGGGCCAGTATCCTGTTTTTTCATACCTTGAATTCCCTTGGGGCACCATTAAAGGGTGGTTGCAGAGACGGGCTGCCTGCTTGTCTGCATCCTGAGTTTTCTCCACTCACTGCTTGGGGTGGCCATAGTGGCTGATGACTTGATGGCCACAGCATCCTTTGTTTACTGATATGGCTGGCAGTATTTTTCATTCACACAGCGAATCTTTCATAACAAAGAAATCTTTTCCAAGGCAGCTTGTTGCTTGTAACTTGCCAATAACAACTTCTCCTGATAAAACCCAACTAACCAACCAACCAACCAGCCAAAACACCAAGTCTACTTATCCAGGCGCTCCATATTTGACTACTACTGGGGAGGAGACAGGAGAGGGGAGAGATAGGGATACAGGAGAGGAGGGGTGACCTCTAGAGCAAGATCCCTGAGAAGGGAGGTGGCAGTGGGAACCCAACACATGTGGGACTATCCTGGACAGGAGATTGGCCTCTCCCCTCCCACAGGAGGAGGATGGTTGTCATTACAGGTGACTGTGTAGATAGGTTTATGGGCAGCAGAGGAGCCAGTTGCCCTACATTCCTCTGTGGAAAGGAAGCAGGGTCATTTGCTGAGAGTGAGGACGTGGAGAGTAGGGGTGGGTTTCAGAGATTTGAGATTTGTAGCAGCCCCTGTGGAAACTGGGAGAGAGTGCTGACCCAGAATAAATGGGGTTTCCAACGAGCGACTGGGGCCCAGTGGAGGTTGAAGTCCTCCACTGAATTCCCATGCCTCCTCTCTTAGCCTCATGTGATTTTTCTCCCACAGCAGCTGGGGGACGGCTCTGTGTTTCTTGATGTGCCACCCATGACTCCCAGTCCCTTCTCCCCAACTGAGGAATCATTTTGAGATCCAACTGACATTATTGTAGAAATAACCCTGAATGTTCTGGACTTTTTTTTTTTTAAGTAAAGTATATATTAATGTCAGGATTTTGATACTAGAGCTAGTTCTGTCCCAAACTGATACACTGAGAATTGTCATTTCAGAAGCTTCCTTCAGCCTGACCAACAGACACAGAAGACTGGACTAGTCCTGAATCCCAGACTTGAGGCATTCATTTGATGTAAACATATTTTTATATAGATTTTCCCCTAGGACATGTAAAGTCTAATTAATCAAAGGCCCTGTTTCTTTTCTTTGTTCTGTTTTAAAAATGGGTAATCTCTCAAGATGGTTCAGTCTTTTTTCTTTAAGTAGCAGTATTTTTTCTGAAAGTTGCCAGAATTGCAAATAAAGTGCAGGTTTTTGAGACCTGTCATCTTAAGAGTTTCATTATTTTCACATTGTTAAAAAAATTATTGTGCTAAACATCTGGCATATTTTAAAATTTTCTGTTCACCAGTTATATGTGAAATAGAATGGGTTCTTTATTTTTCTTTTGATTGGAAAATTTGTTGTCATTTAGTATTTTCCACTGGCACATTAAAACAAGGGGAGGAGATTGCATATTTCTCTGTACACCAAATATGTTGGAAAGCAAAGGTGAATGGAAAGCAAACATTAGCTCATTTGTTTCCTACTAACAAAGCTCACTCCCTCTCATGTCAATTTTATAATGAGACTGGACTCTCTTGCTTGGCATTCAAGGCCCTGCTTGACCTAACTCCATCTACCTGTTAAATTTTATTTCACTGTTTCCCTTCCCACATTCTGTCAGCATCAGTTTAACACCATCGTCCTGGTCCAGTAAATACTTCCAGTTCTTAGCATTTGCATTAGGAAGGTCTTACGAGGTTTTTTTGTTTGTTTGTTTGTTTTTGTCTTATCAGGATTAGGCAGCCATTCACTATTTTCAGCCACCTTATATATCCTTTCCCTGCTTGGGAAGTAACTGTCATTACTTAAATGCTGACTTACTCAACAGAATACATTTGCAGATAACAAGTTCATACAAACTTATTTATACACTAAGAGTATTTCCTTATGGGATTCACAGTGAATGTGTCCCTGTCATGTGATCTTTCACCAGAGAAGAGTCTATGCAAATCAGATTGCTGGCCAGGGAAGCTTTCCCAGAGTAATGCTAGAGCCCAGGTTTTTATGACCAGGTAAAGCTACATAAATAAGGTGAGAAAGCTGTTCTGGGAAATGCCTCAGCTGTAGGAAGACATGAAGTCCTGACACTACGGTGAGTGTCAGAATTTATACTTGGCTCAATATTTTGTAGATGTAAAGAACAAGGAGATGAATAGTGGAAGATAATGCTAGGGAGGTAGGTAAGGGCCAGGCTAGAGAAGGCCAGGGGACAATTAGTAACAAGAAATGTGGACAAGAGTGGCAGAGTGGGCCTCTTCTCTTCCTAAGATTATAGTGCATGCTTTCCTTAGGGCTCATGGAGAATGTGCCAAAACAGCTGATTTCTAGTCCAGTTCACTACCAGAGTGTCTTGTAAATCGTTTACTGATATAAATGCCCCCATAAAACATCAATGAGGTCAGTAATTGTGCCATTTCACATAGAAGACAACCCAAAACAAGAAGCGATGGTTCTGTGGTCTTTAAGAATGATTTTGTTTTAACATGGGTCTTTAAAGTGGAAATAGTTTCTTAATAGTTAACATACTATATACCAAAAGATGTGTGATTGTATGTCCCAAAGATAGGGAGAATTCATTACTGATGAGATTCCTGGGTTTTTTTTTTTTTTTTGTCCTTTATTTAAAATAGTGGAATCATGCAGTTTTAATTCTAGGGAAATAAGATCTGGAGGTAAACTTACAGTTTCCTTAACAAAAACAGGGGAGTTATTTAGACCCAAAACATTAATAAGACTTTTGAATTTATGTAAGATGATATATGACACTTGAAAATAAAGATAATAAGTATTTCAAATTAGGTTCTGCGTTCATGGAAGGAATATGACCTGGCAGTAATGATTATAAATTATGGAAAAAAGATGTTGGACGTCACATCACGGTGCAAATCTCTATTTGGTGTTACTGACCAAGAAGAAATGCATGAGGAGGTAATTGTTCTTTGTTTCTTGTCTTTAAATGTATATTTAGTTGAGTCTTTAAGATGTCATGTAGTATTAGTAAACATGTTAGAAAACTGATCAGATTTTAATTTGTCATATTTACATAAAAGTAATATGCAGTAAAGAGCTTCTTCCCCCCCCCTTCTAATTATTATCAAGAAAATGAAAAGGTAGCCATGCTAGAATACTGAATAGTCTCCTGTCACTAGTACTGATCATCAGTTAGGTGTTATTAAAGAGCTTCCTATACCCAGTTGGATATTGGACTAAAAGCTCTCTGAAGCCTCCCCCAACTTGAGGATTTTATCATTCTGGGTGGGTCATTGAAAGCAGTAAATACATGTCAGAGTTCAAAACAGATTACCAAACTCACTGTGACACTTAAATAGTCTTCTTTATGAGACTGCTAATGTTTGAGACTACTTCTTAATATCTGCTTCCCAAGAATGGATCTTGCTAGAACTTATTTTATTGCCTTTTCTTGAAACTATGTAGTTAAATGATTTTGTAGATCAAATTTTGAAATGTTGCTTAGTTTATCAGGTTTCTGAGATGCACCAGGTATCACTTGAAGCCCCTTCAGTGACTGGGATGGGGGTAAGGGACTGTTATCCCCAAGCCTGTGTCTGTTGGAGTAACTCTATTTCTCTCTCTATTATATGTTGAGAAACCTTAAAAAAAAAAAAAAACCCTACTGTTTCATAGGATTAATTTTTTACCCATAATACTTTTTTGGGGGAGGGGGCAGTTTGCTTTGTCTAGAGAAAGTTTTGATTAAGCTGGAAGTAATCTGAAGCTTTTTTTCCCCACCAAATGTCTGCTCTCAAGAGTCCGTCAACCAGCCCCTTTATGTCACCCAGGCCTTAACTCAGGACCCTGTCCCTTCACATCATTGTAGGATAGGACCCCCTGCCTCTTGGAGCCTCTAGTCCAGCAGAAGGTTGTGATACTTCCTTCCAACTAACACTGTAGGGACTGAGAAGCTAATACCTAATTTATAGGAGTCAGAAATCATTGTAGCCACTCAAGGTCCCTCTAAGCCTAAACAGGGTTGGGAAGTTTATTGTTTGGAGAACAGGAGACATTAACGAGTCCATTCTCAGGCTCAGATAGGTGAAAACACGGTGAGGAGCCTGAGCGTAGATCTGCCAGTTCTTAATCCACTAATTACTGATCCTGTTACATTCAATGAAAGGCAGAGCAGCAAAAGCAATTATCTTAGTAATAAAGAAGCTCCTTCTGGGGAATAAAGAAAGAAAAAAAAAAAGAAAAAGGAAAAAGAGATACATTTCTGAGAGCATTTTCTTCTTAGGATTTTTAGAGACAGACCTTCAGCTGCTCTTAGAAAGGTGTGTGTATTGAGCGGTGGGAGGCCAGCTGGTTAGGGGAGTAGAAGTTACTGCGAGAAGGGGAGATGTAAGAGAAGAAGTATTTTGGGCCACCTCCATAAAACACTTAGTACTGGGTCTGGCATTTAGTTAGAATACAATGACACTATTAATTATTAATTCATATCATTTAATCATGTAGATCATAGTTTGGTCTACCAAGTAAGAAAGTATGAAAACATAATTTTAAAGAAAGTTACTTGAAAATGACAATTCTTGAAACAGGTTGAAGTACATTCTAACATTTAACCAATGTTTCTAGGGTTCTTCTAAGAAGTCTTCCAAGACTAAGAAGCCACAGCAGTTATTATTACCTGAAAAAATAAATGAACAGCTGGTTTTATTGGAGACACACCTACTGAAACTGACAAAGCAATGTAGTCTTTTTTTTTTCTTTCTGTATAGTTCTATTTATCGTTTTTTTTTTAAATAAGAAAATACTTTATTAAAAAGATTAGGATGAGATTAGCATTTGGTAAATCCTTTAAGGTTTATGCAGTGTTTTTATGTCATTAATCCTAACAGTGCTCTGTTAATACGGGATTGCTAACTACCTTTTACAGATGTGGCTTGTAAAGATTAAGTGATTTATTTAGGATTACATGGCTGGCTTGGATTTGAGCCTAAATCTTCTTATTCTAAAGGAGGGTTTCTCAGCCTCAACACTATTGCCAATTTGGGCCAGATAATTCTTTGTTGTCAAGGACTGTCCTAGGCATTATAGGTGTTGAGTAGCCTCTGTCCCTGGCCTCTGTCCAGAGACACATAGCATAGCACACCATGCTCCCAGCTGTGACAACCAACTAGGAGGCAAGTGTTGCCAAATGTATTGGGGAAGGGAGACACAAAATGAGAACCATTGCTCTAAAGGCAAAAATGTAACTGAGAAGTAAAGGGATAACATGAGGGCTGTTAATATGTGAGTATTACTTATTTTCATTTTATTAACCCCCACCCCTGACATTTTGCTAAGAAGTACAATGTAATGTTACTAGCTAAACAGATTCAAGATTCAAGAACAAAACAATAATAAAAATCATAGTTTTACACAGTGCTTTCTGGGTGCTGGGAGCTATTTTAAGTGTTTTATATATATTAAAACTGATATAACCTTTATATAACAACCATATGAAAAAGGTACTATTATTATCCACATTTTAGAGATGAGAAAACAGAGACACAGAGAAGCTGAGTAACTTCCAAAGTTTCATAACTAAAAAGTGTCAGGGTTAGAAGTTGAATGCAGGAAGCCTGGCTCCAGTGGTTGTATTGTTCGTTATTCTATACTTTACTGTCTTTTAAAGATAATTTTACAAAATGGAGTTAATATAATAAGTAGCGTTTTGAGTCTGTTATTTGCTGATACACCATACCTGTTGAATAAGAAAGACTCATGCCTTGGAAATTCTTTCCTTATTTGGTGGTGGACTTCTTGGCTTTTGGGAGGGAAATGAAAAAAAAAATAATTGATACTACTAGATTTTTTAATGTCTAAAAATATGATATAATTGATACTGTAAGGCCCATAATTTAGAACGTATACTTGAGTATTTTCCTACTTTTCATTCCCACCAAAGAATTTTCATTTTTGGTTATTGATACTAAACAGGACCTACAACTTACGAATTCTTTTTAACTCTAGATGTTGCAGCTGAACTCTCAGGAGCAGAGGACCCTATATTTCTTTACCCTATAGTTTTAAATTGGTCGGTCAGAGGTGCTATGAAGGAAGGTAAGTGACCCAAGTGTATATATGCTGTTCACTTGACTGACTGTTGAAGGTCCTTTGTTGTGTGGATTCTCAAAAATGAGTAATCTGAAAAGCAGGTTAATAAACTTACCTGTTGGAGCAAAATGACTGTTAGTAGTAGTAATCTTTCAGCGCCCATAACCAAGTGTGTTGGTGACTACATATGAACCTCCTTGTTTTCACAGTTATGAAATTTAAGCAGAGACCTAGATTCTTGGAATTCTTTACACAAGTTATGCTAAAATGTATGAATGATGAAAGGTTTCAACTTATGGTGGAGATAGCAAATCCTGTCTGTGACTTCTTGAAAAGGTACTTGTAATATCTTGTAATATCTGTTTTACTAGTACTAACAACTTTGAAAAGTGAGTAAAATTGTTCCTTAAAGATATATAAGGTGGATGAAAAAGAGAATGGGGTATATGCAGTTAAAACAGCCATCTGGGAGATAGTGAGGTTTTATGTTTGTGTGTAAGTAAATAAATAAACAAATAAAAATAAATTATTTGTACAACTGGAATTAAGGAGTAAAAATAGAGTATTTGCATATTCATAGCAGGAAATAAATTAGGCCTTTTGCTGTTGAGTTAAGTTGGATGATAGCATCTCTAGGCCAAAGCATCTCTCTCACAGACTTTTGGGTCCATTTATTTATTTAATTTTTTTCTTCCAGTTTTATTGAGATATAATTGACACACAACACTGTAGAAGTTTTAAGGTGTACGACATAATGATCTGACTTACATAAATCATGAAATGATTTCCACAGTGAGTTTAGTGAACATCTATCATCTCATATAGATACAACATTCAAGAAGTTAAAAAAATTTTTTTTTCTTCCTTGTGATGACAACTCTTTAAGATTTACTCTTTTTAAAAAAATATGTTTAGGGTTACTTCTTTAAAAAATTTAGTTTAATCTTTTTGTTTGTTTTTGAGGGGGAGGTAATTAGGTTTACTTATTTGCTTATTTTAACAGAGGTACTGGGGATTGAACCCAGGACCTTATGCCTGGTAAGCACGCATGCTAACACTGAGCTATTAAGCTCCCCCCTAAGATTTACTCTTTTAACAACTTTCATTTATAACGTACAGCTGTGTTAATTATTTTTATCATGTTGTCCATTACCTCTCTAGTTCTTATTTATCTTGTAACTGGGAGTTTGTGCCTTTTGACTACCTTCATATAACTCCCCCTCCCTCCAACCCTGTCTCAGGTAGTCACAAATCTGATCTCTCTCTTTTTTTTTTTTTTTTTATGAGTTTGTTTGTTTTTCGAGTATAATTGACCTGCAACACTATGTTAGTTCCTGGTACACAACATTGTGATTCAGTATTTCTATACATTTCGAAATGATCACCATGATAAGTCTAGTGTGATTTGTCACCGTACAAAGATACTACGTATTTATTGACTATTTCTCACACTGTACATTTTATACCTATGACTCATTTATTTTGTAACTGAAAGTTTGCACCTCTTAATCTCCCTCACCCACTTCTCTCCTCCCTTTATCCCCCTCCTCTCTGGCAACCACCTGTTCGTTCTTTGTGTCTATGACTGGTTGGTTGTTCATTTGTTTCGTTTTTTAGAATCCACATGTAAGTGAAATCATATATGTCTCTGTTTCTCTGATTTATTTCAGTTAGCATAATACCCTCTAGGTCCAACCATGTTGTCACAAATGGCAAGATTTCATTCTTTTTTTATGGCTGAATAATTTTCCATTTGTGTGTATGTGTGTGTGTGTGTGTGTGTATACATACATATATATATACACACACATATATATGAATATACATCATATCTTCTTTATTCATCTATAGATGAGTACTTAGGTTGCTTCCATAATTTGGCCATTCTAAGTAATGCTGCAATGAATACAGGGGTGCACGTATCTTTTCAGATCAGTGTTTTCATTTCTTTGAATAAATACCCAGAAGTGGAATTGCTGGATTGTATAGTAGTTCTGTTTTTAATTTTTTTTTGGAAACTTCATTCTGTTTTCCATGGGGACTGCACCAGTTTACACTCCCACCAACATTGTACAGGTGTTCCCTTTTCTCCACATCTTCACCAACACTTTTTATCTGTTTTCTTGATGATAGTCATTCTGACCAGTGTGAGCTGATATCTCATTGTGGTTTTGATTTGTATCTGTCTAGTGATTAGTGATGGTGAGCATCTTGTGACCATCGGTCATCTGTATATATTTTTTTAAAAAATGACTTTTCAGGTCCTCTGCCCATTTTTAAATTAGGTTGGTTTTTTTTTTTTTTGATGTTGAATTGTATGAGTTCTTTGAATATTAACTTCTTACCAGATACATCGTTTGCAAGTATCTTCTCGCATTCAGTAAGTGACGTTTTTGTTTTGTTGATAGTTTCCTTCACTGTGTAAATGCTTTTAGTTTGATGTAGTTTCATTTGTTTATTTTTGCTTTTGTTTCCCTTGCCAGAAGAGACATATCCAAAAAATACTGCTGAGATCGATGTCAAAGAGCATATTGCCCATGTTGTCTTTTAGAGGTTTTATGGTTTCAGGTCTTACATTTAAGTCTTTATGCCATTTTGAGTTTATTTTTATAGATGATATGGTTTTGGGGTCCATTTTTGTCCATTTACCATGCTTTTCTAGTTCCTCTGCATTAGTTAGCAAAGCCATTCCTTGGGGTTCCCATTTGTATATGTGAATGGAGAGTTCCTCAAACAGAATTAGTAAAACTTAAGATTATCCCTCTTATTCTGTAAGCCTGAATGGCTCTCTTTGCCCCCAAAGAAAATTATTGTGTTTCATGCCAGTTATGAGAGACGCCAAGTGAATTCAGCTTTTCTTCCAACAACTGGGCTTCAATTTGACCACTGAGCATAGGTCTATCTCATTCTAGGAAAAGAAAACATCAATAACACAAGGTCTATTTTAAAAATGGCAGCAGAAGAGAAACATTCTCGTAAGAGTCTACAGGAAAATATTCTTTACAAAATAGACACTTCATAATATTAGAACTAAATCTTGGAACATATGTCCTTCATATTTTCAAAAGATAAAAGAGGAAACTGCTTCTATTAAAAGAAGCAGGCTATGGTAATGGAAGAACAGACCAGAATTAGAAAGTCCCACTAAATTAAAAAAAAAACCATAGCCAAAATGAGATATTGGAAGTTGTAAATAATATTCTTAATACCAAAGAAAATCAGGAGACACTTTTAGTGTGCAATAAAGTTTGGAGGACTGGCCATGGAGGTCTAATCAGAGAATAACAGATATTCTGAAAGAGGAAAGCAGAATAAATGGTTTAGACCAGAAGTACAATAAAAGATGTGAGTTTGGAGATTGAGCAGTATAACTGAGTTCAAAACAAAGGTAATGATTTGTATTTTAAGGCTGAGCAGATGTTTTAGGATGTTCTCCAAGTCAGGGGATATAGAGGAGAGGCAGATACAACACCTTGATTTCTACTTTGATAATAATATCTGTTTTCTTTTTATGTTCGCATGTTTAACATTTTTGCACAAAGAAATTTTTCTCATACTGCAACAGACAAATATGCAGCAGTATTTTTCTTCCAGTTTTATAGTTTCATGGTTTAGATTTAATGTTTTAATCCATATGGAATTTATTTTGGTATAGGGATTTAGATTAAACTTTAGGGTTTTTTTCCCCCTAAAATTTTAAATTAATTGTCCTGGTAATATTTAAAGAGTAGTCTCTTTGTTACTTACTTTTTAATGCCACATTTTCACATTGGTGATTCTACTAATAATGCTTACAAATCACAATGAAGATACTTCATAAGTTTTCATGTTCTATATAACAAAAAAATCAAAGTATATGGAAATAACTGCTGAAAAGACAAGGCTAATTTGACAGAAACATAGTAACATTGAGAGTTTAATGTGCTACTTTAAAAAAGACCGAAATAAAAAAGACATGGAAAATGTACATAACTAGTTTAATATATATAGCCAGTTGAGATTAAAAGCCCTTTAAAGTACTTATTAAATTAAAAAAAGTAATATTTAAGCTGCAAAATGTAACTCAATAAATCACTTAGACTAAAATTTGTTAAGACCACATTTTCTTACAGTACAATAAAACTGAAATTTTATAACAAAATTAATTACTGGCATATATAATTATTGGCATATATAATTATATAACAATAAATTACTGGCATATATAATTCAATATAATAATAATATGTAATGAAATAAATCTAACTAAAAGTATAGAGCCTTTTGAAAATTACGCTGAGAAGCCCAAATGTCAAATGTACTCAAAGCAGCAGTTAAAGACAAATTTTTAGCTTTAGAAGCTTCTGTTACTAAATGAAAAGATAAATAAATGAACTTTTATTGGAATCAAGAAATTGGAAAAATAAATAACTCTAAGAAAACAAAGAAAATAAAAGCAAAAGTTGAAATTAATCAATTATAAGTTGATTTTAAAATAGTCCAGTTGAAAACTGCTAGGGTTAGTTTTTTGAAGATATGAATAAATTAGATAATTTTCTGGTTAGCAAAATAAGAAAAAGTGAAATGTAAGTAATCCAAAGAGAAAATAGTCATAAATTTGAAGTTGTTAAACAAACTTTGATAACAGTATACATAATTTAATATGAATAAATTTGAAAATCTAATTGAAAGTGATGATTTTCTAGAAAAATTTAAGTTATAAGAATTTATTGAAGTAGTAAAAAATTTGGTTAGCTCAAATAATTTTGGGGCTAGTTCTTTCATATTTTAAATGAACAAATAATTTTTGTCTTACAAAGAGCTACTTCAGAGCATGTTTATAAAGTTTCCTAGTAAATTTATCACAGCAGGCTTTGATAATAGTTTTATAAAGAGAGAATAAAAAATATAGAAAATTATGGGTCAACCTTATTTAGCAGTATATAGAGTCAAAATAAAACACTAACTTATAAATTTAGCAGTAAAAATGTAGATTTTGTTCTTAATATAAATGTAGTAGGAAATCTGTAAACATAATTATCACTGGTAGTCAAAGAATTTTCTATAGATGCTAAAAAGTCATGTGGTGAAGTTCAGCAACAATTCTCAGCAAATTAGGATTAGAAGAATATTTACTGTTAAAATAAGCAAAGAAACCTATTACTCCTCTGTCATTTATAATTGTTCTGAAAGTTCTTGCCAGTGTGTTAAAATAAGAAATAGAAATTAGGATTACAATTCATACGATTATCACACAATAGTGACACTCAAAAGTGTTTGTCAAATGAATTCCATAGTGAAGTACTCTGAAAATGGAGATGAAATGAGTGATATCTGCAAATAATTATTTTTTTAGCTTAACAAGTTAACTTGAAAACTATCAGAACTAATAATAGAATTCCATAGGATGGCTAGATGCAAAATCAGTGCTTTGTTATTATCAACTAGAAAGTATAATGGAAAAATGATCCTATTTCTATGAAGTACAGGATTAAATTTATCAGGAATTGTGAGGGGACTTAGGCTAATATAAAGAAGACCAAACATCTTTACTAAGAGATATAAAAAAAAAAAACTTGAGTAAAAGAAGAGACAGTACATTACTTGAGCAGATGGAATATTATAAAGATTTCAGTTATTCTCAAATTAATTTGTTGGTTTAATGCAATCCCAGTCAGATTAGTTTGTATGGAATGGGTTAGAATGATGAAAAATATTTGAAAAATAAAAAAGCACAAAAGGAGAGGCTTGTGGTATCAGATAAAGTACAACAGAGTTGCATTTGTGAAATAATAGGCAGACGGCCATTGGAACTCAATGTTTTGTATCAGAAATAGGCACTGATATAAGTAACCAAAATGATGAATAAGACATGAAATCAAAGATTAATAAGACTGATTATATAAAATTTTAGAAATACTATTTTTTTTATAACACACCGTAAAGAAAATAAAAACAGTCAGAGCTGGGAGGGAGCATTCTATGAAGAGGTTGAAGAGAGGAGGAGCTTGTTCAGTGGATGAGAGTTCTGCAGAGCATGGAGGAGAATGCTGAGAGGATTGGGAAGATAGTGGCCCAAGTGTACATCCATGACCTCTTCTCCTTCCCATCTCTTTCTGGAGTAACAGCAACCAGGTCAAGCATTCTAGTGGGGTGGGAGAGGGAGGAGGTGGAGAAGAGACCACGCTGGTTGGAAAACAGCAGGCAACTATTCTCAGTATGCAAGTAGCAGAGTGGAAGGTAGATTCCCAAGTCCCCAGTGATCAGTGGTCCAAGCTTTATCATTCAGTCAGATAAAATATTTGCCAAAATGAATGCCAACTAACTGGGAGACTTTTGGAATTGCTACAACTTGGCTGGAGTCCCAAACAACAGGATCCAGGATCATTTTCATCAAAATTGAAGTGAGAGGCCAACCATTCCTGGCACCAAAGTGAATTTGGAACCCCAACCTTTGGAATTAGCTATCAAGACTCACTCAATCATTTCATTTCCCTGTGTTGAAATGAGTCTACATTTTATTTAATTTGAGTTTTTGGATCCCATTTATCATGTTCTAGCGGAGTGTTGCTGTACCTAGCAAGTACTTACCATACGAAATATAAATTTTAGGAAATACATAAATTTCAAGGAAAATAGGTAGTAAGTACCAACAGAGGGAGGGATAATGAGAGACTTTACGACATTCAGAGAAGGAGCCAGGTTACCACAGGGATTGATGGCAGATTGAAAAAACAGGGTTAAATGGATGGACCTAGAGATGATCATACTAAGTGAAGTAAATCAGAAAGAGAAAGACAGATACCATATGATATCACTTATATGTGCAATTTAAAATATAATACAAATTAACTTATTTACAAAATAGAAACAGAGTCACAGACATAGAAAACAAACTTATGGTTACCAGGGGTGAAAGGGGATGGGGAGGGTTAAATCGGCAGTTTGGGATTTGCAGATACTAATTACTATATATAAAATAGATAAGCAACAAGGTCCTATGTATAGTACAGGGAACTATGTTCAAGATCCTGTAATAAATTATAGTGGAAAAGAATATGACTGAATCACTATGCTGTACACCAGAAACTAACACAATGTTGTAAATCAACTATACTTCAATAAAAAATTAAAAAAAAAAAAACCATCAAGGTTAAGGATCCCTACAGGTGATTAGGGGAAGGGAGAACAATTAGTACAGTCAGCCCTTGGCATCCAGTCTGCACCCAGGCATTCAGCCAGCCATCAGAAGTATTTGGAAAAAAATTCCAGAAAGTTCCAAAAAGTAGAACTTGGATTTGAGGCACTCTTGGCAACCATGTACATAGCATTTACATTATACTTGCAACTATGTACATAGCATTTACATTGTGTTTAGGGATTATAAGTAATCTAGAGCTGTTCTGAAGATGTATGTAGGTTATATACAAATACTTTGCTTTTGGTATCTGAGGGATCCTGGAACCAATCCCCTGCAGACACCAAGGGATGACTGTAGTCATCTAAAATGCTTAGCTCCTGTTGACATGCAGTAGATTATAGTTGCTGGGAGCTTGCACATGATGGAACTAAAGGGACTGATACCTGTTGGAAGCAAGGTAGTTTGTCTAGGGTCACTCTTATGTAGTTATCTTCCCAATTTTAAAGGGAAGTGTTCATGTTTTATTTTCAGTTCAATTCTATTCTTCCTACATCACACACCAACTCTTATCACATTTTATGGTATGATTTACGTTTCACTCTTTTGAGAGGTTAGCTATTCCTTGATGACCAGGAATATTACAGTCTCACTTATGTGTGGGACACAAACAATTTTGAATATTCTTCTGACATAATTTCATTGACAACACTCATTAAAGATTTATTACTTTGAGTAGTTTTACAAATTTGTGCAGATCCTTTTCACTGACTTTATCTTTTCATATTAGGAGGAATGAATCCCTACTTGGAATAAGAAAAATGAAATACAAGGACTATACTTTGTATAAAAAGCCTACCAAAACTTTCAAGAAGTACAGAGCTGCAGTGATGGAGATTGGAAGAGTAAGTTTCACATAAATTTTGAATTTTAAGCTAATGAACTTAAGAAACTCATGTCTCTAGGGACAGTTGGCAAAACATAACAAGCATAATTTTATAATTATACAATGTATTATAATGCTTAAGTTATCATGTGGATATTTTTATTATTTTTTTGTCTAAAGGGTACTTCTTTTACTTTTGATAATAATTTTAATTGAGGGGCATAAGAAACCACTATTTTAATGTCAAGAGATAAGCATTAGAGTACAAGTAAATTACAGTATTGCGTTCAGATTTGAAATTTAACGTGTAACGTTTTTGTTATCTCCCATGCTAAGACTACAGATATGATGCCAAGAAAAAGAAGTAAAAAAAAGGAAACTCTCAGAGAATTTTTGTGTAAAAATCCTTGTATTTCTGAAATGGTGGAACATGAAAGGTATTAATTGATTAATCAATTCAATAAACATTTACTTGAGGGTTACTATGTGTTGGGCATTATTTTAGGCACTGGGGATACACTGGCAGACTAGACAGATGAGATCACTGCCCTCAGGGAACTTATGTACTAATAAAAAGGAGCACAGGAAACAAACACACAAATAAACAAGACAATTTAAAATTTTAATAATTTTGTAAAATAAATGAGAAGGATAATATGCTATTATAGATTAACTGGCATGGGGTGAGGTAGTGGCAACAGTAATTTAGATAAGAGTGGTCAGAAGACCAAACTGGTAAATTACTTTTAATTATTGGTGGACCTAATGTTCTCATTTATAAAGCTTAAACCATAAAACTTATCATGGTAAAATGTTTAGCTTCTATTTTTATGAGCATTGCATTTATGATTCTCAGACATTCTTTACATATCTTTATTATGTAATGTATCTTCCTTTACCTGCTTAATAATTTTCATCTTAATTTTTGACATATAAATATTAATTAAACCACTCTCATTTTCTTTTTGTTTGCATTTACCTAACGATCTGTTTGATTATCCTGTTATTTTATTCAAATTATGACATATTTTAGATGAGTATAGAAAATAATATAACAAATGAATACGTACATAATATGCAGCTTACCGTAGAAGACATTTGGGATGCATTTCTGTCCCATCTACCCCAGAAGTAATACTGTCCAAAATTTGGTATTTACCGTGCTTATGAGTGGCTTTACACTTCAATTATATGTGTATATGCCCCTAAATAACATTTGGTATTATCTTTTACAATTTGTTTTGCCAGTTTGCTCTTATTCCTCAGTATTATGTTTGTGAGATTTTCTTCATGTTGATTATACATAAGTCTAGTCCAACTTTACTTTATGTAAACAGTGCTACAAAGTACATTCTTGTATATATCTCCATATGCACATGCAGGAGTTTCTGGGCTAAATACACAGGAGTGTAGTTCCCAAGATATGAACATTTTAACGTTTCTAGATATTGCTAAGTTGCCTGTGAATTTTCACCAGTGGTGTGTCATGTTTACATTATCACTATCTTCACTGATATTTAATCAAATTTTCAAATTTTTGTGGACCCATGAGTTGTAAATTTTTATCTCGTTATTTTCATTTTTATTTGATTAGTAAGACTAGGCAGCTTCTCATTTTTTTGGTATGTATGTATTTATTTATTTATATTGAAGTATAGTCAGTTTACAATGCTGTGTTGATTTCTGGTGTACAGCATAGTGATTCAGTTATGCATATATGTTCCTCTTCATATTCTTTTTTTAATAGATAATTATAAGGTATTGAATATAGTTCCCTGTGCTATACAGCAGGACCTTGTTGTTAGTTTCTCATATATTAAAAAAAAAATCCTAGAGTTTTTCTGTTCTCAAGCCTGCTTGTTTAGATCCTTTGCACATTTAACAACTTCTGTTTTCTCACTTATTTTTAGAAGTTTGGATGCTAATGCTTTTCCCAGTTTGTGGCTCATCTACTTACAATTTAAAAGTATTATTTTTTAAATCAAAATTTGTAATTGTTAGCGAAGTCAACTATATCAACATTTCCCTTTATTATTTTTGAAATTCTTCTCTACCTGAGGTAGTAAGGGTATTTTCTTAATCAATTAAAATTTTTGATTTCACAATTAGGAATTTTATCCAACTGTAATCAGTTTTTATGAATGGTGAGTAGAAGAGTCCTTCTCCCCTTCTTCACTGTCCTGTCTCACACTTTTAGAACTAAGGAAATGATAAATAAGCCAGCAACATTTGTATAAGGTCAGGCAAATGACTTCTTGATGTGTTTTGTACAAACTGAAATCATTCTTCTCTCTTAAATGTCTGGAAGTTTGTGTAATTTCAAAACTTCCTTCTCCCTCTGCAGAAATAAAAGAGCTGATGTCAGAAAAGTATCCTTTCGCTTCCTGGTGGATAACTTGAATCCTTTAATATTAAATTATGTTAAAAAGAAGAGGTTCCATCAAATATTTCTTGAGGAGATGCCCTGGAAAGCTCAGATGAACATGTATCTGGCAAGTGCACATTTCAGCCTGCTTTTAACAAAGCTAGGGGAAAGTGCAAAGATGAAATTTGGCACTTCACCTACAATGGTCAGGTATAGTATATTACCAATAAAAAATACATTTTTAAATTCCAAGAACGTGGATGTTATTTGTATGTTTAAGTCTCCAATGCTGTTAATAACTTAAAGAGGTTTACAGAGTGCATCAGTTTTTACTAAGCTTTGGTGTATTTCTTAATTTCTTATATCAGAATCTTTCCCAAACAAGTGCTGGATAAGAGCTTATTAAGTACTCATTTGCATATATATTAATTAATTTATTATTTTATTTTTATTTATTTATTTGGGGGGGAGGGAGTAATTAGGTTTATTTCTTTATTTTTAATTGAGGTACTGAGGATTGAACCCAGGACCTTGTGCATGCTAAGCACAGTCTACCACCGAGCTATACTCTCCCTCCCCATTTGCGTATATTTTGAATATGTTAGTTGATACAGCTTTTGGTGAAAGGGGAAAGTGATTTTTCCAAGAGAAATTTCACATTAATTGTATGGTAACTAGATATTAGTAGGCATTAGGCAAATCTCTGTTTAATTTAGAGGTATATTTTAGGCCTCTATAAACACAGGTCATATTTTCTCATACAATGTAAACTTGCTATCATTAATTCAAGACATTTTCCAGTTCCTATTGAGTGTCTTTGGCCAAAGTGTTACGGGAGATAAAATGGGAAATAAAAATAAAGATAAATACATAATGTGGAACACTGTACGACCAGAGTAACAATGTAAAAAGAGTCTTTCATTAAAAAAAATACTTGTTGAGCACCTGTTAGATACAAGGTACTGAGAAGGGCACACTGGGCCTTCAAAGAACAGGATATACAAGTTAGAGTCTGATAGGGTGGATCACAAGTGTTCATGAATAATTGTAAATAAGGTAATGGAGGAAGAGAAATGCACATAAAATCTTCTTTGTTCCTGGGAAGGAGGCTTTGTTCCTGGCTCTGACCAATAGGAAAGATTTCATGGGGAGAAGCCACTTGGCCCAAGTCCTGATGTATAGGCAAGCTTTAGAAATGTGCAGGTAGGGAAATAAGCATTCCACATAGATGGGAGAACATGAGTCAGAGCCCAGGCAGGAAACACAGGATGAGAACCCCAAGTGGTCTGACCAGAATTCTAGGGCACATGAAAGGGAGTGGTGAGAAGTAAGTAGGAAAGTAGGTTGGCACCAGATCATGGAAGGTCTTAACTGTCTATATAAATCTGAACTTTAATTTAGACACAGTGGGAAATTATTCAGGCTTCTTTTTTAGCAGGACTATGATAAGAAATTTCTCTGGCAGTGACATAGCAAATGGATTGGAGGAAGGAAAGACTCGTGACAGGGATATGAATTATTTCAACACTCCAGTGATAAAAAATATGCAATTTGAAATCCACAATGAACTTGATCCCAGTTTCAGTTTCTCCAGAATTTTGGTTAAAATAATTAGCAGACTGAACCTTTGGAAAATCGTCTTCAGATAGGGATAGATTATATTTCCTATGTGGGCTAGACCAGATTAGCATTTAAGAAGCAGTTAGATTGTTCGATTTACAGGGAAGGCTTTTGGCAAAGTGACCCACTTACGAGGCTATAAGGGAAAACAGTTCAGGTCAGATAGGCTTCCTTACTGTCCTCTGAGCGCTGAGAACTCTTCTCTGAACTTCCAATCGTACATGACCATTCATGCATGATTACTTGGCAGCACAATAATTAATGACCAAATTTTAGCAGGGCAACTGGTGCTAAATTCAATTTTATTAAACTGTTTGTTTATTTATTTAGTATTTGACCAATTTAATTCAATTTTGCTTATATTCTTTTTTTAATAAGATTATTTTCCCCTTTGCAGTTTTCGATCATGTGATCCTAGTATGTTCTCACTGTATAATTCAGGAACAGTATTACCAACAGGAAAACTGACTCTAGAAAACTATAAGATGATGCTTGATTTCCTTCTTACAGCTAAAAAAAGAAAGGCCCACTTACCATCAGGTAAGATAAATAAATATGATATATATACTATCAGATTGCCCTTAAATCTTCATTTGCTAATGCAGCACACACACAAATACCTTGACATGCACCCTCCCCACCATAGACACACAGAGGTACACCAACTTTTTACTAATGACTTAGGAACTTGGTTGAATTGTGATATTTTGTAGGAGATTATTATTTAATCTGTTTTTTTTTAATTTCTATATTTTTATGGTATCATATATATTTGGAAATATTTATGTTGGATTGTCACCTAAGCCATTTTAGCCATTTAGCAAATATAATGTTCTTTTAAAAATATTGGTAGCTTCCAGTGGTCAAGGTAGGTGAAGACTTGCTATCAGGTGTTCTGTTATAGTGGAAGTAAGTTTCAGAACAAATTCCACCAAACATACTGATGCAAGCAGGCATAAAAATGTCATGTAGCTGTTTTATAGTTCCTATCTGGTACTCAGGACAGTCCACTCTTGCCTTGGGACCTCTGATTAGCGCCTTGCATGAAAGCTTACTTTGGGATGAATGCAGTAATATCCTGATGGCAGGACCAGCCAATATTGTCTTCTGGTCAGGTGGCAGGGGCTCCAGCTGGTGGAGAGATGTAGGTGAACAGGGCTCTCAGTTGAAGTGCTACACTGATGACACTATTTCTAAGAAGTAACCTATCTTAAACACCACTTACTTCACAAGTGAAAATTTATTTCTGATATCTTTATGCTATTACAAACCTGCTCATGTAGATTTTTAATAATGGCATTTTAAATGCTATATAGCTTATTGCTGATAAGGATACTTCATATGTTGATTAACTGCCCTAGGAGTTTTGATTCATATTTGAGGTATTTGACATGCTTTTAAATTTCTTCTAGGGTATAGTTTAAATTTAACTGGTATATGCATGTCATACTATGAATATTAAAGTATTTGAAAGTAAATTCCCTAGACAGAGCAAGAATCCTAGTTCTGTATATAGAATACAATATATGTAGCTTTTTGAGTTGTTTTTTTTTAAACTAGCTCCTTAAGACCGCCCATGAAATTGGCAATAGAATATTCTGCTCTTGAGACTTACTATTTAATGCAGAGTTCTAAAAGGAGAATGTTTGTGGCAGGAGAAGTCCTGTGTTTTTATAGCCTACCAATGGGAGAGTGAGTGATCAGGGTTGCTGCGGCTGTGTAACTCCAGGGGTTGCTACTCAACTCCTAGGGTACGTGTCCTGGGAATGGCTTGTTTGGGGGGAAATTAAGGAAGAGTGAGATCCTGTCATTTTTCTCCCTCAAAACATGACATTCCTGCCTCTGCACTGTTAGCTTGGCCATCACCCTTGCCTGAAGTGTTCTTGTCCACCCTCTACCCACATAGCTAAGTCATGACCACCCTTCAAGAACTAATCTCAGAGCCTCCTCTGGAAAGTTTCCCTGGCTTATCATATCCATGATAATCCATCCTTTTTCCAAATATATGTAGCATTTTTATCTGAATTATTCACTTGATGCTGACCACCTGTTGTGTTTTCTGAAACTTAACTCTCTGTTTTCAATAATGTTATCATTTTTTTTCTTTTGTGCTATAGATACTGAAGAATTTTCAGCATTTCTTAGTTCCAAAACGAGTGATGAAGATGTTTCCAAGACACAAACGGGTTATGAATCAGACTCTCAATCAGGTCTCAGTGGTAAAGAAAAGGATCAGCTAGCAAATGTGGGTCTATTGGATCATTTTGTGAAAATCTTTTTATATTGCAGGAGAGGAATGGTAAGATGGTCCTTTTGATGCGCTAATGTAGTGGACATAAATCTCAGCCCGTGAATTTGGGCATGTTAGATATATTGTATTTACCTATTATCTATAATTTAAATTTCAACCATGAGACTGAATTTGCTGGATTTTTGCGTCAGTCGTCTTTGAGGTTTGCCTGCCATGATGCTGAGGTCTTATGCGTTGTCAAGTTGTGAGGGAGAAACATGAGCCCCTTTAGTTGTTAGTCACTCATGTGCCCAGAGCTCAGGTGGTCTTTGTCCTTGTCTGCAAAGTATGAATATTCAGACACCATTTTACTGCTTTCTTGCCACACTTGGGACATGGGCTTCTCCAGTGACACAGGGGGTCCTCTCTGGGCACCGTAGACTCCTTTCTTCCCTGAAGTACAGGGGAAGATCTTTCTAGACCATAAGAAAGCCTCATCCCTATCCCAATCCCCCTGACCACTTGCTTCGACTTGTGTTTTCTCTCACTTTTCTCTTTTCTTCTTAAATACTATATGATAGATGATTAAACTCAGAATTAGAATCATTAGCTATAAAGAAATTCCTTTTTCTCATAGCAGGAAGGGGGTATACTTCAAACCTCACGAAATGAGAGGTAATCTGTCCTTTCTAGACAAGGAGGGAATGCTGAAGTTCCCATATTCTTCGTGAAGTGGAGAGAATGACTTTTTAAAAATGTAAAGCAAACTCACGTCATCTCCCTTGACCCTGAGCGTTATATCGTGTCTTCCTTTCCACCAGCTCTGGGCCCTACAAGGTCTGGGTCCTGCTCACCTCTCAGAACTCTGCTCCTCTCGCTCTTGTGCAGTCCACTTCCCTCTGTGGTCCTGAGAGCACTAAGCTTGTTCCCTCCTTAGGTTCCCTTCCATCATTTACACTTGCTGTTCCCTCAGCCCCACATGTTCTTTTCCTCCCAACACCCTCGCCTCCCACCCCCCTTTACATGACTTGTTCAACTCAACATTCAGGTCTCTGCTCCTGTCACCTCCTCAGAGATGACTTCTCTCCTGACCACCCTGTCTAAAAGGACCCGTCCTTTAACCCTCATCAGGTTCTGACCCATTTCTGCCTTATTTTCTTTTACAACCCTTGTCATTCCCTGAAACTGTATTTTTATTTGTGTGCTTATCTAGTGTTGGTCTCCCCTAATAAATGGAAGCAGCATGAGGGCAGGCCCGGTTTCCCTTTCTCACTGCGATATTTCCAGCTCCCAGAACAATGGGATGGGTGTGTTGGAGTCAGACCACTGGTGTGCAGATCCTAGCTCACCGCGTAGTAGACTCACACCCTTGGGCAAATTAGCCCCATGCCTCCATTTCTTCATCTGTAAATTGAGTAAAATGTGAGTGCGTACTTACTTCCTAGGCACTATCAGTAGGATGAACTGTGGTAATGCTTGTCTTAAGTAGAGATGCTTGTCTTACGTAGAGGCTAGCACGTGTAAGTGGCTTATAACAAATGATGTTAGTTATTTTTATCATTGACGTATAATATTTGCAGAAAGATGAAGTCATTCAGAGATCTGTAACTTTGGGAACTTTGGCTTCTTTTGAATGTTGTGTTTGTCTTAGGTTCTTGCTCATCGTGGTGGCTATTGGACTTTGCTTCAGAACTGCTGCCGGGCCCTTTGGAACTTTACTCAGGAGCTACAGATACTTCAGAAACAAGCAGTGGATCTGTATAAAATGTTTCCTATTAGCCAGGATGGTTTCCTCTGTATCTCTGTTTTACCATTCTATTTGGGAGCAGAATTACTTATTGACATGTTAATAGAACTACAAAGTGTCAATTCTATTAAGGTAAGAGTATTTGAATAATTATTTTATTGTATTCAATTAACAGATTTTTGTGCACAATGCAGCTTGGGATAAGTAGAAATTAATATTTTGGTTGAATTGTTATTTGGCTTATCTGTATTTCATTTGCTTCTCATTGTTACTTGGTTCACAGTATATAACTTACATTGATGTTAATTACAAATATCTTGGTCTGAAAATTCAGGTTCTTAAATGGAATGGAAAGTAACATTTACTAAGCTCCAGCTTCTACATGAATTAACCTAAATACATTTAATCCTCATAGCAATCTTTTTGACAGAGAAAGAAGCAGACCCTAAGACAGATTGTGTAGCTTATTGGTTGATTTTTATTTCATTGCTTTATCTGTTCCAGTTCTGTTACTCTAGATGTGGTAGAATTTGCAGCCATTTCAAATTTACCACACTGTGGTTTAAAGCATGAAAATAAAATAGAAAAAAAATGCAAACATTGTATAACCTATAACACTGAAAATTAGTAAACACATAAACACATTGAGTCATGGAGTTTATAACATTTCCAGACGTAAAATATATGACAACAATAGCACAAAAGACTGGGAGGGCAAATAAAATTAAACTGTCATAAGTTTTTAAACTTTGTATAAATAAAAAGTGGTACAATATTAACTCTAAGTGGAATGTGGTAAGTTAAGGGTGCATTTAATAATCTGCAGAGTAACTACCAAGAAAATAGATATAGCTAAAAAGCCAAATGGAAGCTAAAAGTAGAATGGAAGGACTAAATAATAGTCAACTAAAGAAGGCAGGAAAAAAGGAATACAAACACATGGGACAAATATGAAACAAATAGCAAATAATAAATATAACCCAATTATATCAATAACTATATTGGATAGAAGTGGATTAAACACCCCAGTTAAAAGGCAGAGGTTGTCTGGATAAAAAAGAGAGACATGTACTTGCTCATAAGGGATGCACTCTGGATATAAAGAAGCAGATAGATTGAAAATAGAACAATGAAAGAATTATACCGTGAAAACAGTAAGGATAAAAAAGCTGGTGAGGCCATATTAATATTAGATTAAATAGTCTTCAAATCAAGAAGTATTTTTAGAGATAGAGACATTTTATAATAAGAAGATCAGTTAATCAGAAGACATATTAATCACAAATGTGTATGCACCAAATCACAGAGATTCAGAATACATCTGGACACCCAAAGCTTGAAGAGCTTCCTGCTTGGTGAACGCATTGATGTGTCAGGTGGGTGTCAGGTCCTGACTCCGCAGGGACAAGTCATGGAAGCTCCTCATCTTGGACCCTTTTACACTTTGCCCTATGCACCTCTTCAGTTTGGCTGTTCCTGAGTTGCATCCTTTACAAGAAAACTGTATCAGTAAGTTCTGAGTCATTCTAGGAAATTATTGAACCTGAAGGGTTCATAGAAACCCCTGAGTTTATAGCCAGTCAGTCAGAAGTGCAGGTGACCCTGGCCTTGTGGCTAGTATCTCAAGTGATCACTGAACTCTTAAACCTGTTGAGTCTGACCCTAATTCTGGAGAGGTTAGTGTCAGAATTGAAGTGCAGTACATTGAGGTGGGTTGGAAACAGGGCAGAAGGCACATGGTGTGTTCACCAAGATGGATCATTGCAGAGTCAAAAAATAAGTCATAATTTACAATAGCCAAGACATGGAGGCAACCTAAGTGTCCATCAACAGATGATTGGATAAAGAAGTTATGGTATATTTACACAGTGGAATACTACTCAGCCTTAAAAAATAATGCCACTTGCAGCAACATGAATGGACCTGGAGATTGTCATACTAAATGAAGTAAGCCAGAAGAGAAAAAAATACACTATATGAGATCACTTGTAGCTGATTATGGGTACGTGGGAACTCATTATGTTCTTTTCTCTACTTTGGTAAGTGTTAGAAAATTTTTTAATAAAAAGTTTAAAGAAAATTTACACATGGCCCACACTAAATCTTCAAAACTTAGAAACTCTTGGTCTTGACCATGCCAGAAACCTCACTCTCTATATGCTGTTTTGTGAATTTCTAGGGGTGCACACAAATGTCTCAGGGACTTGAACAGGAAATGAACAAATGGTTACATAGTCACTCTTCAATTTAGGCAAAAAAAGAGTCTTCTAGAAGATTTTCTTCTCCATAAGTTTGACCTTTGCACTAGGAAATTTGACATATTATTCTACAAAATGACTGTAACCAGAGTATGAGGGAAACTTAATTATTTGTATATACTAAACATTGTTTTTCCTCAAAACTTTACCTTATTTATTGGTTTAATATCCTTACTTAAATAGTGACTATGTACTGGAAAGTATAGTCCTCAGTCTGTGCTACTACGGTAATGACTAGTCGTATGTATCTATTTACATTTAAGCTTAAATTAATTAAAATTAAATAAAATTAAAAATTCGGCTGCACTAGTTACTTCAACAGCTCAGTATCCACATATGTTTAGTGGCCACTGTATTGAATAGCACACATGTAGCACATTTCTGTCATCACAGAAGTTCTGTTGGATAGTATTATCAAGCTTTGATTTGCATAATAAAAAGATTAAACATTTTTTTCTGTTCATTTCTTTTCTATGTTATATTTTTAATCTACACATTCAGTGTTCAGAAAAAACGTGTAGTAATATCTGAAATTGCACAATTTATTTTTCAATGTGCTACTTACAGATTATTGAAGAAAAAGGAGAATTCAGTGTTCCAAGTTGCTACGGAAATATTAAATATGATAACGGTGGTTCTAGCCTTACTTTTGAGCATCCTCTGGATGATGTAAATGTGGTTGATTTGAAATGGATCCATGATTTTGTATTAAAATCTCTGGAACTTCTCTATCAAGTAGAAAAATGGGAAACTCTAGTATCACTTGCCATTCAGTTTAATACGATTTCACAGTAAGTAACGGCATAAGGGTAGTTAACAGTGCCAGGTGACTTCATTGGAAAATGGGTTTCTAATAATGTTTCTATTTAATATATTTTTACTCTTGTCTAGTGAGAGATACACAGAGCAAGTGACACCACTCCTGGTGTATGCACAGCGCCAGCTGCTTCTGCGAATATCCAAGCTCAAGGGCCCAGATACTACCCAGCAACCTTGTGTAAGATACGAGACTGAATATGATCAGAAGGTAAGTTTGGCCTTATTATTCATGTAGTTGTGATTTCTTATTAGTGCACATATAAATAGCAAGGTTTAGGAATCAGATAAATGTTACTGTTTTCACTTAGGCATTTATCATTCAAGTCAGCAATTATTGACTGTCTGCTCTGTGCCAGTGTTTTCCAGACACAAGGTAAACAAAAATTAAGTCCTTTTATTCAAGGAATTTATATTCAGCTCAGGGCTGATTTACCCATTAGGCACAGTGGGGACAGTGGCAAGGGCCACAGTGCTTTTTTAGGGGCCACTAAATGTTTTAATTTCTGTTAAAATAAGAGGAAAAAAGTAACTTTTAGGTCAAAGAAAATATTTAGATTTTTATAATTCACATATTTATGTTGATACCAATGCAGTCATAAAACATAATTTGTAATATTTTTTGATGGAGCAGTGGGCCCATGAAGGCAAAAGTGCCTAAGGGCCATGGACGTCATGGTGCAGCTTTAAGTTAGGGGGAGAAAAGAGATAAGTAAATAATCTCATTTATTAATTTAATAAATGTGTATTGACTACCTAATATTAGGACCACTGCATTCAGTTGTGTAGTCTTTGTCCTGTTCAAGGGCCCTGTCATACGGCAGGGCTGATCCGGTCGCTGCCCCACACACCAGTCCATGTGCTTGGGGGGTTGCAAGCCACCCAGCGAGGACTGCGTTTCCTCCTCCTCACAAAGATTCCTTATGGCCTTGGCAAATTCTCACCTCCTGCGTATTTTACCTAGAGAGAATACAGTCTGAGTTCTTGCTTTATGGAGGTTTATTTCAGAGTGGTGGAGGTAGGGCCAGATGATAAACAGGTAAACAGATAAATAAAAAGATTTATGATCATCATAAATTCTCTGAAGAAAATAAAATAAGTCAATGGGACAGAGACAGGCTGGGGTGGGAGTGGAAAGTTGAGCGAAGGTGATCAGGAAGGCCTCTCAGAGATGGTAGCACTTGGTGAGGAGGGGCCAGCCATACAGTGGGAAAGAGCGATCCAGCCCAAGGAGGAACAAGGGCAAAGACTCAGGCCCGGGACAGGAGGAAGGCCCTGATACCACAGTGTAGCAGACGAGCGAGGGAGAAAAAGAAGGGGCTGCTTCTCCTGAGTCCTCTTGTTTGCCTATTCCTCCTCTCCCCAGTGTCTCTGTGTTAGTATATCCCAACACTCTGTTCTCAGTCCTCCTGTCTTCTCTATCCACATATTCTCCCATGATGAGTTAATTCAGTCTGTGGCTCTGTGTAACATCTTCATGATGATGGCCATCAAAATGACATCTCTGGTCCAGACCTTTCTTCTGAATTCTATGCTGACATATCTAACTGCTTATATCAGTCAAGGTTCGATCAGAAGAGCAAAACTAGTAAGAATTGTCTGTCTGCCTATCTATTTATCTATCTGTCAAGATTTATTACAAGGAATTGGCTTATATGATAATGGGGGCTGGCTGAGCAAGTTTAAAATCTGTTGAGTAGGCAGTCAGAATCATGAACAAGAAGGAACCCTACAGGTGTGGCAGAAGCTGTTATCCATAGGCAGTTGGTGAGGGAGGATCCAGTGAGGAGAGGGCAGTTGTATACCTGGATGCTCTTTGGAGTTTGGAGTCTGAAGACCTCCAGCAGGTCAAGGACTCACCTGATTAGGTCAGGCCCACCTAAGATAATCTTCCTAGTTTAAAGTTCATTTATTAGAGACTTGAATTAGTATCTGCAGAATTGCTTCACAGTAGCACCTAGAATAGTGTTTGATTGAATAGCTGGTTTGAGGTGTGTGTATGCTATGAAATGGATGCTTCCCTTCCTCTCATCCTCATAATATAGCCTTAACTGACTCATCAAAAAAAAAAAAAAACCATCACACTGCCTTATCAACATCATCTCTTAGATATTTAAGACACTTGTCCAATTTGGTACATCTCAAACAAACACGTTCTGCCAGGTCTTTCCCACTTCAATTGATGACAACCCCATCCTCCTAGCTGCTCAGGCCAGACACCTTGGAGACATCCCTGACTCCTCTCTTGCTTTTACATCCCACTTCAAACTGGTTACCAAATTCTCTCCCTTCAGAATCTATTCAGAATCTGAACACTTATCACTGCCTCCACCTGCTCCTGCTCTGATCCAAGCTACTGTTATGTCTGCTTGGATTAATGCAATGACTTCCTAATTAGTTTTCTGGCTTCCAACCTCCTTGAACCCCTGCCTCCAGTGTATAGTCTGTTCTCAACAGCATATAGAATGACCTGTCAGACCATGACATTCCTCCCCTTTAAACCCTACAGTGGCCTCCCATCTGACTGAGTTAAAATGAACATCCTTGTCATGGACTTAATGCCCCATGTCACTTAACCCCCAGTAACTTAATCACCAGTAACTTCTCTCTACCCCTCTCCTGCTAGTTTCAGCTTCTCTGTCTTTCTGTTCTTTGAGAAGACCCTACCTTAGGGTCTATGCTGGTTCCCTGCTTGGAATGCTCCCCCTTCACCAGTACCCACATTGATTTTTCCCTCATCTTTTCTAGGCTTTGCTAAATATAAGGCCTTCTTAGACTGCGTTTACATCTCATTGTAGGAGCACCTACAAGGGACACTAAAGGAAAAGTATCTACATCAGACTGAAGTTTGGGAGGGTTGTGTTTTGAGCAGTAGGTTAGTTCAGCGGGTGGGAGTGGAGAAATGGAAATAACAGGATCTTGGACCTTTTGAAAGAATTTCCTTATGTCTAAAAAAAGTTCTATTTTCAGATATTTTACAGTTTGAGGACTCAATTATCTGTTAAAATATATTTTTAAAAATACTATAGAGGTAGTCAGTTCTGAAAAACTTCACTGGGGAGATTTAAATTGCATTAATTGTGAGTAGGGTGGATAAATCTGCCATGGGAAAAGCAGCCTCTATTTTAAATATGTTTCAGTGTACATAATGGAAGATACATTTAGACATGCGAATTTATAGAATATCAGAAAATCACATTCTAATTGCTCTACATAATTTGCCTAATGCTTTTCCAGCTGTGCTGTACAAAAGAAATGAAAAATCATGTAACCACTTTTTTCTCCCAGAAAGTTCTCGTGAGTTAAATGCTACTCTGGGGCTTTTATTTGAAGCATCTTTTTGTCTGTCTGTCTGTCTGTCTGTCTCTCTTTTTTTTTTTTTTGACAAATGAAAAATAAGATGAACATTTCAAGTAAGCCAAATTTTTGGCTATAAATATCCAAGTAATATTTGTTTTCATCTTTGTTTTTTAAGATAACCTGCCGAAATTTCATTGGGAAACAGCTCAAGATTAATCTACCAGCCAGTGAAGTGAGAACTACAAGAAAGGGCATGGATTTCCTAAAAAAGCTTATCTATTCAGGTTGGAACGAATTTTCACTTGAAACTTTCTGTTTTCTTCAAAGCGTGGTTTGCTTTTGTGTTCTATATGCTAAGTCTTCCATAATTAAAATGTTTGCAAAATTTCTTTTGCAGATTTATTTGACTGAAAATAATCCATTTGGTATTTACCATCTTATGTTGCTATAAATGTCACTTAAGGGAGATTAAAGCACATGTTCTTATTCGTGTAATCTGTAAAAGAAGGGACATAAAAGAAGGGAGGGAAAGGAAATTGATGGGGAAAATAAACATGGGAAAAGACCGTTTTGTACATTTTCCTTGTTTTTTAATCTCACTTGGGAACTCTTTAAATTGACCTTTTGCTATTTTCTTTGTCCTGTCTTGACTCCCATAATAACTTCCATTTCCATAATCAGCAGAGGTTGTTCTTTTATTGGCATTACCAAGGTTAAGTTGTATGTCTTTTTATAAGAGTGCAGGAGAAGATGTGAACATCATGACTCCTTTGCTGTTGGTTGGTAAGCCCTCTGGGAATGTTTTGGCATGCAGCTTGTAGGAATGAGGCAAAAGGATAAGATGAAAATGGGAATAATGCCTTCTCTCAATTGCACTTTTCGTGTGTCTGTGTTTCCAGCATAGGAAAGAAATGCAAGTCTTCCCTCTGAAGTGTTAGGATTCTTCCATTGATTTTAGGCATGTATGTGTGTATGTGTGTAATCATTCACTCATTCATTCATTTACTGAGTCAGTCAGGCAGCTGTTCAGTCAGTCAGCAAACATTTATTGACTATTAGTGTTAAATGCTGTACTAGGTCCTGAGAACATAAAGATGAATGAGACTAAATATTTGTTATCCGGTTTACAGCCCACAGAAGGAGACTGATAAATAGACCAGAGATGATAGTGTAGAATGATAAGGTCTGTAATATTGTGACTGCTGCTGCTGCCATAAACAGCGAACATCACTTTTGAGCAACTCAACGTAATTTAGTGGGGCTCACGTAAAAGGAAAAGACAGAAGCTGAGGTTGGAAGGGTTGTCAGGAGTTGGATGATGAAGGGTCTTAAAAGGTATAGAGATTCAGATTTATCTGGAGAGCTGAGGGGAGCTAGTTACAAGGATTTCAAGAAGGAAAATGATATGTTCTTGAAAGAAACTTTGGCACCAGCACGGGACGTAGGTTGGGAGGAGATGGCATGGAAGCAGGAGAGCAGCTGCTCCTGACTGTGTGTTATGGATGCGAGGAGGGGCTGGACTTAGGAGGTAAGAGCAGGGGGTGGAAAGACATGTAGTTGTTACAGGAGGGGGATGGATGCGCAGGGGAGCAGTTTGAGTTGCTCTGGCTTCTGGCTTGGTTGGTTACATACATATGATACTTTTACTCTTAAAAAGAATTGAAGGAGGGGCAGGTCAGAGGAGTTTACTTTGGAATTACTGAGTTCAAGGCGTCTGAATGACCGCTGAGTAGAACGGGCCAGATTATGACTGGACATACTGGTGAGGCATTCAGCAGAGATTTGATTTTAGTCACCAGTATGTTGGTAGTGGGTGAAATCAGGGGCTTGTATGAGGTCACCAGGGAGAGTTATGGTGGCCTATATACGTGAAGACGGCCTTACTTTGGAACCTGTGTCAGTCCAAATGGGCTGGGCTATACAGCAGTAACAGTCCCCAAATTTCACTGCCTTAGCACATGGGAATGTCTCATTTTTGCCCACGCTACTGGGTTCAGTGAGGTTGCGGTGTGAGCTACTGTTCATCATGGGTTGATGGAATCTCTGTCTTGACACAAGCTTCCATGGTTGCTTTGGAGGCAGGAGACAGAACACTCATGTTATCTTCTAGGGCAGCTATACTGAGAGGCAGGTAGTAAATGGTCAGGAGCACAGCCTTTGAAGCGAGACCGCATGTGCTTATACTTCATGCTGTGCTAAGGACTTTACGTGTCTTATCTTATTTCATTCTTATAATAGTCCCAGTAAAAGAATTGTTACTATGCATTGGACATCAGGTGCTCTTAAAACTGCTCTGTGAATCTTAGCTTACAAGCATCTAATGAGATAGGTTTGTTATTGTCTCCATTTTTCAGGTAGGAAAAAGAACGTTTTTTATATTCTTTGTATATTTTATAATTTTATATTCATGACTTATGTATAAATCACGTGCTGGCTCTTAAAGCTGATACTTGAAGGTGACACATGTCACTTCTGCTGTTTTGTTGGCTAAAGTCACATGGCCGTGTCTAACTTCAAAAGAGGTAGGGAAGTGTGATCTTACTCTGTACCCTGAGGATAAAGAGATGTAGAATATGTGAAGAGCCCTCCTGATGGTCACAGGAACAAGCAGAGGAAGAGCAGTATCTGAAGGAGATTGGGACGTGGCCCAAGAGATGAGAGTGGTACAGACATGGCCGAGGTGTGAGAGAGCACACAGAAGACGCAGCAGGCAGTGGTCGGAGAGAGGTCACTAAGATGAGGACAGGCTGTCTGTTGGGTTTGGGAGGTCCTTGTCACTGGCCTTTTTGCTATGACAGCCTTGCCTTTGGGTCTTGCTCTAACTGTTTCTCCTTCCTGAAATGTTCTTCCCCATCTAGATGCCTGTCTGATACCCCCCAACCTCTTTTAAATCTTCATGCACATCTCATCTTTCAGTGAGGCTTAGCCTGACCATTCTGTATGAAACTGCACCCTGCCTGCTTCCTTCCAGTTCCCTTTACTCTAATAAATGTATTTATTTTGTTTCTGCAGCACTTATCAGCGCCTATCATTACTGTATAATTGAGGGATTTTTGTACTTACTGATTACTAGTCTGTCTCCCCTGATAAAATGTGAGCTCTTTGAGGCCAAGGACCATTGATTTGCTCATTGATATAATCCAAATGCCTTCCTCAGTGTTTGATACATAGGAGGAACTCAGTATTTATTTGTCAAATGATGGCTTCGTGACTTTAACAAGAGTAACTATAAAGAAATGATGGGGAGAGGAGGGGAAGTATTTTGAGTGGAGGGTGCAGCAGTGGTGAGCTGTGTCTGCACGGAGGCATTGGATGAGAGCTACCTTTCAACGAGCTTAGCAGTGACAGAGAAGAGAGAGGCAGTGGCAGCCAGAAGGAACTGTGGGGCTCAGAGGGCTCAGGAGGACTTTGTTTTTGCGTGTCTGTTTTTAATAGAAGAGGAGCATATTTCTACATTAAATAAAAATAGCCAGGGGAGAGGGAGAGCTTAGAGACAGGAGAGAATGATATTTGATCAGGAGAGGAGCTTGAGGAGAAACAAGGCAGAGTATGGGAAAAATGAGACTTTGCCTTAGACTAGAGGGTGAGACCCCCCTGCTGCCGGGGCAGAGAGGAAGGTGAGACAGGCCCAAGTGCAGGGAAATTTATAGCTGGTAATGATAGACGTTGAAGGGGTCCTCATCGACTACTGGAGATTTTCTTAATGAAGCTGGGGGTTGAGGGCTCAGCTAGGGTTGATAGGATAGGAGATTTTAGGAAGAGGGTGACAGGGTGGACTGGCCACTGGGAAAAAATGGAGAAGGGAAGATAGAAGGGCTGCAGAGAAGTGTAGAGGGTCCTGTTGAGTGAGGTTGGTGACCCTGGACTTGCAGGTTTTGCTGCCGGTAATAAATCGAACTGTCCCCTCTCCTTCAGTGAACAGTGGGAGGACCACCTACCTGTGGTCAGTTATGTGATGAGTTCCAGTCGAAGAGTATGATTATTCCTTGGGTATTCTCCTTTACTTCATCTTATCTGTTAAAACTCTGGAGATCTCCCAATTTGGGATCCACAACTCAGAGTGTGATTTATACTATCTCCTTCATCCTAAAAAAAGCTGGCAATGAACATGAGAAAAATGTGTTGAAAATGCTTGTTAACAAAACAATGACTAGCCTCTCAGGGATAGGAATAGCATACCTGGCAAAATTCTAGACCTGTGTTCCCTGTAGGTAATTACTGAGATGGGTGCAGTATGTCAGGAAAGCACTTTGCTTGCTGTTGTTAAAGTTACATTTGGAAATACAAGTTGGGACAGAAGGCAAGGTGGGGGACTCAGGCTCTAGTGATCCCGTCGGATGGTTCCCAATGGTGGTGGAAGTGTAGCCAGTTTGAGCAACCATTAGAGCAGGAATATTTGAATAAATCTAAAAAATATTGTATTGGCAGTAATAATTTATTGGGCCAAGCTCTTTATAACCATTATCTTCTTTAATTTGAACAGTCTTAGGAGGTATGTATTATTACGCTTACATTACAGATAAGAAAATTAAATGTTACTAGTAAGTACTGGAACCATGATTCAAACCCTGGTCTGGCTGATTACTCAACCCATATGGGCTCCACCGAGCTACAAAGCCTGTTTACCGTTTGTCCCCTTTCAGGTTAGAGTCTCTTCTAAACTTACAGTACTCAGGAAATAATTTGCTGCCTATCGGTAGTTACGGGGAGACAGATACTTCATTGTGACTTACTGTGATAGTTTCATAATTTTTAGATGATCCTGCGTGGTGACTACAGGTTTTACATTGAGCCATTATCATTACAATTTTGACATCCCTCTTATAGCTCTTCATAAAACTCTAGGACTTCTGTGACTAGGAGCATAATTTGACCCACACTTTTGGGCTTATTAGGCAAATTTTTAAGATGCTCATTTTTTGTCGGTATACTGAATTTAGATCATTAACATGTTCATCAGTATGATAAGTCCCACGTATGTCACCATGACATGTTTGCGATTCTTAAAAGAATTTTTGAAAAGACCAAGTATACTCCTGATGATTTCCACACCAGATCGCTGCTTTATAACATCATAGATTTTTCTTTCGGCGTAACAGCATTTGGTGGTAATGCTTGATACGTCTAATTCTTCAGAACAGATACTGTAATGCTCCAATGCCTGGGAACATTTGGTGTTCTCATTATTTAACAGCATTAGATTCTCCCTCTAGCTGTTTAATAATGCATATGTAATTCGGTATAGTCTCTGTAGGATTTGGAGAACTGTGAATACCTCACTTTATTGATGATTTTTTTTTCCTACGGATGAGTAACTTGCCTGCTTGTTCAAAAGCTTCATAGGGGAGATAACTCTATGAATATGCCTTTTACTGTAGCTGTTTTTGCATCCTGTCTGTGGTCTCTTTCTGAGTTTTGACCTTGTTGGTATTTAAGTTTTCTGAAGGGTATTCAGTCTTCAGGTGTGTTGGAATTTTGAACCCCTTGGCTGGTGTGTTTTATTACTGCCTCTGGGCATGTGGATTTATGTGACCAACTATGTAGAAAGCAGCTCAAATTTTGTATCACTCCCTGAGATCCTTCCTTGGTGGACCCATCATCTGTCCGGAATCATTGGCATTTCCATTTTAATGTCTACTTTGGTCCAATGAGAGACAAAGTAAATCTAGTCTTTGTTTCTCCTCCTGCTCTTCCTCCATCTTCCTCTTACCTATTTCAAACTGTTGAGGCTATTAGTGCCTTAAAGGCACTAAGAAATAGCTTCTTGAATTACCCGTGGAAGTTTTCAGAGAGGAACCCCTTGAGACGGAGATGGCAGGATGAGGCCTGCAAAGCTAATGATATTTCCTTATTGCTTTTTGCATCATTTATCTCATGCAGACAGCCACCAAAACAGCAGCAGAACCCTAATTAGACTACAAGAACGAGGGTATACAAGGGCTTGAAAAAAGGAAAACAAATGAAATGAAAGATACTTTAGGAAAAAAAAACAAACAGGAATGATTTGTAAGCATATATTGGATAAAAAGCAGCAGGATGATTTTATTCAGAGCCCACGTTTTAAAGATGGTGGACATCTCCTCTTCCTCCCATCCCTCTTGTCACCCCCAGTCACTTGCATGCCTTTGTGATTTTTATTCTAGAAGGTACGCTGTGTGAGATCAGAGAGTGTGTTTGTTTTGTCCACTTCTGCGTCCGCAGTGCCTAGCATGGCACCTAGTACCAGTAAGTGCTCAACGTGTATATTTTAAATATGTGACTGACTGTCACAGTGTGAGCCTCCATCTATGCCAGTCCCTTCACACCCAGGTTAGAACAATAACCCTTGGAGGTAACTATTACCACCCCAGCTTTAACAGATGTTTAAAAGGAAGGCCTGGAGAAGGTAATTGACTGTCTCGAAATATTAATATGTGAGGGCTTCTAGCGTCCTCCTCTTTTTTTTCTTGCTTAACTTCTTTCGCTGGTCTCACCCTCTAAGAATCAAAAAATAAAAGCCAAGCTCATCAATTCTTGCAAGAAAAATGGAGTAATAGAGCAGACACCTCTAATCTTCAGGGTGTATAAGGGTTGGGGCAGGAGGCAGTGGGGCGTGCCTTGTCAGGGATCATGCAGGACTGGGCGTACTTAGCGGAAAGAGGATGGTGGAGGCAGGGGAGTGAAGTTGGTGGGGCAGAAGAGTGAGATCTCTGGGGAGTTAATGAGAGCTACTGTGGCTTGAGTATTTAATTCTCTTAAATGTATGATAGGGAAGTGTGTCAAGAATGAAATTGCTGGGAGGACGGATGCTTCTCTCAGTCTGGCCATGATCCTGGCTTGACTAGAGCCTCCAGGATTACTAGACATTAGGGTATAATGAAAGATGTGTCTCTTTGGCCACTGAATGTGACCCCGTGTTACTCATTCCATCAGAACAGGCTTCATTTCTCATTAACTTTTCTTAGGCTTATTCCTGTCCTACTCTCAAAGTGTCTCTGTGCCCCAGTTAGCAGGTCTCAAACCAGGTCATTGCCTGTTACCCAAAATATGATGCCCTCTAGCAAACTGTCTGGGAGAGGCACTGGACTTGAACACTGGTTCTGTCTCTGTTTATTAGGGCTTACGACAAGAGAATGTCCTCCCAGTTCACTTTTTCTCTTTTGTAAAGAGTGATTGGTGTGTACCTCTACTAGTTTGTAAGGTGCTGTGAGGATCAATCGAGATTAAGATCTTGGAAGTGATTGTTAATAAAGTTTATCCCAGACATTTAGCTTTGAAAACTCCTGCCATTCATTCATATAACAAATATTTATTGAGCCACATAACAGGCATGGCTGTAGGTCTGGGGTTTTAGCAGCGGACAAAATGGACAAAACCCCCTGCCCTCATGGAACTTGCTTCTAGTGGCCAGAGACAATCAATAAATAGGTAAAACACAGAGCATGTCAGAGGATGATGGGTGCTGAGGAGAAAAGAGACATTGCTACCATTTTAAACAGGGCGATCAAAGAAGGCCTCACTGAGAAGTTAACAGTTAAGCAAGAACCTTAAGGAGCTGAGGAATCAAGACCTGGGGATATCTGAGGGAAGGACATTCTAGGCCAAAGAGAACCACTGGTGCCAAGACTCTCAGGTGGAAGCATGCCCTGGTGTGGGAGGGGGCGAGGAGCAGAATAGTAAGGTCACAGGGTGCCTGTTCATGTTGGGCCTTAGAGGTCGCTCCAAGGGCTTTGGTGTTTGCGCTAGGTGATATGGGAGCCAATGGAGGGTCTTGGACAGGGGCGTGACATGCGATAACTTACATTTTAAAAGGTGTCCTCTGGTTGCTATGTTGAGAGTGACAAGCATGGACACAGGGAGACTGGTTAGGAGGGTGGTTGCAGTAATTCAAAAGGAGATGATGAGGTCTTGCAATGCAGTGGAAGTGGTAGTGGAGAGACCTGATAAGAGATGGTGGCACTCTGGATATTTTCTCAAAGGGGAGCCTACAGGATTTGTGCATTTGATTTGGGACATGAGAGAAGAAGAGTCATTGAGGATGATTTCCACTTTTGGCCTGAGCAGCTGGAAAAATAGAACTATCCTTCAATAAGATGGGGAAAGATTATGGGAGGAGCAGGTATGGGGGAAAGATTAGTAAATCAATTGGGGACCTACTAAATTTGAGATGTCTGTTAAATGCACAGCAGAGGAGACTCTTGGATAGATGAGTCTGTACTTCAGGAGAGTTGGGACCAGAGACGTAAATTTGGGAGCCACCAGCATCTGGATATCCAGATCCATGCAACTAGATGAGGTCATAAAGGGGGTGAATGTTAGTTAAGAAGAAAAGAGAAGCAGTCTAAGGACTGAGCCCTGGGGTTTTCCAGTATTAAGAGGTTGGCTTGATGAGGATGAATTAGCAAAGAGGACTAAAAAGGCGTGTTCAGTGAGGCTGGAAAAGGACCTTTAACCCACGTGAAGAAAGTATTTCAAGGAGGAAGGTGGTGTCAACTGGGCCAAATGCTATTGAAAATTTAAGTGAGAAAAAGTCTAAAAATTGAACCCTAGGTTTAGCTGTGCAAAGCTCCTGGGGGTGAAATGATGAGGGAAAGCCTGATTTAAGTGAGCTCAAGAGAGAATGGGGGACAATGAAATAGAATTTTTTGAGGAGTTCTGTTGTAAAATGGTGGCTTGAGGGGAAGGTAGGGTCAAGAGAGAGGTGGTTTTTTTTTAATATTTTTTTTTCTTTTATAGAAATTTGGATATAGTCACCATGCTATACACTACAGCTTCAGAATTTATTTATCTGATAATTGGACATTTGTACCTTTTGACCACCTCTTTACCCATTTTGCCCACCACCCCATCCCCTGCCTTTGGCAACCACCAATCTCTTCTTTTTAATTTTTTTTAGATTCTTCATATAAGTGAGATCATACAGTACTCGTCTTTCTCTGCCTGATTAATTTCAGTTAACATGATGCTCTCAGGTTTCATCCATGTTGTCACAAATGGCAGGATTTCCTTCTTTTTATGGCTGAGTAATATTCCATTGGGTGTATACCACATTTTCTCTGTACACTCATCTGTCAGTGGACACTTAAGTTGTTTCCATGTCTTGGCTATTGTAAATAATACTTCAATGAATAAGAAATTTTTTTATTTTTAAATTTTTTAAGGTAGAAAAACCCAAAATGTGCTTTTGGGAATGATTCAGCAGAGGGGAAACTTGATGATTTGGAGAGACAAGGAGAATTGCTGGAGTGATGGCCTTGAGGTGTAGATGGGCACAAGTCTGGGGGCTGGGTGGACATGGTGGACTAGGCTTTCATAAAATCCCTTTGAATTGCTTCCATTTATTCCCACTGAGGTAGGAAGCAATGTTATTGGCCCTGGAAGATGAGGAAGAGGTCATATAGCCAGTTAACCACTCCCCTGACGCTACTAACAATGGAACGTTTTCTGTGTCCCTGCCTTGTTTCCATTGCTACCACCTTAGTCAAGTTACAATCATAACAAAGTCTGTGTTGTAATGTCATAGCCACCAGCCTCTTTCTATTGCTGTCTACTGTGTATACATTTGTTGGGTAACTCTTCCTAAAATATTGATCTCTTTGTGCTCAGATCCTGCTCAAAACCCTTGCTTGGTTCCCCATTAAAGAGGATGAAGGTCACTTACTCAGTTAGGGCTTCAGGCTTCTGGAAAACCCTTCTTGGTTCAGAAGGACTGACCATGTCATATTGTGTCCCAAATCACCACCCTTCTTCCTTCTTCCACCCTCTCCTTGCACAAACTAGTTCTGTGACCCCAGGGAAGCTACCAGACTTTATGCCTGATTTTCCTCATCTGTAGCATGAGGACGTACCTCTTATGATTGTTGCCAGGATTCAATGAGACTATCACAATAGTTATTTAGAATAGTTACTGGCATAGTATAAATGCTCAATCAGCGTCAGCTATTCTTAATGTAACTATCTAAAACCACTTGCCTCTTTCTTCCTGATCAAATCTTCCCCATCCTCTGAGACACAGCTGGCATATCTGCTCTCCTGCAAAATCTTTCTTGCTTGTCCTTTCCCCCACTCCACTGATCTCTCTCTTCTTTCTTTCCCTCATTTTAGCATGTACCCAGATTCTCTCTGTAAGGGTGATTCTCATAATCCAGTGTTAGAATGCTTCAGCTAGACTGTGAGCTTCTCGAGGGCAAAGGTCATGCCTCTTACCCTCTTGTAGCCCTGTTCCCTAGCAAGGTGCTGCACTGTCGAGACCTCAGACTTTAGATGCGGTGTTGGACCTGTTCAACTTGTTGAAGAGGTAAATTCCTGTGTTATTCAACCTGACATTTCTTCTTTCTTGTACGCCGGCTTCATGGTGTATACAGCAGGTCTGCAGCCTAACTCGGGACCACCACTTCCTCTCCAAAGACCTTCAGCACCTTTCAGCAACATCTCCCCTTCCTGTCCATTTTTCAGGACTGCTTTTCAGTTCCATACCTGTTAATGACCGCATCTTCCTTTCCCTGCATCCTCCAGTATTAGAAAGCTGTCTTCTCCTGCTCTTAAAAGAGCAGTTGCCCATCTCCAAGCTTCTTTGTTTCCTCCTTTCGTCTGTTTCCCGAGGCACCTTGGCTTTGAAGAGGCTTCTGAAAAGGAGTGGATTACTTCATCTTTTATGATCAGCGAAAGAAAAAGTAGGAGGCTTCATAAGGAAAATTGGCAAGATCTAAAGTTATTTGCATTTCATACGAATCAGAAGTTTTCTAAGTTTTCTTTTTTTAAAAAAAGAACTGTCAAATGTATCCCCCCAAAAATTGATCTGAATGTTGAAACACCTGCTGCAGACCTGGGGGCTTTGAATTTAGCAGCTTTAGTTTGGGACCAAGAAATTCTCTGAGTTAGGAAGTCTTTTGCTGCTTGTTGGCTTGCTGCAATATTTCATCCTTAACGTCACTCTTCTCTTTCCTTTCAGAATACAGCAAAGCCAAAGAGCTCGTCTGCGTGCCCGTGGATGTGACAGACACTTTGAGATGTTTTAGAGAGACCTTGGAAAAATCCAAATATCATAACAGATCAATCCGACACAGCAGAAAGTTGCTTTCGTTATTTCTTGCACAGACCCAAGGTAAACTACAGCCATTCCCGGGCATCTGTGGGGAGTTGATTCCAGGACCCCCTGCAGATACCAACAGTCACAGATATACATGTCCCTTACAGTTAGCCTCCCCTCAACCCCCACCCCCTTCCCCCCGTATCCATGGTTCTGCACCCCAGAAATGGAGGGTGACTGTCCTTGCTCTGTACCCCTTCCTCTTTGCTGATGTGCAGTACCGCCCCGCAGGCCTACCACGTCCTGCCCCCTTCCCCACTTCCAGGCCCGCCGCCTGCCGCCTTCCACTTTCTTCTTGCCTAGTGGATCGCACCTCTTTTCCTCACACTTTATTCCACCCAGAGTGCTGTCTCACTCATCTGCTTTTATGTAGTAGAGTAGATACGGAAACAATATTTGTTCATTTTTGATTCTGTACCTCTATGTTCTTAACCATTTGCTCTGCAAGTATGATGCTACAGTCTTGTTTTATTTTTATAAGTAGGTGAATTGATTCGTACTGAATTAACTAAAATCTTTTACTAAAATACTTTATCAATGTCAAAGAAATGGGTGTACTTTTACATATACATCAACAAAGCTTCTTATTAATACCATAGATTTTGATCTTAGAGATTTCTTTTAGCTTAAAACAAGATATTTGCTATCCTTGGTTACATGACATTTGCTTTCTCTCTTCTCAAAATCTATTGATTTGTAAACTCAGTCAAAGCAAGAATTTGAGTGGTTAAGTGGTTACTGCAGAGAGGAAGAGGGTACTCAAATATAGGCTAGGAAAATCCCAAATTACCTATATTTAGGTTATTTAAAATTTGTTAAAATCCTAATTTTATGTTTATGATCCTTGGTATTCAAATTTATCAGAAAAAATAAGAATAAGCATAAAGAATAAACTTAAGTTAATAAATTTAAAATAACTGTATTTTAGAATTATTAAAATAGATTTAAATGTCTACCTATGATACTAATATTTCCTGGACTGATGTTTTAGAAATTTGACCATTTGTTGTTTACAACCACTGACAGCAGCTTTATTTATGTGTGGATACAAGTATGTATGTATATATGTGTGTCTGTATACAAGTACATCTGTATATAAGTATGCATGCATATAAGTATGTGTATGTAGGTACATATGTATTTGCTGTTGTTGCTGCCCCTTCTTCCCCAAAAAACCACTTGCTACAATATGTACCCACAGTTTTTGGTTGTATTGTCCACAGACTCACATTACATTAAATTGTCTCTCCATAGCACGTTAAAACCTACGTCAAATATGGTGTGCATTAACAGTGGTTAAGGGTATGAATTTAAAAAGCACATACAATTCCTAAGAATGGTTCATGCCACCTCAATCTGAACTTCACCTGATACCGAGATATTTTCAGCAGTTTCTCCCCAGTCCTCGGGCTATAGACTTCAATCCATATTAGCTTTTCTCTCTCTGCGGCTTTTGACTACTTCCCCTAGAATATTTTTCCTTTTTTTCCTGTGTGTTCTCTGATCTTAGAAAGAAACGGGTTCTTTCCTATTTTTCCCTCCTCGGGTCAGAACTACCTGTATGTTGCTTCTCTCCCAGAGGTCTCTGCCCCAGAGGCAAACTAACATCTTTACTGTTGGAAACTCTTAAAAAAAAAAGTTGAACCCAAACTGTGCAGCTTCCACTGATCCCCACGAGGAGCAAAGCATTGTCTCAGCATTTACTTCCCGGCACACTGCCCCTCTGCACTGCTCTTTTTGAACTAACGTGAGTGTTGAGCACATCGACCCACACACCCGGACTCTTCAGAAAGGAGTCAAGGTACTAGGTGTAAGGAAACAGTGTCCCCCAAACTGCCGCAGAGTCTCGGCTCTGTGCAAAATCTCTCCTTCCTTCTCCTTTTCCATCTCTTCTACGTTTTTCCTCCTCATCAACTTCCCTTCTCTCTCCATTTTAAAATTTCTTTTAAATTTTTTTCATAAATTTAGGAGACAAAGGAGGAATGAACAATTTAAAATTTACTACCGGAAAGGTGGAGTTTTGCCTGGGGACCGAAGAGATGCACAGGCCGACCCCCCCCAACCTTTTTCAGGAACACTTCAGAGTTTTCAGCTCAGTGGAGAAAAGCAAACTTCCCTCTTCACAGCTCGGACTCGTAATTTCTTCTTACTATGAAACTATTAGTAAGATTTATTCATTATGTGTTCATTTTCAGTACGATCTTCCATGTTAATGTTGAGATTGCATTTGGTCCTGAAATGTTATCTTTTTAAAAAATATTTTAATTAATTTTTTAAAATTGAGGTGCGGTTGATTTCCCATATTGTGTTAGTTTCAGGTATATAGCAAAGTGACTGAGTTACATATTTTCAGATTATTTTCCATTATGTGTTTTTATTACAAGATACTCAGTATAGTTCCCTTTGCTCTATAGTAACTGAAATGTTATCTTTAAAAGTAGGATGAAAGCGCTTGAACATAAAATCTATCACACTCTTGTAGGCAGAGACAGAGCAGTGTTTAGAGAAGGTGCTGCCAGCCCCTCCCGTCACCCATTTTCCCAGCCTAGCTGTCACCATTGTGAGATTCTAGGCACCCTTCTGTTCATCCCACTTTAACTGAATCTATGAGCCGTTTGTTGAGATGTGGCCACTGTTACGTTCTTTTGCTCTGCCCCAGCTGATTCCATTTTCCTTTCCTTTCCACTTGATTTGGCTTTTCTACAAATTCAGCAGTATATATTCAACCCATGCTGTAGACCCAATGTTTTTTATAAGACATTTTGTAATTCCCCCTTTAGTCCCCAAAATAAAATTTATATTTAATCCATTCTTCCTACACACATTATTTTTTAAAAATCAATATGAAGCTGTAAATATAAAATGAAGACTAAATAAAATGAAATCACTTTATAATAAAAAAAACTATTTGTTAGTATGTAAGTGCTTAGGCTCCAGAGGAATAGAGCAGCAGTCAGATGATCGTCTGTCGTACGTAGGGTGTACAGGACACACGTGAATGTGGCAGCTATGACAGCAGACTGATACATGTGTATTGATGGCTCAAGTACCGTCAGCGTCGTTATTTTTGGTGACCTGATTTTCTAAATTAGCAACTCAAGGTAACTTTGGAACAAAATAAAACATTACAGCGGTTGCATTTCTGGAAAACTCAGAGCATTTTGAAAACATGCAAAAATGCCCTTTCATTGCGTACGATGAAGTTAGATGTTAGACTCTAATAATTATAAACAGGTTTCTCACCTTCTTCCTCACTGTGGGAAAGGTTCTGTGCATTGCAGTCCATTCCATGTCTCAGGTCTTCATCTAGGAGATACCAGCAGAGGTCCCATGGTGACAGCCAATAAAACCCTTCCTCAGGTTTCTAAAATACCATCTCGGGGACAGTGCTGCCCTCATTAGAAACTATTGCCATAGTTGTTGGGGTTTTTGGCTACACATCCTTGAATGGTTGCATTCATCAGAAAACAACAACAGATACAGGTGATATTAAAGGTGGGCTTTTTTGCATTTGGATAAAGGAAGAATCTAATATGCTTTGATCTTGTCACATCCCTGCTCAAAAAACAAACTGTTCGAGGCCTCCCATCTGCTATAGAATAGCATCCACATTTCTCCACATGACATTCAGATTCCCCCATAGTCTTACCACTACCTCCTCCTTCACCCTCCCCAAAAACATACTCCAGCCACACATGACACTTCCGTGTATACCCAGCCCTTTCTTCCATGTGCTCTTTTTCTGAATGTCTCTCCTTCACCAACTCTACCTGCCTTCCTCTTATTCTACTTTCTTCATTTTCCCTGCCCATTAGACCCAGTCTCCCACTGTTCTTCATTCAAATACGTCGTTTGCTCTCTCTCTGTATCTATATCATGTGACATTTAAAGGCTCTATTAGCTCGGAGTTTGCTTATCTGCACAGTTAAGGTGTAATGCCATTTAAAATATTCTTGCAAATATAAAGGAAACAGTTTCCAGGGACTGACATTTGTTCTTTCACTTGATTAAAAATACAGATGTTCTCCAGACCAGCAATCAAAGAAGCCTTAACGTTCAGGCATTGCATGAACTTGGAAATCTTCTCATCTTCGCAGAAAAGAAAAGGTAGATTTTTTAGGAGTCAGTTGAACAAGGAGAACTTTTTTTGTTTGAAAGAAAATTTTAATTGTGAAAAAAACTATCTTTAATAAATTTTAGTTCCTTGGTAAATATTCCATTGCTGCGTTTTATTCATCAAATGCTACCTGAGAGAAATGGTTATGAGTAATACATGGCATAGATTCATTCTCTAACATTTTAATCAAAATGTTTCTTCAGAGCATTTACTTTCCCCCTTTGGAAGTTGGATTGAATAATACAGATCTCAGAAAACATCCTGCTTGATGCTCTGTTTATGTTTTAGGGCTGCTTTTAAATGTTGGAGTCAAGCTCTTGATGACATATTTAGGAAACAAGACGTGCTTCACACATGGAAGGAGTTTGGCACCTCCCCCACCAGTGCTACCAACAGCTGTTCACCTTCAGGTTCCAAAGACTACAGTGAGGAATTTCTGTCGAAAGTTGGCATTTGGGGGTGTTTGCAAGGAGCGGTGATATCAGCAAAGATAGCACAGTGAGTGTGACGACGGGGTGATCTGTGCACTGGGTGGGCTTCCCCTTGTGGGCGGCCCCCCTGGGCCATGTGGACCACCAGCGTTACACACTGGGTTCCTGGGAGCAGTGTCCGTACCATGCAGGGTTATACAGTTTTCTTCTTCATGGTGTTTGTTGCTTACGGCCCACTCCTCCTCCTCCTATAACATCTCCCCCCTGGAATGTGAGCTCCACACAGGCATAGGTCTTTGCTCTGTTCACCAGTGTATCCTGAGTGCCTAGCATGGAGATAGCATTCCACAGCTACCTGTCAAGTGAGTGAATGTGGGAGTGAGCAGTTGGTGTGTGAACAAGAATCAAGAGTGTGGAGGCAGGCCGACTTGAGCCCAATTTAGGAGCCTCCCCAAAAGTCTGGGGCCCTCGGCAAGTCAGTCATCCTCTCTGAGCCTCAGTGTTCTCATCTGAATCTGTGGTCACAAGAATTACATGACACACTTGAGACACCTAGAGCTGCCAGAAGGAAGTACCAATTTGTGAGAAAGTTATTGTCTCTCAATTCTGGAGGCTTGAAGCCCGAGCTGGCAGGGCTGGTTTCTTCTGAGGTCTCCCTCCCTGCGTGTAGGTGGTGGTCTCCTCACTGCGTCCTCATGTGGTCTTCCTCCTGTGTGTGTCTGGTCCTAGTCTTCTCTTCTCCTAAGGAGAGCAGTCCTTCTGGGTTAGGGCCCACCCTCATGACCTCATTTTACCCTAATGACCTCTTTAAAGGCCCTGCCTCCAAAGTCCAGGCACATTATGGATTTCCAGGGGTTAGAACTTCCAACATGTGAATTTCAGGGGTGCATTGGGCAGGTAATTTAGCCCATAACACATACTGTATGAGTTTCCTATTGCTGGTGTAACAAAGTACCACGATTTAGTGGCCAGTATGTTATCTTACAGTTGATGGAGGCCGGAAGTGTTGGCGGGCTCCCTCTCGAGGCTCTAGTGGAGTCTCCGTCCTTGCCTTTCCCAGCTTCCAGGGGCTTCCTGCACTCTTCAGCTCATGGCCCCATCATCTGTCTTCAGGACCAACAGCCTGTCTTCTTCCTGTCTCCTTCTCCTCTCTGCTTCCATCCTCACATCTCCTCCTCTGCCTTTCTCTCACAAGGACCAGTGTGATTACATCGAGCTCACCTCGATAATCCAGAATACTCTCCCCATCGCAAGGCCCTTAATTTAATCACATCTGCAAGGTTTTTTTTTTTTTAAAAAAAAACTGTATAAGATAACATCTTCATAGGTTTGAGGGGTTAGGCTGCTATGTTTTGAGGGGACCATTTTCAGCCTAGCGCACGTGACATGTGAAAGTCTGTCACAGCGTCTTATACTAGTTAGCGCTTGCAGTATCTTAACTGCTTGATTAACGTAAGAAATTCTGAAATTCTGACGAGAGCAGAGGTCCCGGTTTCCTTCACTTCTCTAGGCACATTCTTAGCTTACCTATAGGGTGTGGTAGGCAACAGCCTGCATAGTATTTTGACCTGTAGAGAAAATTTTTTATAAGTAATAACTTTCCCTAGTTAATAATCACCTGTTTTCAGAAAATTAGCATTTGGGCAGGGGAAGTAAGGAATTACCACTTATAAAGTATTAAACATTAAAGGTATTTTTAAAAACTCTGTTACAAAATTTGGTTTTTTTGCACTCCTGGAAAGGAGTTCTTTCTTACACACAACACACACAATCCTCATTCAAATCTGACTTTATGACCAAGTGGAACTTGGCAGCAGAGAGTAGAAAAACTGGGGAAGGTTCACAGCTTGAAAAGAACAGCTAAAGCTTTCCTGCCAGAGGACACCTCAGCTTCTTAGCCTCTGAAGTTTTTACCAAGTGATTTTTAATCAACAGAAAGCCAGTTCCTAGTTACCCAGCTGAAGTCTGACTTCCACAGGATACATGATACTCAGGGGGCTTTGGCTGTCGTGGGAGCCTCCCTGAGAGGAAGCCCTTCTCCCCACTGCTCAGAAGGCCAGAGCACCGCATAGAGAAGCTGAACTCAGATTGATGTTGTTATTAATATAGTGAAGCCCACTGGTTTTATCAAATAAAGCTTAGAAGAACGTAACATGGTTTCTAGTTACAAATGTGAGTTTCAAGACCCATGTAAAGAAAACTCAAAACTCTTCTCAGGGACATAAAATGAGATAGTAGTAAACAGAGACATTATCTTAACCTCAGGTGGAAAGCCTTAATATTGTCAATAGATCCATAATATACTGCTGGTGAGAAAACACATGGTTGCAATCTTTGGGAGGAAATGATGTAATAGTACTCATCAAAAGCTTTAAAATTGTGCACCTCTTTTTCCCCAGAGTTTTACTACTAGGGATTTATCCAGTGGAACTGGTAGAAAAAACACTCAAGTAGACATAACAATGTTTATTATCTTAGTGTTGGAGAAAACCAAAATGGGGATGAGTATTTGTATATTGTGATACATGCATGTGATAAAAATTTAAAGCTCTATAAAATAATGGTGTAATTCATTATATCCAAGAATGGAAAATTTGTTTGTAAAATAATACGTATTGTATAATTTTAGTCTTAATGTGACAGTGCATGTATATAATTATATATAGAAGAAAAGCTAGAAGGAAATTGTCCACAGTGTTACCAGTAATCATGTTTAGGTGGTAGGACTATAGGTGATTTTTCGTTTTACTTTTTCTGTTTCTCTCTGGTCTAGCTCTTATGAGTATGTAGCACTTTCAGAATCACGATAACTTTTAATTTTGGAAAATCTATGAATATTAGAGATGTATTTATATAAAAATATTTTTGGAATGTTATCTATGAATCAGTTTACTTTTCTTATACTTACTTAGGTTTATTAAGACATTGGACGTTGAAAAGAGATTCAACTGTTGCCTTTTGTCTGCGTTACTCTTTCAGGTAACACTTTACATATATCTTTCCACAGTAGCATGGCCATTCAGTCAGTAAAAAAGAAAAAAGTACAGTATTCTGTCATATTCATAAAACTCACAGGTAGGAAAGTAGCATGAACCTTGATTAAGTATCTTAAGCCCATCTCGCCTTCGATGGTTGAACCCCTGTGGCATTTTCACCCTTAATATTCCACAGGGTCCCTTTTCTGGTCTCTGCTGCAGAAGGAGGAATTTTACAGATGAGGAAACTGAGACTTCTGTCCTTCCTAACGTCATGTTGCTGATGCGCGGTGAAGCCAGTCTAACTGACCCTAAAGGGTTGCCTTATGTTGCCTCATCTCTTAAATAAAGTTTTGCTCAGTTGTGTGATGTCAAGTATATCATATGATGAGAGCAAGAAATAAGTTAAAGACTACAGAAGTAGAGTGTTGCCATTCTTAGGATTTGAGTTTGACTTCACTGAAGAAGAAAGGAGCTTTTATCTGAAGTACAAGACATTCTGAGGTTCAGGAAGTAGCCAGGGGCCTCTGCAATCTCCGAAAGGTTCTGTTTACTTTGAAGGATGGGACACCCTTGTTCTGTGTATCAGAGAAGTCTGATAGCTCATGAAATCTGGATGGATAATATCTTTGGGAAAGGCTGCTCTGAGTGGACAGATGGCAGTTTTCCTTTGTTCCATACACCTCTTGCCTGGGCTTCAAAGGGAGGAAGTGGAAGAGTCAAGGATGCAAAGGGAATGATAATCGGAATCTGATTCATTTTGTTTTATTCTGTCTCTTTACTTTCTTCCAGTATTCCTTGTTCTTGAAGATAATGCTCTTTATGTTTTAGAAAATAAGTAATTCTGAAAAATATTTACTTTTTTGCTTAAGTGTCACATCATTTCTTAGTAACACTACACCTAAAATCAAAACTAGCTGGTAGAATTTATTGTCAAAACCTGTTCATTCTTTTCATGATTTTAAAACAGATCTGTCAAGTTAAAAATTAAACAATCACATGGTACTTTAGAGTAGGAATCTTTTAAGTTTAGTGAGAAATCTGATTGAAATTCTTTCCTGATATATGCCTTAAAATAAATTTATGATGCACTTGTTATCAAGAACTGTTAATTACTTAAGATAACATAAGAAGCACTCCTAAGTGTACAGTTTGCATTTGTATTTTCGTCTTGCTTCTCAACATCTAACACAACCTTGGTCATACAAATTATCTAAGAAATATTGATCAAATTAAGCAAATCACCTTTTAACTTAATTCAGTTAAAAATTTGGAATTACCTCTGCTTGATTTAGACTTCTGAAATAATTTTTTCTCTCCTCTGCTTAGAGGTTGGTATAGTGGAATGAACATAGATTTTTGAGTTAAATAGAAATGATTTTGAATCTTCTTTTCGCCACCATTAGCTGTGTAACCTCATATAAGTTAATTGTTTAAGCCTCAGTTGTATCACTTGTGAGATAATAATCCTTCCTTCCAGTGATAGGTTGAATGAGAACTAAATGAGATACTATTTTCAAACAATTTACCAAGAGTGTCCAACACAAAATTGACCCTTAGTAAATGATAACTTAATATAATGATAATTTTTCTGAAAATAATAAGTATCCAACTACCATGGAATTTGAAAGGCCTGTCTTGAGTGATAATAGCATTTGGTACCTATAGTGATGAGAATATTAATAAGTATCACTTATTAACAGGCACAGTGTGCTAGGCATATGCTAAGCACTTTGTGAAGTAATACATGTACTTATTTTTCTGTCTCATTGTTGCAGATGCAGTTTCTAGCTCTTTATTTCCACTTTTTTCATCTTCAGGGTTTGCTGAGAACCACACTTCCACACCCCAAAGCTGAACGTTGCTATGCTCAGTATGAAATCACTCAGCTTCTCCCTGGCATCGAGCTCTTCTCAGACAGATACCGGGCTGATATCTGCTCTGTAGTTGCAAGCTTGTATTATATTATACGTGAACTGCACTTTGCTAAGCAAAATCTAATAGTAAGTGATTTATAAAATCAGCAAATCTTAATTCACTGTGGTATCTTACCCAACTTACCTTATACTTTTCAAATTTTACTAAGCTCTTTTGGTCAGTTTTTACTTAACTTTTAAACTCTATATTCAGGGTTTTGATTTGTCCTTCAGAATAAAATATGTTAATATGCTTTCTTTGACATCACTGTTTGCATTGCATTTTGGATACAATAGCCATGTATATTTGATTTTGTTCTCTTTTTCACTCTGTTATTTTTACCTTTTTTTCCTGAGGACATTTGGTGAAATTAACTAGAATGTTTCACTGGTGTCAGACAGAGCAATTTAGTGCACATATAGCTTCCCTGCATTAATTCATGCAGGTCATATCAATATCAAAACTGTGGGAGCAGGGGGAGGGTATAGTTCAAGTGGTAGAGTGAATGCTTAGCATGCACGAGGTCCTGGGTTCAATCCCCAGTACCTCCTCTAAAAATAAATAAACCTAATTACCTCTCCCCTCCTGCCAAATAAAATAATACAGTAATACAATAATAAATAAATATGTTTAAAATTAAAAAAAACTGCGGGAGTATTTCTTTACTGAGGTAAATTTATCTTTGTGTCTCTTGATTTTTCTGTGTTAAGGGGACACTTAAGTGAACAGCAGGTTCTAACTGAAATTAAAGATAGGCATCTCTTAATATCCTAGTAAATTAAAAAACTCAGATACAACTCTCTTTTCCTTTAGGGGAATAAATCACAGTATGTGTCATAAATTTGAAGTTGAGTGCATTTTAAATTAGTATGTTCTATTGGTCATTTTATATTTTCCTCCTTTATCTTATTTTTTCCTATTTTCTTCCATTTTGCTATTTCCTGTACTTTTTTATCTCACCCCCCCAGCCCCATGTTTGCTTCTTAATACCTGTTCTTTCTCTTTTTCTGCTTTTTTCCCTTTCCTCTATGCTTTTTTCGTCCTACCTCCTTTCTTTTTTTCTCATATATTGTTTTCTGTTTTCTTGTTCTAAATTCACTCTCTCCTTATGTTGAAAAGATTTATTGTCCCCTGATATTAGATGTTCAATTATAATGCCATGTGTTAAAGTGAAGAGGTTGATTAATGCTTTTAACACTTGGCAGATTTAGCAAGAAATTGTATATTAGAAAAAAAATAACAAAATGATGCTCTTCTCATTGTTAAGGGGATTCATTCCTGGATTTAGAAAGTAGTTCTATCCCCTGGGTAACCTTTAGCTGCCTAGTCATATTCATATATAATACATATCACTGCACTGGAAAAGAAATGAGACTTTTTTCTCTAAAGCTTAAGAAATTGAGAACATTTTTTCTGAATAATTGAGCAATTGGCAGCAATAAAATGGTATGTTTTTATTTCTCACTAAAGAAAAGAAACAGTCTCAAAAGTAATAGCCAACTCTTATTGTTTTGTGCTGCTTTAATTGTAGAAGAAGGTATTGTATTATGTTTGTAGTGTATCATTGTAGAAAAATGTATGAAATTTGAAATCATTTAAGACCAGGTCTAATTCTTTTGAAAAGCTGTTGCATTCAGCAGCTACAAGTTGACTGACAATTAGAGGTTTCTTAGCTGAACTTACAAGATGTAAACAGTTTCCGTTTTGTATTACACTGCCCTCCAGAAGCAGCCCAGTGGCTAAGGAGATTGCCGTCACATATAAAATTTGCAAGGGGACACATTGCTGTGGGGTCATGAGAAATAGTTTGCTGAATAATGGGAATCTCAGTCCCCTTTTTTGCTCCATGTCCCGTTGGTGGACAGGACCCAATTGCAGGAACTGAGCTTCAGTTTTGAGTTGAGGTCAGGAGCTGCTCAGAAGTATAGGCAAAACTGACCCCTCAACACTTGCCTTTGGCTGGAGAGTGGTTAGGTCAATTCAAAGATTGACAGTCTGTAAGCTTTCACATATATCCTTGGGACTTCAAGAAGAGTTGAACTTTGGGGTTAACTCTAAGAAATATTATGTGAAGAGTAAGCTTGGGTTTTAAGCAGTAGTATGTATACTTTGTCAAGGCAGGGGCTTAGATTTTGCTCTCATTCAGCAGAGCCTCACACACAACAAGCATATTATAAATACTTTTTTCTTGATAGAAAAATTCCTACTGAAGACAAATAGCAGCTGACACTGAGACGAGTAAGTCGGAGCTATCAGGGGCCATAGATTTGAGTTCCTTTGCTTTACATTTTGCATTTATTTGATAGCTCATTTGCTCAAATGTTTCCATAGGCCTCAGTAATTCATACATATATGTTGAATTAATTTTTTTTCAAGGAAGATAACTAATTGGATTTTTATTTTTCCATGCTTAAGATGTCATCCAAAGTGACATCTCTTTGGAACTGTAAGTTAGTGATACCACTATAAAGTTCTGACAAAATTATGAAGCATATGCTGGGCAGATCATTTCACTTATACCAAACAGTACAGTCTCCTGACATGGAAAAATCAATCACAATTTTGCATAACATCTCTTACATCAATATTTGGCTAAATTGTATTATTAGGTTATTAACTTGATAAAATACATTTTATTTTTATTTTTTATAACTTTTTTTTATTGAGTTATACTCAGTTTACAATGTTGTGTCAATTTCCAATGTAGAGCACAATTTTTCAGTTATACATGAACATATATATATTCATTGTTGCATTCTTTTTCACTGTGAGCTATCACAAGATCTTGTATATATTTCTCTGTGCTATACAGTATAATCTTGTTTATCTATTCTACATATGCCTGTCAGTATCTACAAATTTCGAGCTTTCAGTCTGTCCATTCCCACTCCCCTCCCCCCTGGCAACCACAAGTTTGTATTCTATGTCTATGAGTCTGTTTCTGATAAAATATGTTTTAAAACAAGGTATTTTTCTGTTGGTAGATTCTGCCTCTTCTTGCACTATACCAATATTTTGTCTCTGGAATTTGCCAAGACCAAGTCAGAAATTTAGAAGCAAGAATCCTCAAGGTATGTTACAATCTTTTAAGACATTTAATATTCTTGAACTATTAAAGGTATTGTTATGAATTAATTTAGTTCTAATACTCATAATAATAAGCTGATAGTAATATATGGTATTGTGCTCATATTGAAAAAAAAAACTTGCACAACATTATAATAAAGTATATGAAAGAGCCAGATAGGGAGATTTAGATCGTTTTATGCTTGGGCCACAGTTAAGTGAGGAACAGCTATACCCGGTAACAAGGGTCACCTGACACCATTCAGCCTAGAAATCACCATTTCTAAACACTGGTTTCCTGGTAGAGACTATTGAGTCAGTTTTCTGAAGTTTCTGTGAATTCTTTATGCTAAGGATCTTTATGTATATCCTAGTATACAAGAGTTTTTCATGGCACAGGCAACTGAAGTGATAAAACACACAGACACTAAATTACAATGAACTCTGTAATGTAGAAGTCAGGAGGCTCTCTGCCTTCAAGACTCAGGTGCATTTGGCTTGGATCCCATGTGGAGTGACAGCCTCAAATGACACCTCATTTTCTTTGCCCCTTTTCCTAGTTATCTGGGGTCACAGGCTCCCAGTTTGGTTAAATTTGTTTTCTACAGGGAACATCCAGCAAGTTTGCACCCTGTTTTGCACCTCCTCATCTATAATATGGAATTCAACCATATTCCATAATTTACACACACGAAAACACATAAACACACTCATTACATTCACCTAAGGTCTTTATTTCTATAGTGGACTTTACTAAAAATGGGAACACAAGGAAATTTTAGTTGAGTCCAAACCAGCAACTTATAATAGAATGTTTGGCATCTCTGAGTTTAGAATATTTCTTGGCCATTTTCTCACTCTTTTGCCTCCTAGTGCGTGGCTTCATCAGCTGTATGCTGGTTAAGTGTTTCCTAACTCACTCTAAAAAGAAAACCCTGATTCATAGCATTTGCAATTTCTATGGTGTAAATACTCCCACTACAGCCGACTTTGGCTACAACGGGCTGTTACTGAGTGTGAAACTGGGACAAGATATGCACAGTTAGCTCCTGCAGTTGAAGTGAGTGGGCTCCGACACCCCACTGGCTCAGCCTTCTTCTCCTTTTTTGAAAATACCCTTCTTCCCCAGATCTTTCCCATTTTCTAATGAGGGAAAGTTAGACTTCTCTTTGAACTCCTGTCTCCATCCAGACCCTGCTCTTGGGCCTATGTTTTCAGACCCAAATAGTCCATCTCACTCTATTTCTAAATAAAGATGATAACCTTCCCTAAGAGGAATTCTGATGCTATTAAGATAATACATCTTAACCTGGGAATAAATAGTTACCTACCATGAACATTTCTGGATCACCCTTTCTGAATTACTGATCTCTTAAGAGTTCTCCTGGTTTTGAATTCCAAAAACACTTTTTAAAAAGCTGCATACAATTTCTCTCTCTCTGTTTTTAAAACAGTGTTCTATTCGAGATTGCAAAATTCTTGAGGCTAGGGCCTGTATCTTATTCATCTTTTAGTTCCTTATACTGTCTTACTCGTAATAAATTCATATACCTGATATTTAGTAATTAATTATTGAATTGGATTTGAAATCTGCAGCCATTTATCAAGCACCAACTAACCGCACTCTCCCTATTGTTTAGTGGGAACTCACCTAGAAGATAGTTGGTAAAAATTTATTGCTTTACCTATGAAACATCATTTATTGAGTACCTCCTATATAAAGGTACCACGTTAGTAACTCTAATTAAGACATGTAACCTGGGGTCCTTGCTTATACAGAAGAGAAAATAGGGAAGAGAGACGGGACATAGACAAAGACAGTAATGTTGCACCTCCCACTTGACTGGTTCCAAATGAGTGTGATGAGCACTGCCTCCAGGAGCTTGGAAGAGGGAGAATGGCTTTGAGTCCCAGGGTTTCATCAGGTAGATAAGATTTAGGCTGGAAAAGAGTAGGACCAACTGAGCAGGAGAGAGGAAGCAGGGAACACTCGTGGCAGACAGTAGCGTGAAGGACACAGAGGTGACAAAGTGCTGACTGGTCGAGGAGGCAGAGGCAGTTCTGTTAGCCTGGAGTGGAGGTTTGAGTAGGGAGTCTGGAGAAGACGACATGAGGATACCAGAGGCCTGTGATGTGGAGGATTCCAGGGGCCAGGTTTTGAGTTCCAGGGCTGAGACATGTGAAGGCTCCGTGGCAAGAGAAATGAGGAATCTGTGGAGTCAGAACTGGGTAACAGTTTTTATTCTGGTGATGTTAAGAGGCAAGAAACATGGAAGGGTTGCAGTGACCATTAGTCACATGTCAAAAGGAGATCCAGAGAGGCACTGGAAGAATCTGGGACAGAGTTTTTGAGTAAATGACCATTTTTTAATTGGATTTTTAGCACTTGACAACTGTTTTTGTACTAGAGTAACTTAAAAGCTAGTAAAGAACAATGGACCATCTTCTGTAGTCTTGGGTTGGGAGGGGGATTAATGGCAGAATTTTGATCAGGAGAAGGACATGATGAGATGTATCTGGTAACAATGTCAGGAACAGAGTGAGGTGGGAGTGGAATCTTATTGGCATGGTAGGACTGGAAACCCAAGTAGGGTGTTGGCAGAAGCAATGAAAAGGGGCAATTGATGCATCATACAAGGGAAGGAATAACAGCCCTGGTGAGCAGAGTTCGCCTGACCTTTCTGAACAAGCTGGGGTCAGTGGGTGGGAAGAGAGAAAAATCATAGTCAGAAAGTAGCAAACGATGCCTTCTGACAAATCAAACCGCAGTAGATCATACTGTTAAGTTTCTGCTGTGCACTAGTGTCTTTCAGGGAAAACACTAAGACCCCTTCATGATCACCTGGTCTGCCTTCACTTTAGAACTGCCAACATCCCAAAAGATTTATTAATCTCAACAAACCCAGCATTCCCAGGAAGGGAACCGATGGTTCTGTATTTGTATGTGAAGGGTTGATTTATGGGTGTTTCTTTTTTCCATCTGGCTTGTTTGTGTTCACAGTGTTAGTCATTTCTGAACATACACGTCCATTATTATCTCCATAGCTTTTTCATATAGTCAGATTGAGATGATAAACTGAACCAGAGGTAGCCTTAACAGTTACAGGTAGTCTACGTACAGCAGTCTTACAGTTAAGACTAGAGGAGACTGATCTCACACAGCTATGGGGAAGTGTTTCCTCCAAGGGATAAAGAGCTCAGATGACTCCCTAATGACTACTTTGTTAATTATGTGGCACTGGGAAGTTAGAGCCCAAGGTGTCTTAGGCAGAAATCAAAGCATGTAACTCAGTAGACAAGCTGTTTTCTCTTCTCCATTAAAAAATTTTTCCTGACTTTTAATGTTCTGTTTTTGTTATTGTCACATCCTGTTTCCTTCTAATTTACCTTCTTTTTATTTCTTTAAAATTGATACTCTTGAGAGTCCTAAGATAATAATTAAAGGAAAAAGGAGCATAAAATGAGTATACCTGTTGAGGATAAGTTGGATTTTCTTTTTCTGTGTTTATATAATCTTCATCCAATTTTGTGTTTCACTCCTGGCTTTCACAATTCGTCCTCTGTTCTCTATAAAGTCACTAGATGGTTTCAAAACACAAGTCAGGTATGGGCACTGACCTGTTCACAACTCTCCAATAACTTCTTTTATTTCTTTATTCCTTTATTATTTTATTTTGGCAGGGAGGGGAGGTAATTAGGCTTATTTATTTTTAGTGGAGTTACTCATATTGAACCCAGGACCTCATGCATGCTAAGCATGTGCTCTACCACTGGGCTATACCCGCACCCTCTCCAATAACTTCTTATCACACAGAGAACAACATAGCTGTGTCTCCACTCTGGTCTACAGGCCACCATTCGCACCTACCTCCCAACCCTCTTCTCCTCTCTCCCTGAGCTCCCGCCACACAGGCTGTTCCTCCAGCACACCGAGACCCCAAGATTGCTTCCACCACCACGTGACCTCTCTACTCAAGGTCCCCTCAGAAGATTGTCATGTCTTCTCCCTCACGTCATTCTCAAATCTTCTCTTGAAGGTCTTCTCCCCAGAGAAGTCCCCCCTGACCACAACTTAAGAAACAGCATTTTGTCAGTACCTTTTATCCCTCCTCATACTGTGTATATCTTCATGCATCATTTAAATTTAGCTAAACATACCTCCCATTGGATGTAGCTTCCAAAAGGGCTCAGTACAGAAGAAATGCTCAGTAAACATGTTGAATGGATAAATGCATTTGATCAAGAACTTTTCCTTCTGTAATTTCCTGACTGAAAGTCTTGCTGGATTATATTCAAAATAAGCCATGCACAATATATAATTACCAGTTGACTAATGTTAAGTACATGTCTTTAAAATTGACAGGGTCCATTAATTATGGATAAGAAAATGAACAGTTTTATTTATGTTGATACGTTGTGGAGTTCATTTCCTGGTTTGTTTGACATTTCTCAGAGTGTTACAGAAATTGAGTGGTTTTATTTTGTCTTTCTTTTAAACCATACTTTACCATGGAAACAAAAGGATAAATTCAATTTTTTAAAACTCTTCTGTGTCTATCCTATTTTTATGTGTTTGTGTCTCATATAAAGGAAGCTGCATCTGATGAATATCCATTATTTTGAACAGTTTGCCTGCTGTAATTTACTAGCTTCTTGGTCCCCTGCACATGTGAACTTGCTTACACATAGATACATGCATCTCCTCCACTATGTTTGCTGCACATTAACTTATAAGGCGTTACCAACAGTAGGTGGAAAGTTCAGATCTCAGAAAGTTGATGATTTTTTTCTAAAATTTTTATTTTGAAAGTAAAACAAGTGTTGTAATTTAAAATCTCTCCTTTTTTTCTTTCCTTTAAAGATAGAAGTCCTCATAGATTTGGGATTCTTTTCTGAAGCCTTTCATGAAATAGTCCCAGATTTTTTATGGGAAAAGCATGCCTTCCTCACAACCCGCTGGCTGTAAAGCTACTGGAAAAATGAAGGTAATCCTGCTATTTGATTCAAAGCTATTTCTTTACCTTTTGAAGGTGCTTTTTGATGGGTACATTCCTAAAATCTGGGGAACACTTCCACAAAAAGGTGTTTGCAAATCTCTGGCACTGCAGACCTCTTAGTTAAGGCTGATTAGTGCTAACATTAGATTTATATAGGTTTTCTTTGTCTGGAATGGAAGGGCGTCATGGTGGGGAGGGGAGTGTGGTCTTGGAGTAGGTTTTTACAATAGGATTCTGGCTCTATGTCATAGTTATCAAGGACCATCTCAGTAGACACATTTATTGGCCATTGCCTCTTAGACTTTTGGTTGTGATCTTAAAATTTCTAGTTAATGTTCTTAGTCAAAACAGCCTCTCTTCGTGTTTTATTTGAATATTTTGATTTATATACTTTATACCCAAGAGTTAAGCTTGTGTTCAAGTTTCTTCTGATTTCTGTGAGGAGAGAACATTCTTCTATTTTTGTCTAGTCTGTTTTGACTTTGAGAGAGAGTTTTACCTGGCTTGCTTAATTTGTGTTTGTAAATCGCATAATTGAAGCATCCTTGAAAATGACCCAGGCATTTATATTTAAATCAGAGTGAGCTATTATTTTCCTCTGCTTCAGTTTTCATGGTGATCTAGGAATCACTGGGTGTTCTTGCTTGAGACAGATGCTTGGACTCTCATGGGCCAGCAATAAAGGAATAGGAGGAGGTAAGAAGTCAGTTTCCTGGGAGAGACCATATGTGTGAGGAGTGAGATTAATAGACAGGATCATGCTGATGGGATTCCAGTTTGAGGAACCTAAGAGAAACTGGGGAATAGGCTGTAAGTCTTAAAAACTACTTGCATTGGCTGACATTTACATATAATGCATTCATTACCTCAGCATATACCCTTGTAGCTGCTTATTTCTCAATATGACTGCTACAGCATTATAATTTATTGAAATAAGGTAAGTTAAGGTTATCCACAGAAAAATCCCAAGAGGGACGTTCAGGAAGCAATAGGATACGTGTGTATACGTCTCTATATCTAGAGTCGGCCCTCCATATCCATGGGTTCTATATCCACAAATTCAACCAACCGTGGATTGAAAATATTTGGAAAAAAACATTCCAGAAAAGTTCCAAAAAACAAAACTTAAATTTGCATGGCAGCAACTATTCACATAGCATTTACATTGTATTTACAATATTTACATAGCATTTATATGGTACTACGTATTGTAAGTGAACTAGAGATGATTTAAGATATATGGGAGGTTGTGCCTAAGTTATATACAAATACTCTGCCGTTTTATATAAGGGACTTGAGCATCTGCAGATTTTATTTTTTGGGGGGTGGGAATCCTGGAACCAGTCTCCCACAGATACCAAGGGATAACTGAATCTATTTAGGAGTCACCTGGGATTTTTTTTGTTCATTTTCTATGGTGCAAACTAACTAACTTGCTTCTCAGCAGCCTTTCTCTATTGTAAACAGTTTGCGTTTTGTTGTTAAAATTAGATTTTAATTAATTTAAAAATATTTATTGAGTGCTGACTAAATACAGGCACTAGTCCAGACATGGGGATAGAGCAGTAAAAAGAGGAATGGAATTATTGCCTTCCTAGAGGCATGTTACTATTGGACAGTCCAGGGAGGAAGACCAACAATAAACATGTTAAGCACAAAATTGTGTGTCAGGTGGTGAGATGCTGTGAGGGACAATCGAGCTGAGTTGAGGGGCAGAGAATGACCAGAGTGGTGGGTGGCTGTTTTATTCAGGGTGGTTTGGGAAGTCTCTCTAATAAGGGAGTTTTGAGGGCAAAAGATTTGAGGGAACAAATAGGAGCAAGGGCAAGGGCAAAAGGCCTCCAAGATGTGGTTGAGGAAAACCATAGGGGTCACATGAGGCTAGAGTAGCGAGGACGAGGAGGAGGAGAGGGTGGACCAGGAGCTAGGTCATGCCGGACCTCACAGGGACTGGAGTTTACTCTAAATGAGATGGGAAACCTGGTGGAGCTTTGAACAGGGGAGTATGGGATAGGAATTAAACTTCAAAGAACCACTTTGCTTACTGTTTAGGGAGTAGACTATGGGTGAGCGTGGGTATATACGGAGTCCGGGTAGAAAGCCTTTGCAAATAATCTGAGTGAGATGTGACAGTGGTTGGGGTAACAGTGGTGGAAGGAGTGAAAAGTGGTAAAATTCAGGGTATATGGCAAAGATAGAGCTGACAGCATTTGTTGATGATAATTGAGATGTGGGATTTATAAGAGAAAGAAGTCAAGCATGACTACAGAGTGTTCATCGTGAACAGCTGGTAGGAAGGGGCTTCCATTAACTGAGATGGGGGTACTGCTGTTCCATAACAGGGGTGCAGCATGTGACGTGTGAGATCCCTGCTGGATATACAGGTGGGAATGCAGCCTATGTGAGTGCTGAGAGTACCATCTGAATTTCAGGGCAGAAGTTGGGGCTTGCAGGTAAACTTGGGAGCATTAGGAGAGGTTTAAAATCATGAGACTGGATGAAATCAGCTGGGAACTGAGGCAGATAGAGAAAAGAAGTCAGAGGGCTGAACCTTAGGGTCATTCACTGTTCGGGTCAGGAAGATGAGCAGGAAAGAGAAGCCAGTTGGGTACGATGAGAAACGAGAGTTCAGTGATCACTGCTGTCACCAAAACAAACAAGGAATCTGAAACTAATTTTTAATAGGTAAATTCCAAACTTCATTTTTTATCAACTAGTTTTCATAAGACAAAAGTGTAGTGGGTGAATTATCTCCCATTGGATTGTGACTTCAAACTTTGTACTCTTAAAGTTAATTTGCAGCTTTCCAACTTCAACTGGGAATTTAGAAAGTGTAATTAAAAGAGGAAATGTGTTCAGGGTTTATAATTAAAATAGGTGCCAATGTTATTAGACTGCAGGCTAGTTTTTTAAAGAAAGGATTAATGAATTCAGTTGTAAAAAAGTAACTGAAAAAGTCTTACAGGTTACGATTGGACTTTTTAAAAAAGTTCTCTTTTTTAACATTATACTCATGTTGGGATTTTGCTCTCATCACCAATCTAAAATTCCATCATTAACCCTCTTCAAATTATATCATCAAAGGTCTCCCACTGGATTCAGCTACTTACTTTTCAATGTATTAAAGGGGATAAAGAATATCTTCCAAAGAGGAATTTTTTTAAACCCTTTCTTACAATAAGAGCTATATGTGATGTCTTGGTTTAGGGTTCCCAAAAGCAGATCCTGAGACAAAGGATCAAAGAACAAGTAGTGTATTTGGGAGATGATTCCAGGAAGAACGGTGAGTGAGTGGGAAAGTCAGATAGGGGGAAGGGAGGAAACCACTCTGGAGACCGTTAATGAGGTCGCTGCGGTGAGTGGCTGGGGCCCTCAGAGAGATGGGATAGAACAGCCTCTTGCTCCTCATTGGTGAGGGTTGCTCCTTGTACTTCCAGCCTGTTCTGAAACTCTCTTGTGGCCACAGACTGCCCTCAAGCAAAGAGGTACAGGTGCTTGAAGTAGGATACCATTCATATGTGGGTGACCTCTTCAGGGAAGCTGCTAGTGACTTCCAGGTGACCAGGAGGATGTGGGTGGAGCATCAGTACAAACATCTAAGAATGGGTACTTTTTAAAGAGGGTCTTCTGTACCAAGTGATAGGTACACTCATTATACAACAGTGTTCTGTGGCAGTAGATGAAATGTTTTCTAATGCAACTTTATATTTTGAGCCAAACATATTAACAGGTAATTCACAAACAGTGAAAGAACCATAAAAAGCATCATGTTGAAGAGTAACACAATTTTATCTCAAACTGGCAAAGATTTTTTTTGGGGGGTGCTAATACTCAATGCTATTGAAAGTGTAGTAATCCTGGCATTTTCGTACAACACAGGTGGGAGTGTAAATTGAGCCAGCCCCTTTCAGTTGCCTCGATATTTTTTTATCTTATGACCCAGCAATTCTGCTTCCAGGAATCCATCCAAAGGCAATAATCAGAAATACTGACAAAAATGTCACCAATGTTATTTAAACCAGGGCTGAATAGTGGGGTGAGGGTGGGAATGGTCCTCTTAGCTGTCTAACAATAGGAAGGAGATTAATTTATTACGCTGCATTCATGGGATAGAACATTACTTAGCTATTAAGCTGAAGTTTACAAATAACTTAATGGTGTGGGGAAATAATTATAATATAATTTTAGTGAAAAGGAATACAAATCCATATACATATATATAAATTTAAAATACATCAAAAAGAAATTGGTCATAAAGATACCAAATATTAACATTGACATCCTAAAGATGTTCATTTTTATTTTCTTCTTTATGTTATACTTGTCTTCTTAGATTAGAGCATGTGTTACTTTTACAGTAAAAATTATATTTAAAATAGTCTTAAAACACAGTTTTAAACACTTCACAGTTTCATTTAAAAGAACACTCAGTACTCTTGTTTCTAATGTTTATGTTTTATATATTGACAGTTTTTTCAGTCGTTTGACTCGGGAAAGCCACTTACTAGTAAAGAAAATTTGCAGGTAAGGATAACAATGTTTTATAAACGTTGGTTACTTAGGTTATTTTTGAGTCATTTCACTCTATTTGGTATGTATAATCTTTGTTTTGGAAATCAGCTGTGTAATAATGCTCTTCTATTTCTAGTAATGGGATGTTATCTCAAAATGCTGAAGCCAGAGGTAGTATTGGACCCAAACTGATCTGGTTTTCAGATTGGACAAATATCAGTTATTGTTCCTAAATTTTTCAATTCCACATGTGTATTCAGTTTGTTTATGGATCCATATCAAGTACCTAATATGTCATCTTAGTTACCTAGGTGATAGTGGCTGGCGTTGATTGTAAGTGAAGAATTTGGTATGTTTTTAATAGCCCACCTATTCAATACTGCTTTTATTCAGATCCTTTTCCCTAGTCTGAGACTGCCTCTCAGTCAATGGTTTGGAATGTTTTCTTTTCTCTTATCTTTTTCAGAAATTTTTACTGGGATATAACTGACATATAACATCGTATAAATTTAAAGTGTACAATGCATTGATTTGATACATTATTTATTATATGGTTTATATATTGCAATATGATTAGGTTAGCTAATGAAAGTTTTTCATATGACATTTTCATAAGCAATTCCTCTGACTTTGCTAATATTTTTTATAAAGAGAGAACTAGACTACCTGTCTCAATACACTTGCCCTTGTTGATAATTGAATGTTTGGGATTTAAGCTTTTGATGACCTAGTAGCATTTAAATATCTTCAAATCATTAAAAAAAAATCTTAGGAGTACCAGCAGTTTGTCCACTAGAAAGTGTTAGAGTAGTAAAGTGATAGTGCAGCCATTGCTAAGGGGGTTACAGAGGGTGTGGGCTTCACACAGCCAGGCAACAGGTAATGCATATAGACTGGTACACGTGGTTTCTTTTATCAAATGCTCCGAAACAGCATTCTGTTTCATTAAGTATGGTATTAATTTTTATGAAATAATTTTGAAAAACATTTCCTCAAAATTGCTTTATTTTTGTCTTCCATAATTTTGGTAGGAGTATATCTGCATTTTATTAAATGTAATCTTATTACTTTTCTGTTATTGCTAATTTTATTCCACAAACTCCACTTTAATTATGCTGCAGATGATTCATTGTTTTTGCCCTAAGATTTATTTTAATTTATAAGCAGTTGCCTGAAATGAAAGACCTGTTATTAGGAAGACACAAATACATATTCCATATTCACATTTCACTTCAGTGGTCCAAGACCTTGGGGTGTTTCAGAATATTTATTTCTTTCCAGTCAAAAGTGCCAGGGCATCCTAAAAACACTTCTTTAAAGAGTGCTTTTGGGTGTAAAAGGAATGTCTCTGATCTTTCTTTCTTAAAACAAAAGAAGACTGAAAGAATAATGGAAAATTGATTTCTATTAGCTAATTAATTAAAACAGAATTGTTGGTCTGCTTAAGACTCTTCAGATTACACATTATATTTTCCGTATAGAGTGAGAGGAAGGAATGTTAAATAGCATTACTAATTAATCTTGTTTGTGTGTAATTGTCAAGGCTCATTAAATCACTGTTTGCTGCAGACAGAAACAAGGAAACTTCTCCTACACCCTCCTCCCCGAATCTGTGGGAACGTCACCGTTTTCCTGGTACAACCCTTTGTCACCAGATAGGATAGTGCTGCTCCATGTCTGGCTCTTTGGCATGTATTGCTTTTCACCTTCTAGACGCAGTTAAGAAAGGAGAGTGAACAACAGCAGCAGACCTCCCCACTGCCAGCGTTGCCACAAACTCTCTCAAACAATGAGATTTTTCTTTTTCAGTTCACATCAGGCAAATAATTTCCCTCTTTTTAGAATAGACAGCCCCAACATCTGCCTTTTATGTTACTTCAACAGGTATGTAATAAGAGCCTATTGTGTGCAAGGCACTATTCTTGTGCTGTCAAATAAATACATAAGTTAATCAACAATACAGACAAACTCTAAGCCCTCAGGGAACTTATATTTTAGTGGGCAAGACTAGTAAACATGATATATACATATAAACATTATATATAAGTAAATTATATAGTATGTTAAAAGGTGAACCACGCCATGGGGGAAAGTAAATCCAGCAGTACATAAAGGGGGATTGGGAGCATGGTGTTAGATTGGGGCTGTAATTTTGAATGAGGCACCTCATTGAGGTGACATTTGTGACCAGATCTGAAACAGGTAAAGGTGCAAGTCATATAAAATCTGGAGAAAGAATAATTGAAGAACAGGGTACAGTGAGTGCAAAGGCCCTGGGGCAGGATTGCCTAGCTTAGTGGGGGACATCTTGGCCAGCTGACTAGAGCTGTGTGAACAATGGGAGAGCAGTAGGAGACAAGGTCAGAGAGGTAATGGGGTGGATGATGGTGGAATGCCCAGATGGAGAAGGGCCCTTTAGGGCCTTTGTAACCTAGGCTCTTACTCTGAACAAAAGGAGAAGCCACTGGAAAATTTAGAACAGAGATGTGGGATGATCTACTTATGTTTAAAAAGGATTATTGTAGCTAATCTATTGAATCTGCTGTGTGCCAGGTATTGTTCTTGTGCTGTCAGTCAAACACATCAGTCAACCAACAATACAGACAAATTCCTGGTCCTCATAGAGCTTATATATTTGTGTGTGTGTGTGTGTGTGTGTTTATGTTTGTGGCAGAGACTAGGAATATGGTATGGGATATGTTGAATATGAGATGTCTGTTAGACATCCAAGTGGAAAAATTGAGTTAGAAGTTGATTATATGAATCTATGAATCTTGATTTAGAAGAAAGGTTGGAGCTAGAGACAAAATCTTGGGATTTAATCAGCAGTAAGATGAAATTAAAACCATGAGCCTGGTTAAGATCATCAAAGGGGAGAGAATGAGGAGATAGAAGAGGACCGAGCCCTGGGACACTCCAGTATTTAGAGGTATAGGAGAAGAGAAGGAACCAGCAAAGAAGACTGAAAAGGAGTAGCAGATAAAATAGGAAAGAAACCAAGGGAAGGCAGTGGCTTGAAAGCCAAGAGAAGAAGCATTTTCAAAAGAGGGAATGATTAATAGTGTCAGATTTTACTCATGAATCCAGAACCATAATTCACTGAGTCTTAAATATGCATTCATTTTATTTATTTATTTATTTTTAAATACACCTTTATTTTTATTTTTTTTATTTTTTGGTGGGGGGCGGGAGGGGAACCAGGTTTATTTATTTATCTACTGGAGGTTACTGGGGATTGAACCCAGGACCTTGTGCATGCTAAGCATGTGCTCTACCTCTGAGCTATACCCTCCCCCCTGCATTTACTTTATTTTATTTTACATTTAACAGCTCTGAAATTAGAATACACTCTACAGTTGAGGGCTTGTGACAGTTTAATTGACCTATAAAATAATGGTGTCTTAGATTAAAGTAACATAGTGTATGGGGACTGAGAATAGAACATTGGATTTAGCCAAGTGTAGGCCACTGGTGACCTTGACCAAAGGGTTTCAGTGTAGGGATGGAGTGGGTTTAAAAGCAAATGAAAGGAGAGAAGTTGGAATATTGACAACCCCTTAGGTTGTTGCTGTAAAGGGGAGCGAGAATTAGGGTAGTAACTGGAGAGGGGAGCCAGAGTACAGAGAGTTCAGAGTTTTTTAAATGGAGGAGAAGACAGCATGGCTCTGTAGAAAGAGAACATTTATGATGTAGGGGAGAATGGCTGAGTAGACCAGTGTGGACAGGATCGATGGCCTAAGTGGCGGTGCCAGCCTTAGGGAGCAGGAAGGAGGGCAGGGCAGTGAGGCAGATGCTGGGTAGGTGGGAGAGGTGGAGCTCTGGGGTCCAGGGGCACTACTCTGACTGCTTCAGCTTTTGCATGTAAGTAGAGGAAGCAAGGTTATTAGCGGGGAGGGGCATTGGGGAGAAGGTGTTAGGATTTAGAAACAAGAAGAGTGTGAAATGGTTGTCTGGGAGACAGGGAGAGTAGATGGATGGGGGAAATGTAGGATGATGACCAGGAGACACTGAGGTTTGGTCAGGAACTTAAAAGTGGGCCCATGTTGCATGACAGCCTGATTTTATCCAGCCTTCTTTAGCCGCAGGGTGCACGCCCCATGAAGGTTCAGAGGTGACTTGCCAATGAAGTGTGCATGCAGGGAATTGAGGGAGAAGGAAACGGAATCAAAGCTGAGTAGGGAATTTGCTTGTCTACCCATCCTTCCCCTGTTCCTGTCCTACGAGCCCTAATTCACTTGAGCTAAAGCTGAGCGGCCAGCGTCCTTGGTTGATGAGCTTTTCCAGTTTCTCCATTTTTATGAGATGTCCCCTCCTCGCCCTCAGCATCAGGTTCACTCTCATTATGTGATGAGGCTGGTCTTGTGGGGCAGGTCACCAATCGGTGGGGAATGGCAGAAGCACCGTGGGACTACTGGCATCGTTCTGACATCACACCTCTCTCTATGGACCTGCTGTTTGTGGTACCTTGTATCTACCCCTGCATCCCTGCATCCCTGCATCCGATACCAAATGAGGACTGCAGAACGGGATTGAGGCTAATACTACCTGAAAATAGTATTTTACTAATTTGTCCTTTTTTTTTTTTTTTTTACATATTTTTAGGCACTTGATGAAATTATAAGCAGAGGCTCACCTCCAATTCTGGCTACAGTCGGTCAACCACATCTCTTAAATAAGTTTTCTTTTGTTAAAGCATACTTTCTCATAAATGTGGCTGCAACAATAAATTGTGTCCCAGAAAATACAATGCAAACAGTTGGCCAAGAACTTAATGGCAAAAGCAGAGTGAACCTCCCAAACTTGAAAGGTAATCTTTTGTTTTATTTTTTGCTTGGTTTCTCTATTTCCTTTCCTCAGCTATTCCTTGCTCTCCCCCAAGTAATCTATACGAACTTTCTAGTGTATTTTCTTTCATAACTTTCTCCAGACTCACTTGATGAGCCCATATGTGCTTATGTCTAGGCACCTGCCTATCCATATCCACAAACATATCTCCATATTCATACACTTTACCACATATATATAGTTGATGCCTACAGCACAGGCTTGAACTGCACGCATCCACTTGTACACAAACTTCTTTCAGTAGTGAATATCCTAGTACTACACAATCCACAGTCGGTTAAATCTGCAGATGCTGAACTGTGGATGTGGAGGGCTATCTGTTCCAAGGACCAATTATAAGTTATACGTGAATTTTCAACTATGTGGATAGTCAGCACCCCAACCCTGTGTTGTTCAAGGGTCAGCTGTGCATACAAAATAGTATTTGTCATTTCTTTAAGAAATGATGTAATTTACATTTTTCTGCCTCTTGCATTTCCCATGTAGAAAAACTTCAGTAAAACTACTTCTAGTCATCTGCTTTGCTTTGGTCCCCTATACTGGCTGTGCAGTGTTCTATGCTGTAAACATCCCATGATTTATTCCACCATTTCCCTGTTGTGCATTCACTTTGTTTCTAGGGAACACTGCAGAAGCACTACATATTCATAATTTAATTTATATTTCTATGGAATAAGATAACCATGAAAGGGATTTATGACCCACATGTACACACAAAAGTTTGTATGTATTTTTCAGATGTTGCGTTAAGAATAGTTGTTTCTCACCATTAAGTATGATGTTAACTATGGGTTTTTCATAGATGTCCCATAGAGGAATCTCTCTTCTGTTCCTCAGTTGTTGAGTGATTTTATCATGAAAGGGTGTTGGATTTTACTGCTTTTCCTGTGTCTGTTAAGATAATTGTATGGTTTTAGTTTTTTATTCTATTGATAGGGTGTATTACATTCATTGAATTTTGAGTTTAACCTACCCTGCTTTCTTGGAATAGATTCCACTTCCTCATGGTGTATAATTCTTTTTATATATCGCTTGATTGTTTGCTAGCATTTTGTTGAAAAATTTTGCATCTGTATTCATGAGAGACATTGTATAGTTTTCTTGTGGTGTCTTTGTCTAGTTTTGGTGTTACAATAATATTGACCTCTGTTTTAAAATGTAAGTTTTATTATTATTCAGATATGGTGAGGCCAACAGATCAGGAGATGACTGCCATTGAAAGCATAGTTTGTTGTTTACAGCTCCCAAGAGAAAGGGACATGCTTCAACACGGGAGAGCCACACAGGGAAGGGTCACTTAGGAGGCAGAGAGAGCAGGAGGAAAAGAGGGTCAGACTCCTCCTAGGATCTCTCACTTTCTGATACTCATCCTCTCATCCATGCTGTTCTCCAGGAGTTTGTTTTCTATCTTCGTCTCTCTCCCTTTGCCTTAGGGGAGAAGACCTAGTCCCAGATCTTTCTGTTGGCCCCTTCCCAGTGCTCTTGCCCTCCCTTATACTCAGCTGACCCCTCACTCCAGAGCCTCTTTATTTAGGAGAAGAGCCAGGTAGGCTGAAGTTCGAAGAGGGGAGGAAGTCAGGTGTGTTCAGTTCCATGTTATTCTAGACTTCCTCTTCCCACTTGAATTTAGTCTCTTCTTTAGGGGGATAATTTTTGCATTAATTCCTAATCAAATAATGACTTGCAGTTTTTCTCTCACCTATAGTCTAGAAGCCAGGCTTACTAAAGCAGGCAAAGTCTGTGATCTAAATTGTCTCAATTTTCCCTGGCTCAGAATGAGGGCCGGCTTTGGATTGTGGGTAGGAATTTTGAGAAAGTTGAGGATTATAGGTTGTGCTGTTCCAAATGGCACACTCTCTGCTCTTAAAGTGAGGTGCTGGTGCAAATCAGCAGAACTGATGCTTACAAGGAGATACTACTGAGATATTGTAAATATCTGGGAGACCCAAAATACTTTGAGGACCTTAAGGGATCCTGGGATCCCAGGTGAGGAACCACTACTTTGTATCAGTAGCCGTTAACTTGAGTAACATCACCAAGCATCCAGAAGATCCTTTCAGAATTGCCTGATTTATTGTAAGAATGAGTGTCAGATCAATGATGAAATCAAAACTGAAATTAAAAAATACCTTGAGACAAATGAAAATGAAAACACAACCACACAAAATTTATGGGACTCAGCAAAGGCAGTGCTAAGAGGGAAGTTTATAGCGATACAGGCCTTCCTCAGAAAAGAACAATCTCAAATAAACAATCTAACCCACCAGCTAAAAGAATTAGAAAAAGAAGAGCAAAAAAAAAAAAAAAAAAAAAACCCAAAAGTCAGCAGAAAGAAGGAAATAATAAAGATCAGGGAGGAAATAAATAAAATAGAGATTAAAAAATCAATAGAAAAAAAATCAATAAAACCAAAAGCTGGTTTTTTGAAAAAGTAAACAAAATTGACAAACCTCTGGCCAAACTCACAAAGAAGAAAAAAGAGAGAGCACAAATAAGCAAAATAAAAAACGAAAATGGAGAAATTACAACAAATAACATAGAAATACAGAATATCATACGAGAATATTATGAAAGCCTGTATGGAACCAAAATGGATAACCTAGAGGAGATGGACAAGTTTCTGGAAACATACAGTCCACCAAGACTGAATTAAGAAAAAACTGACCACTTGAACAAACCAACCACTAGAAATGAAATCAAATTAGCAGTAAAAAACCTCCCTACAAATAAAAGTCCAGGATCGGACAGCTTCACCAGGGAATTCTGCCAAACATACAAAGAACTCATACCAATGCTTCTCAAACTCTTTCAGAAGATTGAAAAGGAGGGAATACTCCCAAACTCATTCTATGAAGCCACCGTCACCCTGACACTACCAGGCAAAGACACTACCAAAAAAGAGAATTACAGACCAATATCACTGATGAACATAGATGCAAAAATCCTTACCAAAATATTAGCAAATAGAATGCAACAGCACATAAAAAAGATTATACATTGTGATCAAGTGGGGTTCATCCCAGGGACACAAGGGTGGTTCAACCTATGCAAATCAATCAATGTAATACATCACATCAACAAGAGAAAGGACAAAAACCACATAATCATCTCAATAGATGCAGAAAAGCATTTGATAAAATTCAACACCCATTTATGATAAAAACTCTCACCAAAGTGGGTATAGAGGGAACATATCTCAACATAATAAAAGCTATATATGACAAACCTACAGCCAGCATAGTTCTCAATGGTGAAAAACTCAAAAGCTTCCCACTAAAATCTGGGATAAGACAAGGCTGCCCACTATCATCACTCCTATTCAACAGTCTTGGAAGTCCTAGCCACAGCAGTCAGGCAAGAGAGGGAAATAAAAGGGATCCAAATTGGAAAAGAAGGGGTAAAACTGTCGCTATATGCCGATGACATGATACTATATACAGAAAACCCTAAAAGGTTCACACAAAAACTACTAGAAATAATCAAAGAATTCAGCAAGGTAGCAGGCTACAAGATTAACATTCAAAAATCAGTTTCATTTCTTTACACTAATGATGAATCAACAGAAAAAGAAAAGAAACAATCCCCTTTAAAATAGCACCCAAAGTAATAAAATACCTAGGAATAAATCTAACCAAGGAGGTGAAAGAATTATACACAGAAACCTGTAAACCATCGATGAAGGAAATTAAAGAAGAGTTTAAAAAATGGAAAGATATCCCATGCTCTTGGATTGGAAGAATCAATATTGTTAAAATGGTCATACTGCCCAAGGTAATCTGCAGATTTAATGCAATCCCTATCCAATTACCCAGGACATATTTCACAGAACTAGAACAAATCATAATAAAATTTATATGGAACCACAAAAGATCTAGAATTGCCAAAGCATTACTGAAGAGAAAGAAAGAGGCTGGATGAATAACTCTCCCAGACTTCAGACAATACTATAGAGCTACAGTCATCAAGACAGCATAGTATTGGTACAAAAACAAACATATGGACCAATGGAACAGAATTGAGAGCCCAGAAATGAACCCACACGTTTTTGGTCAACTAATCCTTGACAAAGGAGGCAAGAATATACAATGGAATAAAGACAGTCTCTTCAGCAGATGTTGTTGGAAAAACTGGACAGCAGCATGTAAATCAGTGAAGCTAGAACACTCCCTTACACCATACACAAAAATAAACTCAAAATGGATCAAAGACTTAAACATAAGACAAGATAGAATAAACATAAGACAAGATAGAATAAACGTAAGACAAGATAGAAGAAAATATAGGCAAAACATTATCTCACATTCATCTCAAAAATGTTCTCCTATGGCATCCTACCCAAGCAATAGAAATAAAAGCAAAAATAAACAAATGGGACCTAATTAAACATACAAGCTTCTGCACAGCAAAGGAAACCATAAGTAAAACAAAACAACAATCTGCAGAATGGGAGAAAATTTTTGCAAACGATGAAACCGACAAAGGCTTGATTTTCAGAATATATAAGCAGCTCATACAACATAAGAAAAAAACAAACAACCCAATCCAAAAATGGGCAGAAAACCTAAACAAGCAATTCTCCAAGGAAGAAATACAAATGATCAATATCAAAGGCACATGACAAAATGCTCAATATCACTAATTATCAGAGATATGAAAATCCAAACTCAATGAGGTATCACCTCACACCAGTCAGAATGGCCATCATTCAAAAGTCCACAAATGACAAATGCTGGAGAGGCTGTGGAGAAAAGGGAACATTCCTACACTACTGTGGGAATGCAGTTTGGTGCAGCCACTGTGGGAAACGGTAAGGAGATTCCTCAAAAAACTAGGAATAGACTTAGCATATGACCCAGGAATCCCGCTCCTGGGCATATATCTGGAAGGAACCTTACTTCAGAAAGACACCTGCACCCCAGTTTTCATAGCAGCACTATTTACAATAGCCAAGACATGGAAACAGCCTAAATGTCCATCAACAGGTGACTGGATAAAGAAGAGGTGGTATATTTATACAATGGAATACTATTCAGCCATAAAAAGCGACAACATAATGCCATTTGCAGCAACATGGATGTCCCTGGACAATTCCAAGTGAAGTAAGCCAGAAAGAGAAAGAAAAATACCATATGAGATCATTCATATGTGGAACCTAAAAAAAAAAAAAGAAGAACATAAATACAAAATAGAAACAGATTCATAGACATGGAATACAAACTTGTGGTTGCCAAGGGGGGTGGGGGGTGGGAAGGGACAGACTGGGATTTCAAAATTTGTAGATACTGACAGGCATATGCAGAATAGATAAACAAGATTATACTGTATATAGCACAGGGAAATATATACAAATCTTGTGGTAGCTCACAGCGAAAAAAAAATGTGACAATGAATATATTTATGTTCATGTGTAACTGAAAAATTGTGCTCTACACTGGAATTTGACACAATATTGTAAAATGACGATAACTCAATAAAAAAAGTTAAAAAAAATAAAAGAATGAGCCTCGGTCTTCTAATGTATGAAATTTAGGGACCCTTGATATAACAATATGTTTCTAACTGTCATTGTGGTTGTCTTTTAGACATTAAATTTCTCAACTAATGATGAGTTTTATAAATTAGAATTGATATTTAAGCTAACTACAGATATCCTTAGTTCTTCCAAAATTTAATGTCTTACAGAGCTATGTTTAAAGGATGAGAGAGACTCAACTTATCAGTTTACAAAAATGGAAGATGACTTCACTCTTAGCACACTAAAGGTAAGATTGAAAATTTTTTCGAAACATAGTACATCAGTTACCAAAATGCCCACTGTTAGGCCATAGACAGGCCGACTTTCAGGGCTGAGTTTGCTCTGGGGAAACCAGGTAGCTTTTTTGCATGAGCATGGGTTGGGGCCGGAGATGGACTCCCCCTGAGAAAAGCAGATGCCCAGAGGTGTCAGACTTTGACTTTATAACCTGGATAAGTTGCTGTGGAAAAGATTGATTACTTGATGGGATTTGAGCATTCCATGCCCTCTGACATTTCCTAGTAACAATATTGATGACAACAGTAACAAAAACAGTACCATTTATTCAGTGCTTACTCCGTGACAGACACTTCGCGTGATTATTTAATTTTCATTAACTCTGATACAGGTATTCATCATTTTTGAGCTATTTTGTGAACCATGAGTAAATTGAGACTTAGGCAGTAAGAAATTCACTAATGCCATGTAACTGATAAAGTACAGATCGTATTCTTAATCATTATAGTAAATTATCCTAGTACTTGTATAGGATTTACTGCTCTATACAAACAAGTTTTTAGAGACCTATTCCTTAAAAGACAGGTTGGTCCCTTTTCTCTTTTGCCATGTCAGGCTGCTATTTCCTATGTAGTGACAGCAGTCCACTATGAAATCTCATTTCCTTCACATTACCAGTTAATTTGAAATACAGTTTATCCTCATTATTCACAGATTTGCTAATTTGCTTATGTGCTGAAATTTAATTACAACCTCAAAATCAATATTCTTGGCTCTTTGGTGGTCATCTGGGGACAGGTGCAGAGCATAGAAAAATTTGAGTTGCCTGATGTGCACATTCCCAGCCATGCTGCCTTTTATGTTTCCACTCTCGTACTGTAAACAAGTGTCCTTTTCATGGTCTATTTATTGTCAAGCTTTTTGCATTTTTATGTATTTTTTGTTGTTGGTGGTGGTGATTTCACTATTTGAAATGGCCCCCAAATGTAGTGCGGAAGTGCTGTCTAGTGATCCTAAGTTCAGAAGGGCTTGCGATGTACCTTACGGAGAAAACATGTTAGACAAGCTTCAGTCAGCCACGAGTTACAGAGCTATTGGCCATGAGTTCAAGATTAGTGACTCTGCACTATATATTAAACAATGTGTCTTTAAATACAAACACTTGTTAAACAGGGTTACATATTGATCAGTTGACAAAAATGCTGTGACCAGAGGCTCATAGGAACCTATCCCTGTATTTCCCCTAGGAATAGTGCTTCAGGATCTGCTAGCTCAGTGTTTGCAGCAACTTTATAGGACACAACTACTGCAAATAAGCATGTGTGAGCATTGGCTGTGCCTACAGTAAAGGCTAACTGTCCTGCATGCTTGCTCTTGTCATTACTTACATTTTCATTCTCTGCTGCCTTTTTCCTGTTGACTGAGCTCTCTTTGATGATTATGTTCAGATTTCCTTTCTGGTCTTCCATTCGTCGTTACTTTTCGGTACATGAACAATATTTGATGAATAAGAATGAGGCACTGTTTGTGATTATGTGGTGTTCCTTCTTTAGTCAGTTTTACTGACAGAAGCAGAGGACAGGCTAAACTCCCTCATATCAGAGATGGAGCCCCCCGGCCATAAGAACCTCTCTCAGTGCTCAGCTGGCGAGTTGGAGATTGTGGTGGAGGCCAGGCTTCAGCTGGCTGCAGTTGCCCTGCAGAGACACCGGGCGGCATACAGGTGAGTCTCTTCATGCCCAGTTTCACCCTAATTTGTTAAATATACCTAAATTTTATATAAGTTTTGTAAATTCCTAGATTAATAGAGCAGACTTGATTTTTATTATTCAGGGGAGTCTTCATATGTTATTACACTTAAAACTATAAGAATATGAAAATGAATATATGTATATTCATATATGACTGAAGAATTGTGCTGTATACCAGAAATTGACACAACATTGTAAACTTACTTAAACCTCAATAAAAAAAACACAAACAATAAAACTATAGTTCTCAGCAAAGTAATTGGTCCATTAAAGCACATAGGTAGGATATTTTGTGTCAAACATTAACAGATTCACAGAGCTTCCCTTTTTAAATTTAATTAATTTATTTTTTAAAAGACAGAACCTAAATTCCTTATAGCTTTTAACAAATAACACCTATGGAGTTTATTTTCTAGACAACCAATGAAAAATATTAAAAACAAGCTCTATTTTGAAAAAATAACATCTTCTAAACTATGCTGTGCTGAGCCACTTAATATAACTATTGTAGGCGGATGATTTTTAAAATGTGATGCAATTGCTAATGTCAGATCTTTCATCTCACTTGTGGTGGTTCTGACCAGGGTGATAGCAATGGAGGAGAGTGATGTCATTGGATTCTGGGTATATTTTGAAAGTAGAGGATTAGAATTTGCTGGTGCATTGGATATAGAGTTGTGAGAAAAAGAGAGGAGTTGTGAAAAAGTTGTCCCTAAACAAAATGGGGAAGATTGTGGGGTGCAGTTTATTTAGGGGAAAGATCAGGTATTATATTTTGGACACGTTTAGACTGAGATGTCTCTTTGAGGTACAACTGAAGATGTCAAATATTCTTGGAGTCTTTAGAATATAGATAGTATTTAAAGACTCTATACTGGATGAGTTTCCTTAGGGAATGTGAGTGATGAAAGAAAGAAAAGGACCAAGGACTGAGGGTTGGGTTTGGTACTCAGACTCTAGGAGACTGGGGAGAAAATGAGGAACTGGCAGAGGAGACTGAGAAGAAATGCCCAATAACATACAAAAACCAGAATATTATGGAATCCTGAAAGTCAAGTGAAGACACTGTATCAAGGAGAATGGAGTGATCACCTGTGCCAAAAGGTCCTGATGGATTAAGATGAGAATAGAGAATTGACCATTGGATGATTTAGCAACATGAAGGTCACTGGTGACTTTGACAGGAATCATTTTAGAAGACAGTGGGGGAAAGGTCATGTTTAGAGTGGTTTTATGAGAAAATGGCAGGAGAGAAATTGGAGCAAATAAAGATGATTCTTTTGAGTTTTACTGTAAAGGGGAGTAGAGGAATAGGGTGACAGCAATTGGCAGAAGTTGGGTTGAGACAAGTTTTCTCGAGATGAAAGTGATGATCTATGCTAAAGAAAATGACCCCAGCAGAGAGGACAGATGTAATGCTCTGATATAATTGGTACAGAGTAGAGTAGGATCCCAGTTCAGTCTTCTCTGTTTCTCTTATACAGAATAAAATTATCCCCTAGCTTGGGATTCCACACTGGTCTCTAGGGACCAGCAAGGAAGCTGCTGCCTGCCCTGAGTGTAGATGGAAAAAGAGTGGCCCAAGAGAAATCAGTCCTCAGATCTATGCTGTTGGCAATTGTGGGGTCCAAACTGGCACTGCCAGTGAAATGCAGAAATTAACCTTGAAACTGGTCCGGCATCACAGAGGTGGAATAAAGGCAAAACCAAAACTGTCTCATAGGGGTTAAACTAGGAAATGCAGGGCTCCCTTGGAAAATAACTCCCAGTAAAGACAGAACACAATCAAATATTATGAACCAAATGAAGAAACAGCCACAAAAGTGAGTTAGCAGACATATCAAATGGCAGACTTTACAGCGCAAGAAACAAACTGTTCAAAAATGTGAAGGATGGAAGAGAATGAGACAAGATAAAAAATGAACAGATGAATTTGGGAAAAAAAACAAACAGTTTTTTTAGAAATGAAAAATAATCACTGAATGGAAAAAAATGATAAAATCAGATGGAAAAACTTTTTTTTTCTCTCAACTTTCTCATACTGAAATTCCATGCATTAAGCTCTATGCCTTAGATTCATAATTTGGAAGTGGAGTTAATTTGTAGATGGTTATTCTCTTTAAACAGGAGAAGCCTACCTGTAGCTTTTGCAAAGGGGAAACCAATTCAGCAGAAATCTCCCTTTGCTTTGATTGGAAACATGCAATCGTCTTAACAGTGTGAGCCTTGCCTGAAGGCTATTCTGTGATTAACCACGTCTAGATTTGATCTGATGCTAGAGACAGTATAGGTTTGGGAGAATTTATCATTTTTGTAGTTTCTAAGTAATAACGAAAATCCATAAAATCTGTTTGGAGTAGTGATTCTCAAAGTGTGGTCTGCAGATCTCTGAGTGTTCTGGAGACCTTTTCAGGGAGATCTGTAAGGTAGGAATTATTTTTACAATAGTTTATAACATAGTAAACTTTTAAAATAATAGCTTATAAAACTAAGATGTCATTTGCCTTTTTCACTGTGTTGTTATTTGCACTGATGATGCAAAAGCAACAGTGGTAAAGCTTCTGGCTGCTCACCGTGAATCAAAGCAGTGGCACCAAGCCAGAATAGTGGTCATTCTCTTCTACATTACTGCACATCTGTAATTAAAAAAAAAAAAAAAAAAAGCCAGATTCACTTAAAAATTCCTTTGATGAAGCAGTAGAATCTGTTACATTTATAAACCCCTATGCTTGAATATATTTTTAATGTTCTGTGGGAATATTAAGTTGGAAATACACCTAAAGCACTTGTGCTGCATACTGCAGTCTGGTGCTTGTCTTGAGGAAGAGCACACGTGTGAATGAATTGAGAGCTGAACCAGTTATTTCCACCCCAACCCATGGGACACCATTTTTATTTGAAAAAACAACTAATGAACTATGATTATTCAGATTTGGGTATTTGACAGGTATTTTGTTGAAAATAAGCAAAAATGAACATGCCACTTCTAGGAAAGCAACTAATATTTTTTGCTGCCAATGATGAAATCTAAACTTTAATAGGAAAATTGGACTTTTGGAAACTTTGTATTTGCCACCATGAACTTGACAGTTAGTTTGCTAATGCTTAGATTTTTTTCTGATGAGACTGATGGTGATATTAAGCATCATTTTTTTAAGTAATTTTTTTTGTAATGAAATGTTTCAACATTAAGGGATATAGCAGGGAGGGTCTATCTCAGTGGTAGAGTACATGCTTAGCATATACAAGGTCCTGGGTTCAATCCCCAGTACCCCCTCTAAAAATAAATAAATAAGTAAATCTAATACCACCACTCCCCCCAAAAAAAACCCCAAAGAAACAAAACCATTAAGAAGTTGAGCTAATGTTTTTTAAATGGCTCAGGGAGCTAATATTTTTTAAATGGCTACTGCATGATGTTGCAAAATCCTAGTTAAGAGAGACCAATAGGTTTTAATGTAACTGAGCAGGAAAAGTTCATCAGTGTGTGGTATTAGATTCCACATAGCAACAAACTTTTAAGGAACTATCACTTATCATATATTGGTATATGAAGAATATTCACAGTTATTTGAAGAGGCTCTTAAAATATTCCCCCATGTCCAATAACCATCTGTGTGAGGCCTAGTCTTCCTCATATGCTTCAATGAAAACATTATGTTAAAACATACTGAACATAGAGACAGGTATGAAAGTCTTTAAGTAGATTTCCTCTTATGAAGTCAAATATTAAAGAGGGATTTGCAAAAAGGCAAAAACAATGGCATCCTTCTCACTAATTTTTTGTTTGTTTGTTTTGGAAAATATAGTTGTTTTCCATAAAAATATATTGACAAGTAACAGGTTTGTGACTTTTATTTTTAAATGAATTAATTAATGTTAATGAAGTTAAACATTTCTCAGTTTAGATTCCAATATGGTAAATATTGATGGAGCTCTTTGGGGGTTCTCAATAATGTTTAAAGGTGGAGAACTACAAAACGTTGATTAAGGAAATTAAAGATGACTTAAAGAAATGGAAGGAGATCCCATGCTCTTGGACTGGAAGAACTAATATTGTTAAAATCGCCGCACTACCCAAAGCAATCTACAGATTTAATGTGATCCCTATCAAATTACCCAGGACATTTTTCATAGAACTATAATCCTAAAATTTATATGGACTCACAAAAGACCCAGAATTGCCAAAGCAATACTGAAGAAAAAGAACGAAGCTGGAGAAATAACCCTCCTAGACTTCAGACAATACTACACAGCTATAGGAATCAAAACATCATGGTACTGGCACAAAAACAGGCATATGGATCAATGGGCAGAATAGAGAGCCCAGAAATAAACCCACGGACATATGGTCAATTAATTTTTGACAAAGGAGGCAAGAATATACAATGGAGAAAAAGACAGTGGTGTTGGAAATCCTGGACAGCAGCATATAAATCAATGAAGTTATAGAATACTCCCTCACACCATACACAAAAATAAACTCAAATTGGCTTAAAGACTTAAATGTAAAACAAGACATGATAAACCTCCTAGAAGAAAACATAGGCAAAATATTCTGGCATAAATCTTAGCAATATTTTCCTAGGGCCATCTACCCAGGCAATAGAAATAAAAGTAAACATAAACAAATGGGACCTAGTTAAACTTACAAGCTTTTGCACAGTAAGGGAAACCATAAGCAAAACAAAATGACAACCTACAGAATGAGAGAAAATACTAGCTAATGATGTGGCTGACAGAGGTTTCACTTCCAGACTGTATAAACAGCTCATACAACTTAATAACAAAAAAACAAACAACCCAATCAAAAAATGGGCAGAAGACTTAAACATTTCTCCAAAGAAGACATACAAATGGCCAATAGGCACATTAAAAAAATGCTCAATATCATTAATTACCAAAAAATCAAAACTACAATGAGGTATCACCTCACACCAGTCAATATGGCCATCATTAAAAAGTCCACAAATGATAAATGCTGGAGAGGGTGTGGAGAAAAGGGAACCCTCCTACACTGCTGGTGGGAATGTTTAAGTATGTAAATTGGTGCTAAGGTTAAAAAAACTCGAGACCCACTTGTTTAGAGTAGTGTCACATTTATAGTTATCTTTAAGAATACAATGACAGTTGATTGATGGAATGATGATTGATTGATGGTTAAAATAGGCAAAAGTATAATAATACACCCTTTTCCCTACTGAAGTTTGACAATAGAATGAACCTTTACTATATGATTTCCTATAGAAAATACATAATTTCAACATATAAATATATATGTAGGAATATTTACATGTTTAAATATACTATATATAATTACACATATTCTATATATATGTAATATATAAAGGGAAAATATATGACTGTATGATTTCCTGTGAAAGCACATAGAACTCTTTTCTCCAAAATGTATCCCAGAGAGCTACAGCAGCTGTAGAAAATATTTCTTGTCAACTTACCTTCATTCTTTCCCCAGCTTTCTATATGTCTTTACACCCTTTTAGTGTGGAGGAGATGAGTGATTTTTTAAAGGGAGGAATAAGGAAATGAGAAACTAAAAATTACAAACTGGCACAGAAAGGAGAAAAGAGTGTCATAATAGGACTTCAATTTGAAGTCCAGATAGAAGTATGCAAATAATGTGCAAGTCTACCAGAATCACCCAATTTTAAATCCATGAGCCTGGCCCTTGGGACAAAACCTGCAAAAACTTTGATGTTACTGCCTTTTTGCAGCAGAGCTGTCACTGGGGAAAGCCTGCTATCAAGATGAAGGAGTTTTCGTAGGTGAACTTTACCCTCCGTGAGCTTCTGTTTGGGCGCTGCTGAGAGTGTTGGACAGTCCCTTTTCCAAATGATGGTTACCTTGACATTTCATGATACTTCTAATAAAATTATATGTCAAGGAAATCGAATGGCACATTCCCTCGGGTGACAGAGTGAGCTGCATAGATTTTATGAGAACAAACTGACCATTTTTTGTCATGAATGTTAATAAGAAGTAAATGGGATCAAAGTTATTCAAACTGTATTTCCGCTTCTTTCAGGACTGCTGCTCTATTTCGGAATAATCCTGTCTTTTTTAAAATATTCCTTTCTATTCTCCTTTTTATTTTGTGTATTGTCTAAATGGGATAACATTTGAGCCTTTTAATTTTGTATCAGATTGAAACTTCCTTCTTTTGGGATTTGGACTGCTTGTAGTGGGTAATCCTCCCACAATTTCTGTCTCCCTAGCATGGAGGAGAAGCTAGAAGTTTTCCATGGTGCAACTAAGCTGTACCACGTGGACTGGGACATACCAATATGCTTCCATTTTATTCACCAAGTTTTGGGATTAATAAGGTTCCAGACCTCGTACCTCATTTTCCTTGAAGTCAGAATTTGGGCTTCGGATTAGAAGAATGGGTTTTCTTCTTCCAAAGTCTGCTAGTTGCCATCCAGTAATAATCTCTGTAGCTACTCAGTAAACAAGGTGTCTTAAAACATGAGTGTATCCTTCATGGAGGTGAGAGGAAATTCCGTACCTGTAAACACACCCAATCAGCATTATGTGTTGTTTGGTTGTTGTTTTCTTGCTTGTTTAGTTTCATTTTTTAAAAAACTAGTAAGCTTAGATAATCATAAACAATACCTTAAGAAATAAAAGTATCTAAACCATTTTAATGACTCGGTAAAGTCTTAGGAGTTTGAAATTCAGTCATTGCTGAAAGGTTTTTTTTTTTTTTTTAATCTAAGCAAATTTTACTTCATACATCATGAAGTGGGTCGTCTCCACTCTCAGGAGTCCAGATAACTGCAAAGCAAGGGACAGAGCTGCAAGCTTTTGTAGAGAAAGGCATTCAGGGAATAAGGAAAGAGTATTTGGCTTCAGTTCATTGGCAGGGGCTGTATATCTGACCTTATTAATAACAAGGACATCATTACAGGTTCTTGGAAGTTAGGGAGATTGGCTGGCTGGATATTCTGGTCAATTGCTGAAAGGTTTTGATGCTGATTACAAACTTAGGAAAAAAATAAATTCCATACCCCCATGTTCCCTGTCCAACTTTATGTACTAATAATGATAATGGCTAATGTGCACTGAGTGCTGTCTGTTTACCATGTGCTCCTGTTTCCTAAGAACACCCTGCTCTCAATGGAATGTCAACTCTGAAGTTAGGGACTATATCCACAGCCCCTAGATTTTTTCCTGGTCTGTAGCAGGTGCTCAATACATATTTTTGAACAAATAATAGAATAAATACCTCATTTAATATCCTTATAATCCATTTCATGAAGACTGTTAAGTAGAATGCAAGGCAAAAGGCATTAAACTGTGCAAAGAGGCCTTTCGTATTATAAAAGGTGCAGTAACAACAGCTGTGTAATAATCACAAATGTGACACCAGGTGACACTGCGCCAGTATAAACAAAATCAAACTTGGTAGAACTGTGAAAGAAAGAGGCCACATTTTATATTAACACAGTGATGAAGAGCATGGGCTCAGGGGCCAGTTGCCTGGTTCCGATCCTGCGGCTTCTTTCTAGCCAAGTCACCTCGGGCAAGTCCTTTAACATTTCTGGGTCTCGATGAACTAATCCATACAATAGGGATGATAGTAATATCTACCTTGTAGGTTTGTGGTGAATTTATTTATTCACAGGAAGCATTTAACACAGCACCTGACAGGTGGTGAACACTCAGTAAATTTCCAGTTACCATTTTTTAAAAAAAGGATTGCAGAAAAAGAGAGAAAAATCTATTTTAAGACAACGTGTAGATACACACACAAAAAGAGGCTTTAAAATGTAATTAAGATTTGAGCATAGGTATCTATCTGGGAGCCTACAAACAGAGTCTGTACCTTCTTACAAGCATCCATCGACACCGAGGAAGCTGGCCAGAAACCTCACTACTCACCCAAAGTTGGTGGTGTACTGACCACAGTCCAGGGATGTAGGAGGCTTCAGGAACGTGTGAAGGGGAATTGATGGATCCAGTTTACATCTGGAAGAGAGATCGTTGTGGCCACTGTGGAGACCAGGACTGCAGGCACAAGAGCCACAGCAGGGAGGCTGGCCAGGAAATTTCCCACAGTTGTCCAGCCTGGAGATGATGATGGCTAGGATGAAGGCCTTAGCAGTGGAGGAGTTGAGAAGGCGGGGACCTGCTGACTAGCATCCATATTTTGAAGTTGAAGCTGACAGAACTTGTTGATGGATTGAACAGAAAGTTTGAGGCAGAAGGGGAGCAATGGTGATACTGGGCTCTCTATTTGGGATGGAGAACAGGGAAGAGGAGGAGCAGCTTTGGTGGAGCAGGCAAGAGGATCTGCTTTTAACCTGCTCCAGTTTCCTAAAGCTGCCATAACAAAGTGCAAATTGAGTGGCTTAAAATTCCACTCCAAATTCAGTGGCTTAAAACGACAGTATTGTCTCACAGTTCTGGAGGCTCAAAGTCCAAAAACTGAGGTGTTGGCAGGACCATCGTCTTTTTGACAGCTCCTGGGGGAGCCCTTCCTTGCTGCTTCCAGCTTCTGGAGTTTGCCAGCAATCCTTGGTGTCCTGCGTATGTGGATGCACTGCTCTGGTCGTGGGGCTGTTCTCTCCCTACGTGTCTTCACATCACCTTCCCTCTGTGTGTGTCTGTCCCTCTGTCCACGTCTCCCCTTTAGGGAGGGATACCAGTTATACTGGATTAGTGTCCACTCTAAATGACCTTATTTTGTCTTGCTTTCCTCTGTAAAGACTCTATTTGCAAATAAGGATACATGCTGAGGCACTGAGGGCTAGGGCTTCAACACAGTCCAACCCATAACACCTCTTAAATGTGATTGCCACTCACTATTCAAGTGGAGAATTAGATAAGTGGGTATATTGTCCACTTGACTTTCACCCAATCTTTTTGTGTTATAAAGTAGCCCTACAATAAGCATCTTCAGGTATACAGATTATTCTGTATTTTTAATTTTGTTTTGGAATAGATTTTCAAATGAAGAAGCCTCTTGATATTTATTAAAATATTTTGAAAGAAGTGTGACATCAATTATAAATATCATTCTACAGGGAAGAAGGATGTGATGGTTTAAAGTGAAGAAAAATTTACATACCAAGCAATAGGAAGTGAGGAGAATTCATATCTATCTCCTAGATTCTGTTTTCTTAAGTACATTTCCCTTCTGGCACTGCTAGATTCTGATTAAGCAACAGTTTTGCTTAAGAGTTTCCAAGTGTACAGAGTTAAGCAACACAGTTCTATAACATCAAAAAGCTGGAGAACCACATTCTGATGTATGTAAAATACATATGTGCTCATTTTATTAATGGTTTTTCAGTAAGTTTTATTTTAGATCTTAGAAACATTCATTCATTCACTCTCTTATTCACTCATTTTCATTTAAAAATATTTTTTAGCTTCTATTATGCCTCAGCCACTAGATGCTGGGTTTCAGCAGTGAATAAGATAAATGAGCAGAGACACACTATAGAGCAATTTACAGCCGATTAAATTGTGTGATAAGTGCTACCTTATGGTTAAGGGCAGGGTGCTAAAGGGGCATGTAGAAGAGGCTCCTAATGGTATGGGGGTGGATGGGAGTCTGGGGAGTTTTTGGAGGAGGAGACTTAGGAAATGACATGCAGATACCACAGGTGTAATACTACGATCATTTAAAATATATTCTCTGTTTTAGTGCTGCGATAGTATTTTCCACACTTAAACTTCTCCACGATTCAAAACTTTTTAAAACGAAGGTGGTAGAAGATGACACAGAGGATTCCGTCTCTCTAGGAACTTCCGTATGTATGAATTTAATGTTTATCCTTATCATATGTATCATAGAATGACTATTGGCATGCTAGGAAATTCTCTAATTATTTGAGTGAAACAGAGAAGTAAAGTAGGAAAAAAACATTGAATTCAGAGTAAAAAGATCTGTGTCTAAGCCCCATTGATGCTATTAAATGGTATACGTTGGGCAAGTTCCTTAAAATACTTTAAAAATTGTGTAAATTTGGGAACTGATGGAATAATAATAGTCACGAACGTCCCACTAGGTGTATCATTCTAGTAGTCTAGGTCTGATGTCACTACTAAATAAAGTTGTTTCACAGGCTTTGCTCTTCATTTCACCTTTAGATTTTATTACTCCTTTAGCGTTGCCAGTGTGACACCTGTGCTATTTCCTACTTTGGATTTCTCATAGTTAGATTCTTCTGCATTTAAGCTCCTAAATCTATTTGACAACTGATGTCACACATTCTTTGAAATTTCACTGGACTTTGAAAAGACCAAGTAATTTAATAATACAGGGGTATTTAGGATTAAAATACAAAGATTCATCACATAGAATCCTTGCTCATTATTTAAGTTTAATTATTAAGCTTAATCGCTAATATCTAGTGTTGTTAGAAAAAAGCAAAACTAATTGGCTCATTTCTTACTATATTAAAAGCAATATAAATACTAAAAAGCAGTCCTATTCTGAAAATTCACTTAGAGCAGTGGTTGTCAGTTGGGGGCAGTTTTGCCTCCCCGAGGACACGTGGCAATGGCTGGAGACATTTTGGTTGTCATAACCAGAGTGGGTGCTAATGGCATCCACTGAGTAGAGTCTGGGGATGTTGCTATAATGCACAGGACAGATTCCCACCACAGTAATGTCAATAGTGCCAAGGCTGAGAAACCCTGATTTAGATTAAGTGTGGTTTGGCTTTTCAGTAGTAACAGGAATGTAGGCAGAGATTAAGGTATGTTGATAGGCATTTTTTCTGTATTCCTAATCTAAATACTAGACTCCACAAGTACTTGGTGTATCCTTTCTAATCACCATCCTGCCTCGGGGCCTCTGTTCACTTTTCTGCACTTCTCGTGTCTGTCACATTCCAGCCCCCCTCCAAGTCCAGGTAGCCACTCCTTGACAGCAAGTGTTGATGATTAGTTAACACGATCAGCTGTCAGAGGTGGGTAGCAGGAAATTCCTAGAACAAATGGGGATTGTTCTCAATTCCTAAGTATCTAAGAGTGATTGCCCCCTGGGAACAGTTCCCTTGCCACCTTCCTCCCAGTAGCTCTGAACTTTGGCTACCCCTTAGTAAAGTGTAATAATGAGGATGGTAAATCAGTTATGGTATGTTTGGAATGTGAACAGCAATGTAACTGTGGGCTCTAAATTCAGAGAGACACAAGCTTGAATCCCAACCTCTGCCAAACTATGATGGAGTTTAAGCAAATAGTTAACCTTCCTAGGTCTCCCATCTGCCATCTGTAAAACAGAAACAATAGTAACCCCTTTTGGGCTTGTCAGGAGGATTGAGTGAGCTAATGTGTATAAAGCATGTAGCACAGTGCCTGGCATATAATAAACGCTCAATAAATATTAGCCAGTATTATTTATTATTTTGCAGCCTTTAAAATGATGTTTATACAATTTTTGAGGATATGGAAGCTGCTAATAATATAATTTGCAATGAAAAATTCAGGCAGCAAAACTATTCAACAGTGGGTGTATAGAGGAAAAGAAACGCTAGAGAGCAGTTTTACCAAAACGTTAATAGAAGATTGTGGGATTATGGGTGATTTTATTTGCTTGTTTGTTTTTTTGTGTATTTTTTTATGTTCTATAAAATGTTCGAGAATAATTTCTAAAATTAAAAATTTAATGCTATTAAATGATATCAGTGCTTCTCTTTTGTTACACTTAGCATTGATGTAGAACTTGGACATTTTTAAATGGAAAGATAACCATCATTTTACTACTGTTTAGGCCAATGAAAATAAAGATGATACTGAGTTTTTAGATCCTGTTTCCCTAAATTCTCGAGAATATTTCAACATTCACCTGTGGCTGAGGTGCCGCTTAGCGTTAGTGACGGCGTTTGTTGCACAGATCCGTGGCATTGGAATCATGAAAGGTACAAATAGCCTATCTGCTTAACATTGTCATAAAATTTGCTTTTATTTAGGTAGTGGAGGTTTTATTGAGATATGTTTTATTATTACGGTAATATTTTATAACTTTCTAGCTTAATCTGTTTCCGGAATAAAAAAATTCAGGTTATTAAATGAGAATAATCATTTTCAACAGTCCCTTGTATCACTGAAAATGGCATATATGTTGCTGATGTATGCAAAGCAGGCCAGAAGATTTCAAATTTTAATGCACAAGTCTTCTGGTCATCTAGGAAGGCCACATAGTACCAGGGTCCAGAGCAGATTCTAAAGCTACCCTCCTTGAGTTCTAATGCTCCATCCACCACTTCTTTGCTCTGTGATCTTGGCCAGTCTCTTAATCCTACTATGTCTTAGTTTCCTCCTTTGTAAAATGGAGATAATGGTACCTACTTCATAGAATTATTTCCAGAGTTAAGTGGGTTAAATTTATAAAGTTCTTAGATCACAGCCTGGAATATGTAAATGTTAATACTTAAAGTGATTAATAATTATCTATATGTAAACCTATCTATTCACCCATCTCCCAAATTAAATTATTTCATGTCATATCATTACTGCTTTTGCAGCATGTGAATACCCTAAAGGAGCCCCCCCCAAAAAATAGAACACATTTACTTTCAATATTTCATGTAGAGTGTGTTTGTTTTCTGTCTTTATATCTTCCTGTTCTTCTATGTTATACAATATTCCTGTGATGAACATTGAGTGTATTACACATATATAATTTCTTACTTTCTCAGTGCATTTTAAGTAACTGCGTTTGTTTATTTTAGAAAATGATATAACAGATTATGTGAGCCTCATCAATGAAGTGTGTGTGGAGGCAAAAAGTGTAGGTGACAGAGAACTACAGGCTGAATTCTTGATGCAAGCTGTAATCATTGGCCTGCAAGAAAAGCATTTAAAGGCAGACATCATAAAAAACCTTCAGGTAGGAAGGAAACCTCATTCACGTTGGTATTTACCAAAGGATTCCGTTTAGAACAAAAGGAGAGAATTTAAATTGCATTAGGTACTGAATGCATAACAATCAATATGGCTAGCTCTTGTTTCAGTGAATTGCAAATGGAACTATCAACCAGAATAATTTTATTTTACTAGGATATAATACATTTGCTTGAAGAACGTGAGTTTATTTCTCCTCGATCTCATTTAACTCTGGTGAGAAGCATGCTTTTGCTGGATGATTTAACAAAAGCTGAGAAATTCAAGGAAACTCCCTCTCTGAAAACAGAAAAATTGTATTTGTTGACTCAGTCTCACAACATTCTTATTGAACAGGTGAGAGTGCCTTTGTGTCCACAAGACTTGGAAACTTACTTTTCTGTCTTTTCTGTATTGCCTCCCACATTAGCTAATTACTCATCACAGTGTTTCTTTTACAGATGCTAACTTTTGGAGAAACAATTGAATTTCCTTCATCAAATACTGACTATGCAAGTCCCTTACTGCCTTTGAAAAATATCTATCTTCCTCATGTCATGTTATTGGCCAAAACAAAAATGAGAATTGGTAAGAACACTCAAACATGTATTACGTTCAAGTTCACTGGTGAAAAAGTTTAAGTAATTTTCAGGCAGACTATCATTTAAGTGCATTTACATGGGGCAATTTTTATGAATACCCAGATTCCATTTATTTAACAAATAGTTTTTGATCACATATCATGTGCCAGCCTCTCTGTGAGGTCCTGGGAAGCTACTGGAGATTAAAGCAGATGTAGTTTCTGCTCTTATCTTGGAGAAACAGAAATAAACAAGTAAACAAATCATATATAGGAATGCATATTACATCATTTATTATATTATAAATATTATATAAAATAAATAATATTTATAAAATTTAATACATATTTTTTTTAAATTAATGCAATAAATATTGTATAAAATAAAATGTGTATTTGATAACGAGACAGGAAATCATCAAGGATATAGAAAGCTTATAGATGATGATGAATTATGTATATGTATGTAATTATAAATTGTGATTAGTGTAGTAAAAGATCTTCTGATAAAGAATAACAAAGGAAGAAGTACCTGTTTAAGGAGAATAATTGAGAAAGTCCTCTCTGGGGAGATGGTATTTAATCCTAGACCTTAAATGTTATGCATATGCATATGCATAGTGGAGTTATGCATAGCAGGGGCAGAGGGAGCAGTGAGTTGTAGGCTCTGAGGTCAGGACAAGCTTGACATGTTCTGAATCTGCAAGGAGACCAGTATAGCCAGAGCCAAGTGGATTGGAGGCAGCCTAACGGGAAGAGGTGAAGAGGGCAGCTTCTGTTTCGAAAGACTACCCTGGCTGCTGGGTGAAGAATAGATTGGAGGATAGACTGGAGCCAGCCAAGAGGTTGACCTGACTGGAGCAGGTAGACCAGTAAGCTGGAGGCATACACCTCCTTGGGAACCAAGGAGGAGCGAGCTAGAGAGAGTTGCTGCCTTTCTCAGGAGCTCACAGATGTTTCAAGCTCTCTCTAGGGTACTGTCTCTGATCTTTGACCCAAGGCTGCCTGCCTCTAGCTGCTAGGCTCTTGTCCAGCTCAGAGGGCAGAAAATCTTGTAACAGCTCTTTCTGTTCTAATCTATATTAATCATACCTTTTTATTGTATGTATTTAAAAAAATTTTATTACTTTTTGGTGGGGAGGTAATTAAGTTAGTTTAGTTTAGTTAGTTTATTTATTTATTTAATGAAGTTACTGGTGATTGAACCCAGGACCTTGTGCATGCTAAGCACATGCTCTACCACTGAGGTATACTCGCCCTGACTACTGTATGTATTTTTGATGCTTTGACATCTGGGGCCTTACTTACTGAGGAGGAACTGCCCTTCTCAGAGTTAGCCCAATTCCTAGAGACTAGCAAACCACTCTCCTGTGAATGTGCCTTTCATATGCAAACCAACTATTTGAGAACCCACACCATGAACCTTTATTGAGTTCTTTTATTGTCCTTTATTGGTCTCTTACCCTCTGGGCCACTATTCCCCTGCCGTAATCACCCCAGGGACAGCTATCAGACTGCTAGCAGAGCCCACTGAAATTATCCAAACTAGCCAATCCTAAACCTTAGTCTGCTTACCCCAACAACCCACTCCTTCCCACAAAAAAATACAATAAAGCCTCTTGCCCACGTTTTTTCCTTCCTCCTCCTACTTCCTGACTGACCCTGGTGCTTCCTCATGTGGCCGTACAGGATGTGGGGTGCCCTCTCCCCTTGGGAACTGTGAATCACATACTATCTTTTCAGTGGCAGTCATCCCCCGACCCGTTGACCTCATCATACCTGAATAATAATAACACCTACATTTTAAAATATTACCCCTTACCCGCTGGGACCCGTTTGCCCCCTGTACCAGCAGCTGCTCAGCTCAGAAGAGAGGCTAATGATTGGACTAGAGTAGGGACGGGAACGCAGCAGAAGTGTTCTCAGAACATCACCTGTCCAGAACCTTTCCTTTGTTCCCTTTCTGCTCCTCCCCCTCATGACTGTTATTGATCATTATCATTACATCATCATCATCAAATACGAATTTTATCACCATAGGTGAATCACTTCACCTCTCTATTGATGAGTTTCCACATTTACGAAATTACGCTGGCCTGGCTGACCTCTAGAATTCCAGCTCATAGATCCCACAAGAGCTCTTTTTCTGCATTTTTAGTCCCCAATTTGTTACATTATCAGTGTGATGCAGGAAAACAGATGTGGGGCATGAGAAGGGCTGTGTCCCAGGCTTTGGTTGAGCCCCTGGGACGTGCCCTGCCAAGCATGGGTCCTTGGCTTCGCGCAGGAAAGAATTCAAGAGTGAGCCACAGTTGAGTAAAGGTAGATTTTTTCAGAGAGATGCATTGAAAGGCAAGAGAAAAGCCACGAGGTGTGGGGGTTGGGTGCTCAGATTAAAAGTAGGTATACACTCCGTAGACAGAGTGCGGGCTGTCTCCGAAGAGGGGAAGAGAGAGAGAGAGGGGCGGCCGTGAGGTGCCATGTTTCTAGTTTTTATGGGCTTGGTGGCCTCATATGCTAATAAGTGGAAGGACCAGTCTAAGGGGAAGGGGCTGGGATTCCCAGGAAGTTGGCCATTTCCTACTCTTTGACCTTTTGTGGCTAGCCTTGGGACTGCCATGGTGCCTGTGGGCGTGTTATTCACCATGTTAATATTACAGTGGGCATATAATGAAGCTCAAGACCGACTAGAAGTTAAATCTCTCATCATCCTGAGCTTCAAGGCTACCGGGGGTTGAATCTTTCACCATTTTGATGTTAATTGCTGTGGCATTCTTTGAACGGCTGTGCCCTGCGCCCTTCCATCCAGTCTCTAGTGTATGTGATATCTACAAAAGCTTAAAGTACAGACTGTGTTAAATTGTACAGATTGTGTTAAATCAAATGTGTTCTCTGCTTCCCTGCCGTACTAATCTTGAAGATGTGTCACCGCTCAGTGGCAATGCTGCTGCTGTTTTTTAGGCTCACTTGAAGCAGAACAGCTTGCTTTCTGTTACATTATATTAAATACTGACTTAAAGAACAAAACTAAAAGCAGCTTTCCTGTCAAAACAATGTCAGTTTCACAACTTCTTTTTCACAGAGTTGATGTTTATTGCAAAAAGGAGCACTTCAATATTGTGAAGCATAAAATCATCTGATTTGATGCTTTCTCGACAGTTTTCCTTTATAGCAATAGTATAGATTGCATCACAAGAATAGAGCCACTTGAAGATTTTTTTCTTTTCTTTGTGAAAGCCTCTAACAGAAGAAGACATGTTGAGACTATTTTTATAAAACAAAAAAATAAGCATCATGGTTATTTAAGAGTATTTTTCCCCTTAATGACTGAATCTTGAGCTTCCTTATTAGATGAAAAAGGAGATTACTAATTGTATAATAGGAGCGAAGAAAGCTGCAAGAGTGATGCTGAGGAGTGGGAACATAATAAGGAGGCAGACTTCATTTCTGCCTTCAAAGGGCCTATTTCTCAGGGAGAAAGAGAGAGACAAAAGTCAATAATTTCTGTAACAATTCTTTTTCTAATTTTACCAAATATCTAGAAGACAATTTAAGTACTATTATTATCACCTGTTAGTACTATATTGTATATTACTACATTGCATACAGTCTATATATGCAGTACACATTGTACATGTGCATTAGTGCCTCAGTGACATGAAGATACTGGATGCTTTCGTCTTCTATGAATAAACAGCTGCAGTATAACTTGAAACAATAAGCAAGATGTATAAAAATGAGAGATGCACTGGAAAGTGAGGTGGTATTGGGCAAATGGTATTAGCATATCCTTCTCGCCTGCCTTCTTAATTGCAGTTGGTAATTGTTGAGGTTTAAGAACATGCACTCTGGAGAAAGTATTCCAGTGCAGTTCGCTCAAGAAAGTCATTTAACTTCTCTGTGGTTCAGTTTCCTTTTCCATGAAAGGTGAATCAGAAAAGTACTAATCTACACTGGCTTGTAGGGTGAAGGGGGTGGAATGTGTAACATGTTAAGCAGGGCATCTAGTTTGTTCTGAGAGCTTTGCGGATGTCAGCTATTCTCACTCTTCCGTGCCTGGTCTCCATACTCTCCCAGGAGCCCCCGGAATCAAGGCTTGGGTTTCTTCATCTCCATTTCCTCAGCAGTTCACAGTAAGGGCTCTGTAACTTCTCCCTGGATAAGAGATACAGAGAGAGAGGGAGAAATATACTTTCCCCACCATCCTCCCACTCATACAGCACATTCCTGAACTGAACGTTTAACAAAAAGTCCTAGGTTTCTTGAAAACTCTCTGTAGGGCATGGCATCTTGGATTAAGGGACCTCAGATATTTTCTAGTTCTGCTGCCTTAAGGCCTGGAGGCATGGAGGGACTTGTTCAAAGCCTCAGATGACATGGTAGCACCAATGACTGGCCTGCACCCAGCACATCAGCTGGACCCCAGCAGCTGTGTCATTCTGTGATCCGACACTGCCTTTCTGTTTACACTCCTCTGTTGTGTGTGTTAAGCTATCCTATCAATGCAGTCTTTCCTCCAGTTGTCTTCTGCTCTTTATCCCCACATTTTTCTTCTTTGAAATTACCAAAGAAAAGGGATCATTGGCTGCTGGCTTTGACAGCCACGTTCCCTGGGCAGGCCTCCCTGACCTTTCCTGAGTCTGGGCCAGGGCTCTTGTAACCTGCTACCACAGAGCCCTGTGCTTTCGAGGCCACACAGTTAACCACACAGTATCTTGATTACCTGTCTGGCCATTCTCATTCCCCATTAAACGCTAAGCTCCAGGATCTCTCTCTTACTGGGTTACTGCAGGGTTGTGGTTTAGGGTTTAGGTTGTGGTTTAGGGCCCTGGAGCCAGACTGCCCAGATTCAGATCACAGCTCTGCTACTTACTAGTCATGTGACTTTGGGCAAGTTACTTAAACCTCACGGTGCCACTACTTTTTCCTCGGTAGAATGAGTATCGTAATGGTATCTACTCAGAGTTGGGAGGATTACATGAGATAGTGCTTAAGTATTTGGGATGGTACCTGGCGTGTAGGAAATAATAAACTGTAGCTCTTATTTTTCACTTTTCTCATTTTTTTAATCCAGTGCCTAAGCACTCAGGAAATATTTGTTGAATAAATGTCTTCCTGTCTGTCTTAAGAACAGAGATTAAGTCTAATGCCTCTTCAACAAAACAACAATCATTCGTTATGTTAAGTAGTGATGGGATCACACGAGAGGTGCAGCATGTGGCCTTCTGTCCGTAATGGGTTTGCCAACTAGACGGGATGACAAAATATGCGATGCAAGCTATCACTGTAGAGCAGAATGGAAATAAAATGACTGCCTATTAATATATGCAAATTTTATTGGGAACAACATGAAACTTCCAGATGTTTCCATACTAACAGCCTCATCTTAGGAACATACAAGTTGTTTTATAGAGCATTATGAAATTTTAGAACTGAAAGAGACTTGAGAGATTATCCCTCCATTTTAAAAATGAGACAATGTTGAAATTTATCAAAGACAAAGTTTCAAAGGACTGTCGTTTATGATTCATTGAGATATTTGGGTATTGAGTTTCTTTAAAACATTTCTTTGATGCTGAAAACCAAAGACCCCAGAGTGCATACTTGTACGTACCATGAGAGAAGTCTGGCAACTTGGAGGCTTGTTATGAACACTGTGTATCTTACTGCTCCCTCCTCATCCAGCTGTCTTTCTTTTAGGACATACAGTGGCCAAACAAGTTTATTATACCAGTAAAAAGAAGGATCCCTCAAAGTGGTTACCTGCCCTTCATCTTTTTGAAATAGCTTTGAAGCTCTCTAAGACATCAGGAACAGAAGAACATGAGGTGGAAGCTGAAATCTTTTTTCAGAAAGGTAACGATGTATTTGGGGTCAGAGCTATGACAAAGTTAGTGGAATATTTTTTTCCTATTATCCATAGTATTCTTAAAAATCTGGTCCCTGATTTTAAAAATACTGATTTTATAAAGGGCTTGGTGGTGACTAACATCTTGTTATCTCTGCCAAACTCAGTTTTGGATGAAGAGAACACTGCTTATTTTAAGTGTATATTTAGAAAGAAAAATCTACTCCATTTTAATTTCTTTTATAATTACAATTGACTTTGGTTACACAGTTTCATGTTTGACTCAAAAATCTCAGCGTCAGCCATTTAGCTATAGTAATATTACTTAAAGAATGCTTGGAAGACAGTTTGTTAAAGCGCAATTTCATTACTTTGCTAAGCATTTTAGCTAATTTCTATAAAAGATACATACCCCTTTAAAATAAATAGCTATAGCATACCTATATTTATTACTTATATATAACACCTATTTGCATAGTACATTCATATCATTTTATTGTGGCCATTTTAGCCACAAGAAAAATTATGATGATGACTGCTATCATTTATTGAGCACCTACTGGATACTAGGCACCATAGTTGGTGTTTTACATCACATATGGCCAAGTCTTACAATAGCACTACAAGGTAGGCATGACCAACCCTGGGTGACAGATGAGGTGCATTCTGAGTAAGTACCTTTCCGTAAGTCAGCAGCTACTAAATGGCCAGACGTGCACTTAACATCGGGTGGCTCTGTGCCGTGTCCACATGCTGCGTGGAAACTGATTCATTTTTATAGTGTTTGTAAGATTTCCCCTTCCTGCTACAGAAGTGCCATATCAGCACCTGCAATTGAAGGTTGCATCTCTCCAGGAGGGGTGGGAGCTGGGTGAGAACTAGAGCCTTTGCATCATCCATGCTGGTTTTCAAGTGTTTGCTGGCTCCTTTTAGGATTTGTTTTTAGCAAAGATGTTTCCCATGATATCTGAAATAGTAGACAGAGGAAAGAATAACATGGATGTAGAAAAAGGGGATGCACTGCAGGTGGAAGGGGAAGCACAAAGGAAAGAAAAGGAGAGGAAAGTAAGATTATAAGAACAATTGTGTCTGGAAAGTGAAAAGAGGCAGACGGAGCCTTGATACTCCTGGGGAGGGGAACAACAGCTCTTTCCCTGCTGGCTTACCTTCCAGCAAGAGACGGTGGACAAAAAAGGATAGCACATCCAGTTTTCTGAATTTCCAGCATACAATATTTGTTCTGAAATTATGAATGATAGGAAAAGGGAAAAAACCCATCTTTGCACATCTTTTTCTACTTTCAGGAAAAATAGAAATTCAAATATTGATGGACAAGAAATCTCCAACTTTGCAACTTGAGAGTTTATTCGAAGCTATACAACTAAGCTTGAGACATGATCAAAACTCAGGGTAAAAAGAAAAAGATCTTTCCATTATTGTAACAATGTATATTTTAGGTTGAGCCCCCAGTTCTGGTAAGTACATTGAACATTCAAGAATGGAGTGATGGAGAGATCCTCTTCCCATGGCAGGGCTAATTCCCTGGGGTCTGTTGCTCTTGGCTCTGACCCAAGGCCTCAGTGACTGTGATGGTTAATGATGGCTGTTTACATGGTGACACACTGGACTGTAAATTGCTTCCAGTCTGTACTCATATCAATCTCCTGTCAGTCCCAGAATTACAGGGTCTCCATTGGAGGTGAAATTGTATCTAGAAGGGATTCGTGTGGATATTCACTCTGGTTGCAGTACCAAAGCTGGATGACTTAATTCTGTTATAAAAATCACCTTAAGATGGAGAATAAGCCGCCATTATTACAACTGCACTGATCTCAATGGCCCCAACTGACAGATTTGAGACTGAATACACAAACCGAACCCATACCAATCATAGCTTTCAGTGTAACTCTCTGGGTCTCTTTCGAATTGAGTTAGTGTAGGAGGGTAGAAGCAGAGGCCTGGTTTTCAAGGCAGGTTCATCCAGGCCTGACTCATGTCTTGAGCGCCTTGTGTGCTGGAATATTCCAGAATGGTCTTGATGCTGGGCTTCACCACAGTCATGGCGTGGAGAGTTGCCAGCACAGGACAAGGTAGAACACTCAGCTCTCTTCAAGAGCTTTCAGTTTCAGTGGGGAGAAAGATGCCAGTGTCTAAGCCAAAAGTGCCATGAAAAGAGGGTAAGTTTGGAACAGGTGCTGGTTTTGCCTGTTTTTACCTTTCATTCAGAAATTGTTGGCACGTGATGCAAAATGCCGATGAGGCATAAGACTAACAAGAACAATGCTATATCATTTTAGGTTGATAAGAGACTCCTACCTGGAAATAGCCCTGTTATTTTTACACATAAGTAAGTCAAGGAGCAAACTTTCAGGATCACCATTAACACTTAAGGTAATAAACGATTTTATCAGAAATTTAAAGGTAATTGCCTTTGAGCTTGCTGTTTTGCTAACCCTGTGCTATGGAAATAATGAGACTGATTTTTCTTTGTGACTTGGGGGAATTAATTCATTACCTTATGTTCACACTCATATTTAGACACCTCTTCGGATATTTTTTATGTAAGGCTCTGGAAATAGATTGCATGTGGACATTTTTGCCTATTAAAATGTTATCCATGAAATGTAGGTGTATGTAAATAGCCTAAGTCATTAGTATAGATCAGGAGATTGCAGGAAATGACATTCCGATTAAGCAGATGGACAAGTAACGTTTTCATCACTGATGTGGCCTACAAACATGTACTGTGACCTGGGCAGCCTTCTAAAATGTGATAAAGCCAGCAGGCTCCAGGACAAACTCAGTGCTTGCACTCATGGCACTCACTTTTCAGTGGGTTGGTGGAATTGTGAACGACTGTGGTGGGATGAGGTGATGGTTCAAGGTGGGATTTGATGGATGGGGAGGAAGCCTGGCAGAGAGTGGCAGAGCCATGCACTCTCTCTAGCACTGCTTCCAGGGATCCTGTGAAAGTGCAGATTCTGATTCAGTGAGTAGGGGACGAGGTCTGAGGCTGGGTGTTTCTAAGGAGCTGCTAGGTCATGCTGACACTGCCAGTCTGTGGGCCACGCTGGAGTACCAAGGATCTAGACAGAGGGAAGGCCACTGGGAAGGAAGATGGGTGGGTTGGAGGTAGATGAACCCAGTAAATTTTAGTTTTAACTTTTAGTAAAAACTTTGTTGTTTTTTTTTTATTTTTTAATAAAAATATTTATTTTTAACTTACAATTTTTGTCTTATTCTTTAAATTCAGTAGACTTTCAATATTTTATCCTAATTAAATAATCCTTTGACCTACCAGAAAATCTTTTCAGAAAATTTTAGTGTCAAATTTCTAATTTTTGAGGCAGCATAAATGTGACAAAACTGTTAGGCAGATAGTCAGTTGAACTCATATGGTTGTTGCCCTAAGTGGACAGAAATGGATAGCAGCTGTTTTTTTTGTTTGTTTGTTTTGTTTTTTTTTTTCATCAAAATGATTACACAGGAAACTTACTTTTATGGTATGATAAACATCTTTATTTCCAGTAGGAGGAAACAAAAATCTTTGTTTCCATAGCAAATAGCAATGCAAATTAATAAGATGCTAGGATAATAATATATCATGTTTTGGGCCTTCTCTAGGAAGGTTTTGTAATTAAGAGCTTGAACAAATAAGATTTAAATGAAAAGGAATAGTATAATTCCATACAATATGATCATTATTTTCTGTATGTCTTGACATAGTATAAATATTTTAGCAAGTCATATAATTATTAGGAACACAGAAAACAGCCAAAACAAGCAAAAATTCATCTGGATGTATTCAGACCATTGAAATGCAGCACTTTAGATACATCCTAATAAAGGCAGTGCTTTTATAAGCCCTTACAAGAAAAGCACTATTATTTCACTTTTATGGAGAGTTCATAGCAGAGTGACTGTAGCACTGGTTTGGGTTGGAATCCTAGCTTCTTGACATACTAGCAATGTGATTGGCCCCTTTCTAACCGTAGTTTCCTCATCTGTAATGATACTTACCCCTTTGAGTAGCTTGGAGAATTAAACAAGATAAAGGATTTGGCACATAGTAAGTACTCAAAAAAAGGGGGTAGGGGGACTGTCCTCTATCATGTAACTTTGACTAAACTTCTACATTCTTTGTAAAGTACTTTGTACATAGGAGGAATTCAATAATTATTTATTAGTTGAATTGATTATTTCTTGAAATTCATTCATTTATTCACTCATCAACCAAGCATTTACTGAGTGCTTAACGTAGCCAAGCCTGTTACTCGCTCTCCCTAAGGAGCACAGAGGAGCAAGGGAGAGAAATAATTGTATCATGGTGTGCTAAGGACTGTATCAAGCCATGTCAAGGCAGGGGAGTAGATCAAAGTAGGAGCTACTTCTGCTTTGGGGGAGTGCTAGAGAAAGCTTCACAGATGAGATGAATTTTGGAGGATGAGTAGAAGTTTTCCAAGTAATTAGGTAAGAGAAAAATGGTCTGTAGAGAGAGATTATCAAGCACATGTTTAAAAACTAGACTTATTGAGGTATAAATTACATTCATGAAATTAACCTATTTGAAGAGTACAGTTCACAGATGTTTAGTAACTTTACAGAGTTGTGCGGTTATCATCACCATCCATTTTTAGGACATTTCCATTATCCCCTGAAAGATCCCTAGGGCCCATTTGCTGTCATTCCCATTTCCACCCCTAATCCCAGGCAACCGCTAATCTGTTTTCTGTCTCTACAAATTTGCCTTTTCTAGATATTTCATATAAATGGATTCATATAGTAGGTAGTCTTTTGTTCCTATATCTTTTACTTAGCATTATGTTCTTGAGGCTCACCCATGTTGTAACATGTAACAGTAGTTTGTTCCTTTTTACTGCTGAATAGTATTCCCTTATATGGTTATGCCACATTTTCTTTATCCATTCAACAGTTGATGAACATATGAACTTTTTGGCTATTAACTTTGTAGTTAGAAAGCTGATAGCAAATATCTATTAAAAACCTTTAATATTCTTGTTTCTGATGTCTTTACATACAATATAGTCAGTTTATAGATCCTCTTTTAAAATGGTAAATAACCTTTACTTAAAATGCCATTTGTCTTTATTGTTATTCAAATAATGCAAGCTCATATAGAAAATTACAAAAAATGATAAAAAATAATTTAATTACCCTTAAAATCTGGGATAACTACCACTGTTCATTTTCTCTGCTTGTGTAAACAGGAAATATATGTGTGTACTTATCTTTTTAAAACCGGGGTCACACTTTGCATGCTATTTTATAACCTACACTTTTCTTTCCCTGATATAGTTTGAATGTCTTTTCGTGTCAACAGATGCATATACATTATTATACTTAATGGCTACATAGTGTTCGACTAAAATCTCATCTTCAGAAGATGAGAAAATCTATCATGAAATTTTATGATATCTTTATCTACCTTTATCATAAAACATTTGCCGTTATTTTTTAGAATTTTCCCAGAAGGCAGAGTTCTATTAAAGAACCAATGGAAAATAAATTTGAAATGTATAGTTTATTGGCCTGGATTGCAATAAGAGCTGCTACACAGGTTGGTGTGATCTTTATTTAATTCTTCTTTTTACTGTCACATCTGTATTCTCTGCCTCCAGCTGTTAAGGCAACACAATGTATCTATACAAGAGAAAGGAAAATTGCACGTTCTTTGGGATTTGTGCCAATGATATTTTTTCAGGAAGATTAGAAGTGCTCTTTATATGTGTAGTGGTTTTTCATTTCTATTAGCCAGACTTGGTTTTGTTTGTTTCAACTTTTCTTTAATGAAAATACTGGCAGATACACATGTGCACGTATTTGACATTTTGGCACATATCTGTTATAAGCAGGTGAGTAGCCTGTTTAAAGTGACTTATTTGTTAATTAAATTGTCAACAGTCATGATTTGTTTGACTGTGGTACATAGTACACATTGGGAATTGCATATTGTTTTTCAGGTTGTCTTTATTTTTTTCCCAGTGTGTACTGAATATTGTTTTATGAATTCCATTTTTCACATTATTTACCCAATAGATGATCTATGAATTAGAAGCTTGCATTTATGAATTGTAATTATGCGTTAATTTTAGGTCAGCGAGGCTGTGCTGGCAATTAACCTACTCATCGGAAAGAAGAATGCTAGAACTGATAAAGTTAGCCAAGGGACATTACCACATATCCCAGAATTTGCCACCGTGGATCTTTTGTCTTCATACACAGATTATTTGCTTGGTATGTATGTAACGTGTAATCAAGTGTCAAAGGTTTAATTGTAGTGATTTGTTGGATTTTAACATAAAAAGGACAGTGGTTTGGGGAACCTCTGGGAATGGATAGGGGTCTTAGGGTGTAGCTGCTGAAACAGACCTAAGCTCACTGTACATACATACATGTTACTCCATCTGCTGCTGTGTTTCAGATGCAGGGCTCTGTGAAAATATGGTATTTCCTGATGTCTGTTTATTTTCCAGTTCACACATTTTTAAATGTGACCTTTGGGGATTATTTATTTGAGGGAAATTCTCTGATCCTCTAAAATGTGTACTCACTCTTAAACTCTCATATAGCTCCCTGTTCTTTTTCTTAATTCTTTTATATTTGTGTATGTGTATGAATGTGTGTATATGTATGTGTGTGTGTGTGTGTGTGTGTGTGTATGCATGTTTGAGCACTTTCTCTCATTAAACTACCATCAGATTCCTTAGGGCAGGGACTTCATTTGATTTGCTGCTTGGTCTATAGAAAATCACACATTGCTTGCACATATCAGGCATTTGATATTAATATTTGTTGAATGAATGAATGAGAGGTTAGCAGAATTTTAACTTGACATTACTACTATGTTTTTTTCTTATTCATGTATCCTTTGTTGGTTAATAAACTGTAATATAAACCTCTAAGTCAGATCATAAATATTGAATATTTTTGTGTTGCCCATTCATTCTTTAATTTGAAAATTATTTATTGAGTGCTTCTTGTGTGCTAATTGCTTGGATAGGTTCTAAGAAGTCAGGTACTAGAGTCATACTTTCAGAAGGATATTTTAGTAACAACAGTACCTAATTTTGTTTGGCACTGGGTGAACTTTGAGCCAAAGGGGATGAAGAGTGTTAATTTTAATCTGATGAGGGTGGGGGTGGTCTTCCTAAAACCTCTGAAATCACATCTACACACAGTAGCTTACTCTGCTGAAGTGTCGAGTCAGCCTTACTGACTGAAGAGTTAGTGTCTGAACTCATCCCCTTCCTTGGCTCTTTCCCTCTGCCCTGAAGAACAGGTGGCCCAGACTGTTCTCCAACCTAAAAATGGCTTGCCCCGAAGTTAAACTACTAGATGGATTTTTATACCAAGGTGTTTTGTTTTTTTAAATTTTTATTGCCTTTATGCCTGGTGGAATTTTGTCTCATCAGATTTGCGAACCATGGCCTGGACTTCAAACTAGGCGGATGGTCTTCCTTAGAGTCCCCGTAGATAGGCTCTCTGGGGACAGAGCAGGGCAGTCTGGCAGTAGGGACTGGTCACTGCTTCTTTCTCTTGACACTTCTTGGCAGCTCAATTCTCCCTGGTTCAGAATGCCAGGAAGGCAGTCCTCTTAGAAGCACACATTATTGTTTTGCTACAAAAAGAATGCAATATTGATAATGAAGAGATTTCAGCTTACACCCTTATCCTGTCAAACCATTTAATTTCAACCTCACTACCCTAATCTGTAGACTGAAAGAATTAGATTTACTTATAGATAAGACAGAAATCTGAAAAGTTTAAGACCATGACTCACATTTCCAACATGGCTATTTCTTTTTCATACTGGTCCCTTATTACTTCTGAAAGATCTGTCTGGGATAAAAGCTTTATCCTAGACATTTTCTTATGCTTTGCCAGTTTTTAGGGCTGGGATAACAAGTAAGTTTCATCTAAAATGCTGTATTAATCAGTTACTGCCATAATTACACTGTATACTAAACGACCCTGAAACTCAGTGGCTTAGAACAGTAAGAATTCATTCTTTTGACTTGTCTCATGTGTTCTGCTTCAGGTTACATGTTGGGTTCAGGTGTACTCTGTGTACATTTGTTGTGAGGTCCAGACTGCAGAGGCAGTGGCTACCTGGGACGTGCTCTCCTTACGGTATACACCAGAGTGCAAGAGCCAAGCCAAACTACAGAAGCACACTCAAGGCCTCTCTTCACATTACATAGCATTGGTCATGGCAAGTCATGTGGCCAAGTCCAGTATCAGTGAGATAGGGAAATAAACTCTGCCTGTAGAGGAAAGGAGGGGGTGTGTACGTTTGTGGAATGATAATCCAGACTATCATGTATGACAAGTTCAGTCTGTGACTGGTAGGCACCTGAGAAGAATTCTGAGCCTCTGTGTGGAAAGACAGGAAAAGGTGCTGCAGTGATCAGTTAATAATGTCACCCCATGGGCACACTCAGTGGGGAGCATTATCCCCTAGTCAGGTGCCTACTTGATCCAGTTGGGTGGGTAGTCTCCATTTCAGCTTTGCTTCATACAAAAATGTATGCTTTCTTTTTCTACTTCATTGGTTTTTATAGCATCTTCCAATTTTCTTTTTCCATTTTGTACCATTAGCACTCCTTTACTGTTTTACCAGGATGGTGATTTGAAGTGACCAAATTTTAAACTACGGCTCATTTTGTATTTTGCCTTAAGAATAACAATTTTGCCCTCCAATATTCTCCCAGCAGACTGATCACTAATTCATATTATGATTTCCCTTACTTCAGTATTTGGGTTGGAAGGAAGTATTGAATCCCCAGCTGATTGCTGCAAATACCCAGATGGCAGTGAGGTTCATATTATAATGAATTGCTGAAGGGAAACAACAACAAATAAAAGTTGTTTGATTTTTTCCCCTTATATTAGCATAAATTAGCATCCAGGAGAAAAACCTCCTCAGTGATCTTACCTTCACTACTAGCATTGATCTGTACACAAGGTGGTAAATAATATTCATTGTTACTATGTATGTACCAAGCAGTGTCCCAGATATTTCTGTCCAGAGAGAGGGAAAAATCACAGAACACACAAGCAGTGTGGCTTGCCTTCCATAAGCTTCCAGTCTTTGTCATTCCAAACAGGCATACGCTTTGAAATTATATAAATGTGTCTTTTAAAGGGAAACATATTAATGGAGGCAAATTAATGAATTTTAAGCTAAAGCTGAACACAGGCAAGGTGGGCGTATGAGTTTATTAGGAACATTTTTTTTCTGGAAGGAGTACCTGTGGGGCAGATGTGTACCAGAAATGAGAGGGAGCTCCTTCTTTCTCAGCAGAACAATTGTCGATCAGAGAAGCGTGGTGACAGGATAGACTAGTCATGTGTGGAGGTTGGAATATAGATCATCTTGCCAGAACCAGAGAGCAATTGTATGACGTCTGTAGAACAGTAAGAGAACTGAGTGATGCAGCTGGTCCAGTTTATTGAGATTTCCCTTACATTGTTTTGTAGGAATAGAGGCTCCGAAATGATGGTACTGGAGATACGGGACCATATTTAGATTTAATGCAAAAAGCATTTGCTCGATGTCTACTTTGGGCCCAGCTGTATTCAAATATACTACCATCTTTTTGTGTTCGTTTTCTAGTGGCTAAAAAAAATCATCTAGGATAAAAATTATTAAATTCTATAATACATTTTCAATTAAAAGTAACATTTAGGATTAGTGGTCCCGGATGCAGCATCTCACAACTAAATACACTTGATATACAGAAAAATACAAATATGTGTCATGCTGAGAAAAGATGTTGATGAACCTACTGTCAGAACATAGAGATCTATGGGGCGGAACTGAGAATCACACTGACCCTTGCCCATGCTTTGCCTCTTGAAACAGAGAAAACTTTCTATTCTGAAAAAATACCATTTTTCTTCCCCTTACTGCCTTCCCCCTGGCTCAGAGACATTGGTCAATGCCCACTAAAAACTGGGATGTCATTCCTCTACTACTATCTTGTTTTTTCCTATTCCTCCGAGACACAATTTCCCATAGTGATGGGGAACCAGCGGGACATATTACATCCTCAGATCCCGAATAATTACACTGCTTATAGGTGAGAATGGAGATAAATCATTCATGCTAGCAACAGTGATGTGTGTGTGTGTGCACGCGCACAGGTATACATGTGTTGTATGAATTCAGAGAGTCAGCAGTTCAGACAGTTGGAGTGTAAAGAGAACCATCCTCAGTGAGGCAGAGTTGTCCTGGTCCAGTGCCTACAAAGGTCTAGAAATTCCACTCAAAACCCAGCACTTTGATCACGTAAATCTGAGAAGGGGGACAGTACCATGACCAAGGGCAGAGCATACAGTCTGCACTCTCTGTTGTCAGATGCTAGATATGAAGAGACTCTCTTTATTTGAGACAGAGTTAACAGCGGAAAATGAGAAACACAGATGGCACATACGGGAAAACATTGCCAAATGAACGCAATGAAATGCTTTGCTATCCTGAAGACTTGTACAGAATTTTACATATGTATATTTATGTACATTTACAAATGTCATATATATGTGATTCATATGTATAATTTTGTATGTATAAAATTTTGTACATAGGCTAGTATATCTATTGGGTCAATTCTCATGAAGAACATTTCTGGGTCAAAGTGTACATTTGTTTGTGATTTTGATGAACTTTGCTAAATGCCTTCAATAAGGGTTATGCCAGTTTGTATTCCTGCTAGTAATTAATAAAAGGTGTTTTCCCCCTACACCCTTGCTGACACAGGTATATTATAAACATTTTAAACCTTTGTCACTGTGGTAGGGAGGGGGCGATTTAATTTGCATATCTCTTACTAGGACTAAGCTTAAGCATCTTTTGTGTGAACTTTTCTGCCCATAATCTGCTCTTTTTTTTTTTTTTGAGTTGGTTTTTTTCTTTGCTTTTTCTTTAAATATTTGTAGAAGCTCTTTATTATAGAAATCAACCTTTTACCTGTGATATTATTTGCAAATATGTTTTTTTCAATTATCAGTTGTTATTTAATCTTTTTTATGGTGGTTCTGTGCCATGAAGCTTTTCATTTCTAAACAGTATAAATTTTCATCTTTGTTTTGTTAAATTCTGGACTTGTATCATAGTTAGAAAGGAATAGTCCCTATTCTGAGACTGTAAATAAGTTCTCCTATGGACTTTTTTACTAATTTATGGAAATCTATTTGGAAGATATAAAAAATCACAAAAGGTTACAAATCAAGATTTTTCCAGATGGCTACCCTATTTTTGTATTTTTTATTCATTTCCTATTGATATGTCTGTTCAGGTTTCAATACCACACTGTTTTAATTATTGCAGGCTTAAAATATACTTAATATCTATTAGAAAAAGTCCCCATTCATTACTCTTTCTTTCCAAACTGTTTTTCTTGTCTTCTGTGGCTTTTCTTTTTTAACTTTGGAAGCAGCTCGTCTAGTTAAAAAAAGTTCTCTTGTCATTTTATTTGAGTTACATTACATTTATACATTGTCTTAGAAATAGCATATTTTTATTCTATTGAGTCTTCCTAACCAAGAATATTGTATGTCCTATATTTTTTAGTTCATGTCTTCTTTGAAAAAAATTAGTCCCTTAGGAGTGTTGTAACATTTTTTTAAGGCAGATCTTGTATGCCTCTTGATAGGTTTATTTCTAGTTATTTTATCTTTTTATTGGTATTGCAGATTTTTTTCATTATATTTCTACTGGTTGTTGTTGTGTGTGGAGGCTATTGATGTCTCTACATGACTTTATTGTCTTTAGATATTTTTCTCCATTTGATCTTTCACGAACAAAGTCTTTGTCAGCAAATGTTTTCTATGAAGGACAAAGCAGTAAATGTTTTAGGTTTTGGTTGTATCTACTCAGTTCTGCTATGTTAAGATGAAAGGTACGATGGACAAAATGTAAATGAATGAGCATGGCTGTGTTCCATTAAGACTTTAGTTGTGGACATTGACATCTGAATTTCATATAAATTTCACATGTCACAAAATATTTTTTTATTTCTTCAGCTACTTCAAATGTAGAAACCATTCTTAGCTCATGGGTCACATATAAATATGCTTGGGCCTGATTTGGCCCACAGACTATAGTTTCTCCGTTATAGACCTAATTAATTCATTTTAAATGCCATCAAATTAATAGGCCTCTGTGTATTTTTTCAAGTTCCCTTTTAAAAAAAAAAAAACACAAACAATGCTGCCATGAGTATCTTGCATAAGACTCCTAGTACACATATATGAGTATCTGCATTTAAAATTTTATTGGACCCTGCCCAGGAAGTAGTAGTGTATGAGAATTTTGGTTTCCTCACATTTATTACCCACATTTATTGTTTTCAGATTTTAGTTTCTGTTAATTCCTGAGGAATGTGAATTGCTATTTTATTTTAAGTTGCAATTCTCTGATTTTTAATGATGCTAAAATTTTTGGCCGTTTGGGTTTCCTTTTCTGTGAGTTACCTGTTGAAATTGTTTGCCCATGTTTCTGTTGGACTATCTGACTTTTTCTTTTACTGGTTACATGGTAGAGAAAAATAATTTGTGTGTTCTAAATTTCTTTTCTCAGTCTATGGTTTGTCCTTTAACTTTTTGTTTGGTGTCTTTTGTGCTACAAAACTTCTTTAATCGAATGCAGTCCTACGTGTCAGTCTTTCCTGTATGACTTGTGCTTTTGTGCTTTTCTTTTTTTCATATATGGTTATTTTTCAAGGGAAGCATAATATTTGTATTCCAAACTTTTTTTTTCTTTTACTTTCAGATAACTACCAGGTTGTCTTCCAGATTGGCTGTACATTCTCTTACCAAAGTGATGAGATATATGAAAACACAGATGCTAGAAAAAAGACTCCAATTAAAGTGGATATCACGTGGATTCTTCTGCTGCGCTACTATATTCACCTGCAAAGAATTAATAATATGAGCAAACTGCTAGGTAGGCTTTTGATGTGTTAAGAGAGAACATATTCTGTTCCTTTCCAGTTATTGTTTAAGTCATATTTATTATTTAGAATTATAAAATAATTTTGACATCTTTCTGAGTGAACTCTCATCAGAAGATGGAGACTTCAGGGGTTCTTAACCTAAAATACACAGACCTTTGGACAGTGTTTAAAAACATCATTAGAAGGAGGCATCCAGAGTCTTTCCCTGAGACTGTCAAAGTGGTCTGTGGTTCAAAACAGTTACAGATCAGAGAGATCATAATGAGTGAGATGAAATTTTGGCTTTAAGGGGAGAGTGTTCCAGTAATCCAGTATGTAAAGAGAAAGATAGCATATTTAGCTCCATGAAGTTTTTGGTTTTGTTTAATTGTGCTTTTTTTTTTTTAATCATTGATGCTATCTAAAGAATATCCAAAAAAGCTGGTATAATCTGCTTCACATCAGTCCCTCTTGTGGTTTTATGATGATATGTTTATCAGTGCCCCTGAAACTGGCAATCCACTGCTGCTTATCAGTACAAATAGTTGGAAAAGACAGTTGGAACCATGCCAGGGCCCAGTGATGGAGAAGCCAGCAGGGCAAACAGGCAGAGTCACATAGTGGCTTAGCACAGTGATGGGGAGTTAGCAGCGGGGTAGACAAGCACTGGGAAAGCTGTCAGGTAAAAGGTGTGCCGTGGTGGGTCCAAGAGTTCAGTAGCAAAGGAAGTAGACAGGATTCAGCACAGCAGACCCTAGTGATACCCTCCCACCTATAAGCTCAGCTCACCTCTGGATTCACCTGTTGGTATTTCCCATTTCAGTCACCTACATTTTACCACTTTCTGCTCTGGGCTTTCTCTGAAGCTACTGAGGCTTGTCCAGCCCACAGGCAGGACAGCCTGAAAGTACCAGGGATTCCACACACTCAGGAGAAACCTTCAACTAATGAGGTGGGGAGCTGACAGATAAACATTACAGCTTCCCAGTCCCCTGATGAAACAGTTTTATGTGTTTTTTTTCAGAAGGTTCTCAGCAGGACTAAGCCCTCCTTGCCCATAGCTGTAGCCCATTCATAACTCACTCTCATTGGCTCTTATCTCTGACACACTTTCCCCATTCTCTCACTTGAGGTCAGATTTCAAATAAATTATCTGCACCTAAATTTTTGCTTTAAGATTCTATGCCAAATAAGACAGCTAGGTAGAATATTTTGCGTTGTTAAGCTTGGAACCAGAAGCAGTATCCTCACATACATCTGAGATTTTCTTTCCTTTCTGTGGCAAGAAGCAATTCTGTTTAGCTATATCAGCTCGAAAAATGGAAGAAGGTCATGAGCAGCCACTGACTGAGCTAGGGATACACAGGAATAATGGTTAGTGAGCAAGCATCAACAATATTGGGGCCATTTTGTTATCGAACATGATTCTAAATTAGGGTTTTGTTTTTCTTTTCTTTTTTTTTTTTTTCTTTAAGCGTCTCTGAAGCCAGGATCTGGAATGTCTTTGCCAGATGACACACTTCTCACTTCTCTTTTCAACTCTGGGTTGATTTTGCGCCAAAAAGAAATGCATTTTTTCCTTAAAAGATTTTTACATCTGTATTCTTTCTCTTGTATTGATGAATTTCCAAGAGAACTATTTCAAGTAGTGGAAGATGAACCTTTTTCGGAAAAAATCTTACATGACTCATCAGCCAAGGTAATGTTTTAAAACATTATATGTTTTTGTAAAACTTCTTAGAATCATCCTTATATTTCTGAAGGAAATACATTAACCTCAAATGCTGGCACAAAGATTTCTGGTTCCCTCAGTTGTTGGGAAGGCTCATTGCTGTTCTACCACACAGAGAAGCCAACCAAACTTTCTGTTTTCAAATGATCTGTTTTGATGCTCTTATAAATCCTCAAAATGTCTCAGAATTTTCTCTATTCCCTGCACATAACATCTCTCAGGGAGTTATTTTGCCAAAACGTTCTACAAATTTCAGTATAATCACCCTATGAGAAACTTAGACTGAGAGTTTCTAAACCTATGCCCAATTTCTATTCCTTTGTTTTAAATGTGTAGTAAAAACTATTCATTTTGTGTATTTTTGACAATCATCAGTGTGAATAAATAGTAAGGGTAAAATTTTTAAGTAAATTGAAAGTTTGAAGGTTTTTTCCTTTGGAAAGTACTATTAAATTGGATGGACTTTACCAAAATATGTAACATGGAAGCCTCTTTTAAGTTACCTTGGAAGAGACAAAAAAAGAGGAATTTTTTTTTTAAGCTACTAGGGTCTTGAGTAATAGTACTGTCTCAATAAACTTACCAAAATTGATGAATTGGAACATATATAAAAAGTAAATGGCTTTAGTAAAAATAGGTGTGTATTTCAAATTTTGTATATTCAGCAAATATATACTGAATACTAATAGTATGGTAGCTACTCTTGGTTGGTGGAGAAAGGGAATGGATGAAGTAGCATCTTTGTACATAGTTCTGATGTGATAGTAGAGAAGCAGTGGTAGAGTTAGCAGAAAATAAAATTGCAGCACTTTTGGAGATACTTTTTAAGAGAAAATGGCATGCATAATAGCAGAAAGAATATGAAAATTAAAATATGTTAGTTCTATTATCAGTAGTGTGTAGGACTGCCTGGGCAAAGTATCGTGAAAGGGAGTTATCCAAGAAAGAGATATTGAAGTAACCAAGCTTATGACCATAGGAATGGGAGGGAAGAGATGGATATGAAAGATACTGCTTACATAAAATTGAAAACCAAACAACTTAGTGACCCTTGGGAGATGCAAAGTGAAGAAGAAAGAATGATCAAAGTTTACCCCATCTTTTGGAACCTCTGTCTGTGAATCATTAGAGCATGGTAACACCATTAGCAGATACAATGGAGACAAGAGGGTGAGAATGTTTGTGGAGAAGGCTGGTATATTCCACTCTGAGATCAGGGGTTTGAGATCATAGTAGAAAAGACTTAAAAGGACATAGTGTTGTCTCCTTATTTGTGAATTAAGTAAAAATGCTGTATTTGTGAAATAAGTAAATCAAGTCATTTGCATAAAATTATTTCAAAACTAAAAAAAAAAATTGATTTATTTTGAATTATCATGACTTTGAACTTCACCATATAGCACTTTAATTTTTACAATTATAGATTTATCCATACCAGACATGTCCATGTTTCTATTGTCAATTCTCCCAGAGAAGTGACCCTAAAATGTGGCTTGTTCCAAATTGGGAACCTTTGCTCATATTATCCTATTAGAATATAGTAAACTTATGTTTTGGGTAAATAATAATAAACCTTTTTAAAACCACTCTTTGGAACAACAGAGTAGGGTGACTGTTAATAAATTGTGATTTTAAAAAGCATTGGAAAGATACACTAAGGAATACTTAAGAACTCAGTTAAATAAGTAATTCTTGATTGGGGTTATGGAGTTGCCCCCAGGGCAGTGTATTGGAATCTCCACGGGAGGATTTTTCAGATTACTTCCTAGATTCTGGGGTATTGGGATGCTCAGTATGCAGCACCCCCATTTCCTGCCCCAGATTCTCAATCATTGAGAAATAAAAGAGTAAGACATACTGGGATTAAAAAATATCCAACTTTACAAGTCATAAAGTTGATATTATAGGATATGGTTTATATTTACTGGTAAATGGTCTTCCTAGTAGTGATTAGCAAATTTGACAGTTCTACCAATCCAGGCTTGTGGGTTTTTTGGGATGAGGGGTCAGGCCTCCTCAAAATCTGTAGAGACAGAGGCCCCTTTAAAATCTGTTGCAGGAAGGAGCAGAGAATGTTCCCTCCCTGCAAACAGTATGCTCCCAAGAAGAAAGAACAGAATTATGCAAATCCAAAATTCTTTTTCTCAAATTCTCTAATCAAGTAACTGTCTCTCAGGGAGAGGAGTAAGAGAGGGAGTCCAGGAATGTGATATTAACGTTTGCCCATCCACAGAGCAGGAAACAGTGAGAATGGGATGTAGTCGTTCTCTACCCAACCCCAGAGTGCTGTTCACCGCTGCTGGGAACATCCTTGAGGATGACTGCCACATGTCCCAGACCCCTCAGGTGTTCTGGAGTAGGGGGCAGAGACTGGGAAGGTTGAGGGCTATAGTTTCTATGGCTGCATTCTTACGAATATTTTATGAGTTTGGAAATTAATATGTATGATTTCTTAAATACTGTTCTGAAAGGAGCCTTGCTTGAATATTTCAGTATCAAGGGCAGTCTGTCATTACCCAGTTCCTAAGGATGATGCTCCAGACGTACAACCTTGAATGCAGTGTAAATACCTGTGATACTTCTAATGGCAGAAGTGTTATCAAAGACTTATTTCACCCTGTTTGCTCTTTTTTAATATATAATTAGTGTAACACTCACCCAGGATAATCAGCTCCGGAGATCGCTGTCGCTCGCCTGACAGGTGCAAGCCACCTAATCATGTGTTCGTTTCACTGGGATAGACAGCTAACGAGCATAAAGCCTTTCGGATTTTTTTTTTTCAAATAAACTCCAAGCTTGGCTGATTTTTATAATAAAATTTTTGAGCCTTTAATCACTCAGGAGGCTATTTCAATCAAACTCTTTCCATAATTTGGTACTTAAACCTGCTTTTCCCCACAAAGAAGTAGCTGCCTTTCCAGAACTCTCAGTGCTGCACGTCATGCTCATCAGCTTTGTGAGCCCGCGTGTCATCGTCTATTGAAGCTTTGTGATGGAAAAACAAAGGTGCCAAACAAATTACATTAAAAATTAAAAAAAAAAAAGGACATGATTAAATTCACATTTAGACTGCGGGCCTGTGACAGGCTGCGCAAGGTCAGGTATCTGATTAGTGCAAAGTGATTTGTTGTTTATAGGACTGTGAACAGGAGTGCTCCTGGTAGGTCTGTTATTTCATTCCTTTCAAAGAATAAATCAAACATGCCCTATGTACTCAGTGTAGAGCCCATCAATTAGCTTATGTAATTAATCCCATTAGCAATTAGATATTATGGTTTTAAAAAGAGAACGGAAAATTAAATACCTATTTTAATATTGACTTCTGTTACAATTGATCATTGTTAGGCCATCATGCTAATAAACACTGTACATATTGAAATAGAAGGTACTTGCTTTTAATTTTTCTCCACTTAGCTAGTAATTAAACATGAATTCTTTGCTAAAGTAGTTGTCAGAACCTCTGAAAGGCACTCAGATATGAAAAAAATGTGAGAAAAAAGTTTTGAATGAATTAGTTACCTGATTTTTTTGGTTAACTGCCTGACATAGAATTAATCTTAATTAAGCACTTTTAAATGACTATTTAACCCTAATAATCTTGTTTATTGTGCAATTTTGGTCATGTCTTTAGTGTCATAGCACTAATAAATAAGGATCCTGGCTTATAATAACCTTTTATGATAGTCTCTAGGCAATTTTTTAAAGTTTTTACCTTTAATATTACCTTTCAGTCAAGACTCCATTTTTTTTCTTTAGCAGTAGACAACTTGAAAGGTCACTGTCTTCATTTCTCTTTTCATTTTATTTTGAAGACTTTGCTTTTATAGTCTTATATTGTGTGTTGAATAGTCTCAGAAATGGGAGGTGCAGATCCTTATAGAAACACCAAGCATTTCTTTCTAGCCACTGACATGTTCCCCTTGGTTGCCAAGCCTTGAGATACCTTAGATGTCAAGAGTTTAGTTGAAGAACTGCTTCCCAGCTACCATACTGTAATTTTGGGAATAAGAAGAAGTTAACTTTCAAAGTAGTTTGCACTCCATTGAAGATGGTCCTTTTTAGACTTGAGATATTATTATCACTATTATTATTTCTCTGGCTAGGCTCTTATTTTATTGACAGCAATCATTCTTTACTTTCTTAGCTACCTTAAAAAACTAAATAAATATTTCATGAAATCACTAATTGCAGTTTATGCATTTATGTTTCTTAAAAACTCATTCAGGGATCAGGTTCCATCAAATGAGCTGGGCCCAGATTCACCAAGACTGAATTTAGAAATCAGCCGCATTCATTTAAAGAGGGAATGAGAACAATGAATTTTAATCTCTTAGAGCAAAACCTGTGCCTTATTTTGCACATGGCACTGCAAAACATGCTATTGGGAAAAAGATAATAAATTATGACCACACCCTCAGAAGAAAGGTAGAAGATGTCCTTAGATTGGCTGGTGACCTTGAGACTGAAATAATTGCATGGACATTTTCCCTTCTAGATCTGTATTCCTGGGTAGTCACCTAAGTGGACATTTGTCAAGTCCACTCGGTTTTGAAGCGTATTTTTTTCTGTAGGAGACTCTTTCTCTGCGGTAATCAGGGGCCAGTTTTAACATCTACATTCATAAAGCAAGCTGAGATGATTCCCAGAGTTTTCCAGTGTAGCCAATATTGAGTGAATATTGAATGAATGTTTGAATATTGAATAAATAAATTCATCACCGACAATTAAACTGCTGTTTGTTTGTTCCCCAGTTAGATCATGATAGTTCTCTGCACTCTGATTTATCATTAAAACTGTCTGCCAGCCCATCTCATGGAGACTTAGTGTCATCAAATATGGCAACACAGGCTTCAAACAAAGAGCTTTGCTTTCAGTGGTACATTCCTCCCCTAGAAAGACCTCCGAAGGAAACAGAACCTATGGTATGTAATGTAATTACAAAGCTAAATCTTATAGTTAGATATAAAGTTTAATGAGGCCATTATAACTTGAAGAGTAGAGAATATCCTCCTCTCATATAGACAGAAATATACAGCAAAGAATCTCTATTGTCTAGTAGAATGAATGTGAAAATAACTAAGAAATCCTGGAAAAGTATATATGAAGTTCTTCCAGTTATCTTTTGTTATTTATTCCTAGATTATGTTGCTCTGTGGTAATAAAAAATGCTCTGTATGATTGATACTTGTTGAAACTTGTATTTTTCTCCATGGAAAGTGTTTATTGTGTAAATGTTCCATTGTTCTTAAAAAGAAAGTGCTCTCTTTAGTTGTTAAAGCAATGTTCATGTATATCTAATAGGTCAGTTTGTGTAGTCTTGTTCAAATATTTTATATTCTTGATGATTTTTCCTTTTTTTTTTTTTTGCCTTTTAATTTTTTTTAAAAAAATCATTTACAGTTGACCCTTGAACAACGTGGGAGTTGGGGTGCTGACCTGCATGGTTGAATATCTGTGTGTAACTTTACAGTTGGCTCTCTGTATCCACATCTGTGGATTTAGCCAACCATGGATTGTATAGTACTGTAGTATGTATTTATTGAAAAGAAATTTCCATAAAGTGGAACTTGTGCAGTTCAAACCCTTGTTGTTCAAGGGTCAACTGTACTAGATTAACATTTAAATCTCTCACTGTGATTGTTGTTGCTTTGTTTTTTTTCTTGTAGTTCTGTCAAATTTTGCTTTACATAATTGGATACTTTGTTCATAAGTGCAATCAAATTGACAAGTGTTGTGACATCTTGGTGAATTCAGTATTTTGTCATTTTGAAGTGACTTCTAATCTTTTTGTAATAATGCTTTTTTTCTTCATAAAGTCTGCTTTAGTCTGATATTACTAGAGGAAAACAGCTTTCTTGTGGTTATTATTTTCATATTTCTTTTTCCAACCTTTTGCTTTTCAATCCTTTTGTGTACTCATGCTTTAATTATTTGGGGGGGTAATTAGCTTTTTAAATTTTATTTATTTATTTATTTATTTATTTATTTATTTATTTATTTATTTATTTATTTAACAGTGGTACTGGGGATTGACTGAAAAAATTTAGTTTGCCTTTAAATGCTGTTTACAAATTTGTCTCATACATACACGTCCTTATTTTAATGTTTTTTATCTCTAACTCTGTATCAGTATCCACATCTATGTTCATATGCACGTATAGACTTTTGCAGTGGGACTAATGGAAGAGCAAGAGGAGATGGGGCAAGTATTTGGGAGCAGTTCAAGATCGATCCCTGAACTCTTGGCGATAGAACAGCGATTCAGATTCTAGGAGAGTCTTGAAGAGGGGTCAAGTTCCTAAAAACGAAACAGTGGGTCACTGCAGCCTTTGGCAGAGGAACTTTCCACCACAGCATTGCTTTGATTGCTGCGCTCTCCAGGAAGAGTCTCAAGCTTTTCCCCAAAAAACATTTGCCATATGGTTTTGCCCTGTTCAGCACTTTTTATCTGTTTTTTGCCTCCTGCATTTGTCTACTCCTGCACTTCCCAGCTCCTGCGTGTTGTCCCTTCTAGCTGTGCCTTTGGTGGCTTCTGCTGCTCCTTGACTTCTGTGCCCCGTGTCAGATCATGAAGCCTCCTGAGCCCACCTCTCTCTGCTCTGAGTGTGCCTCTCCCGTGTGCCACTTCGTTCTGTAGACTCGCAGCCTGCTGCCCATCTCGGTCAGTCATATATCCCTCCTGCTCATACACAAGGGAAACCAACACATCACTCCCCAGAAACTCTTACAGCTATTTTGAAAGTACTCTCCTTCCCACCCTTCCCAAGTCAAATCCTTGCCAGGTATTCCATATACATTTAAAAATAATAAATCTAGTCTCTTTGGGGGGAATTTAGTGCAGTAGGTTCCAATAATACTCATGGGTCATGGAATCAAGATAGTGGGTCCTGAGTAGTATTTTTTTAAAAGAAATTAAATATAAGGGAATATCAGAATGCATCACATACAGTAAGTGAAAATGTTGTTTTCTGTAACTTTTGCTTCTGATAGATACATGAGATGTTAAAATGTTAAATGTTAAAAAGAACATTCCTTAGATTGAGCCTCAGCATATGTCAGAATTTGTTTACTGGCTGGCAAGAGACCCAACAAAGTGATAAAAGAGTATATCCATTCAGAAAGGGTGTGGAAACAGAAAGATTACATAGTTGGGAAACAGAATGTTTACCCAAGCACTCAGCTTTAAAAAGATGAGGAACAGAGTATAAAGTTCATTTCACAAGGTCATAGAAATATCACATCCCTGTCAGTCTGGGGCAGGATGATCTGAGAAGTTAATACTAAGACTGGATCTGTGGCTGGTAATTAGAATAACAAGGTTCCATGCATCAACAGTCATGTCTGACAATTAACATGGACGCATTGAACTGGTGTCAGACAAAGATTAGAAGCAGAGTACCAACCAACAAATTCTTATTTAAGCAGGTTGCTTGAGTGATTTTCGTAAGCCACAGCAAGCAAAGACACAGAACCCACGGTTTTCCTATTTCCTAGTTCAGGGACATGTTTTTCCCCTTTGACAATAAATATGTGTGTATTGTGTCACGATAAAAGATGTAGCTGCTGCCATAAATCTCAGTCAAAAAATTAGGAAACACTGACTTGGGAGGGCTACATCTTCTCAGACCTAAGAGTATATCTTTTCAGAAGATAATACTGAAATTTACTTGATGATTCAAATATTCATATATTTGAGCATTTATCTGTTCATTATCTTAGTCCTTTAGTGTAGAGTTTAAAGTTGAACATACGGGCTGAAGCTCATGAAGCCCATGAGATAATAGCAATAATGAACACCCACGTAGAGCTTACTGCGTTCCAGGTATTTTACTTCATTATCTCCACAGCTCCTTAAGGTAGGTACAGTTGTCCCTCAGCGTTCACAGGGAATTGGTTTCAGGAAACCCCTTGGGTACCGAAATCCGTGGATGCTCAAGTCCCTTATATAAAATGGCATAGTATTTGCATATAAACTATGCACATCCTCCTGTATACTTTAAATCATCTCTACATTCCTTATAAAACCTAACACAGTGTAAATGTTAGGTAGATGCCAGCACATAGCAAATTCAAGTTTTGCTTTTTGGAACTTTCTGTATTTTTTAGAAATATTTTTGATTCACGGTTTGTTGAATCCATGGATGCAGAAAGGGCCAGATATTATCATTAGCCCCATTTTATTGAAAAGGAAACAGATACAGATGGAGGAATGTTAGGTGGCAAGGAGTCAGGATTGGAGCAGTCTGTCTCCAAGTCTGCACTCCTAAGCATGGTGTTAACGTTGAGTCATCAGATGATATCCTGGTTGCAGGCACTTTCAGGCTCTAGGCAGGATGGTAATGAAGATTAGTATCTGACTTAGCGCTTTAGAGTTTCCAGGGACTTTGAGGGTCTTTGAATAACAATGCAAGTTAACATCATCTGACTCACCTACTCAATCCACTTCAGTTTATCTACCACACAGAATCAGAAATGCCAGTAGGAACTAAGGATGTCAGTGACAGCAAAGTAGAAATCTGGGGGCTGCGGATTTGGAGATAAATTTTCTAGATAATTCAAGAATGTTAAAAAATCCCATGCCATGATACTTTAAATTTATAACTTGAAATTTTTAACTTTTAACTCTTCTTTTCTCTCATATTTATGTTTTTAAATTTAGGTTTACTTTTGGGGAGAAATATTTAACTTTATATTTCAAATCTTTTATTGATTATTTTGTTATTATGATCATGCTTTCATTTTTAAGAGCTCTGTCCTATTATTCTCTGTTCCATTTTAATGCACTGTATTCTTATTTCACAGATGCAATATTGGCCTTCTTTTCTCTGAGGATATTAATTATGGTGTCTTTTAAGTTTTCTTCTGCTCTTGGTCTTGTATGTGATTCTTCAAGTTCCTTCCTTACATTAGTTTTGGTCTCTACCTTTCATTTCACGTCTAGTGATCCTTGGCTGTCCATTCATGTTTGAGGCCCTAAAAACCATATTGAGTCAGGCTTACTGATTTTTGGCCTCATTGCATGGTAACAGCGGGAGCTAGCAGTTTGACTGCAGAATGTTGGATGTAGGTCTCTTCTCTTCATGTGGTCAGTTTCCCCAAAGAGAACTCTTAGACTCCTGCTTGGTTTTCTACATTCTGGGCAGGGGCTGGAGAGGAGAAGAGGGATGTCTCTTGTTCAGAATATAGACTTTCAATTCCAGCATTCTCAATTCAGCACCTCACCCCTGTACCTAAGTCCTTCCTAAGCATAGATCTTTAATTTAGCCTCAGCAGAGAGAAAAATGGGAGAAGTTTGGCCAACAGAGAAGAGACAGGGAAGGAGGAGTCTCCTAGTTGCATGCGCTGGGGGAAGGGATGGGAGGGAGGTTGTCTCCGAGCCTTTTGAGGGTCCTTGGTCATGCTGGTTGTTGGCAGCCCTTCTGGAGGCAGTTGGGACACAGCCTTTCCTCTCTGCTGAGTCAGCAACCCTCTTTCAGTTACTTTCAGTGTTGCTAATATAGCTCCTTTGCTTCATTGTCTCTCTTGTTTCTGTCTTTGTGGACTTATGCCTTAAAAAAAAAAAATCCCTTTACTCTGATTTTAGTTTGATTTGTGAGGAAGCAGAGATAAATGTATGTACTGAATTCGTCAATTGTGACTGGCACTTCTGGGCCTCAGCTTTCTTACATCTGATATGAGGGGCTCAGCAGATCATCTCTGAGGTTCCCTGAATCTCAAATTCTGTGCATCCCTGATTGTGAATAGGTGCTGTAGAGTGTGGGGTGCTAAGAATGGTCAGAATTCAAACATGAGGGAAATGACTAAAGCATGAGTCATCAGGGGACGTTTCATCTTAGAGGTGGGGACCGGAAGGTTCTGTGTGGATTGAATACAGGTGGAGAACGCCCAGAAGCAGCACAGCCACCGATGGGAAAGGTGCATATCGAGAAGTAACAAGAAAGAAAGTTGATGTTCACCCTCGCTGCAGAGGGCCTTCAAAGGCCAAATTTTAAACTGCAATAAAAAATGTCACTCTTCAAAAATAATATAATCTTGGTACCAACTAGCATTTATTTTCATCTCATAACCTTTGCACAATTCTTGTTCATATCATTTCTCTTTAAAGTGAATTGAAGAAAAAAACCTAATTTTTTCTCTTTCAAAGAAAAACCCTTTAAAGTTTAATGATATTATTTTAAGAACTGATGCAGCATTTTTGAGGCAAAATGTAGTTTTAATATCACATTTTATATGCCTTTTAATTTTCTTATAGGTTTTATTGTTGTATGCATATAATATGAAGCCCCTGAATATTTCAGCTGTTACGTCTACTGCTTCCAACAGTATCTATGTTGGCTGTCTCTGGGTTCCACTAAACAGGCAAGTAAAGATGGATTATCCACAGTTCTAACTTTCTTTGCTGATATTTTCATAAGAACAGGCTGGTTCGGTAATATACAAGGTAAATCACAGGAGAACTTCCAGAAGACATGTTTGTAAAAATCTTCCTTTTCCCTAGAGGAGTATAATATTGCAGTGGTGAAGAGCATGAACTTTGAATCCAGCCTGTTTGGGTTCAAATGCCAGTTGTGCCCCTTCCTATCTTAACAACCTTGACCAGGTTACTTAACCTCTCTGTGCCTCTCTGCCTCCTCTTCAGTAAACTGTGAATCATAATAGTACCTGTTGCTACTTTTGTTGGAGGAACAGTTCCTGATAAAGTTCATAAAGATTATAGAGAGTACGAAGATGTTGTCTATACTATATTTTGCCTGTAGTCTGGGATGTGTTTTAAAAATAACTTAATGTAGCTCTGTATTAAGTTGCAAAACTAAGTCCAGATTCCACCCCCATCCTTGTCTTACCCTGCCATCTCTGCCCAATCCTGTTTTATATTGTTCCCCAAGTCAAAGCTTTTGTCTCTGTCACATCGTTTTCCTCCCTCTCCATCAAATAGGGGATGGAGACTCTTAACTTTTGCTCACCCCTGTTTTCAAATTCCTTATTTGTGTTTTAAAGTTCTTCTTTGCTTAGTTAACGTAGTTTCGATTCTATTGTTCATTGCCCTTGTGACCTCAGCCTCCATTTCCTCAGTTCTTAGATGGAAATAATACCTACTCTGCCTACCTTTTGGGGTTATTGTTAGGATCAAGCCAGGCAGCGTGTGTGTATACTCTGTACGCATATATTTTGAAAGGCCAAAAGCACCGGCCAGATGTCAAGTGCCATCCCTGCCTCCTGTGTCTGTCAGTGTCCGCTCTTCACCCCGCTCGCCACCTAGTAGGTGCTTAGTGAACAGGGACTTGGTTCTTCTCTATCCTTCCCTGGCCAGTCTTGTTCCCGCTCCCTGATTTTCATGTTGAAAGGCTCCTTGGCCTCACCAGAGAATGAAACGAGATGTTTCGGGAGCAGGCATATTTTCAATTATTCAGTCAATTTTCTTTTTCTTGTCCTTTTTTTTTTCTTCAGTGAAATGGCAGGAAATCTTAGATATAGGACATTTCCCCACATAGCTGAGCCACAAAGTTAGGAAATTTAATAAACTTTTCCTTGTACATTTAGAAATATGGAAGGATTTTTTTTTTACAGAATCACATGATGAAAAGAATTATAATATCTGCAGAGCAGAATGTAATCAAACTGACAGAATTCTTTTTTTCATCCCAAAAATTTCTTGATTTTGGTGTGCTTATTATGATTAGCAGTACGATGACTTAAGTTAGGGATACGACCTGTTATTGATGTCCTTATAGAGGAAGGTGCCTGACAAACTTTCATGTGATCCACCCCTTGTGAGAAGGTGAAAATGGACTGTTTCTCCTATCCAAGGTGGAGCTCCTTGTGTTCTTATGAGGGTCAAGATAAGTTCAGTCGGTGGGGAATTGCTCTTGCTGAGCATCCTTTAGAAAGAAAGTAAAGACAGAGGATGCTGTGGAAAATTGGGGAATCGCCATTCCTGAGTATGTTCCTGACAGTGGTTTGCTTTTTTGGAATATCTACATCTTAACAACTTCCCTCCATCCCTGGATGGAGACCCGCGCCCTCTCGCACACGTACCCCCGCCCACCCCCAGCGCATAGTGCTCTGCGCCTGTGTCGTAGCGTCACCGGGGGCCGTGCAGGGGGCTATTCGCCTCATTCAACTGTCTCAAGGATTTTCCAGTTTCTGACTCCACTCACCAGTTCACTCTTGCCTTCAGCACACACGCAATTCATTGGACTGTGACTCCAGAAGCTTCTGTCGTCAGCACAATTGCCACCGTGTCTTCTGCCCTCCTCCTCGGCTTTTGCTTTTCCTTCTTTCTTGGTTCTTCTCCCCACCCTCTACTCCCGACACAGTAGCCGTCACAGTTGTGGGCTCGCTGGTTGGTCTTTTAGAGCCATTGCTAACTTGTCCTAATAATTTAGGCCAGTTGATGATCACAGCATGGCATTCAGTTTACAAAGGAGTAGATCTTTTGTCATTGCCTGGCATTTCTTTGCCCTGTAGATATTTATTTTCTTCATTTTCATCTTAAGCAGTGTCTGGATGTGTGCATTTCTTTCATTGCGTGTTTGCCAGTTTGTAATTATATGTCTATCTGAGCATATAACTAGATTGTAAACATTATGCAGGTGAGAATTGTGTCTCTTTGCTCATGTTTCCTGAATGAAGGAATGATTAAATTAATGATGTTTAGGGATGCCAGAAATCTAAGTGTTAAATAACTAAGGAATTAACTTTACATGTATTATTGATTCTGGGAATAAATGAATGCCTCCCTTAACTTTTAAAATAAAATGGGTATATATTTGTTATTTTTAGAGTTATTTCAATTCATGAGAAACTGTCTAATCTTACGCAACTCGCTGAAATATCATTGCCATCAAGCCCCAAAGTTACTTCAAATGAAAACGTATCTGAAGTAGAAGAAATGGAAGAGAAGTCAGTTGATAAAGAACTGGAAGTAAGTTATTAAATAATGGAAAATAATATTGCTATTGCAGGATGGATGTCATCATATGTAATTATTTGTTATTTTTTACTTCATCAGAGCAGAACTATGTAACTAAACTTGAACGTTGGAGTTCTTCTGCTTTCTAGTTTTTCTACTTAGAGTACCAGATGTGACCCAACTTTTGGACACTTAAGTAGTGTTTTCTTCAAAGCTCTTCTGAGCATACCAGTTATAAGAATCTGATGGTGAATGAAAACAAAGCCAATCCAGAGAAACCATTCAGATCTAAGCGTGAATCTGAAACAATGCTCTGTAATTTTATAATGTTGCTTTTAAATTTTTATTCTAAGTCTATTATTTGAGCATTTTTATTACCTAAGTAATATGTGAAGAAAAATTAGAAAATATACATAAGCATATATCTTTCAGACTTTTTTATGCATCTGTATTTTCCTAACCAGAAAAAAAAAAGACATTATCCTTAGAGTGTGTTATTAATCTGATTACAGAATTGAGTGGTTTTGTAATGACTGATGTTCATGTTTTAGAGGAGAGGGTTATTTCCCTTCTATTCCTCCTGAGTTCTAAACCCACTGAGAGCTGGGACACATGAAACAAATATATGGAGATACCAAAACATCAGAATCATTACTGATAAAGCTGGTTAGCACACATGCTTTGGATCTATGGCCAAATGAGCTTATTAATATTTCACTTCTGAATTAACCAGACTTGCCCACCCAGGCCACACAGTAATCTAGTGTACTTGTGGAACCATAGGGTTCCCCCCACTCCCTTTCTGCCCCTTGCAAAACTTACTGCATGAAGGAACAGAGAACAATAGTCCTGCAGGCAGGATGCCTCCAACAATATAAGCAAAGGTTGCCCCGATGGGGCTGAGCCCAGCATACTCTGTTGCTTTTCCCAGACTCACCAGTCAGTTAAGTCACTTCACTCTTCTGGCTGGGTTGGAAAAAAGCTGGAAATGTCCTTCCTTCTTTGGAGTGAAGTGAGGGTTCCTTACCCTCTATGGAAATGAGAGGAGCAGAGAATCCATGTTCTCCCCTAATCACTTGCTCTTTGAAGTTCCGTTTCTATGTTAATCCGGGTTCTTGAGATGTATGTTCTGTAGTTACCATGGCCATTAAAAAAAATCAAACAGATGTACAAGGTTTAAAATGAAAAGGGACAGTCTCCTGCCCAACCTGTTCTTGCTCCACTGCCCTGCTCTGCAGAGGCGACTGTTTTTCAATTCTTTCAGCTGTTCCTTTTGTTATTTACTTCCACATCTATAAATATTGCGCAGGATCAGTCATGAAAAATGAGGTAACAAACACTCTTCAAATCCAAGTGGGTTCCCTGGGCCCCTGCTTCATGTCTCCTTACACCAGCCTTAGGCTGGTGGCACGTCCTTTCTGTGGAACATCTCCAGTCACTGGGCAGGAGGGAAGAAAGGGGGCACATCGTGCACTGGCTCTTAACTGTCCATCATATCACTTCCATTAACATTTCATTGGCCAAATAAGTCACAAGCCATGCCACCAATTCTACCAGTTTGGAAAGAGGAAGACCAGAAATATTGATGAACAGTGCTAATGGCAGCCACAGATAATAGTTTTGTTCTTGGTGTATCAGTTTTATATAGTATCCACTGGTTTTATCATATGTAAGGATCTGACTTACTTACACTTCTCTTCAATTGCTCCTTTCCCCCTCTTTTCTAACTATTGTTATATCACAAACTTTAATTAAATCAGCATTCAGTGTTTACATTATTATAACCCCATAAACAATGTTCATAGCCAAATCATAGTGTACAGGGGTTTTTTTCCTTTCCTGTGTAAGGTTTGATTTTCCTTCACTTGTTTTTTGTTTTTTTAACTTCCTTCTGATCATTACATCAGATCTGTCATATGTTCATCCATAGATTTTTACCGAGGTATTTATACTTATGTCTCACTTCCTCTTTTCCTTCCTGGAAGCCCCTGTCCTCCTGCTCTAGTTAAGGGCTGGCTGCCCTCAGTGCCTGTAGCATAGTTCTGATTATGTGACCTCCTTTTGCTGTTTTTCTGGTTGAATTCGCAGCTGCTTGGGTCCCCCCACCCCGTTTTTCTTCTCTGAAAGCTTTTAGGATCTTTCCTTTGTTTTTAGTCTGCTATACCTTTTTTTTTTTTGTAATCACTGTCTGTTGGTTTAATATTTAATTGGTTACTAATAACAAAGCATTTTTAATTCTTAAAAAATATTGTCGATATGGTTCTTTTTGTTTTCTTATTTACCTCCTCTATACCCTCACTTTGTGAAAATGTAAAAGTTAGCAGCTTTCCTGATTTTTCAGAATATACTTGTTGGCATTTTTTCAGTCTGCATTTACCCGCAGAGTGAAGGAGTGCATTTTTCATTATTGTGAAAGCAGCAAGTCCAGCTGTAAGAGGATTATCAGGCAAGAGCAGTTGGCCTTTGCAAAAAAGCAACTTTCCAGAATTTATGTCACCTGTGCTCTGTGCTTGCACTTATCATAGAACTGATATCTTAGAATTTTAGTTGAACATCCTTTACAGTGTCCTCAAATGTTACAGCACGAATTACCAGATGCTTAATGATATTAGTGGTATACTGAGTGCTTATAGTAAATCTCCCAGTAGATCAGATGTCTCAGACTCATGGGATTCATGTATGTAATTCTTTTTCTAAAATGCATGGTTGCCCTTTCATGTCTGTTTTCAAGAAGAACTCAGCTCTTCTTTCGTTTTCAGGCTTCCTTTGTAGATCACTGACAACTGCAGTTTTTCAGTCATAGACCAGACTTAGCAGGTTGCTGTCTTTGAGCCGTAGCCTAGGCTATACTTTGCCAAAATTGTCCTTGAATCCATTATCACATAGTTCATAAATGGAAAATGATTATTTTTCTCCTGAACTCGTGTCTTTTCAGCTTAGATTATCTGAGACAGTAGAGTGAGTGTCCATGAGAGTAAGGATTCCAGAATGCTCTCTGATGCTCAGCTTTACCAACAAGGGTCAGTCACTTAACCTTTCCCAGGACTAATTTTCACCTCACTTCTAGAAATGGTCCTTTCACTCAGGTACTGCTGGGATGAAGAGATGGCCCTTGGTTGGACTGAGAGTTATCAGAATTTCCCTGGGGGTCAGATGCAGGTATCAGATCCATCACAGTAAGCCCAGTGCCTAAGCCAAGAAGGTAGCTATGAATATAAACAAATCAGGAATAAATGGAGGAAAATGGAGGGATCTGACTGCAAGCAGAGGGAGGAATCCAGAGGACCAGCTGAGGTTTATGACTTGTTCTCATATCCTGGCTAGAATTTTATATGTGAGTGAAATCAATCCTCGAGTAGGACAAATTCTTCTCCAGCCTGATGTTCTCCTCTGTATTTTTTAATTTGTTTTATTCTCCAAATTAGAAAGTGTTTCTTCAGCTTTAATTAGGACTTTTAAGATATGTTCCAGTTCTGTTAGTTCTGAATATGAAACAATGTCACTAAATAGAAGACAAACTAATATTTTTAGTTTAGGTAAATCAGCAAACAAATTAATTCACATTTGAAAGTTGTGAAATGGAAGAACTATATAAAGTTTTCTTTTTTTTTTCAGTATACTAACCAGCACTTAAGAAAAAAAAAAAAAGGCAGCGAGGTTTTGGGTGTTATCAAATAAATTCCATTGACTAGAATCTGCCAGTTTGTTGTCATGACAACCTTCACTTGGAGCTAATTAGAAGTTAACTAGGACACTTGAAGAGATCGATTCTGGTCGGGAATTGGACAGGATTTCATAACCTCTATAATCTAATAAATTTATTTCTATCACAGTATAGATTTTTGGTGGGTTATTAAATATAAGGATCCAGAAAATGTGCCTTTGGTTGATATGGGTAGTGAATCTTGTTCTTTCTCATTCCTTTCCTTTTTTTCTGTTCCCCAAATCCCTATGGCCTGGAATAAGCCAAAAACTTCAGATACAGATATTAATTGAAGATGTTTTGAGAGGGCTTCAGAACAGGTGTTCCAGTCACTTCTGGCTTGAAAACATTGTATGTCCTTCTTCTAAAATGAATAACATTGGCTCAGAATCCCTGGGTTATTTTAACCTGTCATTCACAGCTTTATGGAGTATCTTCAGAGCATATCAAGTGCTTTATAAAGCATATGAAAGATGCAAAGCATCCTGATTTTAAGAGACACAAACACCTTTTTGGAACCATAACATACTGATAAGAAAAAGCTACAATATGTTTACCAAGTTAACTAAGATTAGTTTGGTAAACAAATATGAGATGCCTGGATTGTACAAGGCAATAAAAATTAGTGTCGAGTCTACATATCCCCAGTGTCAAAGTACTATGAAAACATAGAACAAAATACAACTGGACATTAGCATCAATTAACACATTATTTTTGAGAAACTGTCTTGTGCAAACATGTTCCAGGCTTGAGGAGATAAGGACATAGAGAAATTGGTACGATTAGGTCCCTGTCACAGATGGGCTTAATCACGGTATGAGTATGGCCAGAGATGCCCAGATGTGATCCGTAAGGAATCCAGCTGCCTGGTGGCCCTCTCTTAGCAAGCAGAGTGTAGCATTCAAAGAAACATCAGTTTAATGTTCAAAACCATTGAATATAATCTAAATCTTTATAGCTTCTCTCATGAGAACATCTAAAAGGGAATCCTTTTATCATATACAGCTTAAGTTGTTTTAAATGTTTTTCCCAACTGCCCTGCTCTTAGTACCTCTCTGACATCCGCAGCAGCTCTCTAACTTCTGTCTCATTGACTCAAAGTCCTAAAACTTTCCCTCCAACGCAGTCTGCTTGGAGTGATGTGACTCCTCTCCCCTCTCCTCTCTGGCTCATCTCTTGATTGTGTAGTTCAACTTGAGTCTTTCAGGCACCTTCCAATCTTCCTGTTTCCCCCATTATCTGGACTCTACGCTTATACCGAAGGGCAAGGTTGCTGGAATCCTTCCTTCTCAGTGGTGGGGCTGTTGATGCAAATTATTCTATTTTATTATTTTTAAAATCTCATTCACATAGGTGTGCATGTGTCTGAGAGAGAAGGTTGAGCTAGAATTTGTACTTGCTTAAATAGCTCAGACAACATTTTATAGACTCCATAGACTGAAACAAAGACCATGTTTCCTGGCACCCCAAAATACCCTGCACCATTACTGTATCGTTTTGGCCATTATCTCTCTGTATGTCCCTTCCTCTGTCCTGCCTTTGAATTCCTTTGCTCAGGGGTCTTATTCATCATTTGATCTCCAACATCTAGCCCAGTAACCAAAACATAGTGCCTCTTTACTACTTACTTGTGAAATGTCTCCTTGGAGACCTGTGGAGAGCACATGTTTCAGACTGAGGTTACAACAGGAGATGAGATGTGAGGTCATAGAACTGGATGTTGTGTTGAGGGTGGCAGGAGTGCAGGGTGAATGTAGTGGGAGCTGGAGCTGGAGATGTGGGTGGAATTGAGTGCTTCCTCCTCCATGACCTCACTGCACAGTGGTGTAAGAATCTTGTCTCTCCTGTTCCTCCCACTAGCCCATGAGCTCCTTAAGGGCTCTCTTTCCATCTTGTTCATCTCTGATTACTACTCCATGGCACTTAGGATGCATTCAGTAGATGTTGAAGGAATAAATGGTGAGTGAACTTGTTTTGAGGCAAAGGACCCTGGGAAATCAGGGCTGTGTGGGAGGTAGAAGAAGATGGGGTCAGTACCTGGAAGAGCATCTCATGATCCACCCTGTGATTTGCTAAGATTTGCATGTGAGGGAGGGATAAGAAAGCAAGAGTTTGGAGGGTGCAAAACAATTTAGGAAGTTTTTTTTCCCATAAAATTGGTGAACAATGATGAGAATTTCAACTAAGTCAAAAAGCTGGCTTTGTTATTTTTAAAGTTACTCAGGAGGGCATCCCCCATAGAATCAACAGATGCTCCTTTTTAAGGGGGAAATGGCAGATTGAACAAGGGTCACTGTGTGCCCTCCCAGCTCCCTTGCCAACCACAGCATCCCTCCAGCAGCTGAGTTACACACTTTCCTTGTCTTCATTTCTGTGACAGCAAGGTCCCGTGAGGTCTCTCACAGACCAGTATTAAATCAGACAATTTCCCATGTGTGTATGTGGTTTACCTCAAGTAATGCCAAAGAAGTAGAGTGTTGTTGAGGTGAAATTTCTGCTTGATAAATGTTGAGACAGGCAGTGGAAGGCATTTATCAGGTAATATTACTGTCTCCATCTGTTATGTGAAGAGATTAATGATATAGACACTGTCATTTTGCTTGATAGCTTTTATGGAATCATGACAGTAACCCATCGTGGCTGTTACGAAACCTTTTGTATAGAAAGAAAACATACTATAACCAGTCCTAAGAACTCAATTAGAAATATAGAAATATGGATAAATAAGAGGAGTGTGTAAGAACACACTCCATGATGTGGTAAAACGGACCAGGATGTAAAGTTCATCACAGGAGACAGGTGTCCTCTGGTCAGTGCTGGGTATCCTGCCTGCCCTCCACCCTTTGTGCCCGTGGGAGCTGCTCTACTTCTCGCCAGGAGCACTTTCTGCCCAAACAGCTTAAGTAGCCTCCTCGCTGATTTCTCTTTCTCTTGTCTCTTTCTAGTCCAGTTTACCTTTAAACTATAGCCAGAATTATCTTTTTAAAGCAATTGGGTTATTATTCCCTCAGTCTAGTGCCTGTCAATTTTCTAAGCAACAAAGCCCAGATTCCTTACAATTACACGTCCTGTTACAAGTTTACCTGTCAGCGTCACTTCTCACCACTCTCACCACCACGCCTCCTACACGTGCCCGCAGCAGACACCACATCAGATCCTTTATCTTCCTTGACTGTCTGCTGTTTTGTTGTTTACATGGCTCTGTCCATCTGGACTGCCCTTGTCCCCATTCTCTGCTAGTTGAAATCCTACTTCCGTTCCAAGCCTCAGTTCATATGGCCCTTTATCCAGCAAGTCTTCCCTGTTTGTTGTACTTATAATTACCCCCTCCCACTTTGAGGATCCTATAGCATGTCATAATTACGAATGTTCTGACCACAGTCTACTTGGCGTATTAGTCAGTCCTGTACAGATCTGTTTTTCTCAGTCATTGTACTCTTTGTGAGGATGGGGTCTCTTTCTTCATCTTTGTGTTCCACAGCACCTAATACAATGCCTTTAATATATTTGTTAAGTTGAAGTAAAACAGCTACAGCTTTAGAGCTCTAAAATTTTATCTTTTCTGTGTTTGTGCATTTATTAAAACTTAAATATGGGGGGAGGGTATAGCTCAAGTGAGAGCACATGTTTAGCATGCATGAGGTCCTGGATTCAATCCCTAGTACCTCTTCCAAATGTAAGTAAATAAATAAACCTAATTACCTTCCCCTCATAAAACAAAACAAACAAAAAGAAAAAAAACCTTAAATATAATGTGGTTTGGGGATGTGAGTTCAATTTTTTGCTTCTTTATTTTAAGGTTTTAACCAGCATTGGTCAGTTATCATTTAAAAATTAAAGTACTTTCACCATTCTCATATTTTTGGATGCTAGTACATGTATATATTAATACTAGCAAAAATAAAAACAAATTGTTGTTGGATGCCAGCAGCATTGTGAAGTAAGCAAGCATAGTTTATCTCTGACAGTCTTGTAATCATGACTCCTTCAGTTGTAGAGTAAGGAAAGCCCACTTACACTAGCTCAAGTGAATCAGGTTTGGTAAGGAGGCAGTATTTGGTGGAGTATGGTAAGTAAGCTTATGTGGGACCAAGGACTGGGGACAAAACATAGTGGGCCCCACGGGAAATGGAACCGGAGAATCGGGAGCCAAGATTGTGCTCGGTCCCACAGGAGGCACAAGTCGTCACTCATCTCTGCTTCCTCCTCTCACTCATCTCACATCTGGCCTGTTGGCTGCCTTCTCCAATTCCCTATTGGGACCTCTTGGCTCATATGGCCAGTACTGACTATAGCTCTCTTCTGTTCTCCTTTATGCGAAATTACGGTGCTGGAGGATCTGGCTGATTCGACCCTGCCTGTGGGTAGGTCTCTCTTGAGTCAGATGTCCACTCAAAAGCTAGCTGCGTCCATACAGTAGGGGCTGCAGCAGTGTCCTCAACAACGGACCCTGTGTGATGTTGACTCTGTCTTCCTCTTCATTTACCCTTTCCACTTCTTTCTCAATTCTCAGCCATTCATCTCAGCTTAAACCCCTCTCTAGGATCTAAATCTCATTATTCTAAGGTTCTCAGAAGAAAAGTGACCTTTCAAAATCTTACTGTGGTGTGAGTTACTTTACTTGTTCTTCTGTAACATACGAATTTTCATGGTGAATATGTAGGGAAAGAATCCTAAAACTATTTATTTTTCATAGTTAAATCTTGTATTTTGTGTTCATCTTGTATCTTTTCAAATAACCCTGATTACTTAAAAGATTGTGACCTCTGAATCCCTCTGAGTTTCATCTGGGAATTAGAGTTGGGTAATGATGCAAGAAGAGACGAAATAAATAGTTTATAATAAAAATACCTAGTATTTTAACCAATAAGGTCAACCTCATTATATTGTCTTCTTATTTCTAGCGCATGATTATTGCATGTTGCTCTGAAATCCTATCTTTGTTTTTGGCTGATGGAGAGACAACACCGCTATCTGAGGTATGCATGTCTTTTGAAGCTGTATCTGATTCTCTCATAAGTATTGTTGTTGCTATGGAAATGGAAATACAGAAAACATCTATTATGAAAGTATCAAGAGCTTAACCCTCCTTAATTAATGTGAAAAAGTGATAAACATGAGTTTATAATAGCATGTTATTTCGGTTAGAAATACTTGTTGTTAAAAAAATCAACTAGTACAGAAAATTCTGAAGAGGATAATTTTAAAAATCACTTTACTATAAAATTGGCTTTGTGTTAGATGCTTTTGCCCAACTGCAGGCTAATGTATGTGTTCTTAGTATGTTTAAGGTAGGATAGTCTAAGCTCTGATGTTTGGTAGGTTAGCTATATTAAGAGTATCTTTGACTTAGGATATTTTCAAACTTCGATGGATTTACCCATTTATTGGGTTGTAAGTAAGTCATAAGTCAAGAAAGATCTATATACCTTTTTTACTGTGGTAAAATATACATGCTATAACATTTATAATTTTAATCATGTCTACGGGTACACATCGGTGGCAGTAAGTACATTCACAGTATTGTACAGTCATCTCCACCATCCGTCTCCAGAAGTTTTTCATCATCCCAGTTAGGAACTTGGTACTCATTAAATAATAACTCTCCATTTCCTCCTCCCTCAGCTCCTGGAAACCTCTGTTCTATCTGCCTGTGCTAGGTACCTCATGTAAATGGAATCATACAGTGTTGGTCCTTTTCTGGCTGACATTTCATGCAGCACAGTGTTTTCAAAGTCCATCCATGTTATAGCCTGTAGTACTGCATTCCTTTTTAAGATTGAACAGTATTCCGTTGTAATGCTGTACACGTGTGTACAACTGTCAGGAGTGGGATCGGTGGATCATAGGGTAGTTCTGTTTAACCTTTTAAGGTACCGCCAAACTGTTTTCCTCAGCAGCTGCACCATTTTACATTCCCACCAACAATGCAAGAGGGTTCCAATTTCTCCACCCCTCCCGCAACACTTGTTATTTTCCTCGTTTTTGATAATAGCCATCTTAATGGGTGTAAAGTCGTATCTCACTGTGACTTTGACTTGCATTTCCCTAATGACTGATTTAATTGGGCATCTTTTCACGTGTCTGTTGGCCACTTGGATATCTTCTCTGGAGAAATGTCTATTCAATCCTTTGCCTGTTTTTGAACTGGCACATACATTTTGGTACGTAATTGCAAATGGCCCTACAGAAATGTGGCCCCAGTTTTCTCTCCCATCTGCAGTAGGTCCGAAGGCCAGTTCACTCACATATTCATCCTCTCTAGTTCTCCTCCTCCTCCTCCTGCTCTCTATCCCTTCCCTACTCCCCTCCTCCTCCTTTTCCTCTGTTTCTTCTTCTAACCTTGTAGGTCTGACATTTTCAATTATTTTATATTTATTAACAGCAAAGCCAAATATCGTTCATATGTTTGTTCACAATCTGTGTTTCTCCTTTTGTGAAATATTACTCATTCAGTTAGCCAATCAACAAATACTTAAGCTGTCTATGTGTCAGGAACTCCGTTCTAGGCCTCAGAGAGCCAGCCGTGAGCAAATAACAAGGACCCCACTCTCTTGGAACTGCCAGTTTTGTGGAGGGAAATAGTAATTCAATCAATAAACAAGTTGATTTCACATTTTGTTAAGTGCTATGAAGGAAAAAACAGTATGATGTTTTAGAGCAGGGTTGGCAAACTACAGCCTGTGAACTGCATCTGGCCCACTGCCTGTTTTGTAAATAAATTTTATTGGAACACAGCCATGCTTGTTTGTTTACCTGTGGTCTATAGCTGCTTTTGAGCTACAACAGCAGAGTTGAATAGTTTTGACAGAGAGCGTATAGCCCACAAAGCCTAAATTATTTACAACCTGATCCTTAACAGAAGAAATATGCTGATCCCTGTAATAGAAAGTAACAGGGAATGGGGCAACAGTTTAGATGGAGGGTGCTCAGGGAAGACTTCTCTTAGGAGATGCCATTTGAAGTAACACCTGAAGTACTATACTGTGTCCCTGCCACTAGATCATTAGCTTCTCGGGGGCCAGGGTGATGCTGTCTTAATCTTTAAATTCTTGCAGTGCCTTGTACACTATATCACTTGATTACTGTTTCCTTAAATGAATTAAATTCTCTTTGATTTTAAATATCAGAAATTTAATATTTGCTTAAATTTCTTTTTCATCTGGCTATTCATGTTATTTTATTCATTTGACCATTCTTGTTCTTTTCCCATTTTTTAAAATGGGAAGTGTAATTTTTTTATTATGGAAATATGTAGAATTACTGTGTCAGACCATTGATAATAAAAATTAAGTTTTGTACAAACTATGGTTTACATGTAGATCACAGGAAAAAAATTGTTATTTTAAGACACATGATTTATAACATTAGTGGGCTTTGCCTTCTCACAGACCTTGGTTGGAATCCCAGCCTTGGATCTTGTATGGTCTGAGGCAAGTTATTTAACTTTTCTAAGCTTCAGTTTTCTCATATGTAAAGTGGAGTAATATGCCAACCTCTCATAGCAGTGAGAACTGAAGCAAATAATGTATGTTAAGTATTTGGAAGAGGGTCTAACACAAATAACTGTTCAGTTATTATTAGCTATATCATCACCATCATCATCATCATCATCCCTGCCATGGTCCTGCCTTCTATGTGAGTTCTTTATCCCCTAGTCAACTAATTTCAACAGATTTTTAAGATCCAAATTTGTTTTGAAATATTGATAGAATAGCAGAGCAACAGTGTTAGAGAGAGAGAGAAAACCAGGAATCATTTTCTCTGCCTATAATGTAAGTCATTGTTGAATCCTAGAGGAATTAGGTCAGGGTACAGGATTCCAGCATGAGATCCCAGTGGTGAAGAGGGTCCCAGATAAGGTGACTCCAGTGGAGCCCCATACTAACACTTGCAATGAGAGCAAGACACTCCTGATAGTGCTGGGATGAAGCATGGACATTTACAAGCTTGTTCCAAGAACTAAATTGATAGACAAACCAAATTGCATGCCTTAGTGAAGCCGTTTTTGTCACTGAGATGAGGTCTTACCATTCAGTTTAGTTGCTCTCTGAACATATCTATTATAATCACCTTTTCCTGTATTTTTTCCTGTATTGTCTCTTCTTAATTAAAATCAATGCCACACACAGCTTGTGACCAAAAACAACAACAACAACAACAACAACAACAAAACGCCTGAGACTAGCGAGGAAATGAAGGCAGGGAATAAGTGCTCCATGCTAGCCTTCTTAGCGATTAATCACAGAATGTAATTGACCATTAGGTATAATTTCTGGTGTTCCAGCAATGAAGCAATCCTTTCATTCCTATATAGGCTGGAATTATTACAGTTTCCTGGTTGTCAGGTAGGATTCAAACATGATGCTAAAAATACTCTTTCTGCTTTTGCTGTGACTGACGGTGGGGAGAACTAAGTCGATTTATACGACTCTCTGTTCTTCAGTAATTGCTGACTTCCAGCTGCATGCAGAACGTTGGGGTAGATACTTCTGTTGCTGCAAAGGCAGCATAAGTTTAAGCTCCTGCGTGTGGCTAAATTAAATATTTTCACATTGGTTCACATGATACAAGTAAATTTCCCTAATCTGTGCATGTTGTGTGTGTAGTGTATGTATCTGTGTGTATGCATGTGTATGTGTGTGTACATGTATATGTGTATGAATGGAACTGATTCGAATCATAAATTCCTACAAGCAGATCCTGCTTTGAAAATAGAAAAGGTGATCCTAAGCCAAGAGATAAGACACATTATATAAGGAGACTGCAGAGTGGTTTTTCTTGGCTGCGTGAGTTTAGAAGGATATTTTTTTTCGTTCAGAATTTTTAGCTAGACCTACTATAGTACCTGACAAACAATGATGTTAATAATCCTTAAAATGCAAATACTACTAGTAGTAGTAATAGTTTTAATATTTATTCAGCACATGGCATGTGCAGACACTGTTCAGTGTTCAGCATCTCAGTTAATATTACAAGACCCCTATGAAGTTGGTTCCTATTATTATCCCCAATATAGAAATAAGGAAACTGATGCCCAGGGAAGCTTAGCAGCATGCTCGAGCTCTCGCAGCTTGTAAGTAGAGGAGGCAGGAGTCAGCTGCAGTTCTGCTTAAATCCAGGAGCTGCATCCTTAACTAAGCTACACCCAGTGAGTGTTGTTAGACGTTAGTGGGCAGATACTGCAGGGAGCTGAGGAGTGAGAGATAAGAAAGTGAAGGTTGCAAGTGGAGATGAATCTTTGAGAAGGTTTAGGGGAGAAGTCTGGAGTGGGTGGAAGAAGAGCTCGGGTGAGATGTTAGTACAACAGCAGTGGTGAGGGCAAAGTGCTAGGAGGGGTAGGGGTCTCCTGTCTAGAAGAGAAAGGGAAAGGTGATGGAGCGAGGCCTTAGGGAGAGGGCAGGGAACAGAAGACACTGACAGTGGCAGAGGAAAATGACTTTTTTTCTGTAGTTCTTGGGGGGAGCAGATTGGACCATGAAGGAGTAAGTAGGTTTGTAAGAAAAGGATGGGAGAGGCTGGGGCAGTTCACACCCAGTGGTTTTCACCTTCTCAGTGAAGTAGAGGCAAGTTCCTCTACTACTGGAGTGGGGTAGAGGGTTGAGGATATGATCTTCTGGTATAGAGATGAAGGTCTTGAATATTCACAGTCTTTGAGTCTGATGGGCAAGGAAACTGACCAAGGACAAATAAAAGGATTGGGGACCACAATGAAATCTAAAAATTATACATTTGTTAGGGAGGCACTAGCTATTTGGCTTGTGGTTTTTCTGCAGCAGCACTTGGCTTCCCGGCTACAGGAGTGCAAGATTCCATAGAGGCAGATGCAGGAGGGTAACAGAAGCACATGTGAGGTGAGAGCACTGCTAAGACAGCTGACAGCCTGTAAGAGGCTCTGGTGGGTTGGAGCAGCTGTGAATTTGTCTCACAATAAATCCAAAAAATTCCTCTCATTTACTCTGAGAAAGCACCAGGACAGCTTGATGTCTGTCATTACTTCTCAAGCAGCAGTTGAATAGAAAGTAGTTTAATTATGCAGTATGTTTCCTTAAAAACATTTTGAATTTAACCTAAAACAATTCTTAATGACAGTTAAGATTCTAATGACTTACACTGCATTGTTATGTGCATGGTTAATGTGCATTCCTTTCTACATGGCTGAATTTAGCGTGCCCATATTCTCTTATTTCTGATTCTTAAAATAACTGCTTTTGATGTGTTTATGATCAGATAGTGACATCAACCACTTGCTGATCCCTCAAATGATATCTTTTCAGAAGATTTAGATAAGAATTACAGAAAGGGAGGAAGAGCAGCAAGAGGGAGACATAGAGTTACACATACGTTAACATATCACTTTATTTAGTTATTTGCGTCTTTAATTTTATGTCCGAGGTATTGATGCTATCGTGTGACAGCCTGTGCCTTAGGACCCCATATAGACTTCATGACCCTGCCTGTCAGCTGACATGTTGCTCTGCAGTGCTAGCATCTTATCGTTTGCTGGGGTTATTGTGTAAAAATTGGTAATAGTACATCTAACCTATGTTAACCTAACTCAGACTGCCTGATTTTCACCACTCTCTCTTAAGCCTGTGGTTTATATCTCCATACTTAACAGGTTGGACATGGACTCCACCTGTTAATGGGAGGAGTCTCAACATCAGATTGTTAAGAAGGGCATGTGGGTTGGGAGCTGTTGCAGCCGTTTTGGGAAGGTGCAGTCGGCCACAACATCTGATAAAACACTCCCAACTTTAGACCTATTCCTGCTCTGAGCAGAGGCTGCTCCTGGCAACCTGCTCGGGCAGTCTTTTAAATGAGTCAGCAACTCTCCCCACATACACTAGGTGACCGTTTTGGAGTTGCTAAGTGTGTTTATGCCTATAGGATAGAGGAAAAACTAGGTAGATTCTTCAAAGTATCCTTTGAAATAACCTACGTGGTTTTTCTGAGTGTTGGATGGGGTTGTGTGTGTCCTTATTTATGTGGGGTAGCTTCCACATCACTTTTGGGGGGACTGTTATGTCCCAGAGGGTGGTGCTAGACTATTTAATTTCCTTTGGCTAATTTTGTTGCATCACCTTATGCCTCTTGGTTTCTTCTTAACAAAACTTCCTAAATGGTGACAATGCCATACTGTGTTTAAACTGTCATCTAGAGCATTGGGAACAAGGTGGTCTGTGGTAGGTGTTTACCAAGTATTAAAAAATTAATTCTATTAATATAACTTCCTTTGATTAAGTTGAGAGTTGCAGATTTCTTTTTGTACCAGCCAGGAGCTGTCTGAATAGATTTTATGGGCATCAAGAATTACATCTTTCTTCTGTGAGACATTGTCATTCTGTCCTTAAGTGAAGAGTATCCTTTGTGTGTAGGTTCATGAGACATCCACTTAATATTCTTACATCCTTTTGAAGACAATGCCAGATGACATCAGTTCCACACTGCTATTAAAACACAGCTCTGACTTTGATTCCATCCGCTCACTGTTCACTTCTAACTGTCAAATTTGGCTAAGGGAAAAAGAAAGCCCTTAAGAAAAGGCCAGGCTATTAATGTGCTCTTCAAAATGCTAAGAAAAGGCTAAGCTGTTTATAGCGTTTTCAAAATGCTCATCTCTCAGAGATTTGCCAGCAACAGTGTCAAGGTGAAATAGCTCTCGTTCATCCAGGAACCGAGAACCTTTATGTTCTCTGTGCTCAAAGCACTGGTCCTACTTTTGTTAGCCATGCAATTTGGGGGTATAATGATACTTGGATATAATTTAAACCAAAATATAGTCACGAACCTGATACTATGTATTTACTGTAAAAGAGGCGAGAAGTGTGCATGCTGCTTGATAAAGCAAGCCTGGCTTCATTCTGGGTACAGCTGTGTTTCTGAATCAAGGGGAAAATTCCTGAAGTTTAGTCACTCTTTATAACTTCAAAGGAGGTGAGAGGGCAGATCAGTTCATTGCTTTCTGTCTTGCTGAAAACTGAGTTAAAGCTTAGTTTCATTCACTTCATCTATTTTGCTAAATGGTTTTTTGTCTTGATTTTAAAAAAAAAAGACCCCTAACAATGGAGTTGTATTTTCATTTTAGGAGGGTGTTGATGTTTGCTTCGTATATCTGAGTTATTTGACAAGCCTTTCGAAATTCTTTGGGCAGATGTTCTTCATATTTAAATAAGTCCACAAATGAGGAACAGGTGTAAATTTACCCATTTTCCTTGTTAACACTTTGGACACTAGCCATTTGAGATTTTTGCTCTTATTTCCCCTGTATCTCAGGCAACTGATACCATCATGTTCTCAACCACCTGTGAGAACACCACATGGTGAGAGGAGCACCCAGCACATGCTCCAGTCCAGTTTTGCTCATGTGGACAAGCATTAATCCTTAAAGACCTCAGGTCAGTTAGGTGCTGTTGAAAGTCTCAGAAGCAGCATATCTCAGTGGATAAAAAACATGATTTGATTCTTGGTTCCACCGTCTATTGATGGTGTAACTGAGCACCTTGCTTCATCCTCAGCTTCAGTTCCTTATCTGTGCATTGGTGGTAGCTACTCCACGTGTAGGATCGCAGTAGAAACAGTATACCACACATCGCGCCCGTCTATGCCAGTGGTAAGCACCAGTACACTGTGGCCATCTTTATTTTTCCCAGCCTTAAAATAATGAGAAATGAGTCATTTCTTCATGTGATCCTCGTTAACCCTCCACATTGCTGGCTTTTGGCCTATCAAAATGTTTGCTAATTTTCAGAAGAGTAAATGGACGTTTAATAGATGTATTCTTAACATAATTTTTCAACCATCTTTTTTTAAGTAAACTTTTTGTTTTGATATCATTGTAGACACGTGTGCAGTTTTAAGAAATAATAGTATAATACTGTAGTATAAAACTGTATTACAATATTACATCCAGGATACTGACATTAATAAAGTGAGGATACAGAACAGCTTAGTCACTACAAGGACCCCTCCTGTTGTCCTTTTATAGCCACCCCCACCTCCCATGCCCCACCCCTCTTCTTGACCTTGACAATTACTAATCTATTCTCCATTTCTATAATTTTTTTGAATTTCAAGAATGTTATATTAAAGGAAGCATACAGTTTGTAACCTTTGAGGATTGGCATTTTTTCCCCTGGAGAACCTTTAACCTATGCTTTTGGTAAACCAAAAAAATCCTTATAAAATTTGACACATTTTATTTTTGCCACAGAATTATCATTAGCCCAAAAGTATGTGATGTGGTACCTGACACATAGTGTGGAGTAAATGTTCAGGAAGTCTCAGGGGTGGATCCCACTCCACCTGATTCATCTTCCCTGCTCCTTTCTCCCCCTCCCCCCCTTCTCTCCACTCTTCTTCTCTTTCCTCGCCCCCTTCTCCATGTCCTCTTATTAATGTTGACAGACGAAGGCTGCTTGCTCAAGTTAGAAATACTAAAAGGAGTTAGAAGAAGTAATTTATGTGAAATCTGTTTGTAAATTGCAAGCCCTGTTAGGCTTTCTATCAGAAGTTGCCAGTCAGTGCTGGCCGCGTTATAAGAATGGTTCGCAGCTGCTAGTGGTGGATACGGATGTGAATAAAGGAGTCAGCGTGAGCCGTGTTTTCTTTCCACACTGTGCACATGGGTCTGTCCTCTAGTTTGCTGCTGCAGTGGGAGCTGCTAACTAACAAAGCCCTTCATGCCTTTACTCTAAGCAACAAAGTCCCATGAACAAAACGCAGACTTGAGTTCATATTCTTTGTAAAGCCTTTGCTCTGAAAAAGAGCCCCCTGTTTCTAGTTGCCAGATGTTAAGCTCAGTGAGCTCCTTCATAAAAAAGCATCAAGAAATGCCAAGTATTGTTCGAACTCTAGGGTTTTCATTTCTGTATCCCAGGTCAAAAGCCCACAGACAGACCAGACACAGCCCTTCAGGTGGGAACCCAGCTTCGGCATTTGTACCCAGTTAGAGCATTTCTTCCTATAACTTAGCTGCTGAGCATCAATGACCTGACCTTTAAGTGGAGTTCAGCCTTTACTCTGATGGAATTTCCCCTATTCAGAAACACAACAAGGGGAGAACAAGCTTGCCAGAGCAGGCGCATTGGAGTAAGAATGGCTTAGGCTATGCCATGCTAACAAATAAAGCCCAAATCTCAGTAGCAACAAAAGTTCATTTCTTTCTCATGCAAAGTCCAGTGAGGGGTGGGCACCTCTCCTTCAACTTGTAACTCTGCTACCTGGACTGCGTGGCCTCCAAGTAGGAGGAGCGAGGGCTAGGGGTTTCGCAGGATGTTTTTAAGTTGGGTGACTATATGTTCTGGTTTGCCTGCAGAAGTCACAGTGTGTACCTGTGGATTTGGTGTAATGGTTAACACACTCTTTTTTCTATTCTCCAAAGTGCCCAAGTTTAAGCAATACATTAGGATGACCATTTCTAAGAGCCAGCATGGAATGGCTACCATACTTTCTGCTCATGTTCTACTGGCCTCAGTCTAATGTGCAGGGATGTAGAGCACTGTAGAGGAGCAAGCACATGCTCTAGTGAGCACTGATAACTTCTGGCACAATAAGCATTTCCAAGAATGCCTTGTTTGTTTGTTTGTTTGGAATGCCATGGATTTTTAAAACAGAGTTACTTCAATAACTTCAATTACCAAAATTCTGCTGAGAAGATATGATATCAATATGATATTCTTAAGAGCTAAGCCATCTCATTTAGTCACACATTGTGGTAGGCTGAATCGTGCCCTGCCCTGAGATGTCCGCATTTTAATCCCCAGAACCTGTTATGTTACATGACAAAAGGGACTTTGCAGACATGATTAAGTTAAGGATATTGAGATGGGGAGATGATCTTGGATCATTCAGGTGAGCCCTAAATGTAGCCTCAAGTATCCTTGTAAAAGGGAGGCAGAGAGAGGCTTGACAGCAGAAGTGGAGAAGGTATTGTAATGGTAGAAGCGGAGTGATGTGCTCTGAAGATGGAAAAAGGCTATAAATCAAGGAATATAGATGGTGTCTCGAAGCTACAGTGGGCAAAGAAACAGATTCTTTGCTTAGAGTCTACAGAAGGAAGTAGCTCTGCTGACACCTTGACTTTAGCTCAGTGAAACTGAATTCAGATTTCTTATCTCCAGGACTGTAAGAGAACAACCTTGTGTTGTGGTAAGGCATTATGTTTGTCATACATTTGTTATAGCAGCAACAGGAAATGAATCCACACAGTCATTCTAAAGTTCAGCGTGTGACTTTAGATTTCTGTTTCCAGGTAAGGGAGATAGATACCAGTATCCTAACTTCACATGTGAGAGATTCAAGTGACTTACCCAAAGTCCCTTAGCTAGTGTCAGAGCCAGGATTTACACCCAGGCGGACTGACTCCTTAGATCACTTTCCTGTTGAACTTCCTCTGCCCTGTTGCCCAGCTGTCCTCTGACCTCCCCCTCCATGTCTGTCAACCACGAAGGCCCTGCTGCATGTCAACTCTTCTCCCACCCCCACCTGGCTTCAGTCTCCTGCTCCACCCATGCACTCAGGGGCTCCCTGGACACTTTTGCAGCTTCAGCTTTTGGAAATTTTATGCAAGGTTCCAGAGCCTCCATTGAAAATTTGTCAGGAACAGTTAGGCTTCAGTGAAATTACTGAATTTCCTCATATTTAAGTTTATGGGAAAATGTTTGAGAGAAGATACTATTTCTGAATCTTCTTCCTACTCCTTAATTTTTAATTCTCTTTCTCATACTCTAGAGGGGGAAATGTCCCTAAGGTTAATCATATAAAGAGATTAATAGAAATGATACTGCAAAAGTATTAAGTTTGTTTTACCATGACTCAGAAAAGAAGTATCTAGAAATGTGGTGTAAAAATCCCTAGTTAGCACTTTAAATCTCCCATTAGCTTGTATTGGTTATAGACTAGTATGCATTTTGCCCTAGTGCCATTTGTTTAATGGTTCTGTAGTTAAGCACTGAATTAAACATGTATGCCTGTCATGGCCCCTTCACTAGTTTACTCAGATCCCCTCTTCAGAACCGAAGAACTTATTTCCCAGCCCTGAGAATGTGAGGACCAACAGCCCTCAGCTTTCAGCCCTTCTCCAGGAATTGCCCCTGGCTAAAGGACACGACCTTTTTCGGGTTGGGTGGATGTCTGTATCTAATTACTGGTTGATAATGGGGATGCAAAGACCTGACCTCCCTACCACGGTTTGGGACAACTCTGAAGGGCCACCCCAGCTTCTGAGCCCCCCATGGGGTTAGCTGGGGGCTTGTGACCGCACCGCAGTGCAGCTCCTCTCCCTGCCTAGGCCTGCTTTCTTCCCTCTCCCCGTGGGTGGTGATCCCAAGGCTGTGCCCTAATAGACTCCCTGAAAGCTAAGCTCCAGCTCAGGGTCTGCTTCCCAGGAGCCTGTACTGCAACAGTGAGTTAAAAAAATGAAAAATGAAGATCCTTGACTGGTGGTGAATACATGAGAGTGCTCAATGAATCCTTATTTATTGGAATTAGAAGAGTTCTAAAGGGACTGGGAAACATACTTTCTGGCTTCAAGTTTATTATCTAATGTAGAAGTAAGGGGAAAACATCATAAACATGTCACCCACTCATGGTTAAAAATACATTCTACAGTGTGACCCATAGTTCTATCACATTTTCCTTTGACCTCCATTTTTAACAGTTAATTTACAAATGAAATAAAGTCTCCAGCCCCTATCCAATCCTCAGTAAGTGCAGGCTTCTTTATTCAGAGAAGCTTTTTTTTTCTAGGGTGAAAACACTAGGACTTGGTAAAGCTTTAAAATCATCCTCTGAAAAATACAGCAGTGATGTAAAGAAGAGTACCATCAGATATAGCACTACATCAGAGTTTATTCCTCACATCTCCACAGAGAGTGAGAGATAGACACTCAGTTTTACAACACATTGAGTATAAGCATTTTTGTTCAGTCCTCTATCCAAGAACACTTTTACTTTAATTCTTCCCCAGCCTCTGATTATGAGCACTGAACCATTGGCCATGAACTTACTTCTAGCCCTTATGCCCTATGTACTTCACTGTTGGTTGTATAACCCATGCTTCCTGTTCTGATTAGAGCTTTTGATATTTTAAAGGGGATTTGCCCTGCTTGAGACCCTTTATTTGTTCTTTATGTGGTGAAAAATATTTTCCTGGAGAGAGAGAGCAGCTGTTCTTCCAGCACAATAGGGTGTCAGATTTCAAAGGCTCTTTTCTCTGGGACATAGACTCCTGAGCCGTCAGAATAAGCCTAGTTATGTACAGCCTAAACTTTCACTTTTTTCTTAAGGGTCTCTTTTGGTCTTAAAGGATTGTTTTCTTAAATAGTTCCCTATAAAAAGCATATACCCATAATGGAAATACTACTGCCACCTGTCATTCTTCCATCACGTAGTGCCTAGGCTCAGCCTAGGGTAGGGGTGATGGGAAATGAATGAGAAGGGGTGCTGAGGAGGAGGAGGAGTGAAGGAGAAAGCCCCAAAGGCCCCCCAGACATTCACTAGCCAAGCACTGCCCTAATCTACATAATACCAGATGTGACTCTTGTGTGGTTTTTCCTGACACCAGACAGTTCTACAATTCTCTGCCACCAATGGGGTGCCCAGTATTTCAGTTCTGACGCTACTACCCAGAGTTAGCACAGACTCCCACAGATTAGGGCTCAGGGCAAGATTGCCCACACTTCAGAAGCCAGCTGCACATGAGGTGCCCAGGCTACCCATACTTCTGCCCCAGCAAACTACAATCTCAGGAGTTCCCACGATGGCCCCTAAGGTTCAATCATTTGCTGTAATGACTCACAGAACTCAGGAAGACGCTTTGCTTATGACTACCAGTTTATTATAAAGGACACAACTGAGGGATAGCCAAATAGAAAAGATGCGTAGGGCAAGATAAGGGTGATGAGGAGAGCAGAGCTTCCACGCCATCTCTGGGTGTGTCACCCTCCCAGCACGTCAGTTTGTTTACCAACCAAGAAGTTCCTCAGAATGTGTCATTATGGGGTTTTGATGGGGGTTTCATTATGGAAGCAGGGTTGATGTAATCATTGGTCATTGGTGATTGAACTCCATCTCCAGTTCCTCTCCCCTCCTCAGAGGTCAGGGTGCTGGGCTGAAAATTTAAACTCTGTAATCACATGGTTGGTTTTCCTGGTGACCAGGCTCATATTAAAGCTATCTAGTCACCTTTCCCTACCTTTGTCATCCTATTAGCATACAAAAGAAAACTTCCAAGGATTGTAGGAGCTCTATGCCAAGAACCTGGGGCAAAGACCAAATATTAATTTTTTTATTGTATCACAACTGTAAACTATAACCATCATCTAGCATTGATTTTTAAACATATATCCCAGTGAATGTAGTCTCCCTCAATATATCTCCTCTCAGGGAGGTGCTCTTCTTTGTTTCAGTAAAGAGGCCATTGTTCCGAACACCGTTGGCACCTACTTAGATGTGAAAATGGAGGCAGGGCCCCTTACGTTGCTGAAATGTTTTTGGCTGGACTGAAACATTTGATTTCTTGGGACAATGTCTGAGCAAGAATTTTCCTTTGTTAAAAGGTGAACTCTGCTCAAGAGCTCAAGGAAATGCCATGCATAGCCAGGGCTCCGTGGTTGCAGGGTGTCAGCGACAGTAATGGTGATGGTGATAGTGATGATGATTTAAGAATAGATTCTATTCTTAGGCAGTGCAACAATTGAACAAATTTCCTGAACATATACTTTCTCTGCCATAATCCTGTCTAATTTCTAATTTTCTTGTTCTCTGCAAAATGTCATTATAATAATGTTGTTTATTTAAATTTTAATTGAAAAGATTTCTACCATCTGATCAATATAACCCTTTGATCTGATACTATGTTAGAAAAAACTTCCTTTCTGCTATATTTAAACTTTTATTAATACAAAAGTTAGAGTGATGAAAAAGATAATTTTATTCTCAGTGAAGTGTGAAATTTCCTGTGGTCTGGTAGGGTTATATATCACTTTTCTAAGAGTTAGGTGCTGTTTCTGTTAGACTGGGGAGAATAACATTGTTGTTGATCTTGGGATTTTCTTGATCACATAAAGTACAGTGAAACTAAATACATCTAGTTCCCTCTCCTCTGCAACTTTTTATTAGGTGGGTCACCAGTCATTCATGATATCAGTTCTCAGGTGAGCTAGTATCATATTATCCTCTCTACTTTGGAATGAATGTTTTTCCTCAGACCAAAAAAATCCAATAAATCATTAACTTCAAAGATTCAGGTGATACATTAAGGAGAGAAAACATGGTAGAAAAAAACATATGTGAGAATGCTAGATAAAATAGTATTTGCTTTCCTACCGTGAAGATATCATTTGTTTTTATGACTGAGTCTGTGCTTTAAGATCCTTGAAAGGAGGCAGAGTTAAATCCATCCATATCACAAAGCTTGTGACTTTTTATATCTCATTTACCAATTACAAGAGTAGGCATATCTAATTGATTGGTGGTTACTTGGCTTTCTCCCTTTTTTCTGGGTCACTAACACTTAGAATCAATGAAAAGGCAACTGACTCTGTGCTGACAGAAGCAAGAAGGGGTCTCAAAGTAGGTGCTCAATAAAAACTCAGTGGATTGAACAAAATCATAGATACTTGGAAGATCATATAATTTTTCGTTCAATCAAGGGAAATTGTTAGAAAAAAACCCGAAAGTAATAAAATCTTTCATCAGGATAGAATCTAGTTTTCATGCAGAAACTCATAAAATATAGAATTGGCATAAGTAAAGTTTAACTCTCCAATGGCTTTCAAAACTCCCCCAAACAAATTTAAGTCTAGGCCGGATTTTAATGAATCCTTTCAGTGTGCTCCACCTTGATTAATTCCCTTTCCTTTCCTTGTACTATTTCAGACTTTCATCCTCTCTAGACAGGCAGAATCATCTTTTCTTCAATGTTGCTCCTTGAAGCATAACCTACTCGAACAAAATTAGAATCTGCTACCTGCCAAGGTGTTTTTATCCTTTCCACAAAGACTTTCCTAATCCAGGGAAAGGAACTACGATTCTCTGATACCTTATCCTGGGCAATTTGGACTCAAAGCCATTTTCAAAACACATACAAGACTTCTCAGTAATATATGATTGCCAATTATATCTCTATTGAATGACAAAGGAAGAAATTCAGTCATTTCAGCTGAATCCTAAATTTTCTTGAGAAATTCCCAGTGGAAGCCCTAGAACCTTCCATAAAATTTCCAAAAGCTGAAGCTGGAAAACTGTCCAAAGTGCCACAGAGCCCATGGGAAAAGCAGGAGACTGGAGTAAGCTGGGAGTGGAAGGAGGGGCTGCATGGCACAGGGGCACATCATGGTTGACGGACAGGGTGGGATGGGGTTCAGGGGGTGGCTGGGAAGTAGAGGAGATGCAATGCAACAGAGTGATTAGGGAGGTGCTCTGAGGAGCCAGTCTGCCTGGGTGTAAACCCTGGCTCTGACACTAGCTGAGAAACCTCAGACAAGTCACGTAAAGCCTCTGAGCCCCGTGGGTGTGTTCACATTGTAAAAATATATGTGAGAACACTTAGATTTCAAAGTAAATCAAGGTTGAGTAGATACAGCTCAAGAAACATGTTTAAAGAAATACTTCACCAGTTAGCTATATCATTTTACTTGAAATTTATTACATTTTATTTTACTTTTTAAATCTTGAATTCTCTTGGAAAAAGATGTAACTGACTTTCTAAAGCACGTTCAGATTTTCTTAATATTTATAATTTTGATGTACTCTGGCTGTGAGATAAATTTAGCATTTTCACCTAATTCAAACTTTTTTTTTAAACTGGACTTTATGATTTCAGTGATAGTGGCTGTTTTTATTTTCCTGTTTAACAAAATGTTTATTTCATAAATTATCTGGAACATGCTTAAGTGATTTCCTTCTATTCCTAATTTAAGTGTAAGTACTAAGAATAATAAGACTCAATAGCTCTTCTGTAAATTAACATTCTTTTGAGATTTTTAGCTGTTGCAGTAAGGCAAGAGAATATAATCTGTAACATAATTGAGAAATAATAAACAAAATTATATTTATTTGTAAATGATAGAATTATAAAACTAAAACCTAAGAGTTTTTAAATGATTAGATTAAGAGAATCTCATAAAATGGCTGATATAAAATCAATATTTTTTTTTCCTACTAAGAATAACATTTAAAAATGGAAATTTTAAAACTCCATTCACAATAATAACTGAAGTATAAAATGCCTAGGTGTAAATTAAAAAAAATTGTACAGAATGTAAGTAAAGGATGAGTTTTAGTAGTTGATAATTTTACAATATTAAATAAACCTTCCCTTTCCTCTGAATTGAAAAGTCGGTTAATCATATGTTAATGACACCCTATCATCACTTCTAATTAACATTTTGTGAATATTCTTAGCCAGTGAAATAAAGGAAGAAAAATTAAAAGGATATTATGGGAAAGGAAGGAATAAATTCTCATTATTCACAGATATAGAAAATTCAGAATAGTCTTCAGGTAAGCTCTTGTAATAAATAAGTGAATATAGCAAAGTTGTTATATATCATATCAATGTAAATGTAAATTTTATTTCTATATTGCAGGGGAAACTATAAATTTTATTTATAAAAAGCTATCGTTTGTAGTAGTATTAGAAAATTTACATGAAAATGCAAAGGACCTGGAATAGCCAAGAACATCTAGAAAAAGAAGCAAGCTAATGGGTTTGCAATTCTAGTTATTAATAAAAAGCTACAATAACAGTGTAGGATTGGAGTAAGTATAGATATAAACCATTGGAACAGAGTAGAGTCCAAACGGGCTACTGTTACATCAGATGATCAATATACAGAACTCTGTGGCATAATTTATCAGAAAGAAAAGTAAGAAAACAATTTCATTTACAGTTGCATTAAAATAAATAAAATATGTAGGAAAAACATACCCAAGGAGGTGAAAGAATTGTACATTGAAAACTATAAGACAGTGATGAAAGAGTTAAAGACATAGAAAATGGAAAGATAGTCTGTGTTCATGGATTGGAAGAATTATTACTGCTTAAATGAGCATATTACCCAAAGCAATCTACAGATTCAGTTCAATTCCCATTAAAATTCCAATGGCATATTTCACAGAACTAGAGCAAAGAATCTTAAAATTTGTATGAAACCACAAAAGACCCTGAAGAGCCAAAACAATCCTGAGAGAGAACAAAGCTGGTGGTATCACACTCCCTTTATTTCAAACTATATTACAAAACTATAGTAATAAAAAATAATTTCGTACTTGCACAAAAATGGATACATAGATCAATGGAACAGAAATGAGAGCCCATAAATAAACCCACATGTATACGGACAATTAATTATGATGAGGGAGCAAAGAACATACAATGGAGAAAGGATAGTCTCTTCAATAAGTGGTGCTGGGAAAACTGGACAGCCACATGCAAAAGAATGAAACTAGACCACTGTTTTATACCATATACAAAAATTAACTCTAAATGGATAAAAGACTTGAATATAAGACCTGAAATCATAAAATTCCAGAAGAAAACACAGGCAGTAACTGCATTGACATCGGTCTTAGGAATGTTTTTGTGGATCTGGCTCCAAAAGCAGGAGAAACAAAAGCAAAAATCAACAGCAAAAAACAAAACAAAAAAAATGGGACAACATCAAATTAAAAAGCTTCTGCCCAGTAAAAGAAACCATTATCAAAATGAAAAGTCAGCCTACTGAATGGGAGAAGATGTTTGTAAATCATATATTCAGTAAGGGGTACAACTCAACAGCAACAACAAAACCCTAAACAAGCCAATTAAAAAACAGGCAGTTGATGTGAATAGACATTTTTCCAAAGAAGACGTAGAGATGATCAATAGGCATACGAAAATATGTTCAAAGTCACTAATTATTAGGGAAATGCAAATCAAAGCCACACCTGTTAAAATGTCTGTTCTCAAAAAGACAAATTAAAAAAATGTTGGAGAGGATGTAGAGAAAAGGGAACTTTTGTACACTGTTGGTGGGACTATAAATTGGTGCAGCCACTATGGAAAACAGTGTGGAGATTCCTCAAAAAATTAAGAGTAAAACTTCTATGTAACCCAACTATTCCATTTCTTTGTATTTATCCAAAGAACATGAATACACTAATTTGAAAAGGTATATGAACCGATATGTTCATTGCAGCATTATTTACAATAGCTAAGATATGGAAACAACCTAAGTATCCATCAATAGAGGAACAGATAAAGAAAATGTGGTACAAATATACAATGAAAAACTACTCAGCCATAAAAAAGAATGCAATCCTACTGCTTGCGGCAGTACGGATGGACCTTGAAGGTATTATGCTAAGTGAAATAAATCGGATGAAGAAAGGCAAATACTGTATAATTTCACTTAAATGTGGAATCTAAAAATGAAATGAGTGAAACAAAAACAAAGTCATAGATATAGAGAAAAAATTAGTGGTTACCAGAAGGAGAAGGGGGTTGGGGTGTGGGCAAAATAGGTGAAGGGGGTCAACTATTTGGTGATGGTGGCAGCTAGACTTGTGTTGGTGATCACTTTGTAGTGTATACAGATGTCAAATTATAATGCTGTACACCTGAAACTTGTATAATGAAAAAGAAAATAACAAGAGTTGGAGAGGATGTGAAAAAATTAGAACCATCATACATTACTAGTGGGAATATAAAATGTTGCAGCGTCAATGTAAAACAGTTCGGTGGCTTGTCAATAAATTAAACATAGGATTACCATGTGATTTAGTAACTTCACTTCTAGACATGGACCCTCAAAATTGAAATCAGATGCTCAGACAAAACTTGTATGTTAATCAACACTTTCACAATGGCCCAAAAGTGGAAACAGTGTAAATGTCCATCAACATATGAATGTGTGAACAAAGTGTGGTTTATCTGTAAAATGGAGTATTAGCCATAAAAAGGAATGGAGCACTGATACAACAATGTGGATGAACCTTTGAATTATTTTGATAAGTTACAGAAGCTGGACACAAAAAGTGACATATTGTATGGTTCCATTTTTAGGAAATATCCAGAACAGACATATACATAGAGACAGAAAGCATCTTTGTGGCTGCTAAGGACTAGGGTAGGGAAATTAGGAAATTGACATTTAAACAGATCAAATATTTTATTCCACCTCACATAACTAGTATATTGTGAGATCTGAATTTGAACCAAGCAGTCTTATTCTGGAATGTACACTCTTAACCTCCATGTGATTATTCTGCCTCCCTGGGTTGACTGAGGTGGGATTTCTCTTACAAATTGGTCATTGAAAAAGCAAATAATGGAAATCTCGTTATCCTCTTTCACAAAAATGAAAGAAAAAAAGGAAAAGAAAAAACCCACATGATTTGTATGAGGATTTTTAAAGTTTTGGAAAGACATTCCTCAAACTGGTAACACTGATTACTTAAGGACTGAATAAGAAAGGAGGATGTTATTAATTTTTTCATTATTATTTCTTTATTATTTGAAGTTGTAGAAAGCACTGGAATACTTTCGTGATTTTTCCCAATAAAGTTAAGAAAAAAAAATACAAACAAGCCTCCACTTTTAAGTTTGTTACTCTTTCTTGAGAATAAAAATTTCATTTAACAAATAGACAAGAAATTAATAAAACTTGTCTTCTATCTAGTTCCTTACGAGGATTCAAGGCCACAAGAATCTAATTCACTGTGACCATTCTACATGACATTTGCTCATTTATCTTCAGAAGTATCTAGGCCTGCCTGAACAGTAAACATCTGCCTCCTTTCCTTCATGTTTATGAAGAAAATAACCAGTGCTATGACCACAAAAGCAGTCTTTAGTTTCCATTTTTCAGGCTGCTCATACACTTTGGCTACACTGGTCCTCAGCATGGTAGCTAGGTGTTTCTCCACCAGTGTGCTCCAAACATAATTCACTTCACTGTGTCAAGGATGTAAGCTCAAAGTGAGGGAGGGAGAGTTGTCAACTGGGCAAGCTGTTACGGAGGGAAACAGTTCATTGGGACGGGGCCCAAATTCCTACACTTAGAGTGATGTATAAATACGAGTAATCCACATTTCTAGAAGTGTCTGCCATTTTGTAGGCTCATTTTCATAGATTCACAGATAGGAATCTGCTGTTTTTATAGATTCATGGCTATCAATGCTAGTAGATTATAAAATAATAAATGTGACATTCAGCAGGGTAGAGACGTGAAACTTTGTGTCTTTAGGCAACAGTTAAATATTTTTCACGTAAAATTATGATATGGAATTGGTATTTGTGTATTTTTAGCATGTCAGCTCAGTCAACAGTTTGAAGCAGTGCATCTCATGAATGCTTTTATGCTTTTTTTCAGGTCCCATTTGATATCTCGCTGCCATCTATATTCAGTCTTGAGAGACTTTTTGATCTTGCTAATGGTTGTATCGTATCAGGAGGAAGCCTTTTCAACTGGATGGTGTCGATAATTCCCTGAACACTCTTTACACGTTAACCTCATAAAGGATTTGTTATTGCTTTTCTTGGTTTGAAGTGAATTTTTGGTACTGTCCTCATATAATAAGCAAAATAAGATTATCTTCTTACAGAGGCTAAATTTCTTTAAAAATTATAGTTTTGAGTGATTTTTAAATAGTATTTGAATTAAATGATAACGTTGCTTATTACAGCTATCTTACAGAGCTGGTCATAGAAAACATGTCTGTGCACAGTGCAGCTGTTTCCACATTTATGTAGTTTACGTTTAGGTTGCCTTTAGATGTGTCCATACAGCAAGACTGAATTAAACCAGTAGTTTTTGACTGGGGTCAGTCTTGTCCCTCAGGTGACATTTGGCAGTGTGCAAAGATATTTTTGGTTATTGTAACTGGGAAGAGAGTACCACTAGCATCTAGTGGGTAGAAGCCAGGGGTGCTGTGACATATCCTACAGTGTCCAGAAGAGCCCTCCATGACCAAGAACTATCTGGCCCAAGCCTGAGAAACTCTGGATAAACTTTGACATGTGGTCAGTCAACTTTGGAAGTTTTTCTGTGTGGTTTGGGAAGAAATCTGCGGTGAATTAGACCTTTCAAATATTATATTTCTAAGAGACAATGTTGCATAAAGTTTTGGAGCATAGGCTATGGAACTCTATAGACATGGAGTTGAATAGTAACTTCACCACCTACTAGTTCTGCTATACTGAGAAAGTAACAAATTCTTTAAGCCCTCGTTTCCTCACCTGTAGAATGGGCATATTAATAGGATTTCTGTGAGGATTAAATCAAGTGATATGATAAAAAGGTACTTAGCACAGTACCTGAGGTAGTAATGGTCATCCTGCTAGGAGTTGTCATTTCCCTACCAAGTTGGAAAAGGATCATGCATTTCTGACCCATTTTGCTTAGCACTGAAGAATGCTGTACATAAGTGCTTCCTACATACTGGCTCATAAATGGGCATTCATAGTAAAATGAAAAAAATAAGGCAATGTAAATGTGTCTTTTCTAACTTTAAATGTGTTGAATGAACTGACCTTTATTCTAAGATTATGGATTTCCTGCTCCATATTTGTGTTAAAATGGCCTTTCATGAAGTAGTGGTAATAATAGCTGGTTACTGATATTTTTAAATGTTCTTATTTTACAAAAAAAGAAAAAGTAGCAACCTTATATTAGTCCCTGGTTTTTTGTTTTGTGTGTTTTCATTTTCTCATCCATGATGTTCCAGTCTAGGAATAATCAAGCTAGAATTGTTGAGAATACTACATAGAGGAAATGAGTCTTGAGCAAGACTTTTTATGATAAGAAGGATAATAATGGTTGAAAATTTGCTGGCAGAGAGGATGCTATTGGAGAACAGAGGCATAAGAATGAAAGTGAATATGGTATATGTGCAAAGGACTCTCCTACTATGGAGTGGACAGTCGTGATGGAAAATAAGATAAACTCTAAGGGTCAAACTGGAGTGAAGACTTTGGGCTTGATTCAGTATGTGATAGGATACCATTACTGGTGATTAAGGAGCAAAGTGACACATTCCTGGCCCTAGTAGACATTTGAGGAGTGTTGATTGAGTAAAAGGGAACGAATGAGTGAATGAATGAATGAAATGACTGATAGCCTGGCTTTCAGGGAAGATAAGTATGTGGTGTATAATGGAAAGGAAAGAAACAAAGGCAGAAAATCAGTAGGGACCACGCTGTAGTGAAAAAGAAAGGAACAAAATATTTATCATTAAATTCAGAAAGAAAATTTGCCTAGTGACTCTACCATCATATGAAATACAGTTGAGGTCGTCCAGAAAAGTCATTCAGAACGTGATGGCTCTAATGTGGTGAAGTTTTCCAAATCCTTTGACCAGGGTCTGGGGTTTCTAAATTTCTCTGCTGGGATGGAGAATGCTTTTAAGAGTTTTGTGTTTCTCCCAGGGGAAGTTAAATTTATTGTGGAAATTTTGGCCACTAGAGAGAGGCAAGAGGCACAGGAGAAGGCACTACACATTTAATACAGGTATGGAAATACAGCCTGACTAATAGCAAGGCCATTCGCTGCAACCTAATGTTAATTTCCTGAGAATGTATATACGTGTCTTTCATTCTTCATCACTATTAAGCTTTAAAAATTTTTTTTTGTTTTGGGGGGTAGATAATTAGGTTTATTTATTTAATTCTTATTTTTTTAAAATGGGGATACTGGGGATTGAACCCAGGACCTTGGGCTTGCTAAGCACACATTCTATCACTTGAGCTATATCCTCCCCCGACTATTAAGTTTTTACTGATTGGATGCTTTTTGTTTTTATTTATTTAAATATTATTAATATAAATGCATGTTCTATTTTAGAATGATGTCTGGCACGAAGTAGAGGTCTATAATATTTGTGAATTGAAAGAATGAATGATTGGATGGATGAATGGATGTCCGCATGTATATATGTATGTATATATGTACATATGTAGCTTAGGAAAGATGACACTATGGGGCTCTAAAAGGAGGAGAAGCAAAGGTATCACCACCACCTCCACCATCACTATCACTACATTTATTGTGTCTCCTTTCTGGGGCATTTATCATGCAAGGCCCTGTATTAATAAGTACTTCATATGCATCATCTCCTCCTGTCCTCACAAGAGTTATGACCATGATGCACACAGGGTGACTGACCTCTATGTTACAGATAAGGAAATGAAAGCATAAGGCAGTTTAGAAACTTGCCCAGTGATCACAGTCAGCGTGAGGCAGAGCCAGGATCCAAATACCAGCTCTGTTTGGCTGGAGAATTTGAGCTCTTTGTTGCTAACCTGGCTTCCCCAGTCCTTGCACCTACTCTACTGCTCTGGGAAATTTGAAAATCAAAGGAGAGGAAGACATAACTGAATCTCAAGCTAAAACTGGAATACTTATCACGGAACACCCTAGAAACAGATTTTTAAAAATCACTTGCAGACCTAAATGGATGCCCCAAGAAAGCATGGGGTTGTCCCCAGTGTTATCTGTGCCAATATATTGGTTTCCTCTGGGGAAGACAGGTCCCTTTCAACTATTACAGAGAACATTTCAGCACATTTTTACTTTTTCTCCACTTTTAGTAACTTACAGATGCTCTCATTCTTGGGTGTTGTTTTGACTGAGAGAAACACTGTCTAAAACTGCTCCAGACCCTGCAGTCGCAGTTTCCTCATTTTAAGTCATCATTCCAGAAATCCCCCGTCTTTTCTAAAATAGGACCAACACTCACTGGTTAGCACTGAAGCTTCTGTGCAAGGCAGTGAGGAAATGGTGATGAACCAAGCTGAAGTACAAACAAACAGAAAATTCAAAATCTGCCAGGAAGAGAGATATGTTTATTTTCAGAAATGTCTTTCAGGGTCTTTTTGAAGACCAAATTGCACAATGTGGACCTGCTTTCCTCCTCTTCCCCCCATCCCCATGCAACGTACAGTATCTGCAGATGCTTTATAGCAGACACCTGCAATATTTTCTGTTTGTTTTAATTATAACAGAATGACAGGAGGAAAACTGAAATGGGAAGAAGACAAGGAGAAAGGCAGGGAGGGAAGCAGGGAGCGAGAGAAGAGGAGCCAGTGCCAGCAGCTACGTGATGGGTAATAAAAGCCCCAGCACTCCCCACATCTTTCTCCAAATCAATCTCCAAGAGATTGCTTTAGAAATTGACCACCTGCCAGCTATTCAAAGGCTTAAACGCAGAAGTCTCAGTTCAGTTCCCATGTAGGCACTTTCCACATTCCCCCAGCCCAGTTGACTTGTTCTCCTTCACTGAATTGCAGAAAAAAATATTGGTACATTTCTGAAAAGTACTAGAAATTTGGCTTCTGCCTCTGGTCTGCATTTCTCTTCCTTTCTCTTCCGGCCAGCATTATATAAATCCCTCTATCCCAGCTCAAATGACAGAGCACAGGGCTCCCAGAACTCCTCAAGTGCTTCCTGGTGCCCTGATCATTTGGCTCTTAACGTTGCCCAAGGGCACATAGTTCTGTATTGTTATATTTCACAGGATGGTCTTCTAACCTTAGTTCGAGAGTGTCATTAGTGTGTGAGCCCATCCAGCAGTCCTTTGGCATTTGTTTGGCTTGAGACTAGGAACATCACTGTTGTTAATGTATCTTGGAATCTCCAAGGTGTCCACAAAGTGTGGAAACTTAGGTAAAATATACATAATGTCATCATGGACATTTTCAATCCACGAAAAATAAAATATAATTTTTAGTTAATTAATATTATCTATGCGTGCATAGGATTGGACAAGCCCCTAACTGGGGATACAGAATTCCACTATTTAAGCACCCTTTCTCATTTTCTCATATCTGAAATGCTTGTGATATATCCCCAAAAGACGCTTCCACCCATATACTCAAGGGAACTTAAACACAAAAATATTCACTGGTGCATAGATTACAATAACAAAAAAAAAAGGAAAACTACTAAATATCCCTCAGTTGGAGAATGGACAAATAAATAATGTAATCATACGGTAGAGTATTATACAGAACACATAAATGAATGAATAACAGACTACTGCAGGGCAGTTGGAAATGAATTAAAGAAACATCAGCTGGATATACTTCAAAAGCAGGTTGAGCAAAAGAAAAAAAAATGAAGTGATGTAGAAGGATACCTATAGGGAGATACTATTTAAATAAAGTTTTAAAAATAGGCAGAACGACATGATACATAGTATTTATGGATGTACAAATACATACTAAACTTTTTATTAAGGTAGATTAAAGTCAATACCAAATTTAGGTTTATGGTCACCTCTTGGATGAAGGAGGGAAATGAGGTCTAGTAAGACCACCCAAGAGGTTTCATTTATAAAGTTTTCTTTCTTAAGCTGAATGTTTGTTGTATTGGCTTATACTTGTTTGCATATATTTGCTTTATTTCATAAATTAAAAAGAAACACATCATTTACCTTCCTCAGCTTGTTGGCCAGCAAGTGTTACTGGCTCCACTATCAGTAAATACATATTAAATGTGAGTTATGACTCTGGTCTCATTACACAGCTGTAACTCCATTGTTCACATCTGGTTCCATTATTTTCTGTTTTAATGACAACTGAAAATCATTTTGAAACTAATGTCCAACTATATAGGTGCCAAATTTTAGAAAACAGTCTATGAAAACATTAATTTTAGCATAAGATAGTAGAGCAGATTCGCTGTGCAGTTCCTATCTATTGTTAAGTTCCCTAGTTATACTTTAAATTATTTGGTTTTCCGAAATGAGATATATGCCGAACTTTTCACATAATTGCTTGGTTATATAAAACGAGATTCACTTGTAAAATCCATCTGCTGTCCGTAATGTCAATGTTTTAAAACATACATTAAGAAAGAAGTTTCTCTTCGCTGAAGATCAGTTCCTATTTTTACTTTACACTTCAGTAAAGCTTTATGAGTTGCAACTTTGACACTAAAATTTCCATGGCAACAGATTTTTTTTTTTGTCCATAAACACAGGCATGATTAAGAAGGCTATAGTGACTGCAGTTTTCTTCATAATTAAATTCATTAGTTAAAATGCTGGGTTAAGAAGCATAGGAATTTGATTACAACAAGGACATTTTCAACTGGAGCTTTGGAGGCGACACAAAATTAATTGCTATTAAATTGCCTTTAGTCCTGTTTGATATTTAAGATAACATTTATACATTTTGTATTCAGTAGCTTAGAATGGAACACGTCTAAAACCATATTCTGCCCAAGTACAAATCACCCTGCACCCTCTCTTTAAATTGTCCATAATGTGAAAACTCAGTATATTTCTTAAGTAGTTCCACAACTTTTCCTAGTTTAATTCTCCCCCGTAAGATTCACAGGAATTTCTTGACCTGATTTCTTTTCTTGTCTTTATAAAAAAGCAATTCAGAACTGAGGCAGAGGATTTGCAAAACACTGAAAGGTACAAAGTAGAAAATAAAAGTTACCCAGAAATCCACTGCTGTGAAACAACCAATGTTAACATTTAAATGTATTCCCTATAGCACATCTGTCTTCCCTTATAGCCAGAGAAAAACCGTCTTCAGACTGAGAGTATCAAGGTTTGATGCAACTATTCATATTCCCTAAAGTGTAGCACAGATGGGCCTTTTCAGAGCCTATTGGCTGGGAAAATGCCTGAGTTGGGAGTGTTCAGGCCTGGTGATCGGGATGAAATGCAGTTAGAAAAATCAGGATATAGTTAGACCCAAAGGAATTGTCCAGAATTCTCCTTCCAAGTAGTAAAGTGTATGATAATAATCCATAAGGGTTAGGGGGAATCAGATCTTTGTTTTGTCCTTTGGAGGGTGGTCCTTTAATCTCTTTTTCCTAGATGCATTAGTATCTCCCTGACAAACAGCTCATTCGTTCATACATGCATTTGTTCATTTGATAGATTTTAGTCATTACTCTGTGCCTTTGCTTCCTGGCAGAAATGTCCTTTCTCATTCTTTTTATTTTAAAAATATTTATCAAGTGCCCACTAAATGACAGAGTCTGTGCCCATGAAGTATGCCTCTTAGGCGGTCCCTGCCTTCATCACATCTAATGATGCCAGCTCTTCTTTCCAGATCCAGACCAGGCATCTCCCCTCCTTTGGACCTGTCTGGACCACTTCCCCCGGTGCTTGCCTGTAACACACACATGCTCTGCACATCCTACACATGTTTATTTGCCTATCTGTCCCCCTCCTTGAGGTCAAGGAGCAAGGTAAGTGAATTTCAAGGAAATGAATTTATTTTCCCATTGTTTCCAGAAGTTTCTCCTTAAATTTTGATTCGCATGAGACTGAGACTGACTGTGTTTTCACATTTGTTATCTCTCCATTGCTTTTTTTCTATGTTCATGCCTTTTCAGGATCTTTTCTAAATTTTTTACTTGCATGCCCATCTAGTTTTCTCTGGTTGATATTCAAGATTCCTCATTATGAAAGCTATTCATCCTTTTTATATATTTTGTGAATTTTTTCAAGTTTTTTTTGCCTCTCAATTTTCATTTACTGGTTGATATTTCTCATTATTCAAACTGTGGTCATCAAATTGAAAACATTCAGTTCATTTTATTCACACTGCCTAAAAGAGAGATTTAGGGTAGCTTACAAATATGCATTAATTAAAACCCAAGAAAAATGAGGCCAAGAAAACAAATAAAGGTAGGAAAGTAAGATGAAGCCAAGAGTTGCATTAATATCTTGAAAAAAAGATGCTGTTACAAAGTTTAGTATTACAAGGGGTCAGCCGCAGACATGGCTGTGTGCTTTCCTGCAATGTTCAGTGGCAAGTAAATGTAACACATTACAAAGTCAACTGTGTTATGAGGGAAAAACAGACCACAGATTTAGGAGAAGTACTGCTGTTCCTGGTACTAATTCCAGAAAAGAGATTTTCCTGTAGGTTGGTCATGAGAATATACTCTAAATAAGTTATGTCTTCAGCAGCAGCCTACACTAAAATATAGATCACTTCAAGGACTGTAGACTATTCTTTCAAGAGTTTTTCATTTATTTTATTTTTGCAAAACAATATTCATTTCTGATTAATTAGTTTACAACCATTTGGGAGGCATGTGTCAAGGGAGGGGTGTCAAGGAAAGAGATTTTTTTTAATTGATCTCAAGAACAGTTTCGTTTTTGTCTGAGGAAAACTATTTCAATGTGTTTGTTTTCTTAGAGCAATTTCACTCGTTAAAAATATTTTTGAGATATTTTGGGGGTAGTGCCAAAAAACACACCAAAATGGCTATCTTTCAAAATTTCAAAGGCTGATGCTCCGAATTGCTTGAAGTAAGTTGGTTCATCCATCTTAACCCTGCGTTCGGAGTGAACACAGTGTACAACTAGCGCCACAGTAATCAGGCAACCACAAGTATGTAGTTCTGCTTGAGATGCTGTAAGTCAAATTCTAAAGTAGAGAAAAGAGAACTGATTTTGCAAGAGCTAGGTAGACATGCAAATCTACTCTTATTATGTGTACATTTTCTGGATTTCTGATTGAAGCAAAATAATTTTTCTGACATAAAAATTAATATTTTTTTGCTGATTGGGGGTTATAATTTTTATAGAATAGTGGATTCATAGTTTTAAAAGAAGCATACAGGTTATTCAGTTCCCTACTGTAAGCTGAATCCCCTCTAAACTGTCTCCATCAGAATCAACCAGCAGCTCCCACTTAAATAGCACCCTAGCTTAATGGTTACAAAAGCCAGCTATGACATCAGGCCATGGGGGTTGGAGTCCTGGTTTTCCTATTTACCACCTTTATGAATTTGGGTGAGTTTCTTAACCTCTCTGTATTTGTTTTCTCATCTATAAACTGAGGACAGATAAAGCACTGAAAACAGGGAGCTTGCAGATACTGAACGCTCAATAGCCATGATCTCTTACTATCATTACTGTTATTCTTATATAGTTACACACATCTTCCAGGAAAGTTCAGTTCTGCCTAGAAAGACCAGAGTTTTGTTAATTTTTTAGCAGTAAAGGGAGTTTATTTCTGCTAATAGCAGAGTAGGTTTTATTGAACGACCATCTGCTCATCCTAGTTTTGAACTTTGGACTGAAAAAGAGCATAAACAATTATAAGATCAGAACTAAAATAACTGTTTGAAGCTCTTGGGGAATGACTGAAAATAGCAGACACTGGAGGGGACATGATTCTCACAATAAGGGAAACGAAGTAGGTGAGACCCACGTTTGACAGCTTCTCCCCTGAGGACACTCCTTATCTTGTAATGTATTTAAGGAGTAGAACTCAGTCAGGAAGAGACGGACTGACTAGACTGAGGATTCAGGAGTCAGAGTGTGGTGTGGTCAGAGTCTCTGGAAATTAAGGAGGGATGCTCCAGGAAATAGTGAGACAGGGCGGGGAGCTTGCAAATCTATGTACAGATTCTCCTCAAGTTGTTGGCTGGCTACCAAACTGCCCATGATCAGACCCCAGGGAATCCAGTGGAAAGCACCAATGGAAAGGTTAAAGGGGCTGAGCAGAGATTGCAGCCAATGCTTGGTCCTAGAGAGACAAGCTTTGGACTTCAAGTCCAGCCAAGTAAAAGGGACTTACTAAATTCTTTATGCTTTTCATTGAAACCCTAAGAGGGTCATATCTTAAGAATAAAGATGCAGGACTAAGGACTACAACTGAAACCCAAGGGCAAAACAACAATAAGCCCATCCTGTCAAGGCTCCCCAAGATCAAGGTGACTTGTCAGTAGCTGAGCAGTCTACTGGAACAAAACTCAAAGGAAGGCAATATGTCATTTACAACATGTTGCCCGTAATGTACAGTATACAATGAAAAATTGCTAAATGTGCAAAGAAGCAGGAAATGTGGCACACAATCAAAGGAAAAAACAATCAAACAGATCCACAAAGTCACAGATGTTAGAGTTAGCAGATGAAGACTTTAAGATAACTATGATATACTTGTAAAGAATCTATTAGGAAAGATTGATATAATGGCTGATGAGATGGGGAATATCAGGAAACATATGCAAATTAAGGGAAAAAAATAGAAATCCTAGAACTGAAAACTATAATCTTTGAAATTAAAAATTCATTGAATGAACTTAATAGCGAATTAGGCACCACAGAAAAAAAGGATGGAGAAATGTATATCATGCAAACACTGAACATAAGAGAGCTGGTGTTACTGTATTAATAACGAGGTGTATTTCAAGACATGAATTATTGCCTGAGGCAAAACAGAACATTTCATAATGATAAAAGAATCAATTCATAAAGATGACATAACAATTCTAAGTGTATATGCATCTAATTGATAAATGTTTATTTTCTCAATACCTGGTACAGGGAGAGTTGCCTTGATCAGGGAGATGTTTGATATATCTGTTGGAACAGGCGGTTTCCGTGAGCCTTAGGTGTGGGTTGGCTTTGTTGCTTCAGAGAGGCAGGTAAAACTGTTTCACTTGGGACAAAATGATAGAGTTAACAATCTTTCCACTTTGCTCAGGAGAGATATTTCTTGGGACATGGGACTTTCAGTGCAAAGTTCAGGACAATCCCCAAATTGTGGAAAATTCCAGGCAATCTGGTATGGCTGCATCCTACAAAGAGAGGAATAAGAGAATAAAGAGAGAAGAACAGAATGGATAGCCATGGGATAGCAGAGTTTATATAGTGGATGGAGGGACTCCTTCTAATGATCCCTCAAAACTTAAAATGACTAAACTCACAAAATGATAGGTGTAAAGGTTTGTATGTGCCTGAGAAATCTGTGATGAGTCATGATGGGTGAAAACAGCATATGTCACAAGTGTGGTATTCATGGTGCAAAGACCATGAGAACATAAGAACTACAGACTGAATGTTTGTCTCCCCATAGTCCATATGTTGAAACTCTAACCCCTCAATGTGATGGGGCCTTTAGGATGTAATTAGGTTTGATGAGGCCATGGGGATGGCATCATCATCATGAGATTAGCACCCTGATGGGAGATCAGAGTGCTAGTTCTCTCTCTCTGCCATGTGAAGGTACAGCAAGAAGGAAACCATCTGCAAACCAGAAAGAGGCTCTCACCACACACGGAGCTGGCTGGCACCTTGACCTTGGACTTCCCAGCTTCCAGAACTGTGAGAAGTGCATGTTTGTTGTTTAAGCCACCCAGTCTATGGTATTTTGTTGTGGCAATATGAACTAAGACAGTAAGGCTTTGGGAATTTGTAGAAATCATGAGAATAGCTTTGATCTGTCGTAGGCTATGAAATGGGAGATTTGGAGAAATTTGGGTGTATTAAGGGCAAAAAGAACTGAGATTACATCTGAATCTTGTAACTTAGTTAAGAATCTTTTGCTTTTGGTTAATGAAAAATCTACTTCCAGCTGGATCATATAGTAATGGGAATGTATTTGCTCACGCAACTGAAAAGTGCAAAGATAAAGTGGGCTTCAGGTTTGATTCAGTTCAGAATTTCATGATCACTTCTGGGCTCTGGGTCCATTTCTCAGCAGGTATCTCTGCAGCCCTCTTCCCTGTGACATTTCATATTCAGACTGGTTTCCCTTATGGTAGCACCAATAGCCATATCTGTTCCAGGACTCATGTATCCTCATACAGCACTGTGGGTAGCAAACTTTTTCTGTAAAGAGCCACATAATAAATATTTTAGGCTTTGAATCTCTGTTGCAACTACGCAACTCTGCAAAAGCAGCCGAAGACAATATGTAAACAAATGAGCACTGTGTAAATATAAGTTCCAATAGAACTTTATTTATTGATTTGAATTTCATGTAATTTCCAGGTGTCAAGAAATATTATTCTTCTTTGGATTTTTTTCCCAATTGTTAAAAAATGTAAAACCATTTTTACCTCAAGAACTGAGCAAAAACAGGCAGAAGCCAGATTTGGCCGATGGGTCATAATTTGCTGACCCCTGACTTAAAAGACTGACCAGTTTTAAATGAAAGCCTCTCTTCCTCCTGGGATATGTTCCCTTTTCTCTTCTCCATACTGTCACTCAAGATGACCCTATGAGTAAGTACCATTTATGTTCTAAAATCTTCTGAATTTATGTCTCCAACCCAGACTGCTCCCCTATCTCCAAACTCCTACAGTCACCTGCCTGTTTAACATCTCCATTTAAAGGTTTAATAGCATTTAAATAATAAGCAAAACCTGCTAGAGTACTTCACTTCCTTAAAAATAGGCCCAGCTCCAAGCAGCAGACAGAGGCACCTGTGCATCCTCAAGGAACTGACCCCAGTGCCGTGGGATGATGCCTCAGCATTCCTTATAACAGATATTCCTTGACTTACGATGGGGTTACATCCCAATCAACCCATTGTTAAGATGAAAATACCATTAAGTACAAAATGCGTTTAATACACCTAACCTGCCGAACATCAGAGCTTGGCCTAGTCTACCTTAAACATTCTCGGAACACTTACTTGCATTAGCCTGCAGTTGGGCAAAATCATCTAACACAAAGCCTATTTTATAATAACGTGTTGAATATCTCATGTAATTTATTGAATACTGTTCTCAAAGTGAAAAACAGAACAGTTGTCTGGGTCCAGAATGGCTGCAAGTCTATTGGTGATTTACTGTTGTGATCATGGGGCTGCCTGGGAGCTGTTGCTCACTGCCCAGAATCACAAGAGAGTATTGTACTACATAGCACTGGCCCGGGAAAAGCTCAAAATTCGAAAATCGAAGTATGATTTCTACTGACTGCATATCGATTTTGCACCATTATAAAGTCAAAATATCGTAAGTGGATCCCTTGTGGGACTGTTTGTATTTTTAGTACTCATATGGTGAAAGGGAACTATTCTGATTGCTCTTTTTTCCTCCTCGAGGGATGAGTAAAACTGAGAAATAAATCAAGAATGTGACATTAGACTGAGGAATTTTTCAACAATGTCTGTCAGCTTTTGGAGATTTGGTGAGAAGAAATAGTCATGATTCAATATCTTAACTTGCACAGAAGGCTTCATTTCAGACTTGGATCATGTGCCATCTGATCATTCGTCATGCATCCAAATGCTCCAGATACTGCTGTGAGTTTTTGCTCTTGCTCAAGTGGCCTCTTGGCAGCCTTCAGGGTGTTTTAGCTTCCACTGAGGCAGTTTAATCTCTTTCCTTTCTGTTACTTAACAGATCTGTACTTCTCTTCAGCTTGTCTTCAATTTGTCCAGTGGATCTATTTCTTTATCAAGTTGCTTTGGCTTCTCCATTCATTCCTGTCTTTTGAAAAGAAAAGAATTTCAAAATATAAATGAGTATTGCAGTGTGTACTTATTTCTTCATTTATTCAGTACACATTTTTTGATCATTGCTATATGCTTGACATGGTGCCAGACTCTGAAAACACAAAGATCTATAAGCTGAGGACCAGCCCATACGATGCTCAAAGTCTATTAAGGACAACAGAGATGTAGGCTTATAATTCATGATATAACAGTGTAGATGTTAGAATGAACCCTGAACTAAATGTTCAGGAAGAGAGGGAGCTAACAAGGGTTCACAGAGAAGATGATGCTGTTACTCCACCAGGAAAAGAAAGAACAAAAGAGGGAAGAAAGGCAAAAATGAGAGTCCCTAGCCAGAGATACTGTTAGTTGAGCCACCGGAATGACTGCTTCCGGACAGAGGAAGAATTGAGAAGATGTATTGGGTAGATGAAATGCCTAATGAGACCATAAATGAGGAGAATTGCTTCTTACAGCATATGAGAAGATAATTTTTATCAGATAATGAAATTGTTTTCAGTCTTCAGAATGAAAATGAATCCCTTGCTAATGCAAATCATGCTAATAAAGGGAGAGAGAATGTCGGAATTATACTTGGCTAGCGGTAGGCAGAAACAAACCTAAATAGTCTAGAAAAAAAATGAAAGATAATGAAGTAATCAAAATAATTGCTTAATAGGGAATGTGAAAGATCTGAAATGTTAAATTATAAATGTACATTTTCAAGAAAAATGAGGTGACCTTAAGGAACAGATTAGAAACCCAAACTCATGCCAGGTAGAAACGATGCTTTTCATTAGCAAAGCTGAGGATTAATTAAATCTGGGGATGCTCTTTGAAATCCACAAGTGCAAGTTATGTTAGAATACAATACGACTGGTATATTGGTTTCATAATTAATGGTTAGCGTGGACTTCTTTATTAAATGTGTTTTGGCATAGTTCATGTGACGGATGTGAAATGAAGAGGACAAAAATGTGTTGTTTAAAACCAAAATTGACTTTAGCAGCATCTGCTTTCAAAAGTGGGAGACAGCATAGTTTATTTAGTGGGGAACACGTTGTTCCCTTCCCCATTTGAAAGTGCCTTCAGACCCAGCACAAGCATGGAGGAGGTCATTGTGCCTCTCACCGACCTCTGTAGGGAACTGGGAAAGAGCAGGGGAGAGGGTGGCTTATCGATTATTTTTCAGTTATCTCTTGAGTTGGATGTCTTGCTTCAGCTGTATAATTTCAGAGACTGGTAGCAGAGCTTGGTGCTTCTCAAGATGGAAGCTTTGGAGAAAATGGTCCATTGTTTACAGAGCTGCATTAAGTACGAGTAGATGGAAGCCCTGAGCAAGTAGGAGGTAGTGGTGTAAACTGATTTACAGGAAAAGCTAAAGGGAAATTCATTTACTGGGGACACCAATGGAAAGGCAGAAAAGGAAAAGAAAGAACCCTAGGGGAAAAAGGTGAGAAGCAACAGAGAGACCTAAAGCCCCTTCCTCTGCTCCGTGCACAGATGCCTTCTGCGAGAGCCAGGCCCAGGCATCAATGTGGAAATCAGGAAAGACTGGTCCTGGACTAGGGTGTGTGAGGGAAGATGATCCACAAACTGAACTAATTCAGAGACATAGAAATTCTGAGTCAAAGGGAATATAAAAATGTAAACCACATTCTAGTCTCAGAATGTTGGAATTACACAGAGCTGGCAGGAGACAGAAACTAACCTGTGTGGTCTCAGAGGAAAACATGTGATAAGATGGAATTACAGCCAAGCTGACTCTAATGATGGGCTAACTCATCTAACATTACATACTGAAGTGTGGTTTTTAATTTAAGTTTGGCTGTTACTTTGAGTTTGACATAAGGATTTTAAATGTAAATTTTTTTTTTTCATTTGTCTTTAAATGCAATACCAGGAACCCAACAACCAATGGTCCTGGGTGTTTCAAGCTCTCCATCTTGGCCTCCACCACTCAGCTAGAGATTTTAGCTCTTTGTGGCCATGAAAATTTACCACTCAAGTTTGCTGACGGGAACAGACTTGACGGATGACTCATTTCTGTGCTCTGAATCCACCACTGTGTTGCTGCTGATGCGCTGCTTCCCCAGGCTGCTCTCAGCAGTGACTAAGTGACACAGGGAGACAGGCATGCCTGTTCCTGTGGGACATGGGACTTCCGTGAGAGGTGACTTCAGCTCTAGGATGCCCCATCAGCTTAACTGAAGCTTTCTTAGAACTTCCTTCCCTGGCTCCATCATGGTTTATATCATTCTCTGCTTTCTCCACCTTTTTTCCTTCCCCTACATCCCTCATAGTTGTTTCATTGGATCCAGTCCTGAATCTGCTTCTCAGGGCACCCAAACTAACACATTTCACCTCTCATCCTGGAAACACTTGGAGGGGAGAAAAAAATACTTTTTTCTCTACCCTTCTAGGTTCACTGACTAAAGCCTGCTGAACTAGACTGACAAAAGACATATTAACAAGAGAAAAACAGAATTTATTAATGTGTGTAGCACACATAGAGATAGGAGAAACTCAGTGATAAGTAACTCAAAGGGGTGGTTAGAACTTGGGCTTGAATAGCATCTTAACCAAAGACAATAAATTTGTAGAGAAGTGACAAGGCAAAGAAGAAAGTTTTAGGATTCCAAGGGTAGCAAACTGTGGGAAGGTAATGATATGGGGAAGTCAGCAGAAGTATATTTTGTTCATGTAGGCCATCTTGATGCTGACCATCTGTCATCTTCACGACCATAAAATTTCCCTAGGAGAGGGGATTTATTGGCAGCACCTCATTTCTCAGAAGTTTCTGCTTTTAGATGATCAGAGGAGCTCTGGGAAGGCTTCTTTCTGCATCTGTTGAGTCTCAAATGCTTTCTGCTCAAAATAATCCTTATGCCAAAGTGGCATGTTTCAAGGTAGCATATTTTGATCCCCTAGACTCTACACTATGGAACATGGAGTCTGGTATCCTGAGAAGCTTCAGGAAGGGCCAGATGACCCAGTGACCTAGAAGAGTAGGGCAGGTATCTCCACATGGGTGGACTTTGTCCAACAGGAATAAGCAAGAGGAAGATAGAATCAGGGCAAATAGATTCCCCTTCTCCTTTCCTCTCAATCTGAGGCTTTGTTTCCCTGTACAGTTACCTTGAGGAATCCTAAATACTCAACAGATGGATGTATCTCTTCAAGGGTCCTCATGAAGCAATGGCCAGACTTGTAACAGAGTTCACATCCTTTCCTCCTCCACGCAAGTCTTTCTCTCACTTGCTCGCCCTAAGATTATACATCCCTACCTCCTCTGTAAAGCACCAGCACTGATTTCTTGCCTTAAACTCTGTTGTCTAGGAAACCTGGGCTAAGACAATTTTTAAATGAATCCTAGATATAAATATATAAGTAAGAAATAGCCACTGAAGGTGGAGGAAAATAGTCTAGACTTAGGCAGTAGTGTATTTGGACACCTAGAGGCAAAATGGAGGGTGGCTTTTCAAGCAGTGGAAAGAAGTTCAGTTTGGCTGGAGCACAGGCCTGGGGTCATGGTGGATTGGGACTGAGAGGAATGGCTGGAGAGGCATCTGCTCATAGATGACTGTAGGGGGCATATGAAGGACTTGTGAAAGCTACAGGAGGATTTGCAGCCAGGGGAGGAACAGTCGGATTTAATGCACCTTAGATCTCTGGGGCTGCAGCAGGGAGAGTGGATTGAAAGTGGGCAGTAAAGATACAGTGACCTTTGCAACCTTCACTAGAGTTGTGGCATTGATATTAATTTATATGATAAGAAATAATACTAGATTATTCAACATTGGTATAGCTAATGGTCACTTTGGTTTTATCATATAATCATTCACTCTCTTCTCTTCTTCAGGAACTCTTTATTTTACTACACGTTTTAGATCTTTTCAGTCTATCCCCTCTGTTGTTTCCATCCAGTTGTCATTCTGGATAATGTCTGTAGATTTATCTTTCAGTTTGCTAATTCAGAACTTTATCTGTGTAAATCTGTGTGGTCTGGGCTAAGGTTGGGCCTTTTCAGAGGGGAGTTTGCCGGAAACCTCTCACTGGGAGCAATTATTTTGACTTGGGCTTGGGAGTCCCAGATCCTCTGAATTAGTGAAGGGGAAGGCCATGGCAACGAATTCTCAGGGGATTTTTTTTTTTTTTAACCAAAAGTCCTAGGAGATCAGATAAAATTCCTTATTCTTTACTTGTGCAAATGAGCAGATTTTTTTCTGGACTAGTATCGTACGGAGAATGAAGTCAGCATTCATTTCCTGATGTTGGGATAGTTTCATAGGTCAGAAATCCAAGATGTATCTCACTGGGCTAAAATCAAAGTGTCAGCAGGCCTTTTTTTTCCTGGAGGCTTTAGGGGAGAATCCATTCTTTGTTTTTTCCAGCTCCTAGAGGCTGCCCACGTTCCTTGGTGGGTGGCTTCTTTCCATCTTCCATCTTCAGAACCAACAGTGGTGAGTTCGTTGCATGGCTCTTCCCTCTTTTTCTGCTGTCATCCTCCATGTTTAAGGACCCTTGTGATAACACTGGGACCACTCAGATAACCCAGAATAGTCTCGTTACTTTAAGGCCAACTGAGTAGCAACCTTAATACTGTCGGCAACCTTAATTCCCCCTTGTCATTTACGGTAACATTCACAGATTCTTAGCGTTAGGATATGGAACTCTTTGGGGCGCCATATTTCTCCCGGCCACACCATCTTTTGAGGATCTCAGCTTTATACAAGAATCTTTGTTCTAACTTGCCACTCTGTGCAGTCCCAGGCCTCACAGTTATTAAAATCCTTACTGTTAGGATAACCAAACCAAAAGCTTCATCCAGGGGGGCTGCAGAGTCAGCTCATACTCTACCTTGGGTTTCATTTCTTCCTTTCCTTCTTTTGGTGATTTCTTATTCTTTCTTATAAGATCAGCTATAATTTAAAGGGATATGTGTTATATTTATCCAGCATTTTGGGGGGGCTCATGAGAATTTGGGGATTTTCTAGCCAAAAACATTGCCAGAGAAATAAATGTTCCATATGATCCTACGCAATCAACCAGGGTATAAATAGAGGTACATGAAGTGTGTATTCAAATACTTAAAATTTTTAAATCAAGCTATAATTTTTTAAACTAAAATAAACTCTGACATCCTAACTTGACAAGTATACCTCTATAATGACCAGGAAGGCCAGATTTTAATGAAGGATTCTCAAATTCCTTGACGTGCTGCACAGGAACTTGGCTGTACAAAGAGAGCTGCCCCTAGCTGTGGTCTTCTCCTTTCTCTTTTCCCTCGGCTCCAGCCAGCACTGGGAGGGGCTCATACACATGTGTGCTCACCCCTACCCTCCCCATCCCTAACCCAACTGAGAAGTTCTGACCAAAACTTTGACAAACAGGCAAAAGTGGCCATTTCTCTGGCCTGAACTGTGGATGCAAATAAAATGTTCTGGTCTCAACTGGAAGAATCTGGAAAAAGTCCCATGAAGTTTTTGAATATGAGCTGAGGGCAGGGAATTGTACAGTTCTGGGCATGTCAGGTTTAGGGAAGGAGGGTGGGCTCTAGCAGGCTGGTCCCCTGAGACCCATGGCTCTTGCTCTGTGGGCGGGGGTGGCCAGAGTACAGCTTTCTAAAGCGCTGCACTCAGAGCAGGAGGCCCTCTTGCCTGGCTCTCGGCATAGTTCTGCAGTCAGCTGCTTGCATTCTTTCCCTTGCACCTGTACTGTGAGTTGCAACTGTCCCAAGTTATTTCTTGCTTTGCCTCTTGCAATAGTTTCCTAGCTGGTATCCTGGCCACCAGGTCATCCTCAGTCATTGAGTCAGAAAACCTGTTTCTAAATCCTGGCCCTGCTACTTATTAGCTGTATAACTAGGCAAATTAGTTAATTTTTTTGAGCTTCAATTTGCCTAGCATAACTGCTCCCAAATTCCTGACTTGCAGAACTATGAGAGATAGTAAGTGTTTATTGTTTTAAGCCATTAAATTCTGGAGTAGTTTGTTACGACTCCACCCCTGTTTCTAAAATTGTGGCATTAATATCCATTACTCCAGAGGTTCTTTCTAAAAGCCTAATATAAAAACAATAACAAAGATTTTTAACTAGAAACATTTTAGAGCATTCTACCTATTCTATTCTTTTGGTTCCTCATTAGTTTAAGCATGGATGTTTTTCAAGATAAAGGTTAAACAAACAAACTAAATTATACGTGACAGATCAGGTACCTGTAATACCAATGACTCTTCTCATGACGTAAGTGAAGGCATTATAACATGGAGGGTAGAGGCAGTGCTATGTGCTCTGTCCCCCACTCCAACTCTGAGCCCATCCATCCTGCCCCACAGAACTGCAGCTACAACACCCTTTAAAGACAGTCACTAAGTAACAGAGACTGTGCTCTTCCCAATATTTATCTGGTAATATTGAGGAATAGTCTAGTTTGGTTGGTCAAATATTGTATTTAATACTGCCAGGATTATGAAATTCAGGATGCCTGTAGAATCTGGCCAATGTCTAAGATAGTATTGAACATAATTGTCTTTTACAATGTAAAGAATACTAATTTACTGTCGTTCTATGGTGAGACATTAAAACCTGTTCCTAATTTCTTTAATTTTGTTATTTACTCATTCCCTCAGCGTATATTTACTGAGTACCTTCTCTGTGCTAGCTCCAATAGACAGTACAAACTAATAAGACATTTGTCCTACTCTCAAAAAATTTACAATGTAATAAAGAAGAAGGAGAATTTATTGTCTAATAGGAAAGGAAGAGAGCCCTTTAGGAAAATGATCCCTTTGCGTGAAGAGGAAGCGTGAGTGTCTGTGTGCGTGTGTGTGTGTGCACACGTGTATGTCTATTTATGGTCCAGGTGGGGAGGGGATGTTGCAAGGTTGTTGTTTACTTTTTACTGAAGTACAGTGTATATATAGAAAATTGCACAATCCTAAGTATATAGCCCAATCTGTTTTTTCAAATTGAACCCACCAAGTAACCAGCACCCAGATAAAGACATAGAACTTTACTAGCACCCAAGAAGCCCTTTTCTGGTCAATACTTCAGCAGGGAAATATATCAAACAAACTTTTCTTCTTTTCAACAATCTGCTTAATGCATTCCTTGTATAATGAGTCACCCTCAGACGATTATTAGTCAGTCTTCAAAAATAGTTTCTCTGAGACAACTCCCCCCCCGCCTCAATAAGCTGAAATCAGTGATTGAAATTCAGATGAACCAGAGCAAAAATTTCCAGCTGTCAAATTAACAGCCAGAAAGCATTTCTTCTTCACAAAAGCTGTGTCTTAGACTCATGGAAATTTGAAGGAAAAAAATCCATTAGGTCATCAGGTGAAGGATTATTCCCTCTGATATAATTCCTAGTTTTTTCTCTAGTTTAAAATGAGAGCAGCTGTTCTTATTTAAAGCCAAGCCGTACACATAAAGCAAACCTAATGTACCCTTTATTGTAGGAGTGGATGGGAAGGATGCACCAAACCAATTAGATACGATAACCCCATAATGTTGCATCAAAGCCTGTGGCATGTTATTAGAAACCAAGTGATATAGAGCATCTTTTATTTTGTATTTAGAAAGCATAGGACAGCTCTCTGACCCAAAGGTGAACCTTACCTGGATACAATCAGACAAAGCACTTTCCATTGAAATATAGGAGTTCAGGGCTGTGGTGTTCAAGTCTCCTTGAGTGCTAGTATCTATCAGTAGCTCTCAGAAATGCAAAAAGTCACTCTTTGGGCAGAATCCTCCTTTAATCTTTTCTATAAGAGCCTTATCACAGTTCAAACAAAGCAGCTAAAAGTAAGAGTGGTTCTGTAGTAGGCAAATAACACAAGTTGGGGTCTCTTGGATCATGTATTTAATGTTTTTTTCCTGGAATTAGAAAAGAGTGAAGAAAGCCTGAATCACAGCATTGGTGTTGGAAGTTTCCATCACATTGTTTAGTGACTTTCTCCAAAGAACTTTAAACCTATTTGCAAAACTAGTAGCTCTTTTAGGCAGAAACCATGTTTTTTTTTTTGTTTGTTTGTTTTCTGCAACTACAGCACTACCATAGCACTTGGGATATGGTAAGTGTTTAATAAATACTTGGTGACTGACAAGTGGCTGTGTGGACTAAGCTAAGGAGTTAGAACTTTACTCTAAAAGCTGTGGGGAGTTGTCCCCATGTGAAGCATGTTCAAGAGAGTAGTGAAGTGATCATATTTACTTTGTAGGAAGATCCTCTGGCAATAGTATGGAACATGTATTATTAAGAAACAGACCCGGAGGGAAGATGACTCGCTGGGAGCTAACAGTAATATCCCAGATGAGATAGTTTGATAGTAAGGTAGAGTATTGTTAAGGTAAAAAGGAGGCACTAATTTGAAGAATACTTAGGAAGTAAAGACTATATGATCTAATGATTGATAGAATGTGAAGGGAGAGAGCAGATGGGGAGGAGGATTCTAACCATGATTCTTTAGGATTCTGGTTTGCTCTTTTGGATGAGTGATGGGTTAGCTGGTTGAGATACAGAATATAGTAGTGGGAGGAGCAGGTTTGGTGTCCAAAACAATAGGCTTTCTGTAGCCCCTTTGGGCATGAAGTGCTTGTGGGATATCTTGTGTAGAATAGAGTACAAATGGTTTTTGAAGCCGTGGGTTTTAATGCTATTTCACAGGAAGAAAGGCAGAGCATGAAAATCCAGAGGGCAAAGTGCCAGAAGGAGACCAAGATGGAGGCACCAGAGACGTAGGAGAAAAGCTAAGAGAATATAGGAAGAAAGAGAACAAACAGACTTAGGGAAAACATGGACTTCCAGGAGACTGAATGAGGTAAATTAAAAACTGTGAAGTCAGATTGGATATACTGGAGCACCAACTTTGTGTAATGTGTAAGAGCACCAACTTTTGGTTGCAAGTACTAGAAACTCAAATCAGCTTAAGGAATTTATTGGTTCATATTAATGGGGAGGAGAAGGGAAGATCCAGAGTCTTTAATATTAATACCATTTTCTCCCATCTTTACCCATAACCCCTCATTTTCCACGTGACTGTTCTCTGTTTTGATCTCATTCTCCTCTACAGCAGACAGACTTCCTGTCCATGGAGGTAGACAAACTGTAGGTGACTCCAGGTTCATATTTTCTCAGCCTTGTAAATCCAAAAGGAAGGAGAAACATCTCTTTCCCCACTTCAGAATACACAACTTGCTGAGAAAGACTCTGATTGGTCAGGCCAGCCAGGATCACAAGCCCACTCCTAGGCCAGGAGGCAGGTACCAATGGTGTTATTACTAAAATCACATGATTTGAGGAAGGAGGAATAGATCCAAAAGAAGGAAGAGGAAAAGGTGCTGTTTCCACAATCTAGGGTAGGAATGGAGGGCGATGTAAAACAACAGATGTCTACAATCTGTTGAATGATGCTGGTGGAAGCCAGTTTGCAGTTGAAACCCAGTCAGGCTTTTAGACTCAGCTGTCACAGATATGGATTAAAAAACTTAGACAAGTTCTCATAGACTAATCTTCATTTTGAAGAGACTTGCCTATTAACTAAATACATGGATTAAGATGTATGTATTCCTTAAAAGTCACACGTAAGAAATGCAGACTTTTTTCTCTCTTATGGTGATTGAAATTCGGTTTTGGCATGAGGTAAGATCATAAGGTGAATTTTTTAAAAATTGAAATAAAAACTCAGGAATGTTTTCCAAGGTATTCACTTTGGGGGGCTGTACATTTATCCTAACAATGATGTTACTGTGCAAGACATTTTTGAAACTTCTCCTCTGAATTTGCCTCATAGCTTAAAGGATAAAAATCCATGTCTTTTAAGGACAGTTTTGAATTTTGAAAACAACTCAAGTTGTCATTTGGAGTAAAATTTGGTGAACAGGGCGAGTAAGAGGAGTACAACAGAATCATGTAATACAGTTAAGGAGATGGATTGACTTTCCTCTCCAGAGCCCCAGTGATCTGCTCCTTTCTCCTCTCTTGCTCTCTCTCACCTCTCTCCCCAGTAGCTCTTACACATCCAGCAGATGAATCTTTCTGAAGCATAATTCCAGTCATGTCACTACCTTTTCCAAAAATCTATCAGTGATTCAAACTGCTGGCATAAAAATGTCTAAACCCTTTGGTCTGGAAGTCAAGGCTCTTTGCAGTCTCACTGAAGTTTATTATTTGTTCTCCTTTTCAGCCCCCAAATTGAACTTTTGGCTATTTTTCTGTTCAAGTCTTTATGAATCTTTACCTTTTTGTTTTCTCTCCATGACCAATTTCTATCTTACCTTTATGGCAGTGATCAAATGTCATCATCCCCATGTGTTAGCCTTCCCTGATGGCTACACTCCAGTTGATTATCCTTGGTTTCCTCCACTCAAGTTAGACAAGTCATCCACACACCATAGGGAATGTCCAAATTGCTAATTTCTATTTATCTGGAATTTTGTGGGAATATGGTGTTAGATTAATGCAATGTTCTACTTATGGATAATAATGATATACTTAATATAGTACTAGGATTTAAAGGAAGTGGACAATAGTAAAACACCTAGCACTGATTATAATGATCATTACAGTCTGGTCAAAAGAGCAAGCATAGTTTTTAGAGATAGACTGGATTTTAGAGATAGACTGGAATCCTAGCTCTGTCATTTATTAGCTGGGCATCTTTAAGCAATTTATTTAGTATTTCTCTAAGCATCCATCTTCTTATCTGTAAAGTAGAAATAATAGACCAGTTACATAAATTTACTGTGAGGATTAGAAGAAGTCATGGAAAAGATTTTAAAAATAATCTTAGAGAGAGGAAGACCTCTATAGGTATGATAAAATCCAGAAGCTATAAGGATTGATGTTTTGATTGCATAAAATGTAAACATTTTTGAATGGCAAAATAATACCATAACCAAAGACATATAGGGTAAACTGGAAAGAATATTTGCAATATTTATGACAGATAAAGGCATTATTTTTATTCTCATGTATCTATGAGATATAGATCAATCCAGTAAAAAAAATGTAGACAAAGTACATAGAAATAGTCTATAGAAAAGGAAATATAAATAGCTTTCAACCTTATAAAAAGAAGCTCAACCTCACTTGTAATAAAATAAATGCAAATTAAAACTCAGTGATTTTTCACCTGAGGGGAATGTGTATAGGCATTTCCTTGAAAGGCAGTTTCACAATGACCATAAAAATTTAAGCACATACTCTTCTGAGCAATTCCATTTCTAGGAATGATTATATCTATGCTGTCCAATATGGTAACCAGGGGCCACATCTGATTACTCAGCACTTGAAATGTGGCTCATCTGAATTGAGATGTACATTGAGTATAAAATACACATGAATTTCAAAGACTTAATACAAGTAAAATAATATAAAATATTACTAACTTTTTATATTGACATGTCGAAATGATATTTGGGACATAATGGGTTAAGTATAAAACATTTAAAATTAATTTTACTTGTTTCTTTTAGTTTTTTAATGTGGCTGCCAGAACATTTAAAATTACATGTGTTTTTCACATGTAAATAGTGCTAGCGTACGTAGTTCTATTTGCATGTATGAGAAATTACGTATGTATAAAGAATATCTGGAAAAATCTTTAATATCCACCGACAGAGGTTTCACTAAATAAAATGTGATTCAGCCACACCATGGAATATTATGTCACCAGAAAGAGGAGTGAGACTAATATGTACCAAGATGGAGAACTCTCCAATGCCTATTAAGTGAAAAAAATAAAGCACAGAACAAATGAATCGTAAGCTAATGTTTGCATTCAGCATATATTGAATGAATTTTGAATGAATTATATAAAATTGTACATATGCATAGAATATGCTTGGAAGGATGCACAAGGAGTTATCTTTAGTCATTTTCCTGAAGAGAAGAAATTGTGGCTCAGTATCAGGGGTGGGAGATTTATTTTTAACTCTTTTGTACTGATTAACTATTTTACAATATGTATTCATTACCTATTCAGAAAAACATGTATTAACAGGTTTTCATTGTTCTTGAAGAAAACAATCTCCAAAAAGAATTTCCCAAAATCAGTTACGACAGTATAATAACATGTTTATTTTTTAAAGGTTATGATAGTAAACCACAGTGTCCTAAAGTAGGTCCCGAGGAAATATCCATTCTTTTCCCTTCTCCACACTTTGGCTAACAGCACAGATCTCATCACAGAATCTTTTCATGTTCCAGGGATACCTTAAGTGTTACCTTTATGTTATGGCTCTGGAGATGTCAAGTGTCAACAGGATGAGGCTGCACTGATCTTCTGACATGCCCTACAAGTTAGTTATTTCCCCCCAATAAATCCCAGAAATATGCTTGCTTACTTTTATACCTCTCTCATCAAAATGAAAGGCAGCTTGTATAATGTGTAACTTCACAGTCAGTATAGTATGGTTGGCTGTCTGCAAATTTTATTACTATATTAAAGGCTGAAGCAAACTTTTCTAGTTATTCCATCCTCTGCACTAAAAATCTTCACTCTCCTTGTCAGTCTCCTGATTCTTTGGCAGTTAAAACACTCTCTTTTATTTCTGTATTAGAGACTGTGCACCTTGCTAACCACTTTGTCTACTTCAGTCACCTCTTCTCACTTTCATGAAGTTTGTTGATTGATTGCTTCTCACGGGGTACGTCTGGCTTTCCAGCCCTTTGTCTAAATTTAAAACACTAGAGCTATCCTTCTGAAAGTACACAGTGCTCAATCAATTGCACTTGCTCATAAAATATCTTTTGTTTTTTGGAACAAAAGTCTCTTGATTCTGACTCCTTATTTCCATTCCCATTGCTTCTGCCTGAGTCCAGGCCCTGTTCATCTTGTCTGGAATATGTCAATTAGCTCTTAACTAGTCAGCATGCTTTCAGACTCCCTACTGCCAATCCATTTTCCACTTTATTGCTAAATTTTAAAATAGGTTCTGAAAAACCGAGTTACGCATGCATTCATTCATTCATCAAACATTTATTAAGTATCTCCTTTGTGTTAGGCATCATGTTAGGAACTGGGGACACAAAGACAAATTCTTCCTATGCAGGCACTGTGCTCCTGAGCTTTGAGTCGAGTGCAGGGGGCCAATGAGTGGACACGTGATTTGCAGTTCATGGGGGTGGGCACAGGATGCTATGGTAGTGCCCAGCAGGGAAGGACAGTTTCTCAGTCCCTGCCACCTGATCAAATTGGAGAAAGGCAGAGGGATATGTTTTAACAAGCAGCAGCAAGGGCAAAGGCTGGGCAGGGTGGTGCACAGAAAATCTGATCAGTAAGACTGGTTAGATGGCCAGAGAAGAGCTGAAGACATCAGCATGAGGCATTGGTGAAGGGCTTAGGGGGCCACATGAAGGAATTTGGTCTTTATTCTAAGGGCCTAGGTTTTAAGCACAGCGGTCATGTGATCAGATTTGCATTTTATGGAAAGCTTAATGGTAAGAGTTTGGAGGGTAGTTAAAGGGATAAAAGACTGGAGCCAGAAAAGCAAATTAGGAGGAGACTGTTTCAACAATCCTGTCAAGTCAAGGATGATCCGAATCAAGAAAACAACAGTGAGGATGGGGAGAAGTGGACAGATGGGAGAGACAGGCATCAACAAAATAGACTAGGTTTAGTGATTACTTATTTGGAGGTTCGTGGGAAGGAGGGAAGGAAAAGGAGAAAGTCGGAATTTCAAATCTCTGGTTTGCGCCCTTGGGATGATATAAGGAGCAATGCAGAGGGAATGGGTTTGGCAGAGAGCTGGTTGTGTTATGGTAGCAGTTGGGTATATGAGCCTGGAATCAAGTGAGAGATTTTAAACCAAAGACATTCATTCATCATCCATTTACTCATTTGACAAATGGGTATTGAGTACCTCCTATACTGCAGGAACTGTTCTAAGCACTGGGAATACAGCGGCAAAAAACAGGACAAAGTTCTTATTTTTGTGGTACTTTAATTCCAGTGAAGAGACTAAACAAACCAAACAACAAGCAGATAAATGTGTACCTTGGTAAAATGTCAAATAGGTATGTGCTTTGAGGACAAATAAAATTAGGATGAGAAGACAGAGCATGATGAGGTGTGGGGGACATTTAGGGCATATTTAAAATTAGGTAGTCCTGAGAAAAGCATCTTTGAAGAGGTAATATCTGAGCATGAACCTGTCTGAAGTGCCAGAGGGAGCCACGGGAAATTTCAAAGGAAGGTTGTGCAAGGAGAACCTTGCAGGGCAGCAGGACCCTAAAGGAATGGGTGGTGGACATTGTTGGGGAGGGGTGGAAGGGGGAAGGGATGCAGACATTCACATAATAGGACCCCTACCAATCCCTGAAAAGCTTAAATTCTTAAGTACTGTATGTCATCTGCTTCCTTTTGCAGCCATCCCTAGCCCCTTAGTACTAATTCCTTCCTCCACCATGACTGCCCAGCACTTGATAAATCTCACAGCATATGTCACTTTGTATCACTAGAATTTGTTACTTTGGTATATAATCTGAGCTTCTTCAAGGTAAGGGATGTTGTTCACCCTGGCCATTGACATATCCAGCACAGTTTGCTGAGAACTTGGAGGGCCCACAAATGTGTGTTGACAGAACAATAATGACAAACAAGGTGACTTTCTGAATGTGACTTTTGAAAACCACAGTAAAACATGTTATCTGGCTTCTCTGTCCTTTCTAAACCCTCATGAATTAAAATACGAATGGGTCAATAGTGCATCTTTTTTTTTTTCTTTTAGAATTTAGTTTACGTAAAGGCGAATCAGACACATTGGACTAAGTTAAACAGAAGTACATAAAATCATAGGCTTTAAAAAAGAAAAAAGCAGTCCCTTGTCCCTGTCCATCACCACCCAGTTACTACTACTCCAGAGGCCACCCTTTTAACTCCCTTGCTGTCTGTTGGTATACATCTATCTCTTAATAATAAGCTAATCTGAAATTTAAATTTAAAATATAAGGACTCAGTTTTCACAGCACCCCCCTTCACCCCAGCTGCACACAGAGGCACGCCTTCCATATATATGGAGCTGTTACTCAGTATAGCCGTATCATAATTTTGCTTAGATTAACATTTTACGTTCACTTTTTCATGACTATGTAAATTAGCAGAGTTATGTAATATATTGTGGTTTCTGTTTCCATTTTTCTTTTCTTGCACAACTTTTTGTCTCCTGAGTGTTAGTTTTCTGTTACAATTTGGTCAGTTGATTGGTTTTCTATTTTTCTATGTATTCCATCATGAATTAAACCTCTAACCTTGTCTCCTCCAGTTCTGTAAATCTCTTCTCAATACGATTAAACACATCAGATATGGGTGTGTGTGCACGTATGCATGTATTTTTATTTTTTATAACAACACTCCTGGAGCCTTTTGACCTGCTATCTGGACTGGCTGTCCTTTAGGCCCTGTGCCCAGAAGTGATCCTGTGATTCTCCTTCCCCAATATGTGAAAGATTCCCTTTACTCTTCTCAGACTAGATGCCCTGTCTTCCTCTCTTGTCAGTTCACTCATTTGTTTTGGTGGAACACCTCAAGTAACTTCCTGACATGGTGCACGGGAAGTAAATTTGTTGGGACTTTATGTGTCTAAAAATGTTTTTATTCCTCCCTGACACTAGAGTGGTAATATGGCTAGATATTTTTAGATGCAAAAATCACTTTTCCCGGAAATATGAAGGCACTGTTCCAGTGTTTTATGAATTCTGATGTTAACTCTTAAGAACATGGCAGCCATTCTGGTTCCTGAAATTTGTTTGGTAACATCTTTTCTCTCTTTTTCTTCATTTTGGGGGATATTTAAAATCTCTCTCAAGCCAGTGTTCTGAAATTTGACAAGTATGTACTATTATGGTTTGTGTTCTTTTTTTTTTTTTTGGTAATTAATTTTGTTTTTCTCTTGTAAATTGAGGACATCACTTTATTTCTTAATAATCAGGGGCTCTTAGTCCCTGAGATATTTTAAAATAAAATTTATTGTGGTTAAATATATGAATAGACTGCATCATTTAAAATATACCCTTCTATGAATTTAATAGGTATACTGAAACTACCTGGAAACCACTACAGCAATAAAGAGAAAGAACATTTCTATCGTCACTAATTGTTTCCTCGCTTCCCTTACAGTCCATTTCTCCTTCCATCCAGGCAAGTGCTCCATTGCCCTCTGTTACCATGGGTTAGTTTATATTAAATCCGGACTGTCATAAGGTGTAGGTCCTCTGACTTTGTCTTAAAAAACGAAACAGAACAAAACTGTTTTGGCTAGGTCTATTTGCATTCCAAAATAAATTTTTGAATTAGCTTGTCAGTTTTCACACACACACAAAAATAAACACAAAATAAATGTTTGTGTTGATTAAGTTGAATATATAGATTAATCTGGAAAAAAACTGACATTCTAGTAATATTGTTTTCCATCTCATTAATATAATATAGCTCTCAATTTATTTAGGTCTTTAACTTCTCTCAACAATGTTTTATAGTTTTCAGTGTATAGCTATTGCACATATTTTATTAAATTAACTGTATTTCATGCTTTCAGATGCTAGTGGAAATGAAATTGTAATTTTATTTCGTTTTCCAATTGTTTATTGCTAGTATATAGAAATACTATTCCATTTTTGTAAATTAACTTTGCATAAGCCTCGCTAAATTCACTTACTGGTTCTAGGAGCATTCTTCTCTATGCCTTATGAGTTCCCATATACAATCATACTGTCTGCAAATAAAGAGAGTTTTACTTCTTCCTTTTCATTCTGTGTGCTTTTTTTCTTTTTTTTTTTTCTTTTTTTGTCTTACTGCCCTGGCTAGGGCTTCCAGAAGAATGTCGAATAGCAGTAATAAGACTGGACATCCTTGTGTTATTCTCAATCTGAAGAGAAAAGTATTATTCAGTGTTTCACCGTTGAGTATGGTGGTAACTGTGGGCCTTTCAAGATGTTCTTGAAACAGTTAAGGAGGTTTCCTCTCTTTTTTTCCTAGAGAGTCATTAATCATGAGTGGATGCTGAATTTTTAAAAATGCTTTTGCTTTATCTATTGGCATACTTATAATGCTATTCTCATTTGTTTATATGGTGAATTATGTTAATTAGTTTTGAATGTTAAACCACCTTTGCATTTCTGAAATAAATCTTACTTGGTCATAATGTGTACCAATCCTTTTTATATGTTACTGGATTTAGCTTGCATATATCTGTGTACATATACTTTTTGTCTCTATGTATGAGGTGTATGAGTCTATAGTTATTTCCTGTAATGTCTTTGTTTGGTTTTACCATCAGAGTAATACTGTCCTTAAAAAAAAAGAGTTTGAGATATCCCCTTCTCTTCTGTCTTTGGAAACATGTGTATTGGATTGGTATTATTTCTTCTTTATGTGTTTGATAGTTTTCTACAGTGAAGCCTGATTTTGGAGTTTCCTTTGTATGAGAGTATTCTTAATTACAAATTCAATTTCTGGCATATATATTGGACTACTCATGTTATTTATTTTTTCTTGTGTCAGTATTAGTATTTGTGTCTTTTAAGATATTTGTTCATTTTATTTAAGTTACCAAATTTATTGGCAAAAAATTATTCACACTATTCCCTTATTATCTTTTTAAATGTCATTTGGTTCTATACTGATAGCCTCTTTTTTTTTTATTGAGTTATAGTCAGTTTACAATGTTGTGTCAATTTCCAGTGTAGAGCAAAATTTTTCAGTTATACATGAACATATATACATTCTTTGTCACATTTTTTTCCACTGTGAGCTACCACAAGATCTTGTATATATTTCCCTGTGCTATACCGTATAGTCTTGTTTATCTATTCTACGTATGCCTGTCATCTCTTTCAATCCTCATATTGGTAATTTATGTTTTCCCTTTCTTCTTGATAAGTCTACCTAGAAGTTTATACATTTTATTAATAATTTCAAAGAATCAGATTCTGGATTCATTGACTTTTCTCTCCTGTTCATCTGTTTTCATTTTCATTGTTCTCTACTCTAATCCTTACTTTTTAAAAAAATGGCTTTTCTTTTTCTAGATTCCTTAAGACAGAGCATAGATTATTGATGTTGGACCTTTCTTTTTTTTCATAATATAGACATTTAAACATATATATTTTTTTCTAAGCACTGCTCTAGCTGAATTCCGTAGATTTTTAGATGTTGCATTTTACTTATCAGTTTCAATATTTTCTAGTTTATTTGTGATTTGGTTTCTTCTTTGACCTATAAGTTGTATGGAAGTAAAGTTGTTTAATTTTCAGTTATTTGGGGCTTTTCTACATGCTTTATTGTTTTCTATGTCTATTAATTCTATTGTGATCAGAAAACATATTCTGTAAGATTTATTCTTTTAAAATTTATTGAGACTTGTTTTATGGCATCATATAGTCTCTTTCATAAATGTTCCATGTGTATTTGAAAAGAATATTTATCCTGTATAGCATTATATAAATGTCACTTTATAGTGTTCTGTAAGTGTCAAAATACTGCAGTTGATTGTGTTCAGATCTTCTACATCTTTACTGATTTCTTTCTTATCTAGATGTTCTATCAATTACTGAGAGAATTCTGTTAAAGTTTCCAACAGCAGTAATGCATATTCCCTTTCCTCTCTTTAGTTCTGACATTTATTCTTCATATACTTTTGACTTCTGTTATTGGTCACATATTATTTATAATTGATATGCTCATGGTTTAATGTACTCTTCCATTGTTGTGAAATATCCCTCTTTGTCTCTAGGAATATTCCTAATCTTGATGTCTACTTTTGGGAAGCTGCATATGTTTATGTAATTCATATATTAGTGAGGCTTCCAACATTTGGCTTCTATTACTTGTAGACTGTATTATACAGAACTAGGAAACAAATGCACATAGACACAGAGGTAGGAACAAGAAACACAAAACCATTCCAGGACCATGTAAGGTTTGATGAAACTGTAGGACCAGCAGGGAGAAAGGAGCAGAGGTTAACAATTGACCCTTTATGCTGTATTTTGGCTCTTGACTGTATAGCATAATGGTTAAGAGTACAGTCTTTGTAGTCTTATGGATTTGGGTTTAACTCCTGTCCATACCATTTTTTAACTGTGTGACCTTGGGCAAATTACTTAACCTCTGTTTCTTCATATGTAAAATGGGGACATATAGTACATGTTTTTAGAAAGATAAAATTATATATATACAGTATACATATATACTTCACATGCATATCTATACATACATACAAATATATAGTGCTTAACAAAGTTTGTGTTCCATAAATGTTATGTAATATATAGTGTGTATATATATCATATGATGTATATTATCATATGTATTGTTTCATATATTTAGTTTCCACTTTCCTGCTGTCTTCAAATTTTCAGAAATTTAGTTGTCTTTTCTTTCCTCTATTTGCCCTTATTCTTCATGCCACCACTCTCTTACTCTGTTTTCTTATTTCCCAACTTTTTGTTCTTCATGCTTGCCAAAATTGATTTAATAACCTCAAGAGCTGTAAACTATACAATTAAGGCAGTTGCTGTTTGCTATCTTTCTCGTTTTGAGGCTCCCCATCAATCTTTACAACTTGTCTAGGGCTTCAGTTTCTGCTCTGAAAAAATTTCTGCTGTGCACATTACAGTTTTCCAGATATTTGCAATATTGGTGCAAATAACTGGGTCTTATGTACCTTCTTCAGAAAGACACTCCGAGTATGTACTTGTGCTTAAAGAATAATAACAGTGTTTGCAGAAGAAATGCCCTATATTTTTTAATAAGGATTCTCAGCAAAAATAGTCAGTAGAGCTTAAAAAAAAAAAGGCTCTGGTAGAAGGGGGGCAGGAGCATATGAAAGCTCTATTCACCTCCTCCTTTTTCCACTATGAGAAGCAACTCCTTCAAAAGAATTCCCAACCAGATGGTGTTTGATGTTCCTGACCCCGCAGCATGATTCGGAAAAAAGATCGCAGGTTTTGAAGTTGGATAGCTCAGACACTTAAGCTTTCTGTTATTTCTTAGCTTTTCTTAGTATGTCTCCTGGTTTGTAAACTGCATTGGTTATTATTGGCTCTCCATGGTTCCGGTTAAAGGAAACTTTTCTGAAACCCACATCCATGTTCATTTCCCTTTCCTACATCTTATACCTTTCCTTTGACGCAACTGTAAAGAGTTTCGCTTTTCATTTAAGTTCGTAATTACTTAGTTAACATCTGCCCTCAGTTCTGGACTGTAGCTCCACCAGACCAGAGACCACAAGCGCTCACCGTACCTCCGTATTCCCGGACTAAACTCATCACTGTGCACCCAGAGTCTAGCAGAGTGCCTGGCACACAGCGGGCAGTCAGCTAACAAACGGATGACAAAAGGGTAGCAGCCTGTGGCCGGCGAGAGCCTGCGCTTGGGAGCGGCGGGCGCCGCCCAAGCCCGCAACACCCGCCCAGGAGCTAAGATCAAGACCCCAGCAAGAGCCCAGAACCGCCCCTGGCCTTACCCTGCCAACCCGAGCTACTGCTTCGGGCAGCGCCTCCCCCTGTGACGGCAGTCGGGGCGGGACTTCCGGTTGCCGAAGTTTAACCGAACAGGCGGGAGCCGGAAGCCCAGCGCCGGAGCGGGCCGCGCTGTGGCCCCCGCGTGTACCACGGCTGAGAGGTGAGGTTCCGGAGGGTCTGGGGGCAGCGGGGTGACTGCCACCGCGTAGTTTCCTTTTCCTGGTCCCCGCCCGACCACCAACTATCTTAGGGATCGGTTCGGACAGAGGTCCCTGGCCTCCCAGCGCCCCGGCCGGCCGGGCTCCCTGGCCGGTTGCCGGGCAGGGGCGCGGCGGCGCGTTTGGCGCGGAAGTGCCTGGGAGCTGGGAGCCGCGGGCCGGGGTCGCGCCCCTCCAGCTGCCACGGCCTCAGGTCGGGCCAGAGAAGTGACCCGGGTCAACTGGGGTAGGTTGGTGGCGGCTCTCGGGGGTGCGCTACCTCCGGAAAGTTTCTCACTTGTCCACAGCCCCCGCTGCCTTTTTGTCAGCTTTTCAAATACGACTCTTAGCAGGCGCTCGAATGCATTTTACCAGGTAACTCCAGTTGAGCAAGTCTCCTGCAAGTGAAATGCATTTTGGGTGAATGAAGGCTGGAGAACTTCTGTTTGTTGAAGCTGAGTGTCGTAGCGGAATTGTTTCTTGGAGTCATGCTCTCCAAACCCCGGCCTGGCTTATGTTACCTCCTGTGCCCTGACAGCTCACTTTTGATGGAATTCCTCTTCCAGAGGATGATGTAATGCTGCTCCCTTAAATGTGGTCAGTTCTTAGAAGACTGAGGTTGGTGGGCCTATGGTTCCCTTTCCCGCTTCACTTAGAGAGGAGACAGATATAGAATGACTCTGCCAAAGTGACTGTCACCTAACCCTGGGGCATATCATCTGAACTCCCCTTTTCTGAGCGCAGGCTAAAATAATATTTCCGCTACACCACACCGCGCAACAGGAATGATTTAAGATTACAGTAAAGATACATTTCAGTGATGTTTACTGGGTTTACAGATGCCATTCCATCACTTCATTGTTGCTGAGTAGGGAACCAAAAGGGCACATGTTACCGCATGTTTAGGCACCACATCCAAACTCTGCATTTCAGCAGATGATTAACGGCTCTTGGTAGAACTGTATTTGTCTGATGAAGCAAAATGAATCACAGAAGTGACTTTTCTAGTTAACAAAAGTTTTAGCCTCTTTATTAAACTCATTAAACATTTAATCTCTTGAGAATGAAAGTACCCTATTATTTATTATGCCTTTAACTTGTCCTCTGAAATAGAATATGCTAGACATACATGTGATGTTTTGTTGATGACTTGGGTACCTGTCTGTGACATCACTTATGCTGTGCTGTACCCTTGCACTGTCCACACCAGGAAGGTGTGAAGGGTATATTTCTAGGCCCCCATTCCTTCCCTTTCTCCTGGTTTTTGTTGTTGTTGTTGTTGTTGTTGTTGTTGTTGTTGTTGTTACATGTCATGCATTATTACTTGTCTTTTGTCTTCTAGACTGCCTTGTTTTGTGAAATCACTTGGTCGGAAATATGTGTTTGAATTATATACTGTGGATAAATAATACAAGCAAGGACACTGTAGACCAGGTGTTGATATAGGGACTCAGTGACATCTCCTTAGGCTGTGTTTGCTAATTTTAGAGTTCTTTGGAAAAACTGGAGTGGTTGGATTCTGACCTGCAAAAGTGCTACAGTTTATCGTACTTTTTTGTTGTTGTTGTTTTAAAGATGAGGAAGTTACCTGTCCAACAGTTATTTGTTGATTACCTACTGTGTTGCTGGAACCTTTCAAGACTGGTAGTTAACAAGACAAAATCCTTGTCCTTGGGATCTTTGTTTTGTTAAAGTCAGGAGGCAGACATTATGAGAGTAAGAACTGCAGACAGCAGGAAGGGTTGTGAAAAAATGAAGGAGAGTCATGGGGTATGGGACAACTGAGATGGAGCTGCTTTAGCCATGGTGGTCAGGGAAGCCCTTTCTGAGATAGAGTATGAGCTGAGACTGGGATGATGTGAAGGAGATGACCATGGGAGATCTGGGGAAAGGCCATTCCAGGCAGAAGGGGCAGCAAACAGAAATACATGGTGGTGAGAAAGAAGGCCGGTGAGTTTGGTGGCCCTGGGGACTAGAAGTAGGAGAGTTACACTGGGACCAGTTCTTGTAAGGCACGCTGAGGGGGTTGGATTTCATTATATTTGCTGTGGAGAGCCATTGGAAAGGTCAACTAAGAGAACATGATTATTTAGATGGTTTTAGAAAGATCCCTCCAGCAACTTGGTGGTGAACATAATCTCTGAAACAGAAGGGGATGAGTAGAGCCATTTTTTTTGGATAAGCTGCCTCATTTAAACTTTTTTTTTATGGCTGTCCTGAATTGATTTTTAAAATATGTTGTTTTGAACTATTTGTAGGTGCAGTCATGCAGGAAAACCTCAGATTTGCTTCATCGGGAGATGATGTTAAAATATGGGATGCTTCATCCATGACACTGGTGGATAAATTCAACCCACACATGTCCCCACATGGAATCAGCTCAGTGTGTTGGAGCAGCAACAGTATCCTTTTCTTTTTTAAACAATCATTTTTTTTTTTTTTTTTAGGTTAAACGGTCAGTAGCAATGAAACTTCTGCATGTGACCCATAATGAGAAATATATTTGGCATAGCTGTGAAAGATAAAATGAAATGGGAATTTATAGCATATGAATGCACACTTGATATTCTCCATTGATTACATTTTTAAAAATTTTAGTTGCAACCCGTTACATTAAAAAACACTGCTATTAAAAATATCTGTTAGTTACTAGATACAGACCATAGAAATAGTTTTGTTATCAACAGTTTGTTACTGAATCAAATAGAATAAGGTAGGTAATGGGAAAATTCTGAAAGGTTCTGGAATGACTTTTTGCATATACATTTGGATATTTGTGGATCTGGTCTAGAAATTAAAGACAGAACTTGAAGGCAGAGGCAATGGTTGAGGGAAGAGATAAAAATAGTCAAACATTCCCATTTTACTGATATGCTCTCTGTATTTCTCTTCCTTTCTATGATGAAAATAGTCTCATTTCCTAAAAAGACAGAAAAATTATCTAGACTGAATTTTCCTAGGATTTGTGTGTTTCTGATTCATACCCTCCCAACCTATTGCTGGTAGCCCCAATGTGACAACCAAAAAACATGTTCAGAATTGCCAAGTGTCACCTGGGGGCCAGAATCACCCCTAATTGAGAACCACTACTGTAAACGCAGTACTCTTACCAACTTTTGTTTGAAAATGTTCTATATACTCAGTATGCTGGAAATTACCATTCTTTTGTGGAACTCATACGCATACACTATTTCTTAAACAACAGGTTAAGTTTTAACATGTATCTGATCTTACCAATATCAAAGTATTAATATGCTGCTTCCTGATGAAAGTAAGAATATCAAAGCTTTAAAATATGAATGATCCATGAACAAAAACATTAGTTTTCATGCCCAATCTAATTATCTTTGCAAACATATAACAAAAATGACAAATTTTCTTATTGAATTAAATTTACCTCTTCATCATTTGCTGATTTTGTATTAAAGTAGCAAAATAAATTACTTTGGTTCTCTATTAACAAACTCATGGTGAAGGGACTACAGTTTTGAAGAACTCTCCAGATGTACAGTGGGGGAAAATGTTTTGAAGAGTGACAAATATGTGAGGTTGCTTCTATTACTAGATCTTTATTATGTTAAGAGCTTAAATTTCCTTGTTACTTCCTGCATAAAGGTAGTACTACTTAATGAGATTTATTATTTTTGGTTTATTTTTATTCAAGGAGTTTTATTAGGAGTTGGCATTTACTGATAAACCACTTAATCATCTTTCAACAAAACTGATGTGACTTTGCTTGTTAAAAAGCATAGGTTTAAACTGATATTTTAGCTTGTTTTGAATCTCAAAATTAGACTCTTGTTCTTGATTATATCATATATAATCATTTTAGTTTAAAAATACTAATACTGTTTTGTGTTTACTGATTTTCCACTTACAACTTATGTAAAATAAGGTAAACATCATTTTAAATTCAATTAAAAATTTCAATTATTTTAATAATTTAAAATTATGTTTTAAATAATTTAAATTTAATTTAATTGAAATAGTTAAAATAAAACTTTTTGATAACATAGTTGCTATGTAACCACACTTATTTATATTTGCTACATATACTGTAATATTAATACATTTAAGATTGGAACACTCTATCACAAAATTTGCAGTCCTGGGAAATAACAGGCTTCATTTTTTTAATGGAAAAATAGGAGACTAATGTGCATATTTGATTCCTAGCCTTAAATTGATATCAAGCACTGTGTTACTAAATAACTATGTTAAACAGTACTTATAAATGAAAAGGCTGATTGATATTTGCCTGATGTTGCTTTTATCATGCTCTCATTCTTGAAGGATAAAATTAGACCTTCTGGCCTACTTTTTGAAAATGGAGTAGTATTTCACATGGGTTCTGGCCTACTTTTTGAAAATGGAGTAGTATTTCACATGGGTTAAATAGCTTTTGAGTAATAGCGAAGCCAGAAAGGATAGTTCTTCCCTGCAGTAGTGGTCAAGAGAATTAGGCTTGGTAATTAGTAACGTGAGCCATTTTTGAAAGGTAATGTATAAGCCATATTCGTGACTTGTCTTCTTAGTTTAGTGTGCTTGGTTTTATTATCAAAGTTCCCACAGTGATAGTCAAGTGCTAGAGCTGCTCGAGGATTATTTGGTGCTCCATAACTCCTCATTTAGATAACTTTCTAGTGACAGCATCTTCCAGCGGAGACAAAATAGTTGTTTCAAGTTGCAAATGTAAACCTGTTCCACTTTTAGAGCTTGGTGAAGGGGTAAGTGGTTTTTTTTATACTTTAAAAAAATCTTAGTTCTGTTTGGGTGGTTAACTGCTTACTTATTATGGTGCTTACAACTAAATATGAAAGTGTTTAAAAGCATTATTCTTAACCTGAGCTGAAAGAAATACAGTAACATTTAAAAGTGAGATAAGTGTGCTTACTGAAACATCTTTAGGTAAAGTAATAATGGATCCCAGGGGAGCAATCAAGAACTTAGATTTCATCATCATCTGGGCACTTACTTTCTCCATTTCCCCTCTGTGGGAGGTTCCCTGGTAGTGCTGTGGTTTTTTAGGACCATGTTCAACCAAGGTCCCTAGGCTGATTTGACCATAGAATCCTAATGATGTAGTCCTACCCTTACTGACATTGGACTCAAGACCATCAGCTAAAGACCCTTATGTAGCCTTCTGCTTTAACTTCTGTCCATCTGGTACCACCTGACCCTCTCCAAGCTCTTCTGCAATGGGATGGCTTTGTCAAAATCAGCTTTGGTCCCAGAGCATTTAAATGAAGCTCTCAATACATGTTCTTTTCTTACCCTTTTGTTTTATAAGTTAATCCCTCTGATTCAGGATAATGATGGTTTCCTCATTTCCAATCACACACTTCTTGAAAGCTATTTCCATTTTAAAAAGATAAGGTCTAAATAAAAAGCTGTAAGTAATTGGTAGCTTGTTCTTTTTTTAAATTTCAAGGTTTTCATAGCAGACCCTAAAACATCGTGAATTGTTATAATTTTACATACTGGAGTAGATGAGGCAGCCCTATTAGAAAGAACACAGCAGGACAATAGAATATAAGCTCATTTAAAGTGAAAAAGTACTTAGGCTTTCTATCAATCCTTTCCTAAAGGTGCCTAGTGGGACTGATCTGAGCATCAGTTCCAGCCCATGGATATTAGAGGCTGGGGCAGAGAGAATGTCTGCTAAGGACAGAAATGGAGTTTGCTTGTCAAACTCAGTGAGTGAAACTGAGGCAGAGAGTGTTGCTGGGCAATGAGAGACAAACTGTACTCTTTAAGAGCAGACAAAATATCCTAGTCATCTTTGGATCTTCAGATCCCATCTGAGGTGGTCAACAAACACTTGTTGAATTAAATATCATCATCAAAACAATTTCGATTTCCACCTCTACCACTATCTTTATCTATATACACACACACACACTACTTTTATGCATTATGCCTTAGAACCAGTTTGTGACTTTTTGTTGTTGCTGTTAACGTATAAAAATAACATACTATTCATAAGTGTGACACCACTCTTAAGGATTTTGTGAATATTCTACATTAGTTGCTGTAGTTCTTTTTCCCACAGTTAAGTCATATCAGAATGCAGGTCAAGGTCATTATAGTTATAATTTAAATCTGCTTTAGTTTACTTATGAAAATATTTGGCAAACATTAGTTTTTTTAGCCTTTATTAGTAGTTTCTTATAACTTATTAGTGTGTTTGCTTCATAGGATCCAAGCCCTATTACTCATGTACCATTTGAGATATTAGACCTTTCCTACATGGGAAAGTAAGATTCTGTCCCACTTACTTTAAGGTGGAACCTTACTAAATTCATGTTTATTTTCTTTGATTTTATATTATACCCCTTTGAAGTAGATAGGTTGGTCTTAACAGTATTATAATGGACATGATAGGCTACCACATAACCTAGAAATTTGACATGATATTTTTAGATTTTAAAGTTCCATCCATTATGTGTGTCTTGGGGTACATGATTCCTGTAATAAGGACACAATTTCCATTAATTATTGAAGCTCATTAGCTATGTTAATAATACATTAACATAAAGAAGATCTTCTGTCATTAGGGTAAGCCAGCTATACATATAGGTTTTGTTCTGAGCCTTTAAGAATAATTTGAGTTGTTTTTGATAGTTAGAATCCTAATATATCAGTGTTTGATGGATATCATTCTTGTCTATTTAAAGTTTTTTTTTGATACCTCTTAGCAAACTGCCCTGATTTGCAGAGATAACCATATTCTAAATCTTATTAGTCTGTTTAGACCAAAGTCAATTCCTATAATAATGCTTGTAAGAGATTTACAGCAATGATACTGAAACATCGATGTAATGTGCTCCTGATACTTTTATACGTGTTAATAGCTTTTTAACCCTTGGTCAAAATTTCAGAGCAGTAGGAAAACTTGGGAGAGGAAGAGGGGGGCCATCTACACCCTTTTAGGAATCTGGTGCTCTCTTGAGCAGAGGATGTTTTTGAGATGCATGGACTCTCAAGAACAGTAGATCTAGTCTTCATCATTCATTTCTCAGATATAGAAATGTAGGCTCAGAAAGGTGAGATGACTTCTCTAAACCTATATAGCTTGCCTTTTAACTTTTAACTAAGTCACAAAATGTCTCCTTTGGAATTCATTTCTCTTTTTTTCCCCCATGTGGTGTTCAGTTGAAGGTGAGAGTAACTACTGTAACTACGTAGTGTATCTGAAGGTTGAACAGGAAAAAACATGCAGCACTGTGCTCTGGGTAGCATTGTTACTAATGGTGCTACCGGCTAGATGGCACTCAGCGCACTCAGAGATGCTCATTGTGAGAAAAATTTGATAACCTCTGTATTTTTAGACATTTGTTCTAAAAATATTTATTGGGCCTGGATATGGTCTTTGCTGTAAGGAAACTGACATTCTGGTGAGAGACAGACAATAAACTAGTAAACAGAATACCCAGTGATAGCAATAAATTGTTATGCAGAGAGCTAAAATAAGACAGTGAGATAGCAAGTTACATTAGGTGGCCGAGGGAGGTCTCGTGAAGATGTGGCCCTTAAGTTGATATCTTTTGGCCAGGAGAAGCCATTCAAGCCAGGGTTCAGGGAATTTAAGTTTCCAGACAAGAACAGCTGTATAGAAGCCTTGAGGCAAATGTAGTGTTATGTTTAAGGAATGGTAAAAAGTCAACGTGGCTGGAGAATTAGTAGCTGAGGAGAAAAATGGTGAGAGGCCAGGTAAGAAGGGGCCAGGTGAATAGGGCTTTGAAAGCCAAGTTAATAAGTTTGGAATTTATTCTAGGTGTGATTGGAAGCCACTGAAGATTTTTAAATGGGAGACACATGATCTGATTTATGTTTCTTAATGGTCACCCTACTTCACGGAGCATAGGATGTAGGGAAGCAGGAGAGGAAGCAGGATACCAGTCGGGAGGCTGCTGTCGTGATTAGACGAGGTTCAAATTAGAGTGCTAGCAGCGGTCAGAGATAAAGGGGGTCCCTGTGGGATATATTTTAGGGTTGGAGTTTAGAGAACTTACTGATAGACTGGGCAGAGGGAAAATGAGGAATCTCGGCTTTTATCTTGAGGAACTGGATGAATGGTGCCTTTACGGTGATGGGGAAGAGTGTAGAGTCAGGTTCTGATGACCTGATGTTTGAGACTTGGACCCCTTAGAGGGAGCTTTGCTGTGAGACTTTGGACCAGTATCTCGTCCTCTTTATAAGATCTTCCCCCTCTGTAAAGCGAGGGGTTTAAATTAGGTGTCCTTTGAAGTCCCCTCCAGCTTTAGAATATTCTGAGGTGTGGGTTAATTTTAATTTAAGATATTCTGTGGGAGTACAAGAGCAAGTTTTATTAAAGGGAGATATCAAAGGCAAGTAAACCCTGATGGGAGCCCAAGACTTGCTGGCATTTCCCAAGCTTCCTCTGTCACCTCCTTTCTGTGGAAGAGATGATGAATCTGGTTGCTTCCTTGAAGTCTTTTTGAACGCTTTACAAACTGTTGAATCCATGTGATGAGAGGTGAATCTTTAGTACAAGAATTAGCATGTCTATAGCATTTAACTCAACAAATATTTTTCTTGTGCTTACTAAGTGCTGAATGAGACTTGAAGTTAGCGCTGGGCTCTATTAAATTAATATGACTTTTTTTTTCTTTAATAGCAAAAGCAGACATGTGTCAGTTTAAATTCGACTTCCATGTATTTGGTAAGCGGAGGCCTGAATAACACTGTTAATATTTGGGATTTAAAATCAAAAAGAGTTCATCGATCTCTTAAGGTAAGTAACTTTTTTTTTTAATCTCAACAAAAATGGATATCCCACAGTGTGTTTATTAGGAGTAGTTACCAAACTTTTAATTTTGAGCTTTTATGATAAAAATAAGCTGCTCTGGAATTGAAGTGAGATTTCTTAGGGAAAATCAATATGCTGTTTAGTCAAAAATTTGATTTTGGGGGTTTATTATTTCCTCTGTGTATGGCACTATATTGCTGTATTGCTGGTGTTTAAAACTTTTTCCTTAGTCTTTTACTTAGTTCTATTGTTGTTTGAACCATTTCCTTTATTTAAAAAAATAGGTTTATTGTCATCACAGATCTTTGTAAGGCACTTTGGTAAAATGAGAGTGGTTTTGGGATGAAGGTATTCAATCTAGTAATCAGAGTTGGGGGTTTGGCTTCTTAGTTCTCTGCTACCGTTTGTGTTATTTTTGTGTGTGTGCATTTTCATCTTGACAAGGAAATGTTTCTAAAATAATTTCCTATTTACAATTAGTGTTTCTTTAAATAGTTTGCTTTTTGCAGTTTCAGAAAATGAAAATAATTATGAAGGCCTCTGGTTGTGATTGTTGATTTTCTGGACAACTTTTTCATTATTGTGTTCTTTTAATACTTAGAAGTTCATCTTTAAAATTTTAATTTTTATATTTCTTTTTTAAAAGTTTTAATATGCAAAATTTTAAATCATTTTTATGTATATACACACATATATCTATATAGACAGAGGAAGAACTTTAACCCATCATCCATGTATTCATCATCTGACTTCTGTAATGAACAACTCATGACCAGCATTTTATCTGTTTTATCTGTGTGCTCATCTACTCTCTCATCCTCAGATGCTTAAGAGTATTTTGAAGCTAATACCAGAGACCATTATCATTTTGGTTATATATCATAATGTCATTAATTTTTACTAGAAAAATTGTATATAGAAGAATGTTTTCTCTTAGCTAAGTTGAAATATAATCCTGCAATTGCTGTTTAAAATATTACCTTTGAAAGTTCATTACTTTAAGTATTAGCTAAACTCTGAAGAGTCTTCAGAAAAATTAAAAAGTTGCCAATAATGAGAATACTTAACTTTCATTCAGTTCTTTGATATACCACCTACTGTGCTTAACATGTTTATTCTATTTATTTCAACAACTCTGCAAAGAAGATAGTATTATTCCTAAGTACAGTTGGAGAAACTCAGGCTCAGAGATGTTAAAGAATTTGTTCAATGTCAAGCAACTAGTAGTGGCAAAGATGAGCTGCACACTCAGATTATTCACTGTTTAATCTTTTAAATTATGAAATAATTGAATTAAAGCTATTTAGGGGAATACAACACCTATTATGAATAGAGGCTATCTTAAAGAACTGAGAAGAGATTAGAAGTCTATGGCCAGGTTTATCAAACATTATTACAAATTTTAGGAGCATCACTTATTCCCAACCCTCTTTACCGCATGGCAAAATTCTAATCATTTTTCCCTCCTCAGCTTTCCCAGTTACTCCAGATAGTTTTTCTTCCCATTGTTTGAAATTCTTAGAGTGCTTCATTTCTTCATTCTTTCAGTTAACAGATATTTGACTGACTTGACTGTGATAGTGAGAAATCTTATCTTTTACCTTTGGATCCTCCCTTTGCAATCCTCTCCCTGATAACACAATTTCTGGCACCTGTTTACTAAATGACTTATTTTCCACAGCTGAAATAAGGAAAACACCTGCTTCTTCACAAAATCATAGAAATTGTATTGCGCTCCATGTTCCCAATTTCCCAAATGGGAATGATGCATTAAATGTCCACTCTTTCTTTTTTCTTCTTATCAGACATTTTTTTCCTCAGGTTAGCATTTGTTTCTTTGATTTAAAAAAAAGCAATAAAATGTAAAGATATCTCCAAACATGCTTAAAGGACCATTTGAAAAAGCTGTAATATAAATGGGAATATTATAGCTACTATTCTTGGTATTATATTAATCTAATTATTACATACAAAGGTTAGTTTGTTTATGTTATTAACATATGACATTGAACTGGTAAAAACTATACTGGTCACTTTTCTATGCTCCCGCTAGGTATCTCTAATTTGATGTTGGAAAACATAGTCCTTGTGAACTCCATTTGTTTCAAACCAGGTTTATTTCCTTAGAGTAGGTTCCCCTATGGATTTGGGAGACAGTCTAGAAAAGTGGGAGGAAAATAAGCTTTGGAGGGTGACCTGGATTGAATCCTGGCTCTACAACTGGCAGTTATGTGAACTTGCACAGGTTTCTTAACCTTTCTGTGCCTTATTTAGTTAACTCATCTATAAAATGGGGAAAATGATCTTGCCTTCTAGGATTATTCCAAAGATTAGTGATACTATGTGAAACTCCCAGCGTTAGTCGGTACTCAGCAGATGGAAGCAGCATCTATCAACTCTTAAACATCCCTTGATCATTCTGACTTTGGAGATTTTGTTTTTTGCTCTTTCCCATTTTGCAGGGTCAGGTTATGTTCTCCTTCCCCTAACTTACCTCTTATCCTTTCTTTAAGGTTGAACTCAAGCTTTATGTCTTCCTTAATAAAGCTTCCTCTGTCAACCCAGTTCACAGTGATGCCTCTTCCTCTTTCCTCTGACAGTTTGCCTCTACCACTCATTTAGCATATATTCTGCCATTTGCATGTTCACTTAAGTGTCTTTCAGTTGAACAGTAATACCCTTAAGGGCAGGGATTCTCATAATAGCCAACTTGCAAGGAATGTTACTTGTCAGTAGAAGTGAATTCTTTAATGTAGACCTAATGCCATTTAGAAAATTACCTTTCTTTTCTGTCTCTTGTTTCAGAGTACCTGATCATTATTATGATTATGAAAAATTAACCTTTGTTCCCTGAGAAGACATGGTGTTGATCAGATAGTTTCCTACTTGTTTGAGTAATTTTTTTTAAGATTATTTGAGGAAAATGTTAAAGCAAATATTAGATTTACAAATACATATTTACAAAATATGAAATTTACAAAAACATGAAAAGTACTGTCTGAAGGTTATGTGGCACTGTATTTACTTTCATTTCTTTCATTCAGGATCATAAAGATGAAGTAACTTGTGTAACATATAATTGGAATGATTGCTACATTGCTTCTGGATCTCTCAGTGGTGAAATTATTTTGCACAGTGTAACCACTAATTTTTCTAGTACTCCTTTTGGCCATGGTGGTAACCAGGTAACAGTATGGTTTTATTTAAAATAAAGTTGAGAAGATAGATTTTTAATTATTTTATGTAAGACAGTGAATTTACGTTTTTAAAATTAAGTGGTTTAAATTTACATTGAGCTTGCTTGAAAATCTTACAGCTAACTAATGTTTAATGGTAGTGTTTAAAATGTTCAGATAACAAGCTAATCCATACTAAGATGATGATGCTTACGTGAGTTCAGTTATGCCATTTAATAGTCACATGCTCTTGGAATTTAACTAGTTAAGACAAAATACAAATAGTTATTAGTAGAGTAAGGCCAAAACATGGATATTACTCTTTCTATGACATTACAATTATAGAAATGTTGCGTATCTCAAACTGTATCAGCTACAAGACAGATACTTATATTCATAAATATTGTTTGGTGGAGTTTGGTGGACATGAGATAACTGAGTGTGTTTAGGCACAGGGTAAATTGAGTTTTGTTTTTTGTTTGTTTCAAGTTAAAGTATCAAAGCTTATTCATATATTTCAGATTAATATAGGAGTATTTAGGGAAAATTTTTATGAAGGAAAATTTGTCAAGTATTGAATTTTTTTTTTTGTAAAATCTATATAGTCTATTAAATTCTTGAAAGAATAAATTCAGTTTCTCAAGAAATCTGATTCTTCGCTAACCTTCCATACAATTCTCCAGAGAAATTTCCAGTGAGATGCAGCTCTTTTAATCTTACTTGGTATCTCTTTGGCCTTAAGTATTATTAGATAAAATATGGGAACTCTTCCCTTTTGAAAAGCAGTTTTTAAAGTCATCATTTGAAATGTATGTATTTAATGTTTAAGGAAAATTTAATGGATATTAAAAGTGTACAGAAATAGTCTTTTCTCAGATTTCATATGTATTGGGATAATAAAAGATATGTGCATAAATGATGTGCCAAGTGATTGACATGAAACAATCCTACAGTGATTCAGAGACGTGAGAGAAAACTATCTGATAGGGAAAATTGAAGGAGGGAAGATTCCAGCTTAATTGATTTGTTTTGTTGTTTACTGTAAAAACTGGCCTGTTTGCCAATTATTTTATTTGAACTTGCATTAGGGTTAGTTCTTCACATGCCCACATTATAGTTGGAACCATGTCTTGTTTCTTTGTCCTCAATCATTGTTCAACTTTGTATCTAACATGGAAAAGATCCTCCATAAATAGGTGAATGGATGAATACATTTTGATATAACAGATTTTAATAGGCTAATATAGAGCTTTGGGAAAGGGCTATTTTATATGGAGGAATCATGTGAACAGAAATAAGAAGAAAGGAAGGTGTATGGGTTTTATATAGGGCTGATGTGAGAAAAGGATTGGAACAGTAAGCAGGAACATAGTGTTGAATGCCAGGCCAAAGATTTGGCTTTTATTTTGGAAGGCATTATTAGGTAACTAGTCAGAGTTTTTTGATTAGTTGAGTGTCAGAATCATAGAATCCTTGAACTGAAAAAAAAGCCTTTTAGGGGTAATCTCACTTTCTTCATTTTATAGGTGAGGATAAGTGATTTGCCACAGATAATGTATTAATATTGTCATAAAAGTAGGGAGTAATATTTTGTTTCTGTGATTCTTTTTTTTTGGGTAATTTGTATTTTGATAATATAGACATAAAGCCTAAGCCCATAGATGCTGGAACTCTTGGAAAACAAATCTTACCTAGTGTTCAAGTATCTTACTTTTTAAAGAAACAGAGTAATTTCCTCCCTGCATCCCTCCCTCCCTCCCTCCCCTCTCCTTCCCTTCCTCCCTCCCTCCCCTCTCCTTCCCTTCCTTCTCTTCCTTCTGTTCCTTTCTCCCTCTGTCCCTCCATCCCTCCCGCTCTTCCTTCTTCTCCTCCTACTCTTTTTCTGGTATATTAGAAGAATGACAAATTAAATTTATAAATTCTGGGCTGACTTTTCAGCAACATGAAAATTAGGTCAGATACTACCATGTATATGCTTAGACTTCAGTTTTTATTGTATCTTGCTAGAGTTTTTTTTATTAAAACCAAACATGAAGGAATAGTCCTGAAAACATTGGGTTTGGTTATTTTGGGCCTCACTGTGTGTAAATTGTTTAAATTAAAATAATTGTGATATAACTTACATATAATAAAGAACATATATCTTAAATGTACAACTGGGTGAATTTTTATATTTACGTACACCTGTATAACTATCAAGATATAGAACATTCCTGGCATAACCCCTTCCAGTCCCTGCCTCCTATTTCTTAAAAGAACTGTACGTGTCTGGTTTATTTTAGTCTTTATTATATTTGCTTTGTGGCATAGATTAGTAGTTCATACTGTTTTATGTATAGTGTTGTATTATGTGAATGTGCCACAAATTATCCATTCTACTGTTGATGGACATCGGTGTTGTTTCTATTGTTTTGCTATTATGAGAAAGCTACTATGAATATTCTTGTACTAGTCTTTCTGGATATATGTTTTTATTTCTCCTGAGTAAACACTCCAGAGGGGAATTGCTGAGTCTTAGGGTAGGCATCAGGTTTTACTTCATTAAAAATTGCCAAAAAGTCTTTAAAGTGCTTGTGGCATATTACACTTCTTTTTTTCTTTCTTTTAAATTCTTTTCCATTATGGTTTATTACAGGATATTAAATATAGTTCCCTGTACTGTACAGTTAGGATCTTGTTGTTTATCTCTTTTAAATATCATGATTATTATCTGTAAATCCTAAACTCCCAATTTATCCTTCCCCTTTCCCCTTTGGTAGCCATAGTTTGCTTTCTATGTCTGTGAGTCTGTCTTTGTTTTGTAAATAAGTTCATTTGCATCATATTTTAGATTCCACATATAAGTGATAACATATGGTATTTGTCTTTCTCTTTTTGACTTACTTCACTTAGTATGATAACCTCTAGGTCCATCCATGTTGCTGCAAATGGCATTATTTCATTCTTTTTTTATGGCTGAGTAGTATTCCATTGTATGTATATACCACAACTTCTTTATCCAGTCATCTGTCAATGGACATTTAGGCTATTTCCATGTCTTGGCTATTGTAAATAGTGCTGCTATGAACATTGGGGTCCGTGTGTCTTTTCAAATTAGAGTTTTCTCCAGATATATGCCCAGGAGAGGGATTGCTGGATCATATGGTAAGTCTGTTTTTAGTTTTTGAGGACTCTCCATACTGTTTTCCATAATGGCTGCACCAAACTGCGTTCCCACTAACAGCTTAGGAGGGTTCCCTTTTCTCCACACCCTCTACAGCATTTATCATTTGTGGGCTTTTTAATGATGGCCATTCTGATTGGTGTGAGGAGTTTGCATTTCTCTGATAATTAGCAATATTGAGCAGTTTTTCATGTGCTTATTGGCCATTTGTATGTCTTCATTGGAGAATTGCTTGTTTAGGTCTTCTGCCCATTTTTTGATTGGGTTGTTTGGTTTTTTGTTATTAAATTGTATGAACTGTTTATATATTCTGGAAATTAAGCCCATGTCAGTCGCATTATTTGCAAATATCTTCTCCTATTCCACAGGTTGTCTTTTTGTTTTGCTTATGGTTTCCTTTGCTGTGCCAAAGCTTAAAAGTTTAATTAGATCCCACTTGTTTATTTTTGGGCATGCTTTATATTATTCCATAGGTCTTTTATATTGCTTTCTTTTTTTTTTTTTTCCATTTGTCTGTCTGCTGTTCAGATTGAGTGATTTCTATTATTCTGTCTTCCAGATCCCTTATTCATTCCTCTGCATTATCCAGCTTGCTATTTATTGCCTTTAGGTTAGCTTTGTCTCAGCAAATGAGTTTTCTAATGTTAATTGGCTCGTCTTTATAGTTTCTACTTCCATTTTACAGTAATCTGCAGTTCTATTAATAGCCTTTCTTAATTCCTTCAGTATTTTCATTACCTCCTTTTTGAACTCAAGATCTGGTAGACTAGAGATCTCTGTTTCATTGTTCTTTCAGTCTCTTGGTCTTTTATTTGGGAGTGATTCTTCTGCCTCTTTATTTTACTTATATTTCTCTGACTCTATGAATTCAGTAGGAAGAGTTATCTGCTTTGGTCTCGAAGGGCTGTTTTTATGTGTGAGTGTCCCTGTGTAGCCTCTGTGAGTAATATTTTGGGTGCAGGGGCTGGTCTTAGTATGGCTGCCTGCCATGTCCTTCCTCAGTGTGTGCTGGCTGTTTTCCCCTTGATAGGGGATGTGGTTGTTTTTGTGGTGACCAGATCCAGCACTGGATGCTGAGTGAGCCCTCCTCTTTGCTGTGTGATTGTCACAGCCCTGTTGGGGGCAGGGTCTGCTCCCCAGTTGTTGGAGTAGATGCCCCTACATTTGTTTCTGAGCTGTGGTGTGAGGTAGGCGGGACTGGAGTGCTTCTACTGGGAGAGGAGCCACTGAGTATTCTTCCACAGGAGCTATATAGGAAGTGTGCTCTATGATGTCACCTGTCTGTCATCCATTGTGCGGGCTCACAAAGTGCACGGTTTTTGGCATTGCTCTCGGCCCTGCCTCTGCCTGCCCCACCTTCAGAGAAGCACCAGTAATCTGCTTGGATGTCCCCTGGGCTCTGAGTTTACAAACTCTCCTGGGACGCATAAATCAGTGGATCACACAGCTGCTGGGACACTCAGGTTTCAGCCCTGCTTCTGAAGTCGCTCAGCCCTTGGGGATCAGCTTGGATTTCAGTCCCAACTCTGCATGTGGCAGCCTGAACTTGTAGGGGTGGTGCCATGTCCACTGTGAGCATGGGGAGAATGAGGCTGCTGTGGCGAGGCCCCGCCCCTACCTTCATGTATGAACAGTGGGGTTTCAGTGGCGGACCAGGCTCCCTCCTGCACACACTAGCCCCCTCAGGCTGTCTCCACACATCCAGCTGCAGTCCGCTCCCCACATCTGTCGTGTGAAGCCGAAGTTTCAGCATCCAGCACACCAGCAGGCTCACAGCCTGGGCTGGGGAATGCAGCAAGGTGGCCTGGACCCTCTGTCCTGGTCTCTCTCCTGCTTTCCGTGGACTGGCTGCTGCGCTCTCCTCTCAGCCTCTGAAGCTCTCTGTCCTGGCTGATCTTCCTGCTGTGAAGGGGATTCCCAGGGTGAGGCAACATTTTCTCTTTCACAGCTCCCTCCCAGGGGTACAGGTCCTGTCCCGATTCCTTTTATTTATTTATTTATTTATTTAGTCCTACCCAGTTACGTGGTGATCTCTCTTGCAGTTTGGGTTTTATGAGATTTTCTGCCAGTGTTCAGCAGGTATTCTGTGAGAATTTTTCCACGTGTATTTCTGATATATTTGAGGGAGGATATGCGCTCCATGTCCTTCTGTTCCGCCATCTTGATCCTCCCCACCTATTTTACACTTCTGTCAGCAGTGTATGTGAGGTCCAAGTTGCTCCATGTTTTTGCTGACACCAAATATTGTCTACCTTACTAATTTTAGCCACTTTGATGGTTGTGTAGTTGTATCATTGTGGTTTTAATTTGCATTTCTCTATGTTGAATGAGTTGAGCACATTTTTATACACCATCTTTTGCGATGTGATTGTTTAGGTCCCTTCCTCCTTTCTGTATTGAGTTATTTGTGTTTCTCTGATTGATTTATAGTTTATTTTATATTCCAGATGGAGTTATTTGTTGGATGTACATGTTATTTTTATTTTCTTTTAGCCTATGGCTTGCTTTTGCACTCTAAATGTCTTTTTTTTTTTAAGTAAACAGAGGTTCTTAAATTTAATGAAATCTTGTCTAGTATATCTCTTTTTTTATGGATGCTGCTTTTTGTATCTTCTTGAAGAATCTTGCTTTCCCCAAGATCTTTAAGATAGTATCTCTTGTTTTCTTTTAGATAAAGTTTTATTGTTTTACCTTTCTCATTTATGTCTGTTTTGATCCATTTCAAATGAATGTTTGTGTATGGTGTGTGATGAGGTTCAGCTTTCCTGCCAGCACTGTATATGGCAAAGACTATCCTGTTACTACTGAGGTGAATGTAGGTGGTGAGGGTTTGGAGAGCATTCCAGGCAGAGGTTATCACCTTTGCAGAATCCTTACTACCATTTATTGTGTTTCAAGTTCTGTGACCATTGCTTTATATTATATTCTCTCATTTAATCTTTGCTATTTGCTGCGTCCAGCGCAGCTCAGGACCGTGTCTGAGGACGAGTGACGCAAGACTTAAACAAAGTAAAGTGCAAAGATGGGACCAGGGGACTCAAGATCTCATGAATCCAGAGTCCTGAAAGCCTGGTTGAGGTCATATTTATTAGGAGCATACAGCTCAGAAAAAAATGCCATCAAAGAGGTGAGGCTTTAGATATTCCATGTGATAAGCACTAAGTTCTGCTTGCTGAATAACTGATTAATTTCAGGCCTATCCCTTCCAGGAACAATCACCCTACTCTCGGTATGCAGAATTTCTAAATCTGTCCTGTTACTGCCTCCAGGACATCTCAAGATCGCAGATACTTCCCCTGGGCTTAACCTCATGCTTTCAAATGCCAGAACAAAGTTCTGTTAATGGATGATCTGGCTTTCCAGGACCTTCCATTGTTTTACCCTAAGGAAATATCTGCCCTCCTTCGTGCCCTTATGGTCAATGTCAAGATTGCTCACCCCAAATTTTCTTTAGCATAATACGTGCTATAGGTCATCTACTGTGTAAAACATTAAAACAAAGTAAGCATGTGCATCTTAAGCAAGCAAGTGTGAATGTAATATATTAAGCTCATGGAAATTTAGGTGTGGCTTGTTTTCCAGCAGCTTGTTTCCCAGCAGCTACTCACTTGTGAGATATAGGCTGTTCTCACTTTATAGATGAGAAGAGTGAGATTCCAGGACTTTCAGATAACAGGATTCTTAATTGACTGATTTGAACATCAACTCTTGAAGGGTGGTAGCAGTGTTTTCTTTTGAATTTCTTCCTTGCTAAGGAGCAACTGAATATATAAGGATTGGAGGATTCAGAGTTTCTGAAAACTTTGCAATATTCCCTTGTCACTTTGTGCAGGAGTCCAAAATTTACTCTTATCTCTTCTTCACATTAAAGAAATATCTTTTAAAATTCTGCATGACAGTTGCTGTATTATTGATTTTCAAAGAATTTTCATTGATTACTTTGCATGGCAAAATTGAATCCATACTCTAGTTTAGGAAAACAGCAGTTCTTAAAGCTTATCTCTTGTGCAGGTTCAGATACACCAGAACCTGAGATTTTCCTGTTCCTGCTGCCTCCTGGTAAGGGTAGTTCGCATCTCTATAGGATTTTTTGATACAGCTTTACGTTGTAAGTCCCATGTTTATTTGGAGAGCTAGCTGTGTGAACTTGGCAAGTTACTTAATTCTCAAGTCTCATTTTCCTTATTTGTCAAGTGAGAATGAGAATGTACTTTCAATAGAGTTTTGTTTTGTTTCAGGTTTTTTAGGGCTAAATGAGATGCTAGCATAGTTCCTAACATTTGGTAAAAGGTCGGGGAACTTTAGTGTGAGCTTCTAATGAATAACTATATTAATTCATTAAAATAGCTTTTGTGATTTAATTTCCCCAAACTGGCTTGAACATCTTTAGGTTTAATGTGTTCCCGTTAAACCCCCACTAATTAAGCAATTGTAATTTGACCTCAGTAATCATATTTTCTGTTTTAGAGCAACTTAGAATAAAGAGAGCGTTAAAGAAGGTGAAGAAATTGAACTGGAGTGTGTAATTTTTTTCCCTTTCCCTGGAACAGATGTTTGTATTCTTTGTATACTATATTATTTCACTTTTCTCTATACCATAAAACAGTGCATAGGCTAGGAAATACCAGTTAAATAGTTTAAGGAATCTGTCAGCCCTGGCAGTCTGCAGAAGCAGTATGGCCCCTGTGTATGTTAAGTATGCAGTCTTAGTCTTCTTAGTGAAGAAAGTCACAGTTCATGATTCTGCATACTTATGTTTCCATTTTATAGGCAGCATAAATGAAATCTTTGGAGTGTTTTATTTTTCAGTTAAGATTTCTCAAAATTTATTTAATATTTCAAGTATATTAAATATTTATTTCTTAAATTTGAAGTGTTCATAACTGTCTAAAAATGGACATAATTCAGTTCCAATACATTTATCCAGCTCAATTTCTGTGTTGATCAGTTTTACTATAGATGGGGTCTGGGTTATTGAGAAAAGTAGTAGGTAGGACACATCTAATGATTAAGTTAAAATTTTCCATTTTTGTTTCCATAAACAATCAAAAATTTGAAATCTTTAAAAATTATCAAATTGATTTCTGAGCAAAGTGTACCAGGGAGTCTCATTGAATCTGCATTATACTGAATTTCATATTGGAAATGAGATTGCCAGAATATATTTAGAGTCTTACTTTGAAGTGTCTGAGCTGAATTGAAGCTATTAGTTTTTGTGGATTACAGTGTCTGTCTGCAAGGGGAAAAGAGCCTTAATGCTTCTGCAGAACTGCCAGGGCTGACAGACTCCTTAGATTATAATTGCATGTCCCTATTTGGCAAATTCAGCAGCTTAGGCTCACAAATACTGTTAACTGTGTTGCCCTTCTCAGACTGCAACCTTTTTCAGAGCAGTTAAAAAGTGGATCTATTTTATTGATTCCTTAAATTTAAAACTGATCTTTAAAAGTACTGTCTGAGATTTTAAATATAACGTTTTTCAGTATATGTTAAATAAGTTCATTTCCTTTAGTGAAATTTTTGACATTTTAGGTATAGATTTTATAAGCCTTTTGAGTATAGAAATCTGGTAAATATAAATAATTAATTGCATTTAAAAATAATAATTTTATCAAGAGTGAGTTTAACTCTCATTTGATTAACTTGGTTGACTGGTTACATTTATATCTGAATTTTGGCACTTAAAAAGTTTAACTACAAAGCTTTATATCCAGAATAATCATTTTCTTTATGTTATATGGGAGCATTGGTATATAATTGTATGATAATATGTCCTTGATTCTCTGGATATATTTCCGTAGTATTCGTGTGTACTTCTCTAGGCAATATACAGTGTATGTGCGCAGGTTTATAATTGACATGTTAGCATAAAATAAACTTCTATATCTTTATGTATTCTTAAAGTCTAATTTTTTTCCTTTTGTTTTTCTCTTCTGTATTTTCGTTATAGGATGTTTTTTGAAGAATGTTCTCTTGCAGTTTCTCTATATAGCTTTGTCTTCCTTCCATATAGTTATAATTATTCTGTTGGTCCAATCTTGTTTTCCGCCTTTTTCTTATTAGTGTTCTATCCCAGGTATTCTCATATTACTAGTCCTCATAACCATAATTTTAATGCCTGCATAATATTTTATTGTTCAGATGCCACAGTTTATCTAAACATTTCTTGTATTTTAGATATTTTCCAAATTTTTATGAGCACAATGAGTCCCATATGTTAACATTGTTCCCATAAGTATATGTATGTCTTTTGATTCTGACATTTTCCTTGAGATTACAAATTCTCTAACTGAGTAGCAGGCTCACATTTTCTTTCCTTGAGGAGTTAAAGTGTGCTACTCTGTCGTTTTTGGTCTCAATGACTGATGATAATAGTTTTTTTTTTTTTTTCCCTTATAAGTCACTTGTTTTTTTTCTCTAGATGTCCACAGGATTTTTTTTTAAGTCCAATAATTTTACTACAATATGTCTTGGTGTTGGTCATTCTGTATTTGCTATTCATACATACATGGTGTGCTCATTTAATATGTAGTTTCAAATCTTTTCTTCTTTCAGGAAAATTTCCTTGAATTACTAGTTTTTGGTATTTAATATTTTCCTTATCTTTGTTTTTTTCTTTGTTGAATCTTAAGCCATTTATTACCTTCTCTCAAATTACTTTTAACTTTTTCCTTATTTTTGATTTTTTAAACTTCTTTCCTTTTTACCTATCTTTAAGTTTACTTGTCATTTATTCTGTATTCCTTTTAAATTAGTTTATTTTCAAAGGGATTAAAATTTCTAATTCTTTTCCAAGTTCAGACATCTCATTTCTGAGTTTCCTAATTCTGATTTATGGTTTTTTTTTTTAATATCATGTATTATTTTATTGTCTTCTTGTTCATCTGTTAAGAATGTCTTTCTTCTCTTTATTCTCATAGTAACTTTGTATGGGATTTATCTGTGAAGTTAGTTCCCCTGTACTTCTAGACAGAGAAGGAGTTTAGGGTATCTTTTCTAATTTTACAGAGCTTTCTTTATTTCAAGTAGTCTTTCAAAACAATGGTGACTTGTTTGTGAGGTTACCTGGCTTTGTTCTACTCCCATACGTGTTTGTGAACTTTTATTTTCCTTCAGCTCTGTTGACTCTACCCTTTTCAGTAGTGTCTACTCAGTGTGGTGCCTGGATCTGGTATTGAGGCGCCTTGGCTGGTCAGTTTTGGGAGTTTGTTGGAGCTGAACTGCTCTAGCCCTTTGGACCTTTCTGCAGACCTCTGTACAGACCCTCTCGTATGATATTCCTGGCTTAGCTAATGTCAAATTGGCCACCATGCTTTCCTGTGAATGCTCTTTGGCTATTTGGGGCTTTTCCTATTCTCAGATCTGTCTCAGACTCCCTGTAATTTCCTTTTGCTTCCTACTGTACAAAGGACTGTGGCTTTTAATCGCTTGACCTACTAGTGTCTATTTCAGCTCTCATGAGGATACCTGGTTGTCTAGTTTTGTTGTAAATGTTTTTTCATGGGATTTTAGCTTTGCTATCTGGTTTGCTATCTTTCTGTAAGACACACACACATACACAACACATACACACACATTCACTCACACACTTATACTTGCTGGGATCCCTAAGACCAGGTTTGCTGATTCACTAGGAGGACTTACAGTACTCAACATACGGTTATACACATGGCTATGATTTATTAACAGTGAAAGGATACAAAGCAAAATCAACAAAGGGAAAAGGTGCCAAGGAAACCAAGCATGAGCTTCCAAGAGTCCTCTCTCCATGGGGAGGATATACTTAATTTCCCCAGCATCAAACTGTGACAATATGTATGAAACATTGTCTACCAGGGCGAAGATTGTTAGAGGGAAGATTGTTAGAGACTCATTATCTAGGGATTTTATTGGAGGCTGGTTACCTATGTACCCTCTGCCTCACATGTACCAGAATTCCAAATGTTCAGAAGGAAAGGAGGTGTTCAGCCATTGCTCAACATAAACTGTATCTTTTGCACAGTTTAGGCACAGTGGGACGCTTTTATCAGTTAGTGGGTCGCTGTCTTCAGTTATGGTGGCAGGAACCCTCCCCAAATCCAACATCCAAGATATCAGCCAAAGGCCAACCTTGAAAGGAGGACTTTCCAAGGATAGGCAGTCTCAGGCTTGCTTGTTAAGCCTTTTCTGTGCACAAACACATACACAAAAATGGGGGGGGTTTGGAGAAATTAAAAAACTCTGCCACCACCAGGACCTCTGTCATCTCAGAGTGCTCCAGTTACAAGGACTTTAAGCAAGACAGAATTACGTTCAGATTTCCAGTTTTGAAGAGATTATTGCTGCAGTAGTGTGAAGAATGGATAGCAAGCCATTGAGAATGAAGATGGGGAGTAGAAGCTTAGGTGACACTTGATTGGTGCTTGAAGTAAGACACTGGGAATCAAGAAGAGGAGGGGATGGAGTTGAAGGAGTACTATGTAAAATTATGGGTGTATATATGTACATATATATCATATATATACTAGAGACCATAAAACTATACAAATATGAATGTACATTCTTATCTCTGTGAAGGGGAGGCTTTTCTAAGTGTGGAAACAGAGTCGTAAGTCATGGGAACAGTTTGATAAATTTAAGCACATAAAAAATTTAAATCTGACAAAAATCAAGACTTGAGAAAACTAACAAAATTGAAAGGAAGATGGATAAAATAGATCTATGAGAGCATTAATGTCCTTATTATGTTAAGCTCAATTGCAAATTAGTCTTTTTAAAATCTTAATAGCCCCAATAGAAAATAAGTAAAGGAGATTAATAGACAATTCATAAAAGAAAGAAGACAAATCCTCACTTAGCATTTTCTACTAAGAACCTTTAAAGTGTGAACAACAATGAAATACAAATTCTTTCATAAATTAGCAATTTTTAAAAATAATAGTAGTCAGAGTATTTGGAAATTGGAAATAATTGAGATGTCTAAAATTAGATTATTTAGACAAGTTGATATCTTCATACCTTTGTATATTATCCAGCTATCAAAATCATGTATATATTAATGACAGCTAACTTTATAATAATAAAGTATGATCCTAAGTTTTCTGTTGATTCTTTACTTAGACAACATACACACAGAAAAATACTTAAAGGATATCCTCCAAAATATTAATTAGTTTTTCTCTTGGTGTTGAGATTATGGATGGTCTTTATTTTCCTTTTTGTGATTTTTAAAACAATTTCTGAATATTTATAGCAGGAGTCAGCAAATTATGAACTATGGTCTGTCTGTTATTTTTCTTAGAAATAGCTTGGATATGGAACAAGATAGAGGCTAAGAGTGCTGCTGATACTAAAATGAGTTAATACTTAAATATAATTTAGTAAATTAATACTTCATTTATTCAGGATCGTTGGATACTCTTTTGATATTCTAGAGATGACTTAGTTGATGTAGAAAGTTTAGAAATGAAGGTCTGTTATCAAAGAGATGGGGGAAGTTTTTTAAAGAAATCAGTGTAGCTACTTAAGAGTCTTTTAAGAAATTTTAAGTAAAAGATGCTCAGTGTGTGGTATATAAATGATAACTATGAGAGGTCATGAACCTGTGAGAATAGTACCAACACCTACTATTCTGGCTCTTTGTAGAAATGTTGTTTAATCCGCAAAATAACCATAACAGGCAAATAAGGGTGTTTTCTATTTTTTTCATGTGAACACTGAGGCTTGGAGTTTAAGTAATTTCCCCAAGTCATACAGAATTTAGCAGTACTTGAACCCATGTTTATCTAAGAGGAAGAGCTATGGTTATCTTTAGTCTTCCATATAGGTCCACAAATTTGAGGCAATAAATGGAATTTAGGTTTTGACTTAATCAAGAAATGCATTTTTTTCCCTTTTTAAAATTGAAGTATAATTGATTTATAGTGTGTTAGTTTCTGGTGTACTGCATAGTGATTCAGTTATACATATATACTTTTTCATATTCTTTTTTATTATAGGTTATTATAAGCTATTGAGTATAGTTCCCTGTGCTATAAGGACCTTAATGTTTATCTTAATCAAGAAATGCATTTTTAATTATTATTACAGTCATCCCCCCTTATCTGCAGAGGATGCATTCCAAGACCCCAGTGGATGCCTGAAACTGTAGATAGTACTGAACACTATATATACTCTTCTTTCCTATACATACATACCTATGATAAAATTTATCAATTAGGCACAGTAAGAGATCAACACTAACTAATAATAAAATAGAACAATTATAACAATATATGTAATAAAAGTCATTTGAATATGATATCTCTCTCTCATAATATCTTACTGTATAAACTTAATGCCTTTTCTATCTTCACTAAGCACTTATCACGCACTGCAGCTGTAACTTGCAGTTTGAAGTGTGTAGCAAAACTAGCACTAATTTCTTTTTCCTTTCACACAATATCATGGATAGAAGAGTCATTCTTACCGTAGATCTTAGCAACCTCGGCATACAATTTTTTTCTTTCCTTTTTATTAAGAGCTTTCACCTTTTCACTTAATGGAAGCACTTTACACAGCTTCTTTTTTGGCATATCCTAATTGCCAGTATCACTACTGGTGCACTTTGGAGCTATTATTAAGTAAAATAAGGGTTACTTGAACACAAGCACTGCAATACCTGCAGTGATGCAAAACACAAGACAGTCGATCTGGTAACTGAGATGCCTTCTAAGGGACTAATGGGTGGGATACCCTGAACAAAGGGGTGATTCATGTGCTGGATGAGGTGGAGCAAGATTTCATTACATTACTTAGAATAATGCACAGTTTAATATTTTTTAATTATTTATTGCTGGAATTTTCCATTTAATACTTTTGGGCTGTGGTTGACCATGGGTAACTGAAACTGTAGAAAGTGAAACCATGCAAAAGATGGGGACTGCTGTGTATAAAGTGGAAAGCTCCTTGTTTCTTTCTCTATTTAAACAGATTTCAGATGACCAGTATTTCAAGGATGTATTAGCAAATTCCTACTATGGTAAAGAGGTTGAATTTTATGAACTTTGAGAATCTACAAGGTCTATGATTTTTATGGTGATAGTGCTTCATCTTTTTTTAAAGTTCTGCTTGTGCATTTAATCTAAATTTAGATTATATGAAGGACTATAGCTATATGAACTCTTAAAGTGCTGCAGAAATCTTTTAAAAATTAATGTTGTGCTTATGTTTTGATAGGTTGATATATGACTCTGTAAACATTATAATTCACCAAGGATCTCTATATCTTTTATACAGTCAAAGTATATGTAGTTTATTTTTTCCTGAGTGTAGGCCAGAGGAAAGATTTGTCTATTTAAATGGATATACTTTTCTTCAACAAAAATAGAAAATATAAACCTACATTTTTATACTTTAGTCATATGAAAACGAGGAGCCAAATTTAATGGATGACATAGTAATTATCTTACCTTAGGTATGAGGTAAATACTCTCGTTTCCTTAGAATTTGTTTTTTCTTACTCCTGATTTTTTGTTGTTGTTGAGGACTAAAGCATATTATTTTGAAACATCTTAGAAGTAGAGTATGAGGTTTTAGTATGTAAAAGCTAGTGGCTTTAAATCCTCTTGGAGTGTGACAGATTAAACTAGATAGAACAAAAAATCCTCAGATTTGTGTTGTATTCTGTGCCAGTTTTATCTGGGATCTATATATGTAGCTAATAACTGCCTACTAGAACATGACTGATTGTCTCAGGACTATAATTGAAAGTGTCTTATGGCTAGTTTCCCACTCTTGTGGAATCTACTTAAAATTCATTCTATATTTATATTGCTATTTCTGTTCAGGGAAAAATTAGCATAAATGTAAAATACTTAATTTTCAGCACAGTAAATGATAATATCAGTACAAGTTTGAAAACAACATTTTAGTAAAAGTAGACAAAATTCATCCTGTTATAATCTAAGACCTATTTATTCAAACTGGATCTTTGTTTATTCTAGTCCCACAGAAAATAGAATGTTTCTACTGCCTCCAGAGATGAGTGTTTAGAGAAAGGCCAGCATTACCCTCAGGCCAACACTTTTGAAGAATGAGTATAGTCTATCCCCAGTCTAGAGTGTTGTCAATTCCTCCTTTGTAGTTTAGTTAATTTTTTATTGTGCTTCAAGTGTTGGATTGCCAGCACATCAGATTCAAACAAATATATCCAAATATCTAAAATATATATTGAAAACAAGTATGAAATGTTACTGCTTATTCTCTGCCAGTGTTCCTTTATACTTATTTGTGATTTGACTGTGACTGGCCTTTTATTTATGGTGAGATATTCTAACACTGATGAATTAATATAGTTTATCTCAATGTATTGTATGTTTCTTCTGAAAAAAGAAGTGATTGAGGTAGTTCTAAGTTCCAAGATAATAAAAATCATGGCAAATATTCAATTATTATAATTAGGATGTCTTAGGGTCATCTTATAGCCCACTAAATGATTTTATCATTTTCATGACTGAAACCTATTGTATTATAAACCAGGGAAGTTCTAAATCCCTTATAAATAATGTGGTTGGTGGTTGGACATTATTTATAGTTTATATAAAATATGCTTATGTATGCTTACAATTACATAAAATTTATTTTTATTTTCACAGTCTGTTCGGCACTTGAAGTACTCCTTGTTTAAGAAATCGCTACTGGGCAGTGTTTCAGATAACGGAATAGTAACCCTCTGGGATGTGAATAGTCAGAGTCCATACCATAACTTTGACAGTACACATAAAGCTCCAGCCTCAGGCATCTGTTTTTCTCCTGTCAATGAATTGCTATTTGTAACTATAGGCTTGGATAAAAGAATCATTCTCTATGATACTTCAAGTAAGAAGTAAGTGTGACATGCTCATTTCCTAATTTAGCAACAAATAATTATTTAATCGGCAGACATATTTGTGATTTGTATACCTCTGATTAATGTTCAGGAGATCTAAAGGTTGTGTATTTGTTATCTAATAAGAGAATTTTCTCTAATGTAAAAAAACCCAACAAAAACAAACAACAAACAAAATACCTAGATGAGACATGGATATTCTTTAGAGTACTTTTGGATGATGAATGTTGAAGGGTAGCATGTTAACGATTTCACATCTTTATTTTAGCAGGCATGCATGTTATTCTTTTTCAGAATACAACTAGATTTGTATATTTTTAAGGCAATATGATCAATTTGCTTTAAAATTAACAAATTAGAGCAGGGTTTCTAAACTGTTGACTTTTGGGGCTGGATAATTCTCGGTTGTAGGGGGTTGTCCTGGGCACTGTAGTATATACTCAGCAGCATTCCTCACCCCTACCTACTAGATGCTGGTAGCACTCCCCAAATTAGCAAAAATGGCAAAATTACCCCATTGAGAAGCACTGATACAACGGCACATAGCTTTCTAAGTATCTGGGTTCATTGTGCCTTCTTGTCCTTCTTTAAAAAAAAGGCCAAAAACAAAAAGCAGAAAAAATAGAAAAACATTGTCAACCCTTTTAAAAAATTTATTGTTACTTATTTCACTCTCTTCTTCTTTTTCCTTTTTTATTCTTTTTCTTTTTGAACTAATTTACTTAGAGCCTTCAGAGTCAGTAAACCATTCCCCTCATACACTTGACACTCCAGCAGGGAGCTTGGCTTCTTCAGATCAGTGTCCATATTTGTGTATTCGCTTCTGGAGGACTAAGCCTCATGGATTCTGTTACTAGCTTTTTGATCAAGTGATGCACAACTAAGAACAAAGTAGCAGCTGCTTTCCTGTCAAAGGTCATAGTCCTCTGGAGGCCTAAGCAGGCCACTTAGATGCGAGATACTTAGAGCCTGCCTAACCCTGAGGCTAGAGCCCCTGTTTGTGGACTAACATGCAGTAATTCTGTCACGTTCACTGCCAAAGGAATAATTACTCAAAGAGACAGGTCCTATTTCATGTAGAATGTATCTATTGGAAGTGAACAGAAAAACAGGATCAAGTGTTTAGCAGTTCCTTTACATACCCTTGTATTAGCAATGTCTCTAAGTCTAATCCAAAATTTCTGCTTTAGACAAATATTTGAGGTGGAAATTCTAAGTAACTGCTGAACTGTAAGTAACTTTGGTTTGGTATACAGTTGTTTGCATGTCATACAAGCTTATATACCTGTGTGCACTCACGTACCCACCTATATACTTTGCTCTCCTTCCAAAGGCTAGTGAAAACTTTGGTGGCTGATGCTCCTCTAACTGCAGTAGATTTCATGCCTGATGGAGCCACTTTGGCCATTGGATCTTCCCGTGGGAAAATATATCAGTATGACTTAAGGATGTTGAAATCACCAGTTAAAACCATCAGTGCACATAAGACATCTGTACAGTGTATAGCATTTCAGTACTCCACTGCTCTTTCTAAGGTAAGATATTTTCTTTCTTTTTGGCATTTTTGATTTTACTAAATCAGTCTAGTTCAGAATATAGAAATAGAACAGTATTGTTTTTGCTTTATAATCATTTTTGTATGAAAGCATTTTAAATTTTAGTACAAAGCCCTTTGGTACTTAGTTTTAAAACTTTTTTTTTTGGACTTAATATCACATATCTCTCTCTTCAAAAATATTAAAAGGCTCTTTTGGTTCAGAGGGAAGCTTAAGATTTGTCAGGGACAAAAATATCTATTTTTTAAACTAATAGGGAATTTATAAAATATTAATGTATAGTATGGAGCATTAGAAACCTGAGCTTTTAAATGTTCCATTGCATTTCAGTCAGGTTTAAATAAAGGCTGTTCAAATAAGCCCGCAGCTGTGAACAAACGTACCGTTAATGTGAGCGCTACCAGTGGAGGGGTCCAGAATTCTGGAAATGTCAGAGAAGCAGCCACTGCTTCCCTTGCTGCCGTTCCGCCGCAGCCCAAGACAGCAGCTGTGGGGAAAGGCGCCGTCGCAGTTCAAGACAAAGCAGGTAAATGTCGCTTGTATCTGGTATCTGGAATTCCCACCCTCCCTCTGCAAATAAATACCATTAGCACTTTCTTCACGAACTCAGAACTCAAATTCACTTGAGTATTTACTGGGTAAAATTATTAGTTGATGGTAAAAATTGAAGAAGTGAAAATTTTAACGTTAGCTATACATTTTTAAAAAATTAATGAAAGGTACTTCACTTACTCTATTTCAGCTGAATTTTTGTTGTAAGAAATACTACCTTAAAAAATAATGCCAATTCAGAAATAAACCACTACAGACTGGATGGATGACTTTTTGTTGTGTCTTCATATTAATCAATAGAGAGTATGAAACTTTGCTATCATTATGATTTGATGTCTGAGTTAAAGGTCCGGGGGCTAGAGTTATACATTCAAACATGTTTAGGACCTAGAATAAGGAAAGGAAATTTCTTCTTTCTAACAGTTTAACTCTTGGTATAAACATCCTTCAATGATGGCAGTGTACAAATGTTTGGTCATATTTTAACTTTCTGTCAGGTGTTGTTGGAAAGGTTTATTTCATTAGCCAGACTTGGACATTATTGGATATACAAATTGATCTCTGTTTTTATCCCAGGCTTTTTAGTTTTCATTTGGGACCAAGATGACAAATAAAACACTTTTTAAAATGGAATATAGTAACATGCAACTGAGTCAAATGCCAGACTTTCATCAAAGCTCTTGAATCCCTAGAACCAATCCTTGTCCCCAAAATAAGCAAGAAGCTACTGAGTTTGCGAAGTTCCTCTTACAACATCCCTGCCCTAAAGTCATGCAGTGTATATACTGAGAGAAGATAGACTGCTGCATGTGTCTTTATTGTTGTCTGCTATTCTTTGTGAGTTACATATTCTGGTTTCCTTCCTCTCATTAAACTATCGAGATTAGTTAAGTCATCTGAGGTCAGTAACAATGTTAAGCTCCCACTGTTAGTGAAGAAAAACACAAAAAAAGGGGAAAAAGATCCATTCACTGCATGTTGGGGAAAGGAACTAAGACTATTTAATCCTGCTATATATGAGGCATTGTGCTATATGCTTTACAGATTTTTTTTTTCATTTTGTATATATATATATATATATATATATATAGAAGTATAGTCAGTTTATAATGTGTCAAGTTCTGGTGTGCAGCATAATGCTTTAGTCATACATGAACATACATATATTCATTTTCATATTCTTTTTCACCATAAGTTACAAGATACTGAATATAGTTCCCTGTGCTACAGTGTGAACTTGTTTATCTGTTTTATATATATTAGTTAGTATCTGCAAATCTCGACCTCCCAGTTTATCCCTTCCCACCCCCTTCCCCCTGGTAACCATATGTTTGTCTTCTATGTGTAGACTTTTTTATCATTTGTAGATGATCATAAGAGTGAGTCAATAATAACTAAAGTAAATTGTGTTCAGTATACTTTATTTAAGAAGGAAGCAAGGTACATAAATTATTTAGAAAATTTCTATCAAAATGGCTAAAAAGTGTGGTGTTGTATGAATAAATAAGTATTTGCTTTCGAGGAGCCCTTCATTCCATGAAAATGATGGTTAACTGAGCTATTGTTATATTCTGCTTTCTTTTCCTAATGTTTGCAGTTGTAATAACACTTATTTTTGTATCTAATTCCTACAAGGTCTGCCTCGAAGCATAAACACAGATATTTCATCTAAGGAAATAGACAGTGGAAAAAATCAGGATTTCTCCAGCTTTGATGACACTGGAAAAAGTAGTTTAGGTGACATGTTCTCACCTATCAGAGATGGTAAGTCTGTTCAGATCAGAGGATCATGTTCTTTTGCCCTGGTAGTCAAGACATTTATTTTTCTGGCTAAAAAATATGGATAATAGCTTGTCTTGCTCTATTCATGACAGTTGCTAATTTTCTCAATCTCTAGGATGGTATCTTTTCCTTAGCCCTGATATTTCAAATGTTACCATTCCAAAATATATGCTGGTTATTTTCACATGGGAACTATACAAATAGCTCTCAAGTTAGTATTTTAATTTCTACAGACATTTCTTAAAGGAAGTTTTGCCTCCATAGGCAATCTTTTACTTGTATCTACTTCTAAATAAATCCTTCTCAAACCTTGGATATTTTGATAGGGAAAAAATACCTTCCTAATGTAAAAAATTTGGTAACTTGAGTATTATTTAATTGGTATTAAGTGTTTTCATGGAGAAATATGGCTGGGGGATAGATTGCCTCATCTTTTACACTGTGTATCACACACACAGACAAATGTATACATGTATTCCCCATTGCTAGCATATGTTGCCATTAAAAAGATAAAAGCCAAAAAACAAAAAAAACTTTGCCAGTTTGTTAAATGGAAACATATATCACTGTCGTTCACCCTGCATGAACTAGATATATTGATTGGTGGTGCATTTTTGGTACTAAGGTTTATACTGTTTTCTTAAATGGGATAATCTCACTGCTAATAGCAGTATTGTCAACAATGTGAGTAAATTTCTAGAGGATAATTTGGCAGGCTTACATATTCATACTTTTTTGCCTGTTAATTGCATTTCTATAAACTTACCTAAGAAAACATTCAGAGAAGCCCACAAAGATTTGTATGCTTACTGTTTATAATAATGAAAAACTGGAGTGAATGTAAATGTCAGCAGTAGCAGGAAGTTTAAATCATTACATATACATCTTGTAAAATTTAATTTTTTACTTTAAAATTGTTTATTTTCCAAATTTTCTACAACAAATTTCATAATCAGAAAGAATAAATACATATGTAGTGGTACAGAATTATTGAGTGTCTTCTGCCTTACCCAGCTTGAAAATGACTCCTTAAATTGCCAGGTAAAATTCCCCTATCTTCCACCTAATAAAAGAGGAAGGATTCCTTTCTTTCAGAATGAGGAGGGTCGTACTACGTAGTTGAAGGGTAAAGAGAGGAAAGATGTGGGCAAAGGAGGGAAAAGTGGCTTGGGCTAGAGCTGACAAAGGTTTTAGAGGTCAGTACCCAGAAGGGGAGCTTTGGTTTATGAGAACCCCTGGAATAATTTTTGAAATGAAGGGTCTTTTTGGAAGTGTTTCAGTTACAAATGAAATCATCTTTAATGGTTTTTAAGAGAAGTAAATAAAGGATAGAAATTCCTCTTTAATTACTTTTGCTATTTAAAAATGATTAGATTTTGAGCCATATGCCCTTCATTTAATAGAATTTGATATTTATTAAGAAAAAAGTAGATATTAAATATAGTACTTGTTTTCATTGTCAAGAGATTTATATTATAATCTCACAGATCCAACAATACTTAGGTAAAAGCTTAATCTGTGCCTCAGTTTCTTCATCTTTTAAAATACTTCTGCTTTTGTTAGGAAAAAATAAATAATTTCTCAAAGCATGTGTATTGTGCAATTAAGTAGGTATATATACATACATGCAGACAGATGATGATAGTCCTACTAATATGATAATCATGTGTGATAATTTATTGGCCATTTGAATTTCTGGTGAATTTTTTATGACCTTTGCCCATTTTTGGTTGTTAATTGGTAATGAATAATAATACATTACTGAAATATTCTTAAACATATTCTACCATTGAAATAAATATTAATAAATCTTATGTTTTTAATAACGTTGTATTGCTTGCAAAATATTTTTATATTATTTCAGTTGATCATCAAAACAATCTTGTGAGATCACCGGGGCATTATCTCTATTACACAGATGCAGAAACTGAAGCTTAATTGTGTTAAAGGCTTGTCCGAAGTCTCAGAGCTACTAAGTGGTATAGGCAAAACTGGATTACAGATCTCTGGAGCCTACTCCAGTGCTTTTTCTAGTGTACTTTGCTGTCTCATTAAATGACTATACTGTAGAATTATTTTTTCATACTTGCTGCTATGCATGAAGCTAAAGGAATGAAAAGGGAAGTTTATATGAATGCTAGCTTTAACTTCACTCAGATTTTTCTTCCTAAAATCATTAGTGTCTGAACTCTTTGGGGAATGAATAGGAAGCTGAAATTGCTAAGCCTTCTTTATCATTTATTAAATGTGATTTTCTAATTTTACTGTAGATGCTGTAGTTAACAAGGGAGGTGATGAGTCCACAAGCAAAGGAGATGGTAAGAACTATTGAGAAGTATTTTTATGAAAATTAAAAGTGATACTGTGTTATCTATTGCTGTGAAACAGACAAATTACTCTGACATTTTGAAGCTTAAAAGAACGTTTATAATCTCCTAATTGTGGGTTAAGAATCCAAGCATGGTTTAGCTTGTCGCCTTTGGCTTCAGGTATCTCTTGATACTTTAATTAGGGTGTCAACAGGTGCAGTCACCTCAAGGCATGACTGGGCAAGGACTGCTTCGAAGCTCATTCACGTGGCTGTTGGCTGAAGAGACCAGCTCCTTCCCGTGTGTGCCGCTCCACAGGGCAGCTGGCAGAAGGGCAGCTGGCTTCCCCCAGAGCTGGTGCCAGAGGGTGAGAGAGGGCACTTGAGATGGAAGCCACAGTGTGTGACTTAATCTTGGAAGAGAGATCCCACCACTTTCGCTTTATACTCTTTATTGGAAGCAAGTTCCTAAGTTCAAAGGGAGGGGCTTTCACAAGGGCATGGATCCATAGCTGAAGGCAGGGATCATTGGGAGCTATCCTGGAGGCTGCCTACCACGATATATACCACAGACATATACCACATTAACAGTTTTCAGTTGTCAGAAACCAATACTGACTAAACATTCATTGTATTTGCAGTTTTCAATATATTTTCATATAAAATATCTCTTTTAAGCTTCACCACTCAGGGAGATAGATTGATATCATCCTTCACATTTACAGAACAGGAAACAGTCACAGACAAGTTTTGAGTTTTACCCCAGAGTTCACATGAACTAAGGTGCAGAGCTGACAAATTAACCTGTTGTCTGAATCCAAATCCAAGTCTTTTTACTGTATTAACCTATCGTGTTAAATGCTTTCCTTTAATATCCAAGGTTGGGGAACATCATATGCAAGTGCTGATTTTTTTTCTCTTCTTTTTCAGGCCTTGACTTCCTACCACAGTTGAACTCAGTGTTTCCTCCCAGAAAAAATCCAGTAGCTTCAAGCACTGCAGTACTGCATTCTAGTCCTCTTAATGTGTTAATGGGATCTCCAGGGAAAGAAGAAAATGAAAATCATGATCTGACAGCTGAATCTAAGAAAATGTATCTGGGAAAACAGGAATCTAAAGAATCCTTCAAACAGGTATCTGCCAGAAAAGGATACGGAACTCACTGTGTGTGTTTATCACTAGCAAATATGGTAAAGCTTACCACTAGAAAACAGGCAGTTGCCAGTGGAGATGTCCTAATTGTTGAGTGCTGTGTACTTAGTAGGTAGAAAATATTCTTAAATCTTGATGCCACTTGTTAAAAACTAAAAGATACCTTTGAAATCTGTCTTTGGCTATGTAGGTGGTAATAGCAGGTATAACCTTATGATGTTTCTTCTAAGACAAGGTAACTTGATTTAACTGTCTGGGTAAGAATATTCTTTAGAATGTATTTCCATTGCAGCAAAAAGCACTAAATTGGTGGTCAAATCATTTACCCTAAGTCTTAGAGCAAATTGCTAAGAATGTAATTCATCATTTGTACCTTCTGCTGTAATCCTATATAGAATGTGCTGTTCAGTATGTCTGTTTATTTTCATATTATTTTTTTAGAATGATACTGAAAAAGATACTTAGGAAGCGCAAAAATGTCTTTTGACTTACTTTTCAAATATTTCTGACTAGTTACCCCATGAGTTTGTTTTTGCCTGTGACTGTCATTTTAAATGACATTCAACAGCAGATTCTTAGTAAATAAGCTTTTCCTCATCATGTTATCATTGAGATTGTTTTTCATTAGTAAACTTGATTTATTTTGCTACTGGTCCTAGCAATATTTTTTTCTCCTTTAGTATCCCTTCCTATTTTTCTTTTTTCTGACCCTACCTACTAGAAAAAAGAGAAAAGTAGGTACAAATTATCAGGATAATACAAGTAAAACCAGAATTTAAATATTAATTGTTTATTTTAAATGTGAAGTTTCCAAAATTGATCTCGGGTGCTGAAACTGGAAATCTAAATACCCCTCCATCATCTAACCAAACAAGAAGTCCTGAGAAATTTGAAAAGCCAGAAAAAGAAATTGAAGCCCAGTTAATATATGATCCTCCAGTCAATGGATCCTCAACTCCTAGTAAGTACATAAAACTTTCTGATGTTTGAAAGTGTTAAGTTGAAAACTTCCACTGTTTAACTTGAAAAGGACAGATTAACAGAGTGATCATAGATGAAGAAGTTCAAGGAGTTTAAAATTTATGACACTTCTCTAGTGTGTGACTCTCTTATTAGAAGACAAATGTATATGCAAGGTTAAACTGAACCACACTGATTTGATACTCTATGGGTATGAATTTCATTTTCAATCTAATATGTAAGGGTATTTAGTATGGCCCAGATAGGAATATAATACAGGGCCTTTTGGGAGACGGAGAAGATGGCGGAGTAGAAGGACGCTCGCAGGTCACCCTCTCCCACAAATACACCAAGACCCACATCTACAGACCCACTCAGCCAACCAGAGCACCTGCGGAACTCCAACAGAACATCGCCCTCTTCAAAAGATAAAGACGCCAAAAATCTGGTAGGAGAAAAGGAAAAAAGAAAGAACAAAAGGCAAAGCAGCGCTGGACAGGTCCCGCGGGGAGGGAGCGGCAAAGGAGGACTGGCGCTCGCTCGCTGGGTCTCCCCTCTCCAACTGAGAGGCCAGCGGGACGGAGGGGGAGCCTCCGAGGCTCGGATCTGTACAGAGCAGCCCTTGACTAACAGAACTAAGTTAAAGGGGCACAGAGCGTCCCCCCGACACCTAGCCTGAGACGCGGGTGGCAGCGGTGGGCAGGGCCAGGCTGCACAAGCCGGGCGGAGGACGGGGGCGGCTGCACAGGGGCAGCCCCGGGGGACTGCAAGGGGCTGCGCGCCATGGCTGTGGGTGCACAGGGCAGAACAATCTGGGCCCTCCATAAAACAGCAAGGTTGATGTGCTCTAGGGGGACGGGGGCACACCCCCATCTTTGAAAACCCGCGGAAAGTTTTCGGGGGAAGAGAGGCGGGGCTCAGGCACAGCCGCCATATCCACCGCACTGAGCACCCAGGCGGGGGCGGGGGCGAAACCTGCATCCGCACCGAAGAGCTTAGCAGCCTCAAAGGCCAGACTGAGACTGGCCTGCAGCCCGGGGCAGATAGGATCCTTCCATCCTGGTCCCTCAGAGAACTAGCTCCACAAAGACAAACAAGGAGCTGGGTTTTGGCTCGGAGCAGGGACAGGGCTGTCCCTCGATCTTCCCCGAGCCCACCTGCGGAGCGCCGACCAGGGCTGAGCGCGCAGCCGCACAGAGACCGGAGCTACCGGCGGTGCAGGTAGAGGGAGAGCGGCCCCCCCGCCTTTCGGGCAGGAACACAGCCCCTGACCGAGGTGCTGGGAGGGGGCACGACCCGCCCTCCTACCTGGCCAGTCTGCAACATCTGACTGCGGCATCCGGAGGGGCAGCGACCTGCCCGCCCACAGTAGAGAGCTGCGCCTGACCCAGTGTTAGGAGGAGGTGCAATCTGCTTGCCTACAGGTGCTGGGAGCAGCACAGAAGAGGGCGCCAATGGAGGGCCTCTGAAAACAGTAAGCTGAGCTTCCAAAACAGGACGAAGACAGAAAGACTTCACATTAAAAGCACACAGACTCCAGGAGAACACCGACAACCCCCCCCTTTTTTTTTTTTTAAATCTGTTTTTTACCTGTTCTATTTTCTATTACTCTCTTAATTTTTACTTCTTAATTCATTTCTATTTCTCTTGGGTTTTGATGTCCTGCTATTGATTAGGCACAGGTTTCAAATACATCTATTCATCTCCCCCCCCCCTTTTTTTGTAAAGGTTTTAGAAGGACGTCTCAACCCGATTAATACTCTGCTTCAACTCACTCTTCTATTATTCATTATACACTGTTTTCAAACCCTCTTTCTCCCTTCTTTTAAAATTCTCTCTCTCTCTCTCTTATTTTTTTTTCTTTTTTTCCTAAGTTCTATTCCTAAATAGGCATCAGATAGATAAAATCCTTAAGGACCAAAATAAACAACTGATACTCCATAAACCACAGTGCCAAAGAGGTATGAGCAAGATGAAGAAGCAGAAGAACCTTTCCCAATTAAAAGAACAAGAGAAATCCCCTGAAAGAAAGATCAACGAAATAGACATCGATAGCCTACTAGATCAAGATTTCAAAAAAGGAGTGATCGAATTGCTGAAGGAATTAAAAGAGATAGTGTTTAGAGATATAAAATATGTCAAAAATGAAATTGAAGCTATAAAGAAGAGCCAAGTAGAATGGTTAAACTCATTGACAGAGATGAGGAATGATCTAATAGCTGTGCAAAGCCGACTAGATAATGCAGAGGAACGAATTAGTGATCTAGAAGACAGGGCAATAGAAAGCACCCATTCAGAAGAACTACAAGATAAGCAAATAAAAAATAATGAAAATAGCATAAGGGACCTATGGGATAATATAAAGCATCCCAATCTTTGCATAATAGGGGTCCCAGAAGGAGAAGAAAGATCAAAGGGGATTGAAAAGGTTTTTGAAGAAATCATGACTGAAAACTTCCCAAACGTAAAGAAGGAATCAGATATCCAAGTACAGGAAGCTCAGAGGGTCCCAAACAGGAAGAACCCAAATAGACCCACACCAAGACATATCATAATCAAGATGGCCAGAGTCAAGGATAAAGAAATGATTCTAAAGGCAGCAAGAGAAAACCAAAGAGTAAGTTACAAGGGAACCCCCATAAGGCTCTCAGCTGATTTCTCTACACAAACACTACAGGCCAGAATGGAGTGGCAAGATATATTCAAAGCCCTGAATGAAAAAAAGATGCAGCCTAGGATCCTTTATCCAGCAAGGCTATCCCTGAGGATAAAAGGAGAAATAAAGAGTTTCACAGACAAGAAAAAGCTGCAGGAGTTTAGCAACACTAAACCCATGCTAAAAGAAATATTGAAAGGGCTATTCTAAATAGAAAAGCAGCAGGATGCTACAGAAATGAGAAACACACAACTGGAAAGGTGATAACTCATGAATTACAAATAAAGTAAACATGAAATTATAAAAGAAGACATACAAATTACTGAGAGTGGGAGAGGGAGGCAGGGAAATATAGAATATTTTTTTCTTTCTTTTTTAAATTTTTTTTAACAGTAGGATGGGTTTGAGATTATGTTACTATCAGTTTAATAAAAACAGTTATAGTAATGGGTTGATAGATTTACAAAAAAGGGTAACCACAAGCCAAAAATTTACAAGGGAGTCACAAGAATTAAATAAAATCCATGATAATACAAAGGAAAATTACCAAACCACAAAAGGAAGAAGAAAGGAACGAAGAGGATATACCAATTCAACTGCAAAGATAAGTTCAAAATGGCAATAAACACACATCTATCATTAATTACTATAAATGTTAATGGACTAAATGCTCCAGTCAAAAGACACAGAGTGGCAGACTGGATAATAAAGCAAGAACCTTCAATATGCTGCATACAAGAGACCCACTTTAGGGAGAAGGACACATATAGATTGAGAGTGAAAGGATGGAAAAGGATATTCCATGCAAATGGAAAAGCCAAAAAAGCAGGTGTTGCAGTACTGATTTCAGACAAAATAGACTTTAAAACAAAGGCCATAAAGAAGGACATTTTATAATAATTAAAGGAGTGATACAAGATGAGGAAATTACACTCGTTAATATATATGCACCCAATATAGGAGCACCTAAGTACATACAAGAATTACTAACAGAGATAAAGGGGGATATTGATGGGAATACAATCATAGTTGGAGATTTTAACACTGCATTAACATCACTAGACAGATCTTCCAGACAGAAAATAAACAAGGCAACAGAGAAATTAAATACTACAATAGAAAAACTAGATTTGGTGGATATTTTCAGAACATTACACCCCCCAAAAATAGGATATACATTCTTTTCAAGTGCACATGGAACATTTTCCAGGATCGATCATGTACTTGGGCACAAAAGAAACCTCAACAATTTTAAGAAGATAGAAATTATCTCAAGCATCTTTACTGACCACAATGCCATGAAACTGGAAATCAACAACAGAGAAACAAAGGAGAAAAAAAGGAAAGCATGGAGATTAAACAATATGTTATTGAGAAAACAATGGATCAATGAGGAAATCAAAGCTGAAATTAAAAAATACCTTGAGACAAATGATAATGAAAGCACAACCACTCAAAACCTATGGGACACAGCAAAGGCAGTGCTAAGAGGGAAGTTTATAGTGATACAGGCCTTCCTCAAAAAAGAAGAACAATCTCAAATAAACAATTTAACTCACCACCTGAATGAATTAGAAAAAGAAGAACAAAAAGCCCCAAAAAAGCAGCAGAAGGAAGGAAATAATAAAGATCAGAGAGGAATTAAATACAACAGAGATTAACAAGACCATAGAAAAAATCAACCAAACCAAAAGCTGGTTTTTTGAAAAAGTAAATAAAATCGACAAACCTCTGGCCAAACTCACAAAGAAGGAAAAAGAGAGCACAAATTAGCAAAATAAGAAAGGAAAATGGAGAAATTACAACAAACAAAATAGAAATACAGAATATCATACGAGAATATTATGAAAAACTATATGGAACCAAACTGGATAACCTAGAGGAGATGGACAAGTTTCTGGAAACATACTGTCCACCAAAACTGAATCAAGAAGAATCTGAACGCTTGATCCGATCACTAGAAAGGAAATAGAAATAGCAATTAAAAACCTCCCTACAAATAAAAGTCCAGGACCGGACGGCTTCACCAGGGAATTCTACCAAACATACAAAGAAGAACTCATACCAGTCCTTCTCAAACTCTTCCAGACGATTGAAAAGGAGGGAATACTCCCAAACTCATTCTATGAAGCCACCATCACCCTGATACCAAAACCAGGCAAAGACACTACAAAAAAAGAGAATTATAGGCCAATATCACTGATGAACATAGACGCCAAAATCCTCACCAAAATTTTAGCAAATAGAATCCAACAACACATAAAAAAGATTATACATCATGACCAAGTGGGGTTCATCCCAGGGACACAAGGCTGGTTCAACATACGCAAATCAATCAGTGTAATACATCACATCAACAAGAGAAAGGACAAAAACCACATGATCATCTCAATCGATGCAGAAAAAGCATTTGATAAAATTCAACACCCATTTATGATAAAAACTCTCGCCAAAGTGGGTATAGAGGGAACATATCTCAACATAATAAAAGCTATATATGACAAACCTACAGCCAGCATAGTACTCAACGGTGAAAAACTCAAAAGCTTCCCACTAAAATCTGGGACAAGACAAGGCTGCCCACTATCACCACTCCTATTCAACATAGTCCTGGAAGTCCTAGCCACAGCAGTCAGGCAAGAGAAAGAAATAAAAGGGATCCAAATTGGAAAAGAAGAGGTAAAAGTGTCATTATATGCTGATGACATGCTACTATATTTAGAAAACCCTAAAAGGTCCACACAAAAGCTACTAGAGCTGATTGAAGAATTCAGCAAGGTAGCAGGTTACAAAATTAACGTTCAAAAATCAGTTGCATTTCTTTACACTAACGGTAAATCAACAGAAGAAGAAAGTAAAGAAACAATCCCCTTTAAAATAGCACCCAAAGTAATAAAATATCTGGGAATAAATCTAACCAAGGAGGTGAAAGAATTATACACAGAAAACTATAAACCATTGATGAAGGAAATTAAAGAAGACTTTAAAAAATGGAAAGATATTCCATGCTCTTGGATTGGAAGAATCAATATTGTTAAAATGGTCACACTGCCCAAGGCAATCTACAGATTTAATGCAATCCCTATCCAATTACCCAGGATATATTTCACAGAACTAGAAAAAATCATAATAAAATTCATATGGAACCATCAAAGACCTAGAATTGCCAAAGCATTACTGAAGAGAAAGAAAGAGGCTGGAGGAATAACTCTCCCAGACTTCAGACAATACTATAGAGCTACAGTCATCAAGACAGCATGGTATTGGTACCAAAACAGACATATAGACCAATGGAACAGAATAGAGAGCCCAGAAATGAACCCACAAACTTTTGGTCAACTCATCTTCGACAAAGGAGGCAAGAATATACATTGGAATAAAGACAGTCTCTTCAGCAAATGGTGTTGGGAAAACTGGACAGCAGCATGTAAAACAATGAAGCTAGAACACTCCCTTACACCATATACAAAAATCAACTCAAAATGGATTAAAGACTTAAACATAAGACAAGATACAATAAACCTCCTAGAGGAAAACATAGGCAAAACATTATCTGACATACATTTCAAAAATTTTCTCCTAGAAGAAATAAAAGCAAGAATAAACAAATGGGACCTAATGAAACTTACAAGCTTCTGCACAGCAAAGGAAACCAGAAATAAAACAAGAAGAAAACCTACCGAATGGGAGAAAATTTTTGCAAGTGAAACTGACAAAGGCTTGATCTCCAGAATATATAAGCAGCACATACGACTCAATAACAAAAAAATAAACAACCCAATCCAAAAATGGTCAGAAGACCTAAACAAGCAATTCTCCAAGGAAGACATACAAATGATCAAAAAGCACATGAAAAAATGCTCAATATCACTAATTATCAGAGAAATGCAAATCAAAACTACAATGAGGTATCACCTCACACCAGTCAGAATGGCCGTCATTCAAAAATCCACAAATGACAAATGCTGGAGAGGCTGTGGAGAAAGGGGAACCCTCCTACACTGCTGGTGGGAATGCAGTTTGGTGCAGCCACTATGGAAAACAGTGTGGAGATTCCTCAAAAGACTAGGAATAGACTTACCATATGACCCAGGAATCCCACTCCTGGGCTTGTATCCAGAAGGAAATCTACTTCAGGATGACACCTGCACCCCAATGTTCATAGCAGCACTATTTACAATAGCCAAAACATGGAAACAGCCTAAATGTCCATCAACAGGTGACTGGATAAAGAAGAGGTGGTATATTTATACAATGGAATACTACTCAGCCATAAAAACCGACAACATAATGCCATTTGCAGCAACATGGATGCTCCTGGAGAATGTCATTCTAAGTGAAGTAAGCCAGAAAGAGAAAGAAAAATACCATATGAGATCACTCATATGTGGAATCTAAAAAACAAAAACAAACAAACAAACAAAAACAAAGTGTAAATAAAGGACAGAAATAGACTCACAGACAGAGAATACAGACTTGTGGTTACCAGGGGGGTGGAGAGTGGGAAGGGATAGACTGGGATTTCAAAATTGTAGAATAGACTACACTGTATAGCACAGGGAAATATACACAAAATGTTATGATAACTCACAGAGAAAAAAATGTGACAGTGTGTATATGTCCATGAATAACTGAAAAATTGTGCTGAACACTGGAATTTGACACAATTGTAAAATGATTATAAATCAATAAAAAATGTTAAAAAAAAATACAGGGCCTTTTGAAAATGGGTCATTAACTATCTGAAATTGTCTCCCCCACCCCCCATATTAAAGTTCTGTCCATAGAGTTCATGTCACAGACCCTAAAAACTTGATCACATTTAAAAGGATATTCGGTTTGGCAAGAAGAGTTATTTATACAAAACAACTCTTTGTGTAGAAGCAGCTCTTTTATATGGATACCTGTATTTTAAGGTTTCTGTGGATATATTGCATTAGCTTAAACTCGAGGGCTTTGCCTGTAGCACTATTTTACTCCTCTGTTCTTCTGTTTGTTTTTAATAGTCTTGGTTTATCTAGTTGGTGGTGCAGCTTGTCACATTCATCTTTTAAAAGAGGAAATGGTTCAGAGATTCTTCAAGATTAATTTCTCTTGTATGTTATTACATTAGACAGTTGGCCATTTATATATATAGATAAATGACTATTAGAAATAATGTTATAGAAAGTTTCTAAGATTTGTATTTCACAGTGAATTTTTCTAAATGTCACAGGAACACTATTCGTTACCAGTTTCTCAAGTTTTCCATTGCCAAATCATATTTAGAAATGTTTGATGTCTCTTAGTCCAAGTTGACTATTTATTTTCTCCATTTTTTAATTTCAGATCCAAAGATAGCATCCTCTGTCACTGCTGGAGTTGCCAGTTCACTATCAGAAAAAATAGCTGATACCATTGGAAATAATTGGCCAAATGCACCACTGACATCTGTTCAAATCCGTTTTATTCAGAACATGATACAGGAAACACTGGATGACTTTCGGTAGTTGGGAAATTACTCTTTCTAGACCTTAACTGGCTTTTTTAACTAGATGTAAAACCATAAGTAGTATTGGTGGTTACTAACTTTGCTTAGGTTCTGGGGCCCATAAAACCATAGAAAACATGATGAGTTTTGTTGATCTTGAAGTACTAACTTTATTGTACATCAGCTAGGAAAAGGCACATTTCCCTAGGCAGGTATTGGATAACTTGGCAGGGCAGTCTAGCAGCCAGGTGCCATTGTGGATTTTTTTATCATCAAAATGTGGACAGATTCTGGTAAGCTCAAACGGGATTCTTATAGTATTTATAGATCACCTATTAAGTAGGCTATGTGCAATAATGTAGTAGAGAAATATATTTTTAAAAGATATTTTTAAATCATTTAAAAATTTCTGAATATGTTTAAATAGAATGGATCGAATGTAATACTTAATGTTCTTGCCTAGAGCTATCCTTGTCTTCTCATTCTTTGAATTTTGAACATTGTAAGAATATTCTAGAATGCTTTTTCCTTTTACCTATCATCTTAATATGTTTTGAAAGCTATTTTCAGTTATTTGAATCTTTGTATTCTTTTTCCCTTTCTGACCCATAGTTATGTAGTATTCTTGCTCAGATTTGGAATATCATGAGCAAGAATATTGGAGAAGATGTAGTTTTTATTGGTGCATGTTTCTTTTTAATGTTAAAAATGTTTTGAAAAAATATTTTTAAAGAAAAATAATCATTTTGACATTTATAATGTGCCTAGTATATACTGATACTAAGGATACAAAAATCAATGGTCTGCCCACCTTACAGTTTAATTGGGGTAGGTGTAGTGTGTCCTGCTATGATGTGTTTCTTTAATGTGAATTAATTTATTTGTAAATAGGCAGCAGTAACAATGTGATGGGAAATTTTGTTTCATGCAACAGCTGCCAAAACAAAGTACATGAACACAGGTGAAGGCAGCAAACCGCCTCTCAGTGCCCATCTCTTCCTATTCCCTTCCCTTTAACTTGGTTTGGCTGTGTGCTCTGTGTTAGGAAGTGCTTATTTTGTGATTGTTCCCCATCTTTGGGCATTTTATCCTCCATGCTTGACAGCCCCAATCCTCTCTTTTTCTTTCCCCTTTTGTCAAGTGGCCCTCCCTTTTTTTTAAGGTAAAATCTTTGATTATTCAATAGTTAAACTTTATGAGGATTTAAATTGTTTTTGTTAGTGCTCTGGTTACAAAGTTGCATAGGTTTTGAGTGGTCTGCCCCAGTCCTTTCTCCTCGAGTCTTGTTATTTTCTTTTCTTCTTTCTTTTTTTCTAGTTTTATTATTTCAAAAATACTTAAAAAGGTAGATCTCACATTAAGTGTACAATATACAGTATTATTAACTATAGGCACAATGTTGTACAGTAGACCTCGTGAACGTATTCATTTTGTGTAACTGAAATTTTATACACGTCAATTAGCAAATTCCTGTTTTCCCTTCTCTCCAGCCCCTGACACCCATAGTACTGTTCTTAGCTTCCATGGATCGGACTGTTTTGGATTTCTCATATAAATGGGATCGTGCAGGTTCATCCATATTGTCACTTCAAGATTTCCTTCTTTTTAAGGCTGAATAATATTCCATTATATGTACATACCACATTTTTTCATCCAGTCCTATAATTTTCAATACACAGTTTTAAAGAATATGAGGTATTTCAGGAATGCATATATAAGGCAAAATAGCAGAATTGTCCGGGTACAGCCAACTACAATATAATATGAATAAAGAAATGTTGGAAACACAGAAATGGAGCAGTTCTGCTGTGGCAGATTTAGAAAGAAGTCACTGCCCTGCCTTCAGCTTTCAGCATGCCTTGCCTGCCTGCACCTGGGGTGTGGGGGTGGGTAGGGGCACCTCTCCATCAGCCATAGGAAGCTTCCGCCTGGCACTCAGGGAGCACCCAGAATGGCTCAGAGGATTTCTGTAAATTCACCTACTCTGACTTCAGCCTTCAGTAGGTCTTGTCTGCTGTATGTTACAGTGGAGGGTCAGAGGTGGGTACTGAGAGGCTCTGTTAGCTGTTCTCCCTCAGCTCTGGAGGCGGCCTTCTCCATGAGGGCCTGGAGTGCTTCAGGGGGGTTAGTCTCAGTTTTAAGTCTTCATGAGGCTTAATGCATCTGTGACTTAGGGGCTCTCTCTCAGCCCTCCTGCTCTGCCCCTAATTTTTAATGTGAGCACTCAATGAAGGCCTTTGGCGAAAAGTTGGTGAACAAGTGGAGACTTTCTTGTTGGCTGGGACTCCTTCCTTGGGGTTCAGAACTGTTGTGACAGTCTTCACTTGGCCTTCAAAAATCTATAAAAATTTCAGCTAGTTCTTACTCTATTAATGGCAGCTTTCTTCCTCTGCTGCTTTGTCAAGGATGAAAACAGTTGTAGGCTATTCTCCTAGAGGGACTCATCATTTTCTGGATTTTAGTTCATTTAGGTTTTTTTTTTTTTTTTCACTCAGAGTTGAATTTATTTTAAAATGTATGATTCTGTAGGTTACATGGTTTGTTCTCATTATTAGGGTTGGCGAGATTACATCCTAAGCAGAAGTCTGTTGGTTTATTTCTCTTGTCTTTCAAGATTTCAGTTTCTTCTGGCAAGCAAATCACTTTGATCCTGTGCTTGCTGGGCTTTAGTTTTTCTTAGGGCTAGTTTATTTCTCGTTTGCCTTTATTTGTGAGATTTGGTCTGTGCCCTTTTAGGATGTCAGCTGGATGTCTTGAATATTCACCAGGCCTTTTTATCTTGGTGGGTCCTGAACTTTAACGTGCAATTCTCCAGTATCACAAAGCTGCTAAAATCTTTTTCTCCTCTTTAGCAGTTACTTTATGCTTGGTTTCCTGCCATCTAACTCAGTACAGGCATGGCTTACGAGTCAGAGATGTCTCCAGGGGAAATTATAGTTTCAAGTTTACTTTCTGCAGATACCGTCTTTCCAGAACCTGGGACCTTGCAGCCTTGGCTGCTTTAGCAGTTCCAAATTCTAATACTCCCCAGCCCAGTAAGACTGTCTCAAACTCCAGGCCACTGCTTTTTAGTTCAGCCTCTTTCCCCCACACTGTGGAATCAGCACATTCCCCAGAGGGAAAAGCAGAGGTACATGTAGAGCTTATGTAGTAGACTCCCCTTTGTAAGACCCAGCCCTTCCAATCCTGGCTGCCTTAGTGGTTCTGTGATGCCTTTACTTTTTTGTTGTTTGTCTTTTAATACAGCTTTTGTCATACCTAAATTTTTAAAAATACCCTTATAGCTGCAACAGAAAAAGTAAGGTACTTAGGAATAAATCTAACCAAAGATGGTAAAGATGTGTATAGAAAAACATTTTAAAATTTTATTAGAAAACATTAACATTTAAATAAATGGGAAGATTGTATGAAGTTATCAGTTCTTCTAAACTGGTCTATAGATTGAATGCAATTCCAGTCACATCCCAACTGGATGTTTTGGAAGAAGATGATGAGATAATTCCAAAATGTATATGAAAGAAGGAAGATCCCAGAATAACTAAGACACTAGAGAAGAATAAGTTTAAAGAGAACTTAACTTGTCAGATGGATCGGCTATAATTAGTGTAGCATTAGCACACAGTGGACAAATTACCCAAAGGAATCAAACAGGCCAAAAAGAAGCCTATGTATATATGGAAATGTGATATATTACAGAGGAACTGTATAGATCCTTGTTCCATGCTATTTAAAAAATTGGTTCCACAAAGAGTAAAAGGTTAAATGTAAAGGGAAAATTTTTAAGCATTATAAGATAAGTTATGTATGACTTCAGGGTAGGGAAATTATTTAAAAATAAGAGGGTATACTACCTATACAAATATTGATAAATTTGCATTAATATTGGGTTAGTAAATTTGAGAATATTAACAGGAACTGTGCATCCCAAGACATCATTAACAAAGTGAAAAGAAAGATATCTGCAGTGCTCATAACCAACAAAGAATCAGATTATGTTAAGAACTCTTATAAGTTGTTTTAAAAAGACATTCAATAGAAAAATAGTTACAAGACACGGACAAGCATTTCACAGAAGAGGAATGGTATATGAACATAAGGAAAGATGCTTAAGCCTACAGATTAATCAGAACTGAAAATGCAATGGGATACCATTTCACACCCAGTAGATGGGAAAATACTGTAAAAAGCCTGGCAACACCAGACTTGGTGTTGAGCTGGAGGAACTCAGAGTGTGTCCACCGGTACTACCACCTCGGAAAATAATTTCTATTTTGTTAAGTCTGAATAGTGTACGTCAGGATCATACCTATAGCTCAGTGTGTCTACTCTTGGAATAGATCACGTATGCAAATTGGCACATGGGAGATACATATACACGATTATAACAACATTGTAATAAAAACTTGAAAACAATTCAAATTGACAGGAGAATGTGTACAAATCAGTGAATTAGATAGAATGGACCTTGAAAACATGGTACTGATTTTTTTAGTGTACACTATTCAAGACTACATAGGATATGGTACCCTTTTTGTAATGCTCAAAACCAACCACAACGAACATTTATCAACTACAGATTCTATGTTATATAAATACATATATGTGTATATATATATATATATTTTTTTTTTAAACATTTCTTTGCTCAACAAAATTCAGCATAGTAGTGACTTATTTCTTGGGCTACACAAGGGGAAACTTCTATGATCTTGGTAATATTGAAGCCCATAAGTTGTGTGGCGGGTGACTGGGTGTTCCTTTTATTGTTATATGTCATAACTTTCATGTATTCTTTTATAGGCATGAATTAATTGTATTTTATTGAGTACCTCTGTTACCACCCAAATAGGCCCTTTCCATTCTGCTGGAAGTTTTTTTTTTTAATAGTTAAGACATTGATAACAGTTAAAATGTTCATTCTAATTTAAACCTGTCTCTTTAATGATAATTTTTATATTAAGGAATGTAGTGTAGTGAGAGTTCTGGAGGTAGACAGCCTGGGTTTATATCCTACCTCCATCATTTACTAGTTGTGTGACTTTGGATAAGTTATAACTATTCTGTGACTCATTTACTTCATTGGTAAAATGGAGGTAATAATTGCACTTAGTTGTGAAGATTAAATAAGAGTTCGTACATTTAAAGTACAAAAACCAATGCCTAGCACACAGTAAGAAAATGCTAGGTACACTGGCATTTTTACTATTGTAATAATAATTACTAACATCCAATAATTTGAAACACTTAGAAGAGTTTAGCCAGTTTCTTGAATGATCTAGAATTGGCAAAACTGATAATTCTAATAAATATTTTACTTTCTTCCCTAGAGAAGCATGCCATAGGGACATTGTGAATTTGCAAGTGGAGATGATTAAACAGTTTCATATGCAACTGGTATGTATGATATATTTTAAATGGGCCTAGTTGTGGATTTAAAAAGTTCATAAAAGAAGTGATGTATTTTTACTTAGTTATATCTAGTTGCTAAGAAATAAACAGGGAGTTTTAGGAATGTAATAAGTAAAATAGATTTTAACTAGTCCCCCTTCTTTGTAATCTAAGATAGTTAAGGCTGCTTTTTGACAGCTTTTTTTTTTTTTCCCATTTAGCAAAAAGCTTCCCAAATATTCAAATACTAGCTTTCCAAATACAGAAATTTCACTAGTGATCTTTCATTTATATTAACAAAGTAAGGGTGGTTAGGTACAAAGAATATCATTTAGCTAGTTAACTGAACATGAGAAAAATGATAGCTAAAAGTATGTAAAACAGCTTGCCAAATAATGTGAAATATTAATAATTTTATAAGTATTTCCCCCCTTTTCTAGAATGAAATGCATTCTTTGTTGGAAAGATACTCAGTAAATGAAGGTTTAGTGGCGGAAATTGAAAGACTACGAGAAGAAAACAAAAGACTACGGGCACACTTTTGAAATTTCACTGAATGTTTTGTAATTTGGGAAGCTTCTGGCAACACAGAACTACATGAAATCAGTATTGTTTTCATGGCCTCTAGGAAAAATTTTTTTCAAGTAAAAGGGTGATGGATTTTACACCAACACTATTTCATCTGTCAAAAATATATTTTTATATTAAAAACTGTATACTGTATACTGTATACTGTATCATCTGCCTTATAGGAAAGTCAACAGGATCTTTATTTTCTGAAAGCTTTAGCTATACACTAAGTGCCCTTTTTCACAAAAGACAATTGTGCAAAAAAATAGGTTATGTGTGTTTTTTAATCACCTTTTTAAAACAGATAATATTTTTGGTTGCCTTCCAAATTTTTTGGATGTTTGATAATTAAAGAGTTTGATAGGTCTTCTATTTTTATGGAGAAAGTAATTTTAATTGGCATTTTGTGTTTCTAAGCAATTGACTAAAAAAACACAAGGTTGGTTAGTAATTATTTTGTTAACTTGAAGTCAAGTATGACTATTATATGATTATTACTTGTACATTTAATAAGAAAATTTTTGGAATTTTGAATTGCACAGATTGCATTATATCTATTGCATTTATACTACTGTATTATACTTCTGACAAATATACACTCCTGGTTGGTATATTTTAGCTAACTTCACTTTACCTATGAAAGCTATTAAGGGCTTATAAGACTCAATCAGAACTGTGTATCTGCTAATTATATCATGAATTAATAATACGCAAAATAATACTGTCAAATTTCAATCAATATGATTCAACTTACAATCAGTGAAAATTTCCTATTAGATACTAAACGTGATAGTATTAGTGCCATTTTTTTTCTTCCCAAATGGGGTGTAGCTTATTTTGTGGTTTATATCATTTAACTTTCTCTAATTCTTTATGTGCTGTGTGTACTACTTTTATATTATTGGCCTTACTATAAAATAAATAAAATTAAAAAAATAAAAATAGGAAGGTTAATTACCAAAAGAATTCACACTTCTTTGACAGTAGGCAGATGTGAACATCTACCTGCTGGGATCTGTACTTTTAGTGGTGTAAGATTAGGAGACCTGCTGGCTTGTTTACCTTCTTGTAATCTCTTGTCCCAAAGATTTAAACTATGTACCTTGTATACAGCATTCCTGCCCAATTTTGACTTCTGAGATAAAAGTATTTACCAAAATAAAAAATCTAGGTAGCTTACTAACTTTTTCCCCCAAGTGATGGAAGATTTTAAAAATATATTTAATAAGTGTAAACATACTAATAATTACTTCAAGAAATAAAAACAGAAGTTACTTTTTTCTAGTGTGGCTGAGAGAATACATTTTTATTAAAGCATAAAGGGGTGCTAATATGACTTTCTTCATGACAGGTTATGAAAGCATTATGACTTGTAACAAGTTTTTTTTTCTATGTATCATTATCAAACAGGTTTAGAAGACTTAAAGGTATGTTTTGCTACATGCTGTTATTTAAATCAATATTTTCCTATTGCCTTTTTTTATAAATGCACATAGTGTGTATTAAGAGAGGTTGGATAAATAAAAAAATTTAGTAATTTTATGTGTATAGGTGAAACATTTTTGTCATGGAATTTAAAAGATAAGTACAAAAAATAAAATTTTAAATGATAAAAATGGGAAACCTGAAATTGAATTTTTGCCTCAGGCCAAGATGGAATAGTAGAGATTGGATTTACACAGCTGAAGTTTTAAAAGATGCAAAATACTTAAAATAGTTTTCATATATTGGATTTCTGAAAATAAGAAACTCAACTTAGAATTCTATATCTAGTGAAAATATCTTTCAAAACTGAAAATGAAATAAAAACCTTTTCAAGCCACACACCTACATCAATTGATCTTTGACTAAGGAGGCAAGAATGTACAATTTAGAAAAGCAAGTGTCTTTGACAAGTGGTGTTAGGAAAGCTGGACAACCACATATAAATCAGTGAAGTTAGAACACACCCTCACATCATACATAAAAATAAACTCAAAATGGCTTAAAGACTTAACACATAAGGCAAGACACTATAAATTTCCTAGAAGAGAACACAGGCAAAACATCTTGACATAAATTGTAGCAATGTTCTCCTAGGTCAGTCTACTAAGGTAATAGAAATAAAAGCAAAAATAAGCAAGTGGGCCCTAATTGAACTTCTAAACTTTTGCACAGCAAAGGAAACGATAAACAAAAAGACAACCTACAGAATGGGAGAAAATATCTGCAAAGGATGCAAGTGACAAGGATTTAATTTCCAGAACATACAAGCAGCTCATTCAACTCAATAATTAAAAAACAAAACAAAACAAAACAAAACAAAAAAACAGAAAAATGGGCAGAAAACCTAGAGACATTTCTTCAATGCAGGCATACAGATGGCCATAGGCACATGAAATGAAGCTCAATATCACTATCAGAGAAGTGCAAATCAAAACTAAAATGAGGTATCACCTCACACCAGTCAGAATGACCATCATTAAAAAGTCCTCAAACAATAAATGCTAGAGAGGTTGTAGAGAAAAGGGAACCCTCCTATAGTGTTGGTGGGAATGTAATTTGATGCAGCCATAATGGAAAACAGGATGGAGAGTCTGTAACATGCTGATTGCCATGTCACCCAAATCTGGATGACATTTGTGTTTCCTCAGGAGTACCCAATCCACAGTGGATGATCAACCTGTTAAAAAACTAATAATTACCATATGATCCAGCAATCCCACTCCTAGGAATATATCTAGAGGAAGGTAATTTGAAAAGATGCAAGCACCCCAACGTTCATAGCAAAACAATTTACCATAGTGAAGACATGGAAGCAACTTAAATGTCCATCAACAAATGACTAAGTAAAGAAGGTGTGGTATATATACACAAGAGAATGCTACTCAGCCATAAAAAAGAACAAAATAATGTCATTTGCAGCAACATGAATGGACCTAGAGATTATCATACTAAGTGAAGTAAGAGAAAGACAAACATCACGTATCACTTACATGTAGAATCTTTTAAAAATGGCATAAATAAACATTCACAAAACAAAGAGACCACAGATAGAAAACAAACTTATGGTTATCAGGGGAAGGATAAATTGGGAGTTCTGGATGTACAGGTACTAACTACTACATATAAAAATAGATAAACAACAAGGTCCTACTACATAGCACAGGGAACTATATTCAACATCATACAGTAACCTGTAATTAAAAAGAATATGTACATGGGTATAACTGATTCACTATGCTGTACATCAGAGACTAATACGACACTATAAGTCAACTATACTTTAATTAGAAAACTAAACAAAAACAACAAAAAAAACTTTTTCAGATCCAGAAAGGCTGAAACAATTTATCAAAAGATTTGCCCTGCAGGAAAGAGTAAAGGTACCAGATAGATTCTGTTTCAATGCAAAGGAATGAAAAGCAACAAAAATGATAAACATGTGAACAAATATAAGACTTTTTAAATATTTAAATTATCTTTAAATAGTAATTGACTACTTAAAGCAAAAATAATAAGGCATTTTTGTGGTTAACGTATGTAAAATGAAATGTCTGACAATAGTATCGCCAAGGGTTGGAGAAGGGAAATGAAGTAGACTACTCTAAGGTTCTTAACACTGTGAAGCAGTATAATGCTACCTGAAAGTAGAACGTTATAAACTAAGAATGTATACTGTAATCTCTAAAGCAACCACACACACACACACAAAAAAAGTTATAACCAGTAAGCCAACAAATATGGTAAAATGTAGCCATAAAAATAATCCAGAAGGAGGAAAGAAAAGAAGAGGAACACAGAATTGGACAAACAAAAAAACCCAGCAAAATCATAAATTTAAGCAGCATCCTCAATAATTAGTAAAATCATAGATTTAAACAGCATCCTCAATAATTACATTAAGAATAAACTGTCAGTTATTATTATCAGATTGAGTCTTATTTTATCCAATTGTATGCTGAATCCATGAAATCCACTTGAAATATAAAGACAAATAGTTTAAACATAAAAAGAAATTTAAAAATCAGGAAGTATATTGAGCTGAATGCAAATGAAAACAGAAAATTACCATGATTTGTGGGATCGGCTAAAGCAGTGCTTACAGGGAAATTTATATCATTAAATATCTGCATTAGAAAAGGAAATAACTCAAGTTAATGATTTCAGTTTCCCCCTTAAGCTAGAAAAATAGCAAGTAAAATCCAAAAGAAGCAAATGAAAAGAAGATAGATTAGAGAACTCAATGCAATAGAAAACAAAATTGATTGAGAAAATCAGTGAAATTAAAAGCTAGTTCTTTAAGATCAATAAAATTGATAAGCCTTTAGCCACATTGATGAAAAAACAAAAACAAAGTCCAAATTACTAATATCAGGAATGAGAGAAGTGACATGACTACAAATTCTACAGGTATTTCTGATGAAGAAAATGCCAAACCTAAATGGCTACGCTGGTGAATGCTTTCAAATATTTCAAAAAGAAAATATCCCAACTCTCAACAAATGCTTCCAGGAAATAGAAGAGGGGATAATTCCCAACTCACTCTTTGAGGTCAGCATTAACCTAATACCAAAGTCACAAGAAAACTACAAACCAATATTGATCAGAAACACAGATGCAAAAGTATTAAAATTTTAGCAGTTGGAATCCAATGATGTATATAAAAAAAGACAATACATATGACTTACTTAGGTTTATCTCAAGAATGCAAATTTGGGCTAACACGATAAACTAACATAGGAAAACCATATAATCTCAATAAATAAAAAAAAATTTGACAAAATTCAACTTTTATTTCTGATAAACTCTGCAAATTAAGAATAAAAGAGAACATCTTCAACTTGATAAAGGGCATCTTGTTTTAAATGATTTTTAAAAATTGAAGTATTGTTGATTTATAACACATTAGTTTCAGGCATGCAACACAGTGATATATTTTTTACAGATTATACTCCATTTAAAGTTGTTACAAAATAATGGCTATATTTCCCTGTGCTGTACAATATATCCTTATTGCTTATTTTATACATAGTAGTGTATATCTCTTACTCCCATACTCCTATCTTGGCCTTCCCTCTCTCCACTGGCAGCCTCTAGTTTATTCTTTATGTCTGTGAATCTGCTTCTGTTTTTTTATATACATTTGTTTTATTTTTTAGATTCCACATATAAGTGACAACATAGAGTATCTGTCGTTCTCTGACTTATTTCACTAAGTATAATACTCTCTAGGTCCATCCACGTTGTTGCAAATGGCAGAATACGCATACATACACACACACACACACATCTTTATTCATTTATCAGTTGATGGACACTTAGTTTGCTTTCATATCCTTGCTGTTGTAAATTATGCTACTATGAACATTGGGATGCATGTATCTTTTCAAATGAGTGTTTTTTCTTTTCTTCAGCTATATACTCAGCAATAAAATTGCTGGATCATATGGTAATTCTATTTTTAGATACAAGGCATCTTAAGAAAAATCTGCAGCTATTTTCATTTTACTTAATGGTGAAAAACTGAATGTTTTTTCCTTAAGATAAAAGACAAAGCAAGAATGTTCACTATCCCTTTCCATTAAACACTGTATTGGACTTTCTAGCCCAGACAGTTAGGCAATAAAAAGAAGTAAAAGGTATCCAGATTACAAAGGAAGTAAAAAAAAAGTCTCTTCACAGATGATATATTCAACTCTATAGAAAACCATATGTAATATATTAAAAATCTAAAACTAAACTTAACAAGGTTATAAGATCAATATACAAAAGTCAGTTGCATTCCTATATATTCGCAAAAAATTAAAAATGAAATTTAAAAATCAATACTATTAACAATAGAATCAAAAAATATGAGACACTCAGGTTTAAATTTGATAAAAGTTATGCATAACTTGCACCCTGAATTCCACAAAATGTTACTGAGAGAAAGTAAACCTAAATAAATGATACGCCACGTTCACGGACTGGAGGGCTCAACATTGCTAAATGTCAGTTTTTCCCATAATGATTTGCAGATTCAGTGTAATAAAAATTTTAGCAGAAACTATTTTTCTATTCAGCTATATCTAATTTACTATTCACCTAGTCTGGTAAGTATTTAATAGTAGTCTGGTGAGTATTTAATAGTACCAATTTCATTTTTCAGCTTAGAATTTCCATTTGGTTCTTTTCTATAGTTTACTAATTCTCTGGTGAAATCTTATAATTTAATTCCTTGAATATATAAATTTCAGTTTTCTTTTAAAATTGAAATGAATTTTTTTGTCAACTATAATAAAACTATAGGGAAAATGTGTGTATATATGTGTATGTTTATCACATATATTTCATAGTTAATTTCAATTTGTCTTGAGAAAACAGTTTAACATTAAACAAATCCACTATTTTAAATCACTACTTCAAGAAATTAAGAATCCCATCTCAATAGATACAGAAAGAGTATCTGATAAAACTTTACAATGATTTATGATAATCTAATTTAGTAAACTGTTACTAAGTTTAAGTTTGTGTGCCTGAATAGTAAATTAGACATAGCTGAGTGAGGCCAAAAAACACTGAAACGTCAGAGTTTGGAGCAGAGAAAGGTTTATTGCTGGGCCGAGCATGGAAAACGCATGGCTTATGCCCAGATAACCCCAAACTCCCCAAAGGGTTTCAGTTGAGCATTTTTAAAGGCCAGCTGACGGAGGGCATCCCAGGGTATGTGATCAGCCATGCACAATTCTGATTGGTGGTGATCAATCCTTAGGTGCCAGAAGGTCTGCGGGCTACATGCTCGTGATCATCAGGTAGTTAATTTCTTCCATTTAGTGGTGGTTTTTGCATCTGAAGCATGCATCAGAAGATATGCATGAGCTACTATTATCTGGGTACTGCAGAGAGGAGCTATAGCCAAGGATGGTGGGGAGGGGAGCTCTGTCCTGGGAAGTCCACATAGGATCCTGCTCGGTTACAAGCTATGAATAGAAAAAATATTCCTTATTCCGAGAAAATATATCTTCCAAAAACCTACAGCAAATCTGTTTTCTTTTTTAATTGAGGTATAGTTGATTTACAATATTACATAAATTTCAGGTGTATGACAGTGATTCACAATTTTTAAAGGTAGTGCTTCATTTATAGTTATTATAAAAAATTAGCTATATTCCCTGTGCTGTACAATATATCTCTGTGGCTTATTTATTTCATACATAGTGGTTTGTACCTCTTAATCCCCTATGCCTGTCTTGCCCGTCCATTAGTTATTTTAAAGTCTGTGCCTAATAACACTAATATCTGGATAGCCTAGGCAGTTATTTCTATTTTACATTATTTCTCTCAGTTTTTGGTCACATTGTGTCAACTGGTCTTCGTGAATATTCCTCTACTGAGTGACTGATATCATTATGAAAAATTGTGGAAAACTTTTAGTCTCTTAGTGCTGGTATCTCCTAGAGAAGATTTACTTTCACTGTGACAGGCAGCTGGGTGAGGGGAAGAGCACACCCATGTCACCTTCATCCAGTCAGGTATTGAGGTGATTCCAAGTTGAGCTTAAATTCTTGATTTCTTTTTTGACACTCTTTATTTACATAGAGCTGAGTTTCTGATCTATATTGTTATTTTTAAGATGTAACCCTTCAGAGTTCCAGCCAAACCCTTGGGGTTCCATCAAGGCCATCCTACTTAGCAAGTCATGAACTCTTAATTTTTGTCTCTCCAAGTCTGTATTTCTTTTCTAAGTTCTGCTTCTTACCTGATACCAATAAGGTTTAGATGAAGAAAAATAATAATAAGGTTTAGATGTACTACTTTGCAGTTGAAGTTTACAGAATGCCAGACAAGCTAATACTGTAGATAATCACTGTATATTTCTAGTAAAGAATTATTTTATGTACTGAATTATCAAAAAGTAGTGTTTATTGCAGTTATCCTGTCCTATTTTCACTGTTTGTAGGCATTGTGTGTGTGTCAGGGTAGGCGGCACATAGCTCATTCTTCTTTCTGTTCATTGTTCTCTGAACAAAGAGCAATCAATCCAGGATGAAACACATCTGAATCTAGTACAGATTACAAGATCTTAAATTGAGCCCGATGCTGTGACTGGATGTCAGTCTGAGTCTGGTTTGTGGTTTTTAGTGTGGCATCCCGGTCCTTCCATGAAAAGTTTTCTCCTGCTACTCCACAAACCCTGCCCCAGACATTTCAGTCTCAGGTCCCAGAGAGTATCATGCCATTTCATACCTCTGGGCAATCACTTTCATTGTTCTCTCTGCCTGGCAAACTCCCATGTATCCTTCAAGACACTTCTCCCATGTCACCTCTTCTTTGACATCTTACCATGACCTAAAGGCAATCATGCTCTCTTCCATGCATCCCCAAACTCATTTCTATCACTATTATAACTTAATAGAATTGGGATGATTTGTTTCCAGGGCCCTCTCCCCACTGGGCACAGGCCGTTTTGGAAATCTCTGAAGATGCAATGCCTAGTATGATGCTTTGACCTCCACAGAGATTCAGTGTCATCTCACACCTAATTTTACAATTGTTGAATAATGTGGAAATCATGTGGAGACTGTTACAATAATTTCTATATGGCATTTATGATATTTGCAATAAACTGGAAGTTTGGTTAACCATAATCCTTCCTTTACACATGTCAGAGAGCATTTATAGTAGTAGGATAAATTTATGAACATAGAAAAATGACAATAATGGTTGAAGATAGTTGACATGCCCTTGATGTAGATATTGTGGGTCCTTTTCAAGTGAAATCTGACAACCAGCTCACTTAAAATTAAAATGTCAGAAATCAATTATGCTTCATTTTGCATTCAAATTGAACTTTTCAAAATTGGTTTGAAGCACATCTTATGTCAAAAGACACCTACTCTATTATTTGAATACTACAGAAATGAGAAAACATTTTATTTTTCATTTTTAAGATAATCATACACATGAAATCTTTATCTGCCAAAATGAAACTGAAGACTGTCTGGATGTCTAAATATTGCTATCATTATTGAACTCTCTTTAAATATCAGTTACTGATTTTGGCAAAGAACAAAGCTGTCTGAATTTAATAGGAGGAAACTGCTGGAACATGGGCCACATGAAGGAGCCTGTGCAAGCAAAGATGGGAGAGGAAGGTGGGGACAGGTCAGGAGGCTTTGTAAGACGAAGCTAAGAGTTGAGAATTTATGGAAACACAGGGACGTTTGTCTGCAAATTATAGAATGAAGGGAGTGACTTTCTCTGTTCCTATCCTTCTTGTTAGAAAGTATGCAGACTCTTAAATGTGGCCACCATCTTCAGCTTTGTTAGGTAAATATAACTGACATCCATTTTGTACATCAGACTTGGCTTTTTAGGTTTGAAAGGGGAATAGCACATCCACTGAGTATGGGTTTGAGGTGATTTTGGTAGGTTTGTAGGATATCCCAGATCTGGAAGTTCAGCTTTGCTAGGGTTTCTTTCAGGCTTAGTGGTGGATCATAGTCTCAGGCGTCTTCCCCTGGTCTGGCCAACTCCCAGAGAAGATTCCACTCCAGACTGTGCTTCAGTAGAGGTGTTCCAACTGACAGGGCTCATTTTTGCTCCCTCGTCTTCATTTTCTTCATCATTCGTTCATTCAGTGAATAGTAGTCACCTCCTACGTGCTAAGCATTGGGGATCACACTGAAGAGCACACTCATTGTGTAGAAAAGTCAGATATATAATAATGTGGTAAGAGTGAGGAATGGATACACGCACAGGGGACTTCTGGAGGCAGCAGAGAGGCATTTGCTGCCATCTGAATAAGTAGAGTAGTATCTGAGAAGGCTTCCTAGAGGGAACAGGAGGCAAAAGTCCTGAACTGAGGATTAAAGGTGAGTAGTACCTGATAGAGAAGGGAGGAGGAAGTGCCTCCCAGACAGGAGGCTGGAGACAGCGTGCATGGGACCTGAGAGGGCCAAGCAGGGAAAGTGGGATGTGAGTTGCAGAGATGACCACGTCAGAGCACCAAGAGCCTGGGACTCATGCCAAGGGGCTGGGATTCTCTCTGGAGGACAAAGAGGAACCAGTAAAGGGTTTCAATTAGGGACACGACACAATTAAATTCAGAAAGATGATTCTGGCCACAGTCAAGAGAATGTTTGGAATCCGACTAAGGGCAGCGATGTTGTCTTAGTCTGTTTGGGATGCTATAACAAAACACCATGACTGGGTGGCTTATGAGCAACAGAAACGTATTTTCACAGATCAAGACTCTGGCAGATTCAGGTGCACAGATGGTGCCTTCTCACTGTGTTCTCACATGGGAGAAGGGGTGAGGGATGTGTCTGGGACCTCTTTTATAACGGCTTCAATCCTGGTCAGGAGGGTTCTGCCCTCATGACTTAATCACCTCCAAAGGACCCCCACTTCCTAACACCATCACCTTGAGGGTTAGGATTTCAACATATGAATCTGGGAGGGACACAAACATTTAGACCACAGCAGATATCATTCAGGAGACTGTTCAGTCCTCCTGGTAAGAAACACTGAAGGCCTGAACCATCAAAAGATTGAGAACTATTTAGAAGGGGAAATAAGCAGAGCTTATAAAAAATAATGGATTTAAACTGGAACGTGTCTAGAAGCTACCTATTATGCATGAGATGAGCTACTGGTTTGAGAAGGCTTGTTAATGTTTAAAAATTATCCTACAAGCCCCCATTTTAAAAGAATTTTAAACATTAAAGGTATGAACAGAAATTTAACAGTTTCAAACATCTTTTGAGGATTCCTCCCTTTATTACCTATATATGTGAGTTGTGATTTGTTTTTTAATACTGACCCATCTTTTTGTTTGGGGGATGAATTCTACATGATCAGGGAGGATTCCTCTTTTTATATATTGTTATGTCTTTTTCTCTGGTATTTCACTTCAGAGTTTCAGTTCTATTTCCATAAGCAATATAGGCTTCTACTTATCTTTGCTAGATTTTTGTATAGGGGATAAGTTAGCTTCTTAACAAAATTATGTTAAATGATATATGTTTATCTGGTCTAGCATATTAGAGTAAAAAATGATGTTATAAAGTTACATTTTATACCATATATATTTATTATGCTACTTGTGAATTTATTTTATAATCAAGATGAACAGTCTTTTTATGCCTATTTTATATAACTTGAAATACAACATTTTCATTTTAAATTATTATAGAGGCTCTGAATCCCTTCCTTGGTTTTTATTATACATAAATTGACCATATCCGTCATAGCAATGACTTATTTGATGCTGGGTCATCAACTCCCTATAATAAAATTATTCCTATGGGAAGACACTGACTCAAATAGCAGAGTCAAGGAAGCATGGAAGCAGGACAGGCTGTGGACTGTTTCATGTGCTGTTGTGTGTTGTGCAGTAAGTGTGCTCTTCCTTGGGTTTCTTTATCATTATGTTTTAATCTTTAACGCTGCTATGTTTCAGCATCTTTTTTTCTTTCATCTGAGAACAACTAGTTGATTAAAAGCCAAAGAAACTGCTAATAATGAAAGCTTGAACAACAACAACAAAAATAAAAACAAACACAAACAAATTCTACTGTAATTTAGAGCAAATCAAATTCAAGGGTTCAATTGTCACTTCACTGTTTTTGGAAGCTGGCTACAAATGCATTTAAATTTTGTTCTAACCAGTGTATTCTTTCAATTGCCCCTTTAGCTAGTTAAACCACTTTGGAAGAAAATGTAATAAATATATGACAACAAAAACATCTTTGCTAGGTTAGAATCTGTATTACAGCAGTGTAGCTGCTCTATTAGAGAAGTACAGCTTGGAGTCTGTTTCTGCATAACAAACTCCCATAAATCAGCAGCTGCAGACAATGCACATTTATTATCACACAGTTTCTCTGGGTCAGGAGTCTAGCTGGTGCAACAAGGTCCTCTGCTCACAGCCTCACAGGGTTCCAATCATGGTGTTGGCCAGGGCTGTTTTAATCTGGAGGCTTGACTGGGGAAGAATTTATTTCCAAAGTTATTCAGGTTGTTGGAAGAATTCATTTCCTTGTGGCTGCATACTTGCAGCCCCAGCTTTTTGCTGGCTATCAGCTGCAGGCTGCCTGAAGTTCCTTGTTGGCTTCTCCAACATGGCTGGTTACTTCATCATCCTCACAAAGGAGTTTCTTGCTTCAGGGAACATGCCAGTCTCCCTTTTGAGGGATTTCACCTGATTAAGTTAGTCCCTTCCTCCTTCAACCTGAATAATCCCCCTTTGATTAGTCAAAACAACTGATTTAGGACCTTAATTACACTGGCAAAATTTCTCCACTTTCACAATAACTCACAAGTTCCACCCACACTCAAAAGTAAGAGATAATGCAGGATGAGAACACCAGGGAGTAGGACACATTGGGGCCACCCTAGAATCTTCCCACCAGAATTTTATCTTACCACACATTTCTCAAATTAATGTTTCATTAGAAAGTTACACTTTTAGAGTAAGGGAAAGGGACAGTTGCTTAAGACTGTGCTTGGCAGTTGTGTCCAAAACATAATGGCATTAGGCCTTTAGTTTGCACACCTCACCTTTCAGACTCACCCTCTGCCCAGCCCCGTGTGCCACACAACGTGGGCCACTTGCTGCTCCCAAACATGCCGCCACCTTTCATCATGACTTACCGATGATAAGTACTTATCCCTGAAAACTTCTCCTTTCTCACTCTTCCTCATCTTTCATGACCTAGCTAAAATGACACATTCTGTAGTGGAGCTTTGATGAATTTATCAGGAAATGAAAATATCTCTGTTTCTATGATAATTTTTCAAAGTCTTTTTCATATCAACTTTATATCTGGGGTTGTAGCTATTTGTTTATACACCTGTTTCCTTGCTTTCTTTGTATCATGAGTCATGGCTTACTCTGTTCTGTATCTCTAGTCCTGTATCTCCAGTACAGGACTTGACACATAGTAGGTACTTTATAAACTTAAATGAAGGAGTGAAGAATGAAAATGGGTTAGAGTGATAACAAAATAATTGTAGAGTAAGAGGAAACAGGAAAACAACAGTGTGAACAGACTATAATGACAGAATTTTTACTGGGTTTTATCAGAATGTGAGGATAGGAATATGGAGAATAGTTATGAATAAGTCTACAAAGGTCAGATGGTGGAGGCTCTTGAAATTTCCAGGCTAGAAAATGTAGAGTTCATGAAGCTCTAAATCTAATGGGGAATAGACGTAAATCACACAATCTCATAATTTCAAGTTGTAAAAAGCTCTATAAAGGAAATGTACAGTGTTTAAATAACAATTATCAAGGAGACTTGATCTAGCAGTGGTCACATGAATAAGTCGCATTTGAAGTGAGACATGAAGGTTGAGTAGGAGTTACCTATCTGAAGGGTAAAGGGTGGCATACAAACAGGCTGAAGAGGAAATTCAGAATCATATTCTGTAGAACCTTACATATTACGGTTTTGGTCTATAAACAATGGGAGGGTATTGAAAAATTTTAAACAAGGTGGGATTGGAGTAGGGATGGGAGAGAGAGAGAGAGATGATCTTGTCTTTTAATAAAAAGTTCCCCAAGTAACAGACTAAAAGAGTAGAAGAATGGATCCCAGGAGATGAGTCTAGTTACGAGACCTTTTAATGATGCAGAGTAGACCACAGTAACTTCATCTAGGGAATGGCAGAGGAGCTTGAAAGAATTGGACAGATTCAAGATATATGATGAAGACTCAGCTGACAGAAATTGGATATGGAGAGTGAAGGAGAGGAATATGTTTCTAGCTTCCATGGCTAGATGAATAGTGTTGCCAGAAAGGGCAGTGGAATATGAACACATTTGGAGAGGCTGGAGACCATGAGGACTTCCCTGGGAATGTTGACGCATATATGTTGAATAGCCTGATGGATCTATATGGGTCTTTAGCTCAGAGGAGAAATCTGTGTAAGAGATAATAAGGGTTTCCATATATCTACGGTCAACTGATTTTTGACAAAAGTGCCAAGACCATTCAGTGGGGGAAGGAACAATCTATTCAACAAAGGGTGCTAGGACAACTGGATATTCATATGCAAAAGAATGGAGTTAGATCCTTATCTCACATCATTTACAAAAATTAACTCAAAATGAGAACTCAAAAGACCCAAATTTAAGAGTCAAAACTTTAAGACTCTTAGAAGAAAATACAGGGAAAAATCTTCATGACCTTGGATTTGGAAATGATTTTTCCCTCTTTTAATGATTTCTTAAGTATGACACCAAAGCAAAAACAGCAATAACAGAGAATGATAGTCTGGACTTCACCAAAGTTAAGAACTTTTATACATTGAAGAACGCTATCAAGAGTAAAAAGTCAACCTTCAAAATGGGAGAAAATATTTGCAAATCATATATCTCTTAAAGGATAATATCCAGAATATATAAAGAACTCTTATAACTCGTCGACAAAAAGACAAACAACCCAATAGAAAAATGGGCAAAGGACTGGAACAGACATTTTTCTAAAGATATATATATAAAGCACCTGAAAAGATGCTCAGTGTCATTAATCATTAGGCAAATGCAAATCAAAACCACAAAGAATGGTACTTTGCATTCATCATGATGGCCATAACTTTAAAAAACAAAAATAACAAGTGTTGACAAATATGTGAGAAATTGGAACCCTCATACATTGCTGGTGGAAATATAAAATGGCACAGCCATTATGGAGAACAGTTTAGCAGTTTCTCCAGAATTTAAACATAGAACTAGCAGATGACCTGGTAATTCCACTCCTAGGTATATATCAAAAAAAAAAAAAATTGAAAACAGGTATTCAAGCAAAAACTTGTACACTATTTTTTACAGCAACACTATTCACAATAGCTCAAAAGATGAAAATAACCCAAATGTCATCAAAAGATGAATGGGTAAACAAAATGTGGTATATACGTACAGTAAAATATTTTCCAGCCAGACAAAGGGACGAGGTACTGATACATGCTATAGTATAGATGAACCTTGAAAACATTATGCTAAGTGAAAGAAGCCAGACACAAAAGGTCACATATTGTAGGATTCCATCCATGTGGAATATGCAGAATAGGCAAGTCCATAGAGATATAAAGCAGATTAGTGGTTGGCAGGGGAGTCGGGGGAAACAGGGAGTGACTGTTCAATAGGTCTGGGGTTTCCATTTGAGATGATGGTAAAATTCTGGAACTAGCTAATAGTGATGGCTGTGCAACATTGTGAATATTCTCAATGCCATAGAATTGTACACTTAAAATGAGTGAAAATAGTAAATTTTGTTATGTGTATTTTTTTAGAAGTTTTTTTTGGGGGGGAAGCAGGTAACTAGCTAAGCATGTACCCTACCACTGAGCTATACCCTCCTCACATAACATAATTAAAGCAAATATTGAGATTTGTTGGCATCCAGATATGAATGAAGGCCTTGGAAGGATGAGGTCACCTAAGGAGAAGGTATAGAATGAGAGGAGGGCTATGGTTGTCAAGAGTTAAGGAATTCTAACATTTTAAAGGACAGGTAGAGGAGAGTGCTTCAGTACTAGAGACTACAAAGGAGCACATAAGAAGCAGGAGAGGAAGCAGAGAAATGGGCTATCACCACTAGGGAGGTGCTGCTGAGGGTGATGAGGTGGTGTTGAAGGTTTTGAAACAGTGATGGAATCTGAGCTTTTTCTTAGGAAAACGTGTCTGGCAATAGTGTGCAAGGAAGAGTGGAGGAGAACCTGGAGTGAAAAGAAGCAGTTAAGAACTATTCCATGGAAAAGATAGGTTAAATTTGAGCAGTGTCATGGAGGTAGAAAAATATGACACGTTGGGCTCTTACAATTTTGTCGTTTGGATGTCAGGTGTTTTACTAACAGGAACATTAGGGTTCAATATTTCTCAGACCAGTGTGTGGGCTATTTCAAGCTGGACTATTTTTTAGGCTTGCACCATCTTCTAACTGTAGTAAGATACTTAATGCAGTATGTGTGAAATTTCAAATTTTCTTCTCCAAATTTAGGGATTACTCCATGCTCTATTAGCATTTTAAGTAAGTTATATAGAGTTCTACCTGCACCTTTCTATATTTTCTTTTCACACAGAAAAATCATGTAATCATAGGGCTGGAGGGTACTTTAGAGATCACTGATTTCAGTCTGATTTTCTATGACTGATAGGAGGCCAATGGAGGGTCTGTCTCTCCATGTACTAGTGGTGTCACCATCCGTAGGGGATTTTTTTCCTTCTCTAGTTTTTCTCCTCCGTCAGTTGTTGCACTGACTTGTCAGTGTTGTCAGACGACAAAGGTATTAGAATGTACTTATTTTATTTATTAATAAAGCACATCTTAAGCACTGACTGTGTACTAGTTACTGCTTTAGGTCTTAGATATAAAGAAGAAAACAGATTAGTAATGACCCCAAAGTTTTCTAGTTTGAGAGTAGTGTTTACTTTCCAGTACTCTTTTGATATCATATAGCATGATTTCTTGGCTGCAGTCAAATAGAAAGTAAATGACTTTTTTTTTTTGCATACATAATGTGAGAACTCAGGGAGAAGTGTTTAAGAATAAATCCTCCATGGGCTTGGAATATAGAATTCAAGATTTAGTCAACATCGTAGCCACACGTACTCAGCATCATAATTCTTTCACATCTTGTAGCTACTGTTTAGAGAATGTACAGTGAAGTGTGACTTGCTGTGGAGTCAGGCAGTAGGTTTTTTCTATTCCTCCAGATTCTCTGTTCTTGAAGCTACTGATACTATCCTTTGAGACATTCAACTGCTTTTGCTTTAGTAATGAATTTTTTGCTTCTGAATTTTTACTTTGTCCTGGTGTTGATCAATCTGATGTTTGATTCGATGTATCTCATATGCAAGCAACCTTCAATATAATTTTGGAATAATGGATGCCTTCATTCCACGGTTTTCAAAACTGTTAGCTAACTCAGATCCCATCCTATTCAGAGATTAAGCACCTATTTATTCAATCAATTTATCCTGTGAGTAGAAGTCCACGGTTTTTTAACCGAAACCCTTGGGGCTTTGAAATTTATATTTTTAATTTAAGAGAGAGAAGAGTTTATACCATTTATAGTCTGACCTTTCAGGCAGGGTCTGCGGCAGCATCCTGTAATCACACACGTTAGTTGTTCCTTAGCAAAACATACGAATATTTGCATTAAGTGGGATAAGTTAGGACTACAGGTAACCTCATGTCCATGCAGATCATGGCTGTTCTGTCACCAAATGAGCTACAAAGTGACTTTTGGTTTTCAGAGATTTATGGATTTGGGAGTCTTAGATAAGGGGATGATTGCTTGCTTACAAACAAGGAGAATAAGATGTACTATCTTCCCCCAAAGGACACAGACACCACGTTTCGTCCATTAGGCCTTTTCTGTTTGTTGTAAGCCAGTTCAAATGTGTTTAGATTTTTAAAAAGGGTGGGTGGTATGGGAGTGACTTATTGATTCAATAATTGAATAGTCTAGCAGACAGATTTTGGATAACCCTGTATTCAGGGGTCAAATCATGTCATTTGGTTGGGTTTCTCTTAATTGTTTCACATGTCTTCTGTTTCAAAGGTTTCAGTCTCGGCCTAGTGGCCTCTGTATGCTATAGGTCAACTCTTTTGTGGTGGTGGTAAACATGGCTAAAGCAGTTCATTCTGCAGTTACATTGTCCAGGGAAGAAACAAAGCCCCTCCTCCTGTTGAAGCATTCCCAGCAAAAATCTTTTGGCATTTCCTTGGATCTGGTCTGGTCACATGCCATCTTTGAACCAGTCACTGAGGTCAGGGAGATGAGATGTGCTGACTGACTTAGACCTGGGCCATGTGATCCACTCCAATATCAGGAGAGTCAAGCCCATTAACTGGGTGGGTGTGGCTTTCTCAAAGAAACACTGGGAGCTGTTGCCAGAGGACACGGGGAGTGTTGGGCAGCAAAGCATTTATGAGCCCCATTGGTTGACACTGGATTTTCTTTGTAATTAAAGTTCTTCTAATAGAATACAGTGGAGTTAATGCCAGTACCTTTTCAGTGTTTTACAGCTTTCCTGCTGATCATAGAGCAAAACGTTATTACTCTTTTATATGTAACAAAATATACAAGAGCCTGCAAGTCAAAAATCAAATTTAATTCTAAACTTAACTCGTCATCAGACTCTTATGATTAGGAACTTGTCTCTTCAAGGACAACGTGGCAAGCCTTAAGGCTTTGGGCAGTGTCATCCGAGAGGAAGTACTCTGAGTGGATGCCTAGATTGTTTTTAGTTCAGGAATGATAATGCAAAGCTCTCTAATTAGATACATTGTTACTACTGTTTGACTTTTTCTTATAAAGAAGTAGTTTTGCATGATGGTTAAGAATATATTGTCTGGAATCCAACTGCCTTCGTTTGAGTCTATGCTTCCATCACTGACTTAGGCGAGGTACTTAACCTCTTTGTGCTTCAGTTTTCTTGTGTATAAAAAAAGTGTAATGGTAGCATCTACTTCACCAGGCTGTTTTAAGGATCTCATGAATTAACACATGTAAAGTACTTAGAATGGGGCTTGACACATAGTAAGTGTGTTATAAATATTAGCTATTACTATTATTCCACAGGGTTAACACTAAGTCTGAAACTCCCCCTAGTGAAGTAGGAGTTTTTACAGCATGGATATTAATATTTCTGTGCCTTTAACTAATATTGTTGTTGCCCTGTATACATTATTATGGGAAATACCATTTGTTTTATTGTCAGGTTAAAGTTTAAAAAATAAGCCAAGCCAACCATAATTATTTCAAAAAGCATTCATTTTGACACAAGAGATTCCAGTCAGCCTTACAAACCTAGAAAGAGGAAATCCTTTCTGAACTGATAGAAAATGAATCTAATTTCAAATCCCAAACCAGATTCCTATTTTTGTTGCTATTCTTCCTCTAGAAGACAAAACCTGATGTTTCCACAGTGTATATAAAACAAATTTTAAAATTCATATATGGCACAGTGTTTACCACCCACCCCTGTCCATGGTCATGAATATCACAAATTCTTTAATTTTCCCAAACATGAGATAAATGTCAGACCATTCTATAAATTGACTTTATGAAGCATTTCTGAGCCGAGCTTTCTGATATTCACACCAATGTTTCCATAGTAACTAATGTGTTCAGAAGGAGAAAAGCAGGAGGAGATGAAAAACAAAGGAGACAATCCAAATAAAAGAGATGCATAAGGGAGAGAAGAAGGTTCCATAAACTTTGAACCATTGCTTCTTGCGGGAGACAAGCATTCTTGTTCACAGGGGCAACTTCTGCTGGCTGACTGATTCAGGGGTCCTTAGTGGAAAAATTCCCAAAGCTTGACCAACTGACACCCAATTACACTTGAACAATAACTCATTAATGCCAGTTTAGACGATTCCTTCCCCCTTTTATTTTAATCTTATTTTTTTCTCTGTTTGGAGGTCCCCTAGTTACCATGGCAACAGTGAAGTAATTTGTGTCTGTCACTGAACTGTCAAAAAAGAAAATGCAGTATCGAGTCAATTTTAAGTATACTTAGAAACAGGGTGGGGCAACATAGGCATTAGTGATCATCACAATTTGCAAACACTGAAGTGAAGAAGGCTAGAACTCTGCTAAATATAGGTTCTCTTTTCAAATCTTACTAAATGGCACCCTGTCATTTAAAAGCATTTAAAAGCAGATTTTAATGATCAGTTATTCTCTTGTGTTGTCCACAGCACAGTATCTTTTCTCACTAAACTTCAACAAATCTTCTATAAAAATGTGTTTAATCTCCAAGTTTCTGTAGGCTTTTATCAGTTAAATGGCTACAGATGAACAGTTTTTCTGAATCATTTGGAGAGAATAATACTCACAGGCATGTGACTTGGGGAAACAGGCAACTGTGGTAAGCCAAATTATGGCCTCTCAAAATCTCCATGTCCAAATCTCCCAAATTTGACTATGTTACCTTATACAGCAAAAGAGACTTTGCGGATAAGATTAAGGATCTTGAGCTAGGAAGATTAGCTGGATTATCCAGATGAGCCCAAATGTTATCTTTAGGGTCCTTATAAGAGGGAGGCCAGGAACGCCAGAGTCAGAGAGGGAGGTGTGAAGGCAAAGGTCAGAGTGGGCCCACAAACCAAGCAGTGCTGGAAGTCTTTAGATGCTGGACAAGGCAAAGAAACGATTCTTCCCTAGAGCTTACAGAGGGAACCTGGCCCTGCTGACATCTCGGCTGCAGCCCAGTGACACTTCTGACCTCTGGGGCTGTAAGGGAATAAATACGTGCGGTTTTAAGCCACCAAGTTTGCAGTAATTTGTTACAGCAGCAGTAGGAAAATAACACAGCACTGTTGGTAGCCTCTGGTCCCACCAGTTCCTCTAAGACAGTGACATTAGATACTCACTCTTACTTGGCAGACAAGACTGTAGGCTGAACATTCTGAGTGTCACTGAGGGTCTTGTGGGTAAGTCTCCCTCTGTGTCTTCAGGGACCTTGGAGGGCTCTGGTCGCGCCAAGACCAGCTGCTGGGGCGACACAGGCCTCTGAAGGCCAGGCTTGAACACCTGGAGAGGCCAAGTGCTTGCAGGTCCTGGGTGAAAAGTCCTTGAGAAAGAGAATCCTTGTGCTTGTAATCTATCTCTATGAAAGTGCACGAGTTTGCTTGTCTTTCCAATTAGATTGTACATGTCTCAATGTGCAGACAACATGCTTTCTGGGAGTCTGTAATTCTCACCTTTCCCAGCACCATTCCAGGCACCCAGGAGAGGTTATGAGAAATAGCAACTCCTCCTTCTCTGAGCTGCTTCCTAGGTGGGTTCTACTTATTTATTTTCCAGTTGTTTCATTCTTAACATACAGGTGCTGCGTGAAGCACTTGATGGATATGACCTCATTCAATGCTTACAACAACTCTGAGGGAAATCTCATTTTCATTTCACACATGTCAAAATAGAGATTCAGTAACTAGACTGAAAGTTACAAAGTAAGTGACAGAGATGGGCTCTGAACCCAGGAGTGTCTTCCTGACCCCTCCACTTCTAACTGCTGCCTTGCTGCCAGGTCAGATGCACCGTAGGGTGGGTGTCAGTGGCCTTTCTTCTCTATCACCCTTAGTAAATGCCCTTTATCCTCTGGGCTCCAGCTTTGGCTCTTACTCCAACTCACACAGTGGGTGGAAGAGGGGAACAAGAAAGCTGGAGAGGGCTGAAGGCTTCAGACCACAGAGAAGGGGGGTGTTTTGGGTCCTGGAGGCTCCCTTGGCCTTTAGACACTAGTTATTTTAGATAGGAATCTGGTGTTTGTAAATTAGCACATTTCCATAGTTTTATAACTTCTTGGTTTATTTTTTTTTATTTTTTATTTTTTTTACTTTAGGAAGAATTCTATGATGACTTGAATGATTCCCACCCCCTGATATATATATTCTGTTACCATGAACTGAATGTTTGTGTGCCTCCAAAATTCATATGTTGAAGTCCTAATCCTCAGTGTGATAGTATTAGGCGGTGGGGCTTTGGGAGGTAATAGGTCATGAGAGTAGAGCTCTCCTTATGATAGTATTAGTGCCCTTAGAAGGAGAGATACTAGAGAGATGATCTCTTTCTCTGCCATGTGAGGGCATAGTGAGGTGTCCATCTGCAAACCAGGAAGTGGGCTTTTACCGGCAACTGAACCAGCCAGTACCTTGATCTTGGGCTTCCCAGCCTCCAGAAATGTGAGAAATAAATGTTTTTTTTATTTAAGCCACCTGGTCTATGGTATTTGTTATAGCAGCCTGAACTACGACACCTGTATAATCCCCGCTCCTGTGAGTATGATGGGCTCTCACTCCCATTATTAGGTTCCTAATCAGTGGATTTAGGATTAATCAAGAAGTAGAGTACCTGCATGGGCCTGATCAAATCAGGCAAGTTTTAAAACAGAAAATGGAAGTATGAGAGGTTATGGAGGGGACCATGTGGCAAGGACTGGAGAGTGGTCTCTAGGTTCTGACAGTGATCACTGGCTAACACTTAGCAAGACAATGGGGACCTCAGTACTACATCCTCAAAGCATCCAGCCAAGAACCCAAGGAAGCTTGGAAGTTGTTATTTCCCTAGTGGAGCCTCCAGGTGAGGATGCAGCCAGCCAGCACCTTTAGTTCAGCTGTGTGACACCTTGAGAAGACAACCCAGTGCCCAATGCCCAATCCATGGATACTGTGAGATAATAAATGAGTGTTTTTTTTTTAAAGCCACAACGTTTGTGGTAATTTGTTATGTAGCAGTGGAAGACTAACACATCTACCTAAAATTCATTAAAAGAAAAAAAAATCAGTCTCGGTGGCCCCAGGCAAAGAAAAAAATAGACCCCCTGCTTCCCCAGTTCAGATGCTATTTAAAGAGCTAAAACTCTAAGACACTTTAAGAAAGAAAAAAAGTTGACAATAGCATTCTCATTTCCCCAGGATTTGTTTTTACAAAGATGTGTCTCCCTTCAGTGATAGAAGTTACCATCTCTGATCAGCTCCTTTGAGGGGGAACTTTGAGAAAAGACTTTTTGAGGGGCTTCTGAAACTACTGGCACCCCTTAAATATGCCTACAAAAAGGGTAGCTGATACCTAACATCCAAAATGCCACTGGAGGCTTTTAACAGGAGAAGGGTCTGAGTTGGAGGGAGACCCCTGTGTAGGCCCACCCCTATTCTGGCAGAAGTAGCTCTATTTTTCCTGGGAAAGTGGTCAGTCATTCAAAGATGCAAAGTCTTTCCCAGAAGGATGGCTACCCTGGAGGGTCCACATAAAGGGACTATTTGCCTCATAAAGGGCAGGGTTTGCCTCCTCCATTACTATTGAGCTATTAAGATAAGGAAGGTTGTGCTTGCCCCTTTAGGACCCAGGAATGAACCTACCCTCTCTCTTGCAGACAGGATGAAGCCGAAGTAGACACAAGCCCTTAATAATAATAATAAGCACCAACAGCTTCCGAACGCTGAGCGTGTGGTAGGAGTGGGGCTAAGGGGGCTAAATGCGCCATTTCATTCATGCGTCCCCAGGTTAACCTCATTCGAATGGACACTCCAAGACGGCAGAGGCTGGCTCCACTTTGACGATCAGGGTATCCCTAGTGCCTCTACAGTGCTTGGAACAAGGCCGGGACCTCAAAGCATATTTGCTGTGAGTGAATGAATACCTGAAAACTGCGGTTTAGATATTAGGGTTATCACCATTTCCTCAGATGAGGAGCCTGGGGCTCAGAGAAGTTAAGAAATTCGCCCCCCTCACCCACGGCCGAAACCCAGATTTCCTTACCCATTCTGTCCATTCTCCCTGGCTCCTTGGGGGACCTGTGCGTTGGACCCCGCCAGCGACGAACCCGGTCTCCGGCGACGAGACTCCGCGGGTGCCCTCTGTCGGCGACGCTCTGGTGGTGCAACGGCCCCGCCAGCCAACGCGCAGGTGCGCTGACCCGAAGGCCGGAAGCGGGGCGCAGCCTGCGCGCCGGCCTCCTGGCTGCCCGCCCCGCTTGACGTGTTTGCCTCACGTTTGGGGAAGCTGAGCGCGTTTCCTCAGTGGGACCTGGATATCACTTGTGAGTGTCAGATGCGTCGTCCTGGGCCTCCTTAAGGACTCGGCCTCGGGGTGGGGCGTGGCCACGGGGGCGGGAGAACTTGCCCAGGTGGGTCGGAACCAGAGGCCATTGGGAGCTGACAAGGGCAAGGTTCTAGAACGCTGGGCCCTTGACTTCCCTCTGAGGAGGAGTGGAGCAGTGAGGCTGGGGAGTGAAGTTGCCTTTGAACCGATGGGCGGAACCTGTGACACAAGTAAGACCCAAATTAACGGGAAGCGGGGAAGACCTTTGCTTCCTTTTTCCAGAACGTTCTGTTGCAGTGCCACCTGGCAACGCGGGTGCACTCGGCGCGCTCCAGGGACCCTGTTTACTTCAGAGAATCACACCCCATTTTGATATTGGATGTATTTTCCTCCACTCCGGTGGATAGTCCTTATCCTCTGGCCCCGGGCACCAGCCTCACCCAGTCCTTTCTGGTTTTTCCCAGTTGTTTTTAAAAGAGACCCAACGTTCACCCACATCCAAGGCAAATTCACAATTGAGAAGACGTCTTCATTCTCTCTTTAAAAGTGGTGGCTTTGTTCTGGTTTTTACATCAGGCAAGGACTACTTCTGAGGCGCTTTTGTTTTTGATCCGCCCAAGTAATTATATTCTTCATTTATTTATATGTTTTTGCCTGTTGAAATTCCAAACATACAAAGCCAACTTTATTAATTTCTATCTTTAAAACTCCAATGAGAGTTACTTGTATTACTTCTCCCACTGGAATAATACATTTCCTGGATGGGAAAATTTAACTCTGTTTGTTAGGAATAATGTATAAAAAGACAAGTCAAAAGGAAAATGAAGGAGAAGTGGCGAATTATTCTGAGAAGATAGGACAAATGCATTTGCTAGTCTAGATGATTCGATTTTCTCTGGGAGTGTTAGAAAAGATGGTATGAAGAGGGCAGGCCATGCGCTCCCATGCAGTTCACCAAAAGAGGTTTTGAGGATATTTGATTTGAAACTACCCTTCTTTCTTTTCATAATACTCAGCATGTCCCTAATCATTATATTCCAGATATTGAACACAAGCTTTTAATCCCTTCTACCAAAATGTTTTGCACTCATTTGAACACTTCTAAATTGAAATTCTAAATTAGTATTCATTGAAAACTGGTTTGACACAAAGAAAGGAACATGAATGAAACCTTCTAAGCCTTCTTTGCATTTCCAAATGCGTGTTCAATTCTTTAGGAAAGTCATTGTTATCAGTTTAGGGAAGATTTATTCAATTCCCAAGTGCCACCTCCAGAGGGCACAGCTGTCTCAAAAAAAAATTTTTTTTTTTCTTAAGTTTCTTTAGTTTTGCCGAGGACTCTCTAATCTGTAACTGTGATTCCTGGGATCCAAACTTGAATAGTTTTACCTAATATATTTTAATGTTCATTTAGATTTTATGGTATTCTATTATTTTCAGCAATTAACATTTACAATATTTTAAATTTTTATAAAATAAAGAATTAAATTCAACATTGTCAGTTTGCCCCGAGTTAAAAAAATCTGATTCTCTCTAGTTTTAAGTAATCACTCCTGACAGATTTAAACAGCACACTTTAATTTTTTAAAGTGCATTTAAAGGTTTATTTGCTAAAACCTAACTTTACATTTTCTAGAGATTGCACTCATGGCCCCAGTTATCCTAAAAAAATGAAGTGTGAAATGTGCTGTATCTTGCATATAATATTATTTAGGATTTAGTGCCCAGTATGTTCTTGTAGAGTCCCCTAATACATTCTGAGTAAATGCTTTGGAAGCGTTTTACTCCTGAAGCTACAGAAAACATCTGGGGGATTTATTTTTGTGACATCAAAATTTATGGTAACTCTTTATTTAAAAATGCTTTTATTCATCCATAAAGGAGGGGAAGTTGAAGTGAATTTGCTCAGAAAAGAATGGGGTTATTTTCTTCTAAAATGTACAGTAAACAGTTTACTCGCTCGCTCTCTTCTTTGTCTCAGCCCTCTCTGCCGTGTTTAGTGTGAAATTGAATCTTGTAAGGCTAAAATCCAAGAAGAGGGAGAATTAAGGATTCATGCAAATGATTTACATATATTTCTTTCCGGTGTTTTCTTTCAAGCTTTTGCTTGCTGCTCACTTTGGGCTATTTTTCTTTTCCTGTTATTTTTTTTTCCTGTTAACGTTAATGCACAAAAATCTATCAACAGGGTGTGAGAGGGATTGTTTGTAAGTATTTAAAACTGCTTAACATCTATGTATATGAAAACGCTTTTTAGGTTTTGGAAGCTTATGTCCATGTTGGCATCGAAAATTTTGGAAACTTATACAGGATATGTGTTGAAAGTGTTTAACTTCCATATTTGCTTCACATAAAATGGGAAAGAGCTAGGGCAGGCACCAAAACAGTGTATTCTGTGACAAACCATGCTTCTAAAGTGGTGGCAGCTAAACGTGAAAGAACCAAGAGAGGACTTGATGAAATATCCCTAAAGTCAGATTAAGTCATAGATGAGCCATTCGGGGCTGACATGTATGGCGCAGCAGTATAATTAGCAGATCCACGAATTATCCCTCTTCTATTTCCATTTGAAAAATAAATGTTAGTTTAACGATTTATTCCTTATTGGTCTTGTCTCCCCAGTGGGATGATGGAAGATATTTGATGGCAAAGAACCATACCTGATGTATATATTTTTTTCTATTTCATCCCAGTAACTAGCCCAGCGTTAGATCAAAAAGGCCTTTCACAGATAGTTGGCAATTAATTGTTCACCTATGGAACTGTTGGCCAGGATTTACTCCCAGATAGAGAATGCCAGACTTGAACGTTCAAAATGTGTGAAATCCAAAGTGTTTTTCCCCCATTATGTCTCCGAAAGGCTGGTGGCACTCTGAGCATTTGCTTAGGTGAATGGATGTGCTACTGTAATCTGATGGGTGATTTACAAGAAATTTACCATTAGTATTTGGGATTTTGGGTGCTGCATTCTTATGAATTAGATTATAAATCTGAGGCTAGTGTAGTGGAAAGGATTCAAGTGAAAGTCAAGTTACATAGGATATTCAAAGAAGGGTCAGGAAACCAATGCCTCAGCAGAACAGAGATGACTAAGATAGAAATATGCTCACCTTGTCCCCCCATTCATATATCATAGAACTTCACTTACTCATCTGTAAATGTTAACTGTTCTGTATAAGATCCTGTACCACTGAAGTTGAGCAACACACAGAGCCTTGAAAAACAGACATCTATCTGTGGATGTGCTTCAGTGAGTCTGCCGGCGTGTGCCTGTACGGCCTCCTGGCTTGGAGAAACGTTCTGTTAGGTGGCCTCTACAGTCACCTGCCAGTGAAAACGCTATGTGATTCTGCATTGAGTTCACATTACACTCATTTTATTAGAATCAGAAACAGTTCTACAAATGCTGAAGCATCATAAGGAAACGTGAGATGAAGACCAACGAGCTAAAAGCGTGGGATCATTAGATTAAGGGTGTGTCCTCCGCTTGTAGGGTTCTGTTTCTAGGCCTCTTAGCCTAGGGACATGTGTTAATTACATGAGTAGTTCAGATTTTCTGTCTCTGACAGTTGAGTCTAGTTTGAAGTGCTTATAATTCTAATTTAATTAGAAATGCATTCAAAGAGCTAATGTTATTTGCAAGAACTTAGAAGCAAATCCCTTAGTAAAATAAGTAGACCTTTGGTAAAGTGAATCATAACCTAGTTTTGAAAGTATGGATATTCTTCTATCAGCTTTGCTTGAAGTCTAGCAGAATGTGGGGAAGAGTCCTGATGTAGATGCAAGACTCATCTGTTGTCACTGTATGACTTAGTTCAGAATCTATATTAAAGTTTTTTTTTTCTCCCAGCTGCCACCACAGTCTCCAAAGATGAACCATTTATTTAAAAAGTCAGTAATCTAAACAGTTCCTCCCTTTCGCTTCTCATTGTCAAGACATCCCCTGGTTACCTCTACATTCATGTAGGTGAGTGAATTCCTAGGCGGGCGGTGTTGCAGGTGGAGTATAACGTGTTATCGATGTTCAGTTAATGTTCAAGCAATAGTACTCTCACTTTCCCTTAATTATGTTAGCAATTTTTAGTCCATTGCAGTCATGGGCTGACTTCATGCAATCAAAGCCTAAAAGCCAGGGCCATACCATGGTGTTTAATGTCAGGGGCCTCCTGGTGGCACAAGAAGGACACTTGCTTTGCACAGAAAGGCTACATGTTTGGCAGGCAGAAAAGATACAGGGTACTCTCCATAAGTCACAGTGTGACTTTTCAAAGTCTGTTTGATTACATTTGCTGTGATGTGGATGGGTTCCTACAATTTATCTTCAGTCTCAGAAAGTGGTCTGGGGCTGGATGCACATTCTGGTGTTTGTTAATTCCTGAGGTGACACTTTTAAGTCCCAATGTTTGATGTTCCACAGTCTCAGAAAGAATGATTTTTGACTCTTTGATCCTATAAGAAAAATCCAATTGTTTTCTGTCTTGTAGTTCATGCCAATGGCTTTAGTTCCCTCATGTTTTAGCAGTTATTTTCTTTTCCAAGGCAGAGTCATGGGTTGGGGGGAGTCTGTTAGGATATTGCAATAGTATAAATAACAAGCTGGTGAAATTACAAATATAACAGAGATTCTTAAGAGGTTAGAGCAAAAATTGGTTCTGGTTATCAAGCTGGAGGAATGTTTGAAAAAAGGTCCAGAGCCCCTTTTTTTAATGTCATGTCTGTGTGCAGCATTCCTTACTTTTAAAATCATCCTCTGTTTGCTAAGAAAAGAAAACATGGGCTAAGAAATAAAATGCCCTGGACACATTTTCATTTAGTTAGATTTTTCCTTCTGTGGTCCTCCTGGTGGTTTTCAACCTCTCCAGTTCTCTAACAATGTTACTTGGAGAATTAAAGACAGCCTGAAAAACAAAACCATAGCAAGGAAGAAGGCCAAACAGCAACAATGAACTGAATTCTCTATGTTCACAGAATGGCAGCAGAAACAAAAGAACTTTTTTTTTTCTTCTTTATAAAAGCTGCTGTTACCTTTTCTTCTCTTTCAGACCATTTTCTTCCTGTTCTTGGCTTTCTTGAAGCTTTCAGCATCTCATCATGAATGGCTATTTTAACTTCTTGTTATTAATAAATAAGATGATGTTACCATTACTAATTTACTGTTTGGAAAGTAGAGGCTTTAAAGTAGCACTCTTGAAGGTTTTAGAGTAAATGCAATTTCAAGTTTTTTTCTTTTTCACCCACTGAATTGGATTTTTCTCTCAGCCAAAGTGTTTTGCGTTTTCTTTACTGCTGGTGTTTTTTTTTTTTAAGGATAATTGAAAGTTGTTCTACAAATATAGCTAAAAAAGTCATGTTTCTCACTGAAAAACAACCCTGGAATGAAAGCCAACTTAAATCATACCAGAGCAGACTCAAAGTGAAGCTGACATTCTGGAAGAAGGGAGAAACGCTAATGTTCCCAAGTAATCAGTTTGGGCCATTTCAGTGCTAAATGACAGGATCAAGAAGAAAAATTTTTAAATTGATTTTTAAGACTGTCTGCAAAAGGAGGCTGAAATGAATATTAAGTGATTTCTTTGGGGCTGTCAGAAATAATAATGGAAGAAGAGACAAGCCCAGTCTTGCTGCTGATGGTAGGATCAGGGAATTTAGATTAAGTGCAGTTTGGAGATCAAGTTCTGTGCTTCAGTTTTTAAGAAATGTTAATGAACTGAAGGCAAAGGAAGCAGCAAAGAAACCTACTATAAGTAGGTATGAGCTGAAAAGGGGAGAGGAAAAGATGTGGCATCACAGGTTGAAGTGTTAGGAAAGGGGTACTATGCTGGGTGTGTAGGGTGATTTGTACTCTGTGACAATGAGAGAGCCCATTCCTGGGAGCATGTGCCACCAGAGGTGTTCTAACAGGGGGACTGGATTTGTCTGGACACACCCATCCTCTCTCCCACGCAGCCCCCTGCCCCTGTCTCAGCCAGTAGCCATATACATCTGTCTATCAGTTGGCTGGTTGGAGTGGGGCTCCAGGCTGGCTGTTGAACAAGCCCATATGGCATGAGGATTGCATTCATGTATTTGGTCTCATTTGCACCATGTTGGAACCAAAAGAGTTAACCCACTAATTAATAGAGAGATGCATTGGGTGTTCTCTGGGATTTGGAATCAGTTTCCCTTAAATTAGCCATGTCAATTACCACAAGCCCATAGAAACCAAGAGTTGGAAAGAGATCCAGCAGGATTTAAAAGCACATAGGGAAACATGGAGAATTGGAATAAAAATGGAAAAGAACACCCACCAGACTAAGATTGTGCTTTTCCAGCACATGAATGCTAACTCACTTGCAGCACTGTGAAGGACTGATACAGCATTCTGATGGATCACTTTCTCTACACTCTTGTTTTCAGAAATTTCTTGAATTCCACTTTTTTTTTCTTGTTCTCTGAATACATGAGCTGGAAAACATTATCTTCTTTAACATTCTGCTTACTGATGTGGAAATGGACAACAAGCATTAATTCCCCAGTCGTTTGAGAACAGTATCCAGCTTCCTTCTTGGAGGCTTATCTACCTTCCCAGTCTTTTGGGATTGTACATCAGGGTACCTGGCCATACCTAACCATAGGGAGGGCAGTGTTGTGATTCAGTCTAAGCCAGTGGTTCTCAGTTGGGAATGATTTTGTCTTCTCAGAGACTTTGGCAGTGTCTAGAGACATTTTTGATCGTTAAAACTAGAGAGAATGCTATTAGTATCTAGTGCGTAGAGGCCAGAAATGCTTCAGAAGATCCTACAATGAGTGGGACAGCCCCCTACAAGAAGGAATTATCGAAAGTGTCAGTAGTGCACAGGTTGTAGACCCTGATCTGAGCCAACTGGACTTTCCCTTCTGGGACTCTGAAACACCAGTGGATATGATAAAAGCAATAAATCCCCAAAATGATTCTAATGCATTCATTCTAGTAGCAGTGCCTTATTAAGACTGTCAGGTTGTTCCTGTTAGCTAGATCTCCTCCTCTAACCTTTCTGGGTTCCCACTTTTTTTCTGTTCTAGATTTCTAGCTTTTTTAATCTGTTCTGTGAGCTCCACTAAACCCTTTTGATACTGTCTTTTTCTGCTGGGATTAGCATGAGTGATTTTCTGTTGCTTGCAATTAAATAACTCTAAAGTGATGTAGAATAGCTGACAGTTTAACATAAATGTGTCAAATGACACTTCATAATTTGACAGTGCCTCGTAAGTCCTATGTGTGGTTATTAAGTATCTGGTAAGTTGAGAGTCAGGTTAGACGAAGCAGCAGCCACAGAACAGCAAACCCCATACATTTGAGGTTTCTTGTGCTGACCTATCACTTCGATGGTAAGGAGAATCAGTAGACCAACAGATAGTTTGAGAACTAACTCCCAAGCTGAGAAATAAAGTTTTCCTGGATGGTATGGCCTCAATGGCAGCAGATCAAGTGCAAACATCAAAAAGTAGGATTTGGAAAAAAAAGAAAAAGGAAAGTAACCTACTGTCTTTGAAACTATGCCTGCCTTTGACCTCCTTGGGCTGCTGTGCACAATGTGGAAGCCAGGGGCTACAGATGAATAATTTCCTTTTTTTAAAAAAAAAATCATTCTTCTCATGTCAGGCTTCATTTTAAAATAATGAAAGCGTAGATGGCAGTACCCTACTCACGGGCATAGAAGTTTTCTTTAAAGATTTTAAAACTCAGGGCTGTTACTAGCATGGTGCTCTAACTCCATTTAACAGGAGAAACTTTTCTCAAATTAAGATGATTCAGGGAACAGAACCTCTTGATTACTGAGGCTGGAATAAACGCGTGTGGGTAGTTGCCTGAGCCCGCTTAGCTGTTGGAGACCTTGGGGGCTGCCTCATAAAAAAGACTTGTTTTATTGGAAGCTTCTCTTTCACTAAGTGCATGGGTTGGAATATGTTAAACTGTTCTTCAGTGAACAAAATCATAAAAAGATGTGAGCACACAAATAGATGATTCGTGTTGGAGATCTCATGAGGTTCATTGTACTTCTGAGAGAGGGTTTCTTTTTTTAAGATGCCAGCAAAATGCCATGGTATTTTATTTTTGTCTCCAGTAAATTGCTCTGAAAACTTAAACAAATTAAACATCCTGTTTTGTGTTTTTGAGACTCACTGGGGAAACTCAGTCTCTCCAGTCTGTTGTTTCAGGTGGGAAGTAATACGTGTGTGTAATCACCTTTTTAAAATAGTTATGCATGTGCATGAGCCATTCAGTATCAGCCATTCAGAGTTGTAAGCAGTTGTGTTTATTATCTAAAGAAGAGGAAAACAAAAGTGAAGTTTTTAGAGAGTGTGTGTGTATGAGGTATTGTAAGATGAGAAATCATTTCTGTTCCTTTTTATATTTTAGGAATTGATTTCTAGTACATTGTATTAGTGATACTCAAAATCCATTGTTGAGGCCATTTAGAAACAAATTTAAAATAAATCTTAATAAAAATAATAATTAATGATCATAAATTCAAATGGGAGGCTACATGATAGAAATTAGCAGCTAAAAGTAAGAGCATACCTTTGGAACTTAATGGGGCTCTGTTTTTTCTTGGGTCCTCCATCACAAAAACCATTTTCCTTCATTTTCAATGATGGTAAATGGAAACAGCTCCAAGATACTCACCTGTACCGACCTCCCCCACCCCCTTCCACTGTTCTTTGAAATTGAAGGATTGCTTCCTTTCAGTACTTTCCTGCCAGGAGGAATGGGACAGCCTGGAAGCCTGGTGCCCCTGGGCCTGAGCAGTAAGATTAGTGTGTGTAGTTAATTTTAGTGTTTCTCCCCTTCAATGAGGTCTCCTTGACAATAATAACTGTCTGACTTGCTTACTTCTCATGAAAACATCTCAAACCCCTACTAGCTGGAACTCTCAGTTGAAATGCTACATTTAAAGGCCAAACAGAACCCTAATGAATGGATGATTGCAGCACTTTTGAAATATGAGTTAACGAAAAAATCTGTGAAGTGAAGGCTCAAGTCTTTTCGGAAGGAGCAGAAATGAACTGTCACCTGGATCCTCCCTTGGCTTCAGTTTTGGCTCTCTTCCTCTCTTTCTGGCTTCTCTACTCTCTCCTCATCTCCTCTTCTCTGCACCCTCTGCACCTCCAGCCCCCTTCCCCACCATGCACACCTGAACTACATGAAATTCTGGTTTGAGTGTATGCCCTGGGGGCTGAAGTATGCAAGAAGTGTCACCCACGGAGGTGTTCCTTTCGGAATGTCATTGTTTAACTTCAGGGTCCTGTTATTCTTGTGTGAATGAAATGTCAGAAATGAATCTCACCGTGTAATTTCCCAGGCATTGACAGGCCTTTGCCATCTGTCATTGGATCATGTTTTTACCTTTGGTTTCCTGCCATGTTTAGGGTTTTGACCTATCCCTTTGAGTCCCGGTAATTTTACCTCTCAGTGTAGTCTCTGATGGAGGTCTCTGCTGCCAGGTGTGACTTTTGTAACTGTAAGGCATGGAATGATTTCTTCCATGGGCTTTGCTTTTTATTATTCTTAAAACCTTAAGTGTCATGAATCCTGTCACTTGAACAGTGTTGATTTGCGATTAATCCCGTAGGTATTATCTATATTTGTCTTCAGTCTTTGCTGAGGAGGAGGGCCTACATTACAGCAAAGTCTGTCTTTTTGAAATGTAGGACTGAGCTCTATCAGCTGAAAGAAGCAATTTAGGGGAGAAGGGCTGGGGTAGGAAATAGTAATGTTGTTTATAAAGAACCCAAGTTTAATTGGAAAGAAGGAAAACTGAAGTTTTTCATTCCCTACATAGTGAAGATTTTGAAAAATCCTACTGCTCTGAAGTAAGAAGATGGATTTTATAAAGTACAGGCAGATTGTTTTTGAACTGAATGTTAAAGCTCTGCTGTCAGAGTTGACAAGTTCCCGAATTCAATTTTCAAACTAAAACCTAGAAAACCGAGGAGACACTGTGTCTCCTCGGTAGCTTATCAAAAGAAATGCAGTGGCAGACTTCCACTGGTGTCTCAGGCTGGCCAGTTTGGGGAAGGCAGGTGGTACCCCCATCACATTGTCTCTGCTCCCTCTGGTCCATGGTGCATTTTTGAGATGGGCTGCAATTGGGAAGGGCTCCAGCTGCTCAAGCTTGCTGAGATTGGATGATGAATACAGGCCACCCAGCTCTTCTCTCCAAGAATGGGGAGAGTTTTACCATTTTTAGAGAAGCTTCAAGCACCAGTGATCTTTGCTCAAGACTTATTGGTCTTCATGGTTGGCAGAAAAAGGATTAACAAACATAGATATTAGCACATGAGTCGTTGCTTTACAAGAACAGTGTAAATCTATATAGAATTTGAGGCACAGCCACCAGCAGCCCTCTCATCTTTGTTTCTTTTAGGATAAAAATTAGCTAGTTATGGCTTTTAAGTTTTCAGGATCTTTATGCATGTAGACAAAAAGGGCTGTCTTAAAAAAAACAAGAAGATAGGTTGTAACTAACTACTCTGTTAATATAGGTAAATATTAAATATTTACAATGTGCCATATACTGCCTTGGAACCCATTTAAATTTCACAACAAACCTTGAAGTAAGTTAGATCATCACTATTGTGCAGATGGGGAGGATGGGGCTCAGAGATTTTATTCAGAATTTCCCAACTAGTAAGGAGAAGAGCTGGAATTTAGACCTAGCTCTGACTCCTAACCTTGCCCTCTTAACATTTTACTGTAAAACTGCCTCCAAAGTGATGACAATGATGAGCTCAGTGGTAGAATTTCTTCCTACAGATTCTTTCAACAGTAAATAAATATCATGACCTTTCGAATACTCTTCAGGTTGTGTGATTCTATTAAGTCCTAAAATTTCACAGGCTTTTATTTTGTATCCATTTGGTCTTTGAAAATTCAGATTTATTAGTTGCTGTATTTCATTTTTATTCCTGTAACAGTTATAAAACCTTATTAAATTGAAATCATATTACCTGGAACTCTCATTAGCCAGATGTGTTTTTTTTTTCCCTTTCCTGTACTCCACTTTTAGAAGGAAGAAGAAAACCAAAGAAAAATAAGTTAGTGTCAGAATTTCTTGTAAAGGTTAAATATGTCCTATGGTCCTATGCCTTTTAGATGTTACCCCTAACATCTAACTATCCTTAGTTAGATGTTAAAATATGAGTATATCTTTTTATGATTTTGAAATGCTTAATCAACAGCAAAGTCTGCTAAAAATGTTAAGAGGGTCGTATTAGTAACACTAAGCTAAGGGCTGTGATAAGGAGTCCCTGTATCCTAATAGTTTATCATGATAAAAGATGATGTCTCATCCACCTCACAGTGCAATGGGAGTCAGCGGTGGTGGGGGCGAGGGGTTGTTGCTCTGCACCATACACTCATTCAGATACCTGGACTCTTTCTATCTTGTGGCTCTGATATTCCTCTAGAATCTCAGTTTTCCACTGAAGCAAAGGAACCTGACTGGCAAACAGAGGAATAACAGCCAACCTGAAAGATTCTCTGGGAAGCTATTAGGGGCCAGGTTTGAAAGTGGTACATGATGGTTCCGTCCACCTTCCAGTGGCATGACCCCACGTCTCTGCAAGGGAGACTGGGAAATATAGTCCAGCTCTTTGTCCAGGAAGAAAAGGAAATAGGGTTTGGTATCCATCTAGCATGGTCTCTGTCACAGCAGTGACGTAAAGTCCTGAGATTTTTATGGCCCTTTTGATATTGTAAAACATTTAAGAAATATCTGATTATCGTCTAGATTAGTGATTTCCAAAACTTGAGTCATTAAAAATATCTCTGGAACCTCACTTAGACCCACACAGAATCAGAATGGGAGTGAGGTGGGGTTGGCTAGAAGCAGACTGGGAATCTATTTTTCATAAGCTCTCCAGGTAATTTGGATATAGCAAGTCTGGCACTAGTTTGGTATTTTAGAATCGCTGATCTAGATAAGGCAGGAAATATAGATTAATTCATTTCAGGAAGATTTTTTAGCAAAAAGGACTAGGAGAAAAAAGAGTGATCCTTAGTTACTTGGTATAGTAAATGAACCCAAATCTCTGTTTATACTAACCACTGTAATTAGTCAAGACTTCAGACATTCTGTGGCCAGTTGTTTTGAATGTCGATAGAGTATTTCATAGATAATACTGTTTCATTTCCCAGGGAAATGCCCCATATAGGAGGAGAGCCATCCTGGATATTGCAGGCACTGACTACTTATATTTTATTATAATTATTAAAACAATTTCTCTGTGTCTCATTTCAACCTTTTTCACTCTCCTAGCAAGCACAATTATAGATTCCTAGCTACCTAAACTACCCGAGTAGATGTGAAGGCAATTGCAATGGTAAAACTGTTTTCTAAAGCAAACAGTCGTTGGATTTTAAAAATCAAATTGTGTTTCCTGTTTTGATCTTGAAGGATGTGGAGGAGCCAGTTTGTTTGTTTTTAATCCACATGTTCCTCACATGAAATTGTTCTGCTTCATTAAAAATTTTTAATAGTGTGTGACTTCTGAGGGATAAGGTAACCTCTTAAAACCAGTAAAACATGCAGGTGAAATTGGTCTCATCAGTTTCACAGGGCCATTCATTATGTGGTTGCTACCCCAAGTGAGAGTAGGAGTACACAGGATGGTATTTTAGGTTTACTCTTTTGTGTTGCCATTAGGTTGGATTTATGAAAGACAGTGGACATTTATCACCTTTCTCTGTTATTCCAAAACCATAATTTTCCAGTCTCTTGGTTGCATGTGAATATTTCTGATAAAATGCACAGTTCTCTGAACCTTTGTAATATGGATTTGTTTAAGATCTTAAATTATATATTGCTGTGATCTGAACAGAGGATAAGAAACCTCAGTCTGCTGTACTTCCATGTTGAGGGCAACACTGTAAACCGTTCTGTACAGTTCTGATCATATTAGTATCACAGTTACTCCACATTGCTTACCTAATCCCCCCCCCCCTTAGCTTTGCATTCAAGCATGCCTGTCACCTGACCTCGGCTTCAAGTTGCTGGTGAGCTTTTCAGTCACTTAGCCTATGGAGCCCTTAGCCCAGATCTCTGCCGTGTCCCACTCACTGGCTGATTCATCATCCTCCAGAACATCTTGGACTTCTTCGCACCTCACATTTCCAAATCCCAACTCCTCCCAAGTGAAATTCAATCCATTCTTTAAGATTCAGTTTGAAATGCCACAGACTCTGAAACCTTCCTTCTTCAGTTGAGCAATGACAGTTGTTGCCTGCACATACCACTTATGATATGTTTAGTTTGGGATACGCACGTTAGATTTTCTACTAGAGCATAAGCTCCTGGAGATCAAAGATTCTGCTTTAGTCATCTCTTATTCCTTATGGTGCTTTATCCATAGTGAGCATTTATTTAACCTTTATAATACACAGGATTCAGTTGAGAATTATGATGCAAAGGGAAAACTCAACCTTAGACTATTGATTTAGAGCATAGTTTCCCAAAGTGGAAAGTAATATAAGTTACTTTGGGGAAAAAATATGGTTTTTATATATATATATATATATAGGTTGTTTTACTGCAGGGCTTTTCAGAGCCGTTAATATGCTTATAGCATGTAATATGCTACTGTAATAAGAGATAATGTAGTAAGTGTCAATTTTCATATTCTTTTCACTACATAGCTATTTTTTGTGAAGCATATTGATAAACCACAGTTTTTAGTAGCTGATTTTGGAAACTACCACTTGGAGTAATATTCTGCATCTTTATAGTACCCTTTGTTGACAGAAGTACTTTCACCATTAAAGTCATCCTTTAATTTCTCTAAATATCACTGACTGCTCATAAGAAATAAAAAATATTTTCTAGTTTGTGTTACTAAACATAATTATTTTGGGTCTTGTGTGTTTGTAAACTGCTAAAACTCATCAAATATGCTATTTGCTTTAGCTGAAATATATATATAGTTCAGAAAAAATCATGGTGATCTAAGTGAAACCTTTAATAAGGAAGACATGCAGCTGGGAGTCATTCTGTTGCCATACATCTTTAAAGAGATATGCAAAGGCCTTGGTCTTTATAGTAATTTTCCTGAAGGTCACCCACTATTCAGACTGTTTATGTAAATCTCCTTTAATTCAAGCTTTACTGAATAATTTGCTGAATGTAAAATCAATGCTTAGGTTTTTTTTTTTTCCTTCTGCCATTATTGATTTATCTGTTCTACCCATTCTTTCTGTGGACACAGATTTAAGGGGAAAAAAAAACCCAGGTTATTGTGTGTTTGTATTTCTCTCCTTTAAATGAAGTCTATTATCACCAGCAATCATTTGTCTGGGCTGTAAATGCATGTACAGCGGATGAGATTGAATTTCAGAGCAGGAGGAGTTAAAGGATCTTTTATGTTGAAGCTAAACCTATGATTTTTTATGAACTTTGGGGTGCCTAATTAAGCGATTAGTAACAAGCAAGAGTTTCCAAATGTCAAGTGTATAATTATGAAATAAACAAGAGCTGGTTTTTCCAATAAACTTCTGTGCTGTGCCCTATTACTTGATGGGCCCCAACAAAGTCTTCTGGTGAAGAGTGCAAAATTAGGATGGATTTCCACTGCTGATGGTAAGAAATCTTGTCTTATGGAACAGAACTACAAAATACTTAGGGTAAGTAAATTTGAACCTGGTAAATCTATGGATAGGTATTAATTTCATCTCTCAAACCATGTGTTATAAAGAAATTTCATTTTATTCCTTTTTGAATCTTTATTTTGCTTGCTTCAGACTCTCTTGCTGTTGTACTTCACTACCAACATTTCCCTATAATTTAAGAATTCAAAATGTTTATTTTTTTAAACCAAAAAGTGAATTAAATTTGGTGGGGGTGAGGAGAAGAGGGCTGGCTATAAGGCAAGTCAAACATATGACTATCTAATTGGATAGAAAGTCTCCTATGTTACTGCAGATGAAGGATCTCATTTTTTAAGTACCTACCCCCCAACATTTACCCTTGATATTTCTGTACAGATAGTCACTGTTTGAAAAATTCCTATAGGTTTTAGACAATCAAATATTAGGGCCTACAGTATGCTTAGGGAGAGTGGCAGACACGAAGAAAATAAAAATTCTTATCTCTGCCTTTGGAAAGTTTAAAAGATTAGTGAGGAGGCAAAGTGTGTGCAAAGAAGAAATAGTTAGCAATATTTATGATTAAATATTTTTTGTAATTTGTTATATAAGTAATAAATCCATTCTTTTAATTAAAGATAAAATATGCATATAGCTTATTTTTCTTTCAGACAAAGAGAGAGGTAGGTAGGTAGATAAATCAATTGATCAATCTAGTTCTTTTCCTTTAATAACCCTTTTATCAACACTCTTTTATTTATTCATTTCTTTTATGCTAGGCATTTGCAGTGTGTTCCAGCTTGGCTGCATTCAACAGAGAAACCTAGATAGCAATGGTTCAAACAAGACAGAAGTTGATTTCTCTCTCTTGAAAGGAAGGTCAGAGGTAGGCAGTGTAGGGATCTTCCATGATGCTGTAGATCTCCAGGCTCCTGCAGCTTACTGCCCAGGCACATATCCTTATTCCCTGGTCTGATGTAGCTGCCAGAATTCTAAAATCACATCTGAATTCCAGGCAGTGGGACTGAGGATATGGAGGAGAAAGATATGCCTCTCCTGCAAAATTTAGTACTGTGGCCATAGTTAGCTGCAAGAGGGTGCTGAGAAATGTGTTTATTTGTTTTTAAGCTGAGTGGCAATAGGCCCAGCTAAAGATCAGAGTTTTTATGATAAAAAAGAAGGATAGAAGAGATTTGGGAGGCAGCTGGCAGTCTCTGTCACAGATTGTTACCATGATTTGCTATTACAAACGAGGCAGAAATGAACATTCCTGAACATGGACAATCACACTGGTTCATGCTAGTAAGTGATATGTGTCAAGTGAGTTACAGGGACAGAAAGTTCTTGAGGAAGGGTTTAGAGAAAGATAAGATCATGGTGGCTGGGTGACTGGAGTAGCCATCGTCATGGAGGTGGGTTTGAACTTGGTCCTGATGGCTGGGTGAACTGCAGATGGGAGGACGAGGAGCATATCTGGGCAGGTAAATAGCATGCACCAATTCAGTCATTTAGTCATTCAACCACTATTTATTGAGCACTTATTATGTGACAGACACTGGTCATACAGAGATGGAACTAACATAGTCCCTGCTCTCACTGGAACTCACAGAGAAATAATTCATGCCACTTTGATCAGCAGAATGGATGTCTTTGGGATAGGCAGTCAGGTGACCTAGGCTGGATAAGAAGGCTAGGGCCAATCAAAGAGAACTTGAAGTCCTATTTAAAGAGATTCATCCTGATTTTGTAGCCAGTGGGGAGTCACTGAGCGTTTTAATCAGAGGAATGATCTGATCCAAGTGGTGTTGGAGGAGAGTGAACTTCACATGCACAGGTTCACTGGAGGAGGGAAAGGAAGCTTTGAAGCAAAGTGCTGTTACTGGGCTTTCCCTGTGTGATGAGGGCCTGAGGTAGGGACTTGACCCAGGGTAATGAACAGCGCAGTGGCTCAGAGCATGCTTTCTGAAGATAGGTGGTCCTAGTTTTCATTTCTACCTCTGTTCCCTAGGAGTGGGCTGGGTGTGGTCCTGCCTGCCCAAATTCCATAGATTGTGTGGCTTAAACAACAGAAATCTATTCTCTCACAGTTTTGGAGACCGGGAAGTGCAACATCAAGGTGCTGGCTGATTTGGTTCCTTATGAGAGCTCTCTTCTTGGTTAGTAGATGGATGGATGCCTTCGTGCTGTGTCCTCATATGGTAGACAGAGAGAGCTCTGTTGACTTTCCTCTTTTTACCAAGACACCAGCCCTTTGGTTAAGGGCCCATCCATATGACCTTTAGCCTTTATCACCTCCTTACAGGCCCTGTATAGTCACATTGAGGGTCAGGGCTTCAACATGAATTTAGTCCCCATAGCGATCTGAACCACAGTTTCTCTTCAGCAAAATGGGGGAAATTCCATCAACCCCTTTGTAGGGTTGTTATGAGGATTAGGTGGGGTTAGGTTTATAACGTACTCAGCACAGTGTCTGGCACAAGGGAAGTATGCAAAACTGGAAACTAGAAGGGACAGGTGGGCCAGTCATTTCAATGGAAAAATTTTAAGACTTGGGGAACGGATACAGAAGACAAGGGAGAGTCTGGGCACAGAGATGCCGCTGAGGATCTAAGCCAGGGTGCTGGGGAGAATGATGTCAATTGACAGCAATTGGAGGGTCTGGTAAGAAGCCAGTTTTGGGGAAGAGATTGATGAATTTGATTTCAGGTCTGTTGCTTTTGGTGAGATGGCTGGATATGCAAGTGGAAATTTCCAGCAGACAGTTGGGGCTTATTTACAAGAGAGGATATATGGCTGCTAACAACAGCTCCTGGGGGACACAAAATTGGTAGAAGCTGAAATTCAGGAGGAAGGAAACAGAGAATGCAAATGAACCTGCACAGACCCAATAAACTGGAGGCCCTAGCTTATGCAGTAGAAATTTAGTTTTGTAAACCTTCTGGTTGAGCAAATGAACAGTCTGAGGCAAACTTTGAACTGGGAACTGAATTCTCTGGATCACTTCCTCAGTTCTCCACTTTACTTTGCATATTATAAACACAAGGAGATGGCTCAGGGTCTGAAGCCATACAAACTTGCAAAAAGAAATTAACATCTTAAGCATTTGGGTCATGGATTTCATGTGAAGAGAGAAGTAGCTTTCTCAGTAATAGGACAAAGTAGTTGGGAAATTTCTGAGCTAGGATATTATCTCTAAACACTGCAGTCTCGGGCAGTCTGAAAAGCCCTTAGCACTTCAAGATCCAATTAAAAGGGAATTATTTTCCCATTCCACAGCTAAGGAAATGAATCAACAAAGAAGTTGAATGACTGTTTTAAAACCTGGCAGATGTAACACGGCAGACAAGGGAACGGGATTTAGAAGGCTCCCCCTTTCTAAGACGCTGAGTTATTTTCTTCTTAGTATGGTCTGTCAGTTCTCCCAGCCAAGAGTCAGTTGAAATCAACCTTTGGTAGACCCCTGCCAGTAAATAAAAAATAGCTCACCTTTGTCCAGTTTCAGGCAAAGGAAAAGACCAAGTATGTAGAATTTATTGCACTTACTATTAGCTTTTCATTTTCCATGCTCTACCCACATAATCCTTCATACTCTCCCAAATAAAAGTAAAGTACTATTTTCCTCACTTCAGTTTGCATCTGCTTAACTTTATTCTGCTGAAATAGTTCTTGCTAACATCCGTGATGTCTTTTAATCACCAGATCTATTTGGACTTTTTTTTTTAGTTCCTCTCTGAATTTTTCTGCTGCTTGACACTTCTTCATTAAAGTCTCTGTTCTGTTGGTTTCCATGAAACCTCACTCTTAAGATTGTCATGACATCTCACAGACTATCCCTTCTTGGTTTTCTTCAGAGGATCCCCTACTGCTTACTAGTTAAATTCTGGCATTCTTTTTATCCTAAGCGAACTATTTTTCTCATTCTGCATACTCCCCGACCTGGTCGATCTAATCCATTCTTATTATATCAATTATCATCAATATGTCAGTGACTCCTGAATCTTATCTCTGGCCAGGATTCTTGTATAAACTTCAGACTTACATATACAACTGGACAGCTTTATTCATATGTCTAAGGACTGAAAGATCAAAATATTGAAACCAAGAGAGTTTTCTTCTCAAGTTCTTTCCCTCCTACCACCCTCCCATCTATGAAATTTGAAATCTTGGGACCAATGATAATCCCTTTCTCCGCCTGCACCAATGGACACCTACATAGTGGTTAATCATTCAGTAGCTAGTGCCGATGTTACTTACAATTTTGATGGCTGACACTTGGGGAAGATAAATAAAGCATGATTTATAATAAAAGGAAAGAGACAAAAGTTTAGACATGAGAATGTCCCATGTATAGATGATACAGTTAAACTATGACTACTCCCTCGTCCTATCTTCAAGGTAGACTTGTTTACCCTCAAATGATTCATGTATTTTGATGAAATTAAACTTTTTTTGGTGGAGAATAAATTATAAATGTGGACAATTAAAGAAACATTCTATTTTGTGTCAGAGAGAGCATGCCCTCTGCCCATTCCCAGACAAACATGTGGAAATCCAGGGGAGAAAAATGTCTTGCCCAAGGTTGTAGAGCTAGCTTGCTGTAGACTTCGAGGTATTTTGATTTTGTGTTCTATACTCTTTCTCCTCCACTGCATGACTTCTCTTTGTAATGCTGTCTTCGTAATGACCCAGGAACCTCTCACAGATTATTCTCTAGAATCTTTACTGCTGAATTCCACTCAGCCCTCTAGACTGTTCACGCTGATTATAAAGGTGGGATTGGACATGACCTGCTCTGGCCAAACAGCACACATATCATCACCTTTCCCTCATATATGCTAGGTGTTGCTAGTCAGTTCAGCACTGTATTCCTAATGAGTCCAGGAACAACCCTAAAGTCCTTAACACAAGGCTTTAGGCAGTTAGTGTCAATCAATTGGTGTTTGTAAGAGAATTGAAACCCACTTTTCATCCCTTCAGGAATGGCTTTAGGTCACATTTCTTTTGCTTCTGAGATCATTGTGGTGGGCAGTGATGCTTTGAGGAATTTTATCAGCCTTTTGACTGGCATCATGTCCCCTGTCATGTATCTTTAGATTACTATTAAGTAGGCAGCCCATTGTACTGGCAGCACCTGCTTTTCCTTGCACTGCATTTATAATCACCTTTGAGATGGTTTACTGAAGAGTTACTTCCTCCCCATCGTGGACTTTTTCTATTAGTCCTCTGCTGAGGCCTGTGCTAGGTTCTGGATTTCTTCTTTGGAGAGTTTGTCAGAGCAGAGTATTGCCCACTTAGATGTGGAACAGTTCAGGCAGTAAGAAAGGAAATGTATGTAGAGGTATAAGACAGAAAGTCAGTAATGGAATTTGAGCCGCTGGACATCTGAAGCTTCAACACCGACATGGTGTGCCTTCCTAACATTTATCACTCAGGATTGCCTAAAATACTTCTCAGCTTTAACATACAGTTCTTTCTTTCTTCAGGTTAATTTTTTGAAAGTATAAGAAAGATGATATTTCTGAGTTGATAGAGTCTCTGAGACTAAAAAACAGTATGCCAGATGGCAGGGAGCAGCAGGGAACATATTCCATCAGGAGTAGAGAGGTAATTGTGAAGGAATGGAGAAAGGTGGGAGGGATTGTAAAATGATAATGAGGAAGTAGAGAGAGACTAGGTTATTGTAATCATTTAAAAAAGAAATTCCTAATGGATTTCATGACATTTAGTTAATTGATCATAGGTATTCAGCCTATGATTTCTTTATTTCCAATACTGTCCTAGGTATCTGGAAAGGTATGAGGGATACAGTTTCTTTTTCAGAGAGGCTTAAAATCTTACCAGAGAGATAACTACTTATGAAGAGATTAAGAGAAGCATGTGCGTTGTCTCCCCATCAACTTACATGTCTGGAATAATACCTCACCCTTCTGGTCTAAGTTCTGGGATGATACCACTTCTAGTCTAATACTGGGCACCACCTTGGCAGGTCTCCCTGAACTTCATTTTCATCTTCTTGGTTATTAGTCACCCAGGGTTATGTTTAATTCCTTCTTTTATCCTTAGCTCCTTGCACCATTCCAGGCACATAAAAGACACTCAGTAATTGTTGAATTGTTATTTCTCTTTGTGCTTTGGCTCTTGTAGCTCTTCCTTCTAGATCAACCATTTGGAAAATTCAAATTCACCAGCTCCTGATTTCACACCTGGATTATTCTACTCTATTCCAATTTTTCACTCTTGCCAGATCAATCTTTCTAAAATACCACTTTTCTCAAATAGTTTCCTTGCTCAGGGATTTATGGGTGTTCCCTGTTGCCCTTGTTGTCAACTTTTCTGCTTAAGCTTTTTAAGACCTCCCCATTATCTCTATCTATCTCATCTCTCCAGCTGTATCCATCATTATCCTCAAAACAAGCCTGTGGCTTCATTAAGGTCAATCTGCTTCTTAGTTCCTGTCTGTAGTCATGTTAAATTCAGCTTCTGAGCACAGGAGTCTACTACTCTGCTTGCCATGAGTAGCCTTTACTTTGCTCTGCTGTAGTTTACTTATCAAGCCCCATATCCTTCAACAAAACTTCTCTTATTTATCACTTAGTGAATCAACACATAGTAATGGGCTGTCTCCCATGGAAACAAAGATCACGAATATGTGATTCCTGCCCATAAGACTCTGACCTTAATGGTGCTAAGCACAGTGTTTTGTACTTTTCTATTGAACTGAGTAACAGTGGTGGCCCCTCCCCTGCACAGTCTTCGACAAACTACCTAATCTTTCTCTGCCTCAAGTTCCTTATAAAAGGGGAATAAAAAATAGATATAGATAAAGATATAGACATATAACTTCGTGCCTGGCTCATTGAAAGCAATTACTACTTTAGCTATTTTTATTATTACTTAGATTAATAACACAATACACACTAGAAATATACAGTCCCATACTGTCTTTAAGCAGTTTCATAAGTTCAGCAGTTTTCTCAGTTGGGCTGGAAACTGGGTGGACCAGGTCCTGCTCTTGCTCTGTTGGAGCCAATGCAGTGCTAAGTGCAGGGCCAGGAGATTGTTCTTGGAAGGTTCTTGTTGATGAAGTGTGAGCAGCTCACATGAGTTCTTCCATACCCTGGCCATGGCCAGGGTGAGAAGAACCCAGGCAAATAGACTGGGATTGGTCTTCTCAAGAGGCAGGGTAAATAGTGCCAGGAGGGCAGTGAGTGGTGATGGAGAAGAGAAAAATACGGGCTTTTATGAGTATCCAGGTTCACATGTATAAAGTTTTAGATATGAAAGAAATCTTAAAGTTGGGGTAAAGATGAAGAAGCACATTTGTTGGGTTTCTTCTGTGTGCCAGGCCTTGGACTTGCTGCTTTCATAGACACCATCTCATTTACTGCTCACAACAGCCCAGGATGACTTGTATTGCTGTCTCTAGTTTATGTATGAGGAGCCTGAGGTTCAGAGTGACTGTTTGCCTGGCTGAGGTCACCCAGGGAGTAATTGGCAGGATTTTCTGCTGTACTGTACTATATGTGATATTTGTGTGATGTGACAATTTCTAAAGAAGTCTGGCAAAAGTTGTACCACTTAATTTAATTTAATGAGGCATATACAGGGCAGATAATATACTAGCAGTTACCACTCTGTTTTGTGCTTCTGATTAGTTGACACTCTGCCTTCCTTTAGACCCTTATCCTCATAAGATCTCAGCAGTAGGTAGGTCTATGGGTTTAGCCTTGGTGCATATGAAGAGGACAGCATTGCCTCTTGCCTGGACATCCCTTGTGTAGTACAAGTGTATAAGGGATGGTTTGAGAGACATCAGTAGACACTCTTCTTCCTCTGTCAAGCACATTGTACTAGGTTATCTGGAATGTCTACATTGCTTATGTCTTTGTGCAAAGATATTAGAGGCCTATTTAACAAACAGTCATGTGTCTTAGGAAGGGGGATCACATGGAGCAATTATTAGTCATTAGTACCCTGGCTCAGTGAGTAAACATATCACACAGGGCCTGGATGGAATGGGAAGAAAGACAGATAATTTTTTATTGCAAAGAGAAAAATCAGAAAACCTGGGCACCATACTGGGGATACTGGTTAGCCAGGGAGAGTCAGAGTCTGTCATACACACAGAGGTTGTACAAGTAACCAAGAACAACTTCAAATACTTTGTTCTTAAAGTTAGCACAGACCCTGGCCATTGGAGGGGCCACAGGTACCATCAGCAGCCTTCCTTGCTTGTTGGCTGTGGGTTGCTGGGCATTGCCTGACTTTGTTTTGCTGGAGGATTCTTTTCCTTAGTGCCATTTTCCATGAAAGCTGTGCTGTTCTGCATTTGAATAAGTGTAAGAGCATCTTCTTTAATCTAGAACATTCTGCTGTGTGTGTTTTCTGGAGATTAGGCTCATTAACTGTTATAGTAAAGAGATTCTGGAAGCCTCTCTTGTAGGTCAGAAGGTCCTCCTGGGCCCAAGAGCTATTTATGGAGAGGAAGAAAGATGACAACAGTGGATACACACTAATATTCTCTCAGTGGTACCTTGTTCCTTCCCCTCCCACACTAGAAATTCATCCTCCATCACACTTTGAGATTAAGACAGTAATTAAACTATGCAGTTTTTAGGTTAAATCAAACCATACAACTTTGATTTCCAATCTCTTAAAACCTGTGTTGGAGCAGAGGGATAAGAGAACATAAAATCAGTCCTTTAGAACCTTCCACTTGCAGGGCTGTTTACCTGAATCATTATAGCACGTACAGTCATCAGCCTTGTTTGATTCCCAATTATTCTTGTGACACAGACACAGATTATGGGGTGGGAGTGCAGGGAATAAAACTGAACATGTAATGTCCTACATGACCTTATAGCCAATTACCAGAGAATCTGACCTTGTTAAGACTTGGGGCTGGACAAAACTGTAAATTATTGCAAAAAATCCTTTGCACCAGGCTTAAGCAATATGTAAATCTTGCCTATCCTTTTTTCCAGAGGTGGAGGCAGAGTGAGCATAAAACTGCCCTTTTCAAGTCTTGGCCATCAATTAAAATGTGCATTTTAATGTAGCTCCATTAAAATGGAGTCAAACAAGGCTGATAATTGTACATGCTATCATTCTGCAGGTAAACAGCCCTGCAACTGGAACGTTCCGAAGGACTGCTTTCATGTTCTCTTATCCCTCTGCTCCAGCACAGGGTGTTTTTCCATGAGAGAATGCCATGTAGGCTCCAGAGAGGATGGAGGTAGTCCTGTTTGCTGCGTGAAGAATGCCAGAGGTCGGAACACACAGTTATTACAGAATCTCAGTAGATTAAAAATGGGTAGCAAGAGAATATTGTCGAAAGATGAGTCAGTCTTCATTGTGGAAAATACATTTTAGCACGTATGTACTTACTGTACATTTCATTTGGATCAGAATGCAATTCATGGTTGTGGGAGGTGGGAGGTTCTTTATTTTATGCATTGCTTAATTTGCATAAATAATCTTATTGTTCCATAAGAGTGAAATAGACCCATTTCAGTTTGTTTGGAAATTCTTTTTTTTTTTTTTTTTTTACATGTTGGGAATTTATTTTAGTCACTTTAGGGAGAGTAATGAAAAAGTTGATAAATAACTTTAACTTAGTTGGTTTTTTTTAAAAGTCAAGTATAGTCAATTTATAATGTATTGGTTTCTGGTATACAGCATAGTGATTCAATTATATGTATATATAATATATATATATATATTCCTTTTCATATTCTTTTTCAGTATAGTATATTACAAGATATTGAATATAGTTCCCTGTGCTATACAGTATGACCTTGTTGTTTATCTATTTTTTATATAGGAGTTAGTATCTGCAAATCCTGAACTTTCAATTTATCCCTCCCCACCCCATTTCCCCCCTGCTAACCAAAAGTTTGTTTTCTATGTCTGTGAGTCTGTTTCTGTTTTATAAATAAGATCATTTGTCTCTCTCTCTTTTTTTTTTTTAGATTCTACATATAGATTATGTTATATGGTATTTTGCTTTCTCTGACTGACTTCAGTTAGTATGATAATCTCTAGGTCCATCCTTGTTGCTGCAAGTGGCATTATTTCATTCTTTTTTATGGCTGAGTAGTATTCCATTGTGTATATACACTACATCTTTATCCATTCATCTCTCGATGGACATTTAGGTTGCTTCTGTGTCTTAGCTATTGAATATAGTGCTGCTATGAATATTGGGGTGCATGTATCTTTTCAAATTAGAGTTCCCTCCAGATATATGTCCAGGAGTGGGATTGCTGGATCACATGGTAAGTCTATTTTTTGTTTTTTAAGGAACCACTGTAGTGTTTACTATAGTGGCTGCACCGAACTACATTCCCAGCAGTAGTGTCGGAGGGTTTCCTTATCTTCACATTCTCTGTAGCATTTATCATTTGTGGGCTTTTAAATTATGGCCATTCTGATTGGTGTGAGGTGATGCCTCATGGTAGTTTTGATTTGCATTTCTCTGATAATTAGCAACATTGAGCATTTTGTAATGTGCCTATTGGCCATCTGTATGTCTTCACTGGAGAAATGTCTGTTTAGATTTTCTGCCCATTTTTTGATTGGGTTATTTGTTTTTTTTGTTTGTTTGTTTTTGAATTGTATAAGCTATACTGAAAAGAAAGAAATCCAACCATGTCAATAATTGCATGTAAATTTTGAAATATGAAATCTAAAAGCAAGTAGACCCATCACATTAAATGGAAAAACAAATCTATCCATAACAATAATTCCAGTAAATGTGAATGGAGTAACACTCAAATCAGAAGGCAAACACTGTTAGATATGATAAAATAGCAAGACCCAACTCTATGCTGTCTTCAAGAAACATAGTTTAGATTCAAAGACACAAATAGGTTAAAAGTAGAAGTTTGGAAAAAATATATGATGCACAGTAACCATAAGAGAGCTGGAGGGGATGTGTTTATATCAGAAGCTACTTGGGTGATTCTGATGTGCAGCCAGAAATGAGAACCACTTACTTCACCCACAGCAGGGCTGTAGAGCAACTGGGAAGGCTTCCAGGAGGAGGCAATCCTTGACAGGTCAATTGATATTACTCAGGCAAAGAAGATGACGGGTTAGCCACTTTACTGAAAGGGATGGATGCAGTGTGGGTCGGAATTAGGTGGCCAGTGAACTACATTTGGGGATTGTTCCAGGGCAAAATGATAGGTGAAGAATGGTGAGAGGGAGGCACATGCAGAGTTGCCAGGGCTTGATGATGAGTGGCCTTATCTATCACACACACACATAAAGCAAAAATTCTTTTACATTGGCATGTTAGGTTTTAAGTGTAATTAATATATGAAACATGAAGAGATGAATAAAAAGACCTATAATCATATAAAGGTGGAGAAATAAGGCTAGTGTAAGGAGGAAGGGAGTAGGAGAGGACTAGTGGACAATTGCATTAGGCCCAGAGGCCACACGTAATTTTTATACCTGTGTCAATTTGCTGGCTTGTGGTGAAGATGTGGGTGGGTTAATCTGGTTTACCATGCTTCATAGCAACAATAATTAAAGGATTTGCACAGAGAAAGTCTAGTTTGTTTCACCTATGTCCATTTCAAATCTAAGACCTCAGTAACTGGATGTGGCTCTTTTTAGAATTCTTAGGGTATGAAAACTTCCACAGTTTGGATCTTTACAATACTTTTTCCACAGTGCATTGTCTGTAGTGGTGATTCCTGAGATTCTGTGTTTAAAATGTAGACAACAGGGTCCCATAAATGGGATCAGTTGGTCAGGGATAGAGTTCAGGAATCTGCATCTTAACCTCCCAAGGTGATCCTGATACAGGAGTTTGTTTGATCCCACTTTGAGAAGTATATACTTCCTAGAATTTCATCCTTGGCCTTTTTTTCTGTGTATAACATGGTAATCGTTTAACATTTTGAGGAAATTCTTCTTTATAATGATGATTCTGCTCTGAAATTCAGTGACCTAAAATTGTCGTAAGGAAAGACATGCAAAAGTGAACTTAAATGTCAGCAGATCAACAAAATCTTCAGCATACTTAAATATGAGAAATGTTATCAAACAGAAATGAATGTTGTACAACAAAATACAGATCAGTCACTTGAGGTGCTGCCAAAACTATTTTCAGAGGTAAGAGCTGGATGACGCTATTCAATGCCAAATTCGGTTTCCTCAGCTTGTGAGGAAATCTGTATCTCACTAGCCTCCACTGTACTGTAGTAGGAATGAAGCCTTTGGAATCTGACCTTAATTTGAATTGCAGATCAATTCTTTTGAGAGTGTTTCCTTGCACAAGGGTCTTACTTGGCCTGTTGGAGTTAGGTATTTTGTGTTTTGTGTGTCTCGTGTATGATAGATGGATGAGAGTATAACCACGAAGGGGCATAGAAGGAGTTAAATAAGAAAATGCACATAAAGCACCAGGAAAAAGAATGTACTTGGGAAACATTGGTTCCCTTTTATACATGTTCATAAATACCCACATTTGAAACTAAACTTGTAGTTGATAATGAAAAGGACACATTCTAATAGCCCAGAGAATTTATTGGTAAAATAGTCCTGGCATTGTAAAGGTGCAATTCAGGATGCTTTTAACTATTTTAACTAATTCTCAAGGGAACAGTTCTGCTGCCTCAATACTCAGAAAGGCAGACAGTGCCCAGGTCCTCCTGGCCTGTTTGGGGTGGTGGGTAGTGAGAGACTTACTTGTCTATCTCAGGGGTTCTTCAGTCCTGTGACCTGATCCAGTCACCTCTTTTTTAGCCCTAACCTGGGTTAACCACAGGTCTATGTCCCTCTTGCCCCCAAAACCTCTGACCTTCAAGATGCTGATAGATTTTGTTAAGAAACAGTGTTAATTACCATATACAGGTACACAGGAGAATTGAAAAAAGGTAATGAATCATGAGGCTAACATTTAAAATATGGGAACAAGTAGACATTTTAATAAGTTTTCTCTCAGTCATATAATTTTTGGCCCATCCTTTTCCTGAAAAGATTCAAGCAGTGTAAGAAATTGCAATAAACTAAAAATGTAATTATTTAGGTGTCCACTCTGAGAACAGTGTTTAGATTGCGTTTAAACTTTTTTGGGGAAAAGAGTCAATAACAATGTTAAGAGTAGAAGATTCTTTACCTTTTAATAAATTCAGACTTCAGGACAAAACCAAGCATTTTCTTCGCTGAACAAACCAAACAAATTAACATGGCTGTGATTCTCGGGCAGTTCCGGGGGACAGGAAGAAGAGGAAAGGTGATTAGTAAGATCAAATAGACTGACCAAGGGTACCATTAATTCATTTTGGTTCTTATAAATGTATTTTTTTGTTTGTTTCAAAATTGACATAAAATATGAATTTACTTATTACTTATTGCAAATTTAAAATTCTGATGTCTTTTCATTGTAAAGAAAAAAGCAATTATAAATTTAGCGCCCCCCCCCTTTTTTTTAGCAATAGGCTAGGCAGTATTTGCTAATTTGTAAGTCTGAAGACTCAATTCTGATGCATAACCCAATTGTTTTCTGAGTGGAAGATTACAAAAGGAAACAGGCTCCAGATCATCTTTTCTCCCTTTCATTTATTACCTGATTCTGAGAAACAGAGACAACTTTAGGCAAACATTTTAGAAAGAGTCTGCTTTGGAATAAAGAATAGAACCAATCAAGTCATACTTTAAGTTGTGCTATGTCTTTATTATATGATTGTTATATAATTTTATGAATGGAGAGGGTCAGAACTGTATGTGTGTAAATCTGTCTGTGTTTGGGTCAACAAAAATTTCTGTGATAAGTTATTATTTCTTGTAATGAGTGTCTTTCAAGTGTGATTTCAGTTGAAGTGACATTTATGAAGAAATTACTGTTAAACCAGCTTAAAGTTATGAGAAGACTGTACATAGATATCATGCTTGAACCAGACCAAACTTACAGAGGTTGACAAGAAAATCTTTTTTGTTTTAACAGAAACGTCGTAGAACAGAATTAAAGCTGAACAGATTTTGTAGCCTATAGTTACTTGTTTTTGTTTGTTTGTTTGTTTGTTTGCTTTTTAAAACAACTCTGATGACTTGCTAGGCAAAAGACCTTTTCACATCCAGGTAACACAGCAGCAATCCTAGAAAGGACCGGGTAGACTGGGAAAAACTAAGAAAAACAGTGATGGAGAAAACGTAACTATGAGCATTCCACAGCAGCATCTTGAAAAATAAAAGGGGCTATTGCACTTCGCTCTTTTGCAGGGCTACAGATTCCAGATGCTTATTTTAGATATAAGGTTGGTATTAAGCATATACATTCTAAATGTAAAGAAAAGAAATGTCCATTTCAAGAAATTTGTGTTGATTCTCATCCCACCCCCAGTATGGAGAATCTTGTATTTCATAGTTCTTTCCCCTAAGAAATTTAAAGCTGCCTCCTTAGCCATGTTTCATGTTCTGCTCATATTAAGTATATTTTAGATGAATTTGAAGATGCTGGATCATAAATAATAGATACTGTTACAAAGCTGCTGGGAATTTTATAAAATTGCCAGTTTGAGCTTCAGTAAGGTGCCAGGTCAGATGCAAATTCCCACTGTTCCATTGTCTGAGGCAGGCAGCTGTATGGAGCCCTGCATGAACTCCAAAGGGCTGTGTAAAATGTTTTTTCTCTAGGTTCATAACTATGACATCAACACCAACAATTGGACTATAAGATGTTTCCCTCTACTCAGAATCAAGACAGAACCCCATTGGCTTCTGTCCAGGTTTAGAAAAATATATTTGTCAATTTTTTGTAATAAAATTAATATTATGGATACGTAACCTTAAAATTAAGGACTAGAATATTTACTTTGTTCCCCTGCAGCAAAATCACTTCATATACCATTTCCTTCTCCAGAGTAGACAAATCACTTAAACAATTGCAAGGAAGACTTTAAAAACTGAGCTGTTCTGATGGAGTATATAGAAGGGTAATATTCTTAAAGAAGATCTACCCATTTGTTTCCAAAGTATGGGGAATTAGAGAACTTTTCTGAATATTTTCTTTCTTTCCTCCTTTATTTCTTCCTCACTTCCTTCCTTCTCTTCCTCCGCATTTAATTGTGATTTTTTTTTTAAAAAGGCAAAATTATATCATTGTAGGTATCAGAAAACTTTCCTATTAACATAAAATTTTCTGGTTGTTACTCTGAGTCCTTAATACAGGCTAATATTTAAATTAGGAAAGAAAAGGTAAAGAGCAGAGGCATTTTCTACACTCAAGGACTGAGAAACTACAAGCATTTAAAATATATTTTGATCATATTTATTAAGGATCAGAGGGCTGTTGAGAGCTAGTTTTAAAAAACATTCTAAGATCTAAAATAACCACCAAGGACCTTTTCATTTTGAAAGAATAAACAGGATTATGAGACTGGGTAACTTTTTCCTTGAGGAGCTATAAATGCAAGTCATTAGTAAAGTTCATTCGCTCCATTGGAATTCATTTCTTATAAGGTCTGTTGGATAATTATTCTTTCTAAACACGACAACAAAACCTGAACAGATGTTTAGGTAGATAACAAGTTTGATAGATAAGATATAATGAATCTGTTCTTTTCAGTGTTTTTAATAAAAAAGAAATGTCTGATGGTAAGATTTCTTCAAGGTTCTTAATAGGAATATGTTCCATAGATTAAAGAATAAAAAAAGGTGGTATAGAACTTGATGTGATACTAGGATAATGAAAAATGTATCACTTAACAAGGTCTACATTATTCAGAGTTATGCCCATGCAACTATGTGCTCTAATCCCCAGCCAATACGTTGCTTGGTAACCAGTTACCTGCACACCTGCTCTGTAACTATAAGAGGCAGTGCGTGTATGGTTATTGGCTGTGTTTAGTACTGAAGAAAAAGATAAAAAAATCCAACAAGTGTTATTATTTTATGCAACAATTTATCTTTTACCCTATTATTGCACTCACTGTTTAGCCAAAGATTTTTTTTTTTTTTGAACAGAAGAGTCACTGTTTCCCATCACACTATCACCTCCTGAGTAGAATGAGGAAGGACTTAAATTCCTTTCAGAGCATCTGTAATCAACTCTGTTTGGTGCAGACAACAGATGCTACCATTAGGAGGGATTTTTGTGCTTAGGTTAGAGGGAGGGCTGAATGGAGAATTTCAGTTTATAAAAGATTCCGGCCATGGAGGCAAAATCATTCTAGAATCAGTTTGACCATAAGGGTCTGTCGACACGAATGCTTGATTAACACAGCCCTAGAAATATCAGTCATTGTGATTAGGCTGTGGTGTAGCTGGATTGTTCCTGATTATTTCCCTCTCAGGTTACAGTTCAGAGTACTTCTACCATTGACTGTGTGGCAGTGACCCGGTAGGGGAGCCCTAAGAGGCAAGCTTTGGGACCAACACATGAAGCTCATGTATTTTTTTCCCATTAGAAGGTTGATTGCACACTATGCATTTGAGTTTCAGGGCTACTAGAAAGGGCGTCCCAAGGGTCTTAAAGTCATTTGCTCTAACTTCTGGCAGGTTCACAGCAATTTTCTTTTTTAAGAGTCAGGAGATACCTTTAGGGATCATTTAGTTCTTTGGTTCTTAGCGCTGCCTATACGTTAAAATCACCAGAAGCGCTTTTAAAACATACTGATGCCTGGGCCCACTTCTAGAAGATTCTGATGCTAGGTCTAGGGTAGGATTCTGACCGAAAGACAAAGAAATAGATCAAGGGCAGGTATGTTACACTAATTGATGACCCTTCACTTAAAGGGAAATGTTGAAAGTGAAGAACACCTGTTCCCTTTCTACTGGTTACCATCTTTTTGTTCTTTTATTAGCCTTAACCATTTGGTTAACTAAGGTGTGGCTCTCATGTAGGGAACAGAGGAGCAGCTTGTGGCATCCCACCTCCCTAAGGCCCACCCTCCTATGATAACCATTGTTCTTAAGGGGATCTTCCTGGAGTCGCAGGTGGGCAGTGAAGATTTTTCTCCAACAGAAATCTGAAATCGATCTGACAAGCTCCTCAACTGAATGAACTCCTAGGCTACTTAGTTCCCAAGGCTGACTGTTCACCCCTTGCTCTGTTTTCCATCATGTATGATGATGGCACATTGTCCATGTCCTGCCGTAAGACTTAATTTGACAAAATCAAAATCTCAACATTATAAAGGTGACTTTAAAATTAATATAAATCCTCTGTAAAATGTCTCAGGAGAAATTGAAATCTGAAGACTTCAAGAAATCCAGAGGAATTCAAGTCCGAAATCATATTTTATTGCCATTGTGATGTAAAAGACTATGGACATTGAAATCAACAGTCCATCCTCCTCAATTTGCTATTTTGATTGGTCTTAGTGAGAGGTGTTCTTGATTTTAGATAGACCTGGGGATTTTCTAAGAGGTATAGCCCAGGTGGAACCTAGTGAGACCGGGGGTGTTCCTCTGTGCCTTGGAAGTTGTCTTGGTGGAATTCCATGTGTCCATGAGCATCATGTGCAAAGCATCTGAAGCTTTAATAGAACACTCTTTAGTTAGAAAATAAGCCAGCCTCCAGTCCTTGAGCTGTTACTCCCTTTTTCTGGACAGCACTGTGTTTCTAGAACTCAGTACTTAGGGTTGCCAAAGGCTGGAGTAGAAATGCAATGGTAACTGGGAGGAGGCCCAGAGGAGAAAGAGTTTGGTTTCATTAGGAACACAATTGGTTGTGATCAGCTGTCTGAAACACACAACATATGACCTTAAGCCCAGTGGGAGAACTATCTCATTGAGAGATTGGCTAGTTTGGGCATGGGAATTTAGCCTACCTGGGGAAAAGACCACCTCCACCATATGTCTCCTCCCTTTGACATGCTACTTGAGGCATGGGTGCCCTCTGACAAAGAATAAAATTTGCAGTGGAGGCAGCCCCATGTTTGGATCTTAACAGAACTATTTTTTCCTTTTTTATCCCATGTTTTTGCCACCCCTTTATTTATTTTCCCTCTTTATACTCCCTAATTACAAGACACTAACCGTTTAAATTCAGAACTTCATGGGACTCTTGTATACAGCAGAGCTCAAGTGCTCTGTAGTTTAAAAGAAGTAAATATTTTTTGCATCCCTTTTCCCACTCCATCCCTCCATGGTCTGTCCCAGCACTGAGGCACTCTCTTTTGGTGAAGCTGGGACCCTTGGTAAGGTCCTACACTTGCCACTTTGCCTCTGGAAAAAGTCACTTGCTTGTGGGCAGAGCCACCACAAGCTGCAAAGTTCAGCTGAGGGGAAAACTGTACATGGCCTTTTGTGCAGGCCCAGCAGTTCAAAGCCAACTGCATAACTGTCAAAACCAGCCTCAGGGACCATCTAAGCTGCTACACACCACCAAACGGCCCCAAATCATAGGCTCTACCCAAGGCCTATGACTTATGTACCTTCAGTTGCCAGTGTATCTTATTTCTCAAAGTTTTTGTGTCATGTATCAGTTGTTTGGGGGTTAAGGTTACATCCCCCAACTGTGAGCCTCCCTGTTCTGTGGAAATGCAGATTAGAATGTTGCTTCCCAGGGCAACTTGACTTAGAGAGGGAAGTGGAAGACGCTAGGCTACACATGTCTTATTTCTCTGCCAAATTGACCACCAACTAGCTACAGTTTGAGGCAGGTGGAAGTAAGACAGAGGTCAGGAGTTCTGAATTAATTGATGTAATTTCATGTTTAAAGAAACATAGGGAGTGGGAAAGAGGTGTTCCCTTCCTAATACTTGTCTATACATGTCCTACTCTCAGTACCCATCAGTGGCGCTAGGTTTTCTCATACTCCACCTCTCAAATGTCTTGTGTATCTGCCCGTCCACTCTGTCTCCTCTGCTACTGCCCAAGTCAGGCCTTTGTGTTTTCTTTTACTAAGATTTTCATTCTCTTCTTTGCTGGGACTCTGACCTTTGTGCCTTGTCTCCCTTCTGCTCCCTTCCTGCCCTCAACATGCAAACAAGCAAAACTGAAAAAAATCTATCTTCCAGATATCAAGAGTAATTATTTTGTTCTGCACATCTGATGATGTCACTCCCATGCTAAGTATCCATCAGTAGCATTCCATTGCCTGAAAGATACCTTCTCAGCTCCTATGTCTGGTGTACAAGATCCTTCACAATTTGAAAGGTGGTTAAGCTTGTGGACTCTGAAGAAAGAATGCCTGGTTTCAAAGCCGTTGACTTGCTATAAGTCATTGAGCTAGTAGCTTAACCTCTTTGTGCTCACTTTCCTCATCTGTGAAGTTCGGGTAATAATAGTACTTATCTCAAATGGAGACTATTTTATAATAATAAACAATATAATTCATGTGGGAAACATCTCTCACTGTGCTTCACACATAGTAAGTGCTCAAAATTAAACATTATTTTTATTTTGCTTCTGCTTGCTTATCTAGTCCCAAGTGTCCCACAGATCCTCCCTGTACTGTAGGATTGAATCTTAGCTTAGTTGCTCTTCTCTGACCTTGCCACTTCGTGTGCTTCATCCATGCTGGTCCAACAGAATTGGAATACCCTTGCCCATCTTGATTGCCTGATGTTGAGGTGCTTTGTTCTCTGTGAAGAGACGAAAGTATTGCTTCTCTTGGGTTCCTACTTCCCAGTGCATGTACTGCTAGCAAAGCAAATACCTCCATTCTCCAAAGACTGTGCATTCCTGAGGCTGGGGATTGCATCTTTCTACCTTTATTTCCTAGTACCTAACCCAGTGGCAGGCACCTATGGAAACTGCTCAAAGTGCTGAATAAGTTACCATACAAATCAGAAGGCTTTTTTCTAGGGGAAATAATTTCAAGTTTTGAAAGCTCTGCATGTACTGCATTTTATGGAGAACCAGAATATTTTCTGGTGCAACTCAGTGGAAACTTTAAATGAAAAAGAATCTTAGAATACAGATAATTGCTATTTTCACTTCAAACTACTTTTTAAAGTCTAAATTCAGAACTAATAGAGAATTTTTTTGACCTGTACTAATTTATTGTGGGTGTCGGAAGGAAGCAGAGAATAATTCACATCTAACCTCTTAGTTACCTTGTTTGTTGAAATAACTTTTCTAAAACTAATGGTACAGTTGATGAAACCGCTTTTAAATGAATTGCAGTGCATTAATATACTGCCCTAAGTTAAGTTAGTTAGTCTCAAGGCAAACAGTTCTTGTGTACTGATCATTTCAAGCTTTTTTCCTTTTTCCTTTTTAAAAGGTCAGTTGGTTTACTTTCATCTATTTAGCAACAGTTTACAAAGCAATCTTTTAGAGCTGTCATTGTATTAATTTTCATGACTTTAGTAATTGTGAATTTTATATTTCCTTGGGAAGCAATTAATACATTTAGGAATTCTCTTGGGTTTCATAAACACTTCCAATTAAAATATATTGATTTGGCAGTGGTTTCTCCTTGTATTTGTCACAAAGACCAACAAGCAATTCATGTGGCTTTATCTAACCCGAATGTGAGCAAAGATATTATTTTTTTTTTCCTTAAAAGTTAATTAGTTCTATAGGTATTAGCCTGTAAGTGCCTGGAGGGCAAGGATAATGTCTTATTCATTATTATATCTCACCCAGGGTCTAGCCAAGGCCCTGCATCTATTAAGATCAGCAGTTGGCACCCCCAGCAGGGAATTTGCATAAGTGAAGACGATTTCCTGCTGGCTAGTGTGGAGCCCAGAAGGAGAATCAGCAAAGGTCAGGGCAGGAGCTTAGTGAATTCTGGGAAACAGAGGAGACTGCAACCTCTCAGAGGTACCTGGGATTAAGTGGGAAAATGGGAGCACAATAGAGGAGCCCTTCCTAGAAAGCCTCAGAAGTTGAAGGGGGATCCAATCAGGAGACTTCTAGATGTGGTGCAATTCCTTGAATACATTTCAAGTTGGCATCACCTGGAAGATCTGAGTGAACAGATAGATGTTTATGGAAATAGGCAAGAGTCCAAAGTCTGGGGATAAAGGTTCTGATGAGGAGCATTTGCGATGCTTTCTTGTCTTCTGTGTCTGTGGTATATCTGTGGGGCATATAATGAGTTTGTGTGGCTCCTTATCAAAAATTAAGGCACTGTTGGAGCAAAGGATTGGATTTCTCTCAGAGGCTAATCCTTATGTATAAGGATCAATTGATCCTTATTACCACATACCTAATGCTGTGTCAGATCCTGTGGAAATACAAATAAAATATAAAATACGATATACTCATCAGTAGTTCACAGTCTAATTAAATGTGTGAAAAAGATCACATAAGCACTGGAGCAGGGTATGATAAATGAGTAAATAGATAAGCTGTTTGGTGTGTTTGCAAGAGAAAGACACTCTGGCCTGGCTTTATGGGGAGGTAAGACATAATCTGAGCCTGGAGGGATGAATAAATGGCATTTTCACAAGCAGAGAAGAGATGTCACATATGACCTGGGGGTGCAAACTCACAGGTTTTGAGTGAAAATGGTGTCGAAGATTCCTGTTGTATGAAGAGTTGAGGCAGGGAATGTTAGAGTGTATTTAGGGCTTTTTACAGTCTGGCCTTGAATGTTGGGTGAAGGCATCTGAACTTCACCAATTAGGCAGTGGAACACCATTTATGGTTTTTCACCAGGGAACTGACATGATCCGAGTAGTTCTGTAGAAGATTACTTTAGCAAAATTATCCAGGTTGGCTTGAAAGTGTATCTGAAGGCAGTGAGACCAGTTTTAGGGTGTCAGTTTCCTGAAACCCTGGAACACTGTATCATCTGCCTTCATCCAAATATAATTTGGCCACTTTCAGATCATTCTCAGTACACTGACACATAAAAAATAAAATTTTACTGCATTCTTTTGATCATAGTATATAATGCATATTAAAAAATCTTTAAAATTCTCTTCACTCAAACGATAATTTTTTAAAGATAAAATCATGACTCAGAGAAAGGCAAATACCATATAATATCACTTATATGTGGAATCTTAAAAATTGGCACAAATGAACTTATTTACAAAATAGAAACAGACAGACATAGAAAACAAATTTATGGTTATCAAAGAGGGAAAGAGGAAAGGGATAAATTAGGAGTCTGGGACTTGCAGACACTGCTGTATATAAAATAGATAAACAACAAGGTCCTACTTTTTAGCATAGGAAACTATATAAAGTATTTTGTAATAACCTATATGAATAAAGAATATGAAAAAGAATATACATGTATAACTGAATCACTATGCTGTATACCAGAAACTAACATAACATTGTAAATCAACTATACTTCAATTAAAAAAAATAAAATCGTGACTCTCATACAGGTGTAAAATGAACGCATATAAAAGATTTTATTTAGCTCATTAAAGAGGGAATCTGTAAGATGTTACAGTTGGGTCAAAGGAGAATCCAAAGAGTGGATATATTTATAGATCAGAAAAATTGAAATAAATATACAAGTGGAGGTGAGACTAGATTTTTCCATGATGGGAGAGGGGAGTGAGTTGAACTTCTATCAAATAGAATTCATATGTCTGTAGACAAGAACTATTTTGAATAGCTATCAGTTATCTACAATTTACAGAGCTGTAAACTGGCTTAATGACAATGAAAGGCTAGAATTTGATAATGAATGCTAGCAGCATGTAAATCAGTGAAGTTAGAATACTCCCTCACACTATACACAGTAATAAATTCAAAATGGCTTAAAGACTTAAACATAAGACAGGATACAGTAAATGTCCTAGAAGAAAACACAGGCAAAACATTATCTCACATACATCTCAATAATGTTCTCCTAGAGCAGTCTACCCAAGCAATAGAAATAAAAGCTAAAATAAACAAATGGGACCTAATTAAACTTACAGGCTTTTGCACAGCAAAACAAAATGACAACCTATGGAATGGGAGAAAATATTTGCAAAAGATGAAACTGACAGGGGCTTGATTTTCAGAATATATAAACAACTCAGACGACTTAATAAGAAAAAAATAAACAATCCAATCCAAAAATGGGCAGAAGACCTAAACAAGCAATTCTCTACTGAAGACATACAAATGGCCAATAGGCACATGAAAAAATGTCCAGTATCACTAATTATCAGAGAAATGCAAATCAAAACTACAATGAGGTATCACCTCATACCAATCAGAATGGCCATCATTAAAAAGTCCACAAATAATAAATGCTGGAGAGGGTGTGGAGAAAAGGGAACCCTCCTACACTGTTGGTGGGAATGCAATTTGGTGCAGCTATTGTGGAAAACAGTATGGAGATTCCTCAAAAGACTAAAAATAGACTTACCATATGATCCAGCCATCCCACTCCTGGGCATATATCCAGGGCATATATCCTAATTTAAAAAGACACCTGCATCCCAATGTTTATAGCAGTACTATTTACAATAGCCAGGACATGGAAACAACCTAAATGTCCACCAAAAGATGACTGGATAAAGAAGATGTGGTATGTTTATACAATGGAATACTACTCAGCCATAAAAATGATAAAATAATGCCATTTGCAGCAACATGAATGGCTCTGGAGAATGTCATTCTGAGTGAAGTAAGCCAGAAAGAGAAAGAAAAATACCATATGATATCACTCATATGTGGAATCTAAAAAAAATTAAAAAATAAAAAGACAAATGAACTTATAATATATAAAACAGAAACAGACTCACAGACATAGAATACAGACTACAGACTTGTGGTTGCCAGGATGGAGGCAGGTTGGAACAGGATAGACTGGGAGTTCGAGATACTGATTGGTATATATAAAATAGAAAAGTTTATACTGTGTAGCACAGGGAAATATATTCAATATCTTGTAGTAGCTTCCAGTGAAAAAGAATATGAAAATGAATATGTGTGTATTCATGTATGACTGAGGAATTGTGCTGTACACCAAAAATTGACTCAACATTTTAAACTGACTACAACTCAATATAAAAAAAAGCTAGGAGAGGAAAAAAAAAGATAATCTAGAAGGTGTGCTGTAGACAGTGCAGACTTTTCTATTGAAGTACAAAGGTTTTTGTTTTTTTCTAAATTTCAAAGGCTCATGTCCTTCTCTTTATACCAAACTTTATTTCAAACTTTTATTTCAAAATGCTACCATCTTCACCCTCCTCTCACACTGGGCTGCTTACTCTCATCTCTGAATTAGTTCTCTTTTTTCCAAGAGCAGACCCTTTCTTTCTAGTGTTAGTTAACTAATCCTCTTACTTCTCTCCATTTTCCTTTGTCCATTACTAGATCAACTCCGAAAGACAGCAAGTTCTCCTTCTCCTTAAAAGGAAGTTTGTGAAAACACGTAGTTTATATTTTCTTCATCACAACACACAGTCCAATTTTTATGCAATTGTTTTGAACCAAAAATATTTTGAGACTGTGATCCTGATTGCCACTTTTCCCTTAAAGAGTGCAAAAGAAAAAAAGTTGATAGGAAAAATTTTAGATTTTCTTTTCTTTTTCTACAATAAATCTCCTACTAAGGGATCTTCTGGTCCAACCTTATTTCAGAGCTGAAGCAGCCGAGGACAGTTCGGGTGAATGCCCTCTTCAGTTAGAGGCAGAGATAAGGTTGGATGTTGTGTTCTTAGGTCTAAGAGTCAGTCATACAGTGATTTATTGAGTGCCTACTATGTTCCAGGTCTTCATGCAGCTTACATTCTATGTAAGGTAGACAGGCAATAAATAAGATAAATGAATAAATTATGCAGTGTATCATATATACATTATATTATATTATGCAGAATGTGAAAAATACTATGAATATAAACAAAGCAAGGCATCTTAAATATAGTGATCAGGGAGGGTGGTATTTGCACAATGATGTGAAGGATGTGAGGGAGTGAGCCACAAGGGTATACGGGGGAGAACATTCTGTGCAGAGGGACCGGGAAGTACAGAGGCCCTGAGGTGGGAGCATGCCTGGTGTGGAACAGCAGGAGGCGCCAGTGTGGCTGGAGTGATGAGTAGTGCACTAGGAAATGAAGTCGGATAAGCATGGGGAAAAGGTGCAGATCATTTAGAATCATGTAGGCCATTACAAGGTTTTCGGACTGAGGTGGGAAACCACTGGGAGGTTTTGAGTGACATTATGTTTTATATTTTAAGAGGATTATCTTGGCTGTTATGTTGAAAATAAACTGTAAGGGGGCAAAGGTGGAATCACTGGGGCCAACAGGGAGGTCGTTGCACTGATCCAGGAGAGGAATGACAGTAGCTTGGAGCCCGGGGGGTCAGTCAAGGTGGAGAGGTGGTAAAATAATCATGGATACCGTGTAACCTTGAGTCAGTTTACTTCAATTACCACACAGTTTGGGATGTTTAGTAGTTTTCTAGGCATCTTGCTAGGGACTGGGATCCAGAGTTACATAAGATCCAGTACCTACCTCGAGGAGCCAATATTATAAAAGAGACATCTATAAAAAATATTAGAATGCGTTTTGGCAAGTGTAACAATAGAAGTATGTTCAAGGTACAGAAAGAGTCTCCCCCAAAAGGAATGACGAAAAGGGAGGGTTTTGTCCAGGAGCTATATTTTAAGAAAGGAACAAGAGCTTCACAGAGTGCCCTTCCCAGGTAGAAGGAAGCATTTCATGTGGGGGGAACAGCAAGATTTGAGGGGTAGTGTAAGCTAATAAGTTGTAAGTTGTTAATTTCTGCTTTATCCTTGGTGATGCAGTAGATTCAAAGTGTTGAGATAGGACTCTACATCCCTACTCCCTGTGCTCCAAGAACAGCCTGACAGCCCCTGTGCTTTAAGGTCTGTCTTGGGGGAAGAGTACCAGACAGAGTGTAAAGACCCTAACATGCAAACTTGCTTTGGGTGGTAAGGAGCATCAGGAGGCTGGAGGCTAGACTGGGGAGCTTAGGAAACAGGTAGCCAAATGCCTGAGTCTATGGGAAGGTATTTAGGGACGTCAAGGAGTTCATATGGAATTTTTCCCAAGGGAGAGAGAGCACACTTTGTATTTTGAATTGAAAAGGGAAGTGGCCCAAGAGGGGTGAGGTAATAACCTCTTAGAATTTGAGAAAGAGATAGCAATTTGGATATTTTCTGAAGTATAGGATATGAAGGTGTCATGTGGTAGGAAAGGGGCACGTGGATGCTTGTATGGGGTTGGTCAATAAGTCCTTGCCAGCAATGATAAAGTTTCTCCCTGGCCAATCCTGCAGGCCATGGAGGGCTGCACTGTGAGAGGTTGTAGAGGACTGTGGTTAAGAGCAGGAGTCTAGAGTCAGGCTGATGGGTCAAAGCCCAGCCCCACCACTCGCCCTGGCGAAGATGCTTAACCTCTGAGCCCTGGCTTCCCCATCTGCAAAATGGGGCTGGTAAGAATAGTGCCCACCTTATAAGGTTGCTGTAAGGAATATGTAAGTAAATATTGAAAATTGCTTAGAACAGTGGCTAGCACATAGTAAGTCCTATATAAGTAGGTGCCATTATTATTACTACCCTCTGGGATAAGCAGGGCTCGTGGCTACAGATAGCCTCAACAGAGGTGTTAAGTAGTAGAAAGAATGGTCACAATAGGGCAACCCTGTGGGCTAGGGACAGGGCCTTTTCCTGTGGGAGCTCTGGGGTCCTTACAGAGGGCTAGGACACTGATCTTTGGCATTGGATTTCTCACCGACCCTGGCAAAGAAAGGCTGACACAGTTTTCATTTTATCTAGAAAAATAAAAAGAAATGTGGTGTTTCTCAAGTGTATCATGAAGCAAATTCTTAGTGCTTACATGTGCTTAAGGCACTATAACCAACTATAAACTGCTGAAAGATAGATTTTGAGGTGGAGACAGGTGGCAAGCAATGGTGAAAAAGTGGGCAGGGATCAAATCAAGATGGACCTCAAATGCTTTTCTAATGAACTTTGTCTTTATTCTGCACATGCTGGGGAGTCACCGAAGGATTTTTAAGTAGAGGTGACATAATCTGATTTAGATCTTTAATAACTTTGTTGGCGACAGGGGCATCATTGTAAAATTGTCAAGACAGGAGAGAAAAAGCTATCAGTTAAAAGGCTGTTGCAACAATTCTGAGGAGGAAAAGTAGGGGCCGGATTAAGATATTGACAGCAGGATAAAGAAGAGACATGCCTAGAAGGCTTGAACCTGATACTTCAGGCATGGAAGTCAGGCTTCTGGCTTTAAATATGGGAAGGCCAGGAGAAAGAATAGATTTGAGGATGACAGTGAGTTCCATTTGGGTTCTGGATAGCTTGAGATGCCTGTGTCCAAGTGAGGTTGTCACAATTGGGCCAAGATAGAGGGATCATCAGGATGAAGGTGGTTAGGAATGGGGGGAGTAGAATTGATTAAGACAAGGCAGTAATCAGAAGAGAGCCCTGGATACATCAGAGGTTTGGTGAAGGTGAATGGGAAGAAATGTCCAGACCAATAGAAAGAGAACAGGGAGGGTAATTGCCAAGGAACTAGGGAAGGAGTTTCCAGAAAGCCTCATGATTAATTGAGAACAGAGGACTTCAAGAACAGAGGACTTTGCTGGTGCATGTCAGTAGATTGGCAGAAACAGAGTCAGTCTTCAAGTCAGGGGAGAAACAAGAAGCATGGATGTGGTGAAAGTGAGTGTGGACCACACTTTGGAGAAATTTATGATGTAAGGATGAGGATGGTAGCTAGAGGGGCAGTACTGGGTCAAGGAATATTCCCCTCCCAGTTCTCCAGTTTGTAAGGGCTTATTAAATAGGCCATGAGAAGTTCTCAGTAGAGAGAGAGAGAGCATTTGAGGATTCATGTGTGTGTGGTGTGTGTGTATGTGTGTGTGTATGTGTGTGTATACTTTTAGAACTTTCTCGAAAGCAAGTCTTAAAAAATTATCAGTTCAACTAGATGAAAAATTCACATAAGTGAGAAGACATGAATGGGATGTTAGGTGGAGAATCCTTATATTTAACTGACATTTTCATTTTGTTTTCATCAAAGTTTGACATTTGTTTTCTAAAATATGTTTTACTCCACATAAGTAAGGGACTTATTATTACTCTGGCAGCTTCATCTCACTGCACAGCTATGTGTACTTTATTCCATAAACTCCTTTTGAAACACTCTTTTAAATGTGATATTGTAGAGTACACAGTTTATCCTACAGCACAATTCGAAAAATTTAAAACCATTATTCAAGTGCTGAACAGCGATGAAATCCATTTTTACGATTCAAAAGGGCACAAGCTTCACAGGAAAAGGGAGCGGACCTTTTATTTTGGAGAAATAGTGGGAACACTGTGGGAGGTATATTTGGGATAATTGTAAATACAGTTTTCTCTTGCAAGAATGAATCTTAGATTGTTAGTTAGGAATATTCTGAAACAATACAATTATCAGCGAGAAAACACTCAGATGCCTCATTGCGTTCAGTGGTTTCTTTGATTAACTGTAACACCTGGCATTTCACAGCCTGTGCTTCTGTCTCCAGACACAAAGTGCAGGGGGTCCCACAACAAATATTGGCCTAATTCAAGCCTCCAGATAATAAAACAACAAACTGTAATGCAGCCTCAGTAATCTAGCTATGTGCAGTAAAAGTGATTTTCTTCTTGTTGGAATGAAATGTACTTGATTTGAGTTGTTCATTTAACAAATATTGATGAAGAGGCTTTTATATGTCAGGCCCTGTACTAGGCTCTGCAGTTACGGTGCAGCCTTAAACGGATAAGTTTCCTGACCTGATATCATTAATGGTTTCGTGAATCAAGGCAACACAAAAAATTAAATACATACGTGAAGAATGAAAGGGAAAACACAGCGGAGCATAGTGATATTCAACAGGTAGGATGTGGACCTAGATAACTAGATAACCTGGACTCTGTTTACCCCTTTACTATGGGATGAAGGTAGCTTGGGGTAAGTGGTGGCAATGGAAGTGGGTCAGCTTGTGGATATTTTTGGAAGGTAGAGCCAATGAAATTCCCAGATTGATTGGTTGTGGGATGTGAAAGAAAGAGAAGAATCAAGGATGACTCTAAGGATATTGGCCTGAGCAACTGGAAAGATGGAGTTTAGAGAAATTTCAGTTGTTATTAGATCAGAAATGGTGGAACATCTGGATAAGAGAGGCAAGATCTTAAACAGTTCCATTGGAATGATTCCAACCATGAGAGATGGTATCCAGGAAAGCATTAAGACGTACTCTCAAAGTTACAGACAGAATTTGCTCCAAAACCAATTGATAATGTACCTCCCCCTTCCCCAAGAATTTTGACAGCTGTACCAACTGGTTATAGGTAATCTGGACGGATGTGAAGAGAGAAGACCAGGAAAATCAGTGTAAAATACTCAAGGGATGACTGGGTGAATTCAAGGTGATGTGGTGGTAGTGGATCGTAGGTACAATAAATGTATAGGATTAGATGTAAGGATAGCACACGCAAGAGAAAATACTAGTGAGGAACCAGCTGGATGTTAATAGATGGAGTCTGAGTCTGGGTTAAATGTGGATCTGATGAGAACATAGGTCCTACTTTGTTTTATGCTATTAAGGAAAGTAAAGATAGAAGATATAGACAATTTGTTTGAATAAGGAAGCCTACTGGAAGACTCAGAACTCATGGACTTGATAATGCTCTCTCACTATGCGAGATCCCACTAGACTATCTAAAAAAGCATGTTAGAAAAGCAGGTATCTTGACCAGAAAACAAAGGGGCAGTACAAGGAAAAGAGACATTCAGTTTCAGCAAACTGACTAGAGTAACTTGTATTGGGACAAAAGGGGCTAATTCAAGAGATTAAAGTTGTTATGGACTCCACTTAGTCTTCCTGAATGGGATAAAAAGTCAGTGGAGGAAAATAAAACTCCAGAGGCATTCCTTCCTCCAACAAAAGATATGGAAATGTTACTTTATCTGGAACATTCAAAGGCTTAGGAAAGACTGTCTTGGTGTGCCTGTGGCAAAGGTATTGGCTGTCACTAGGCTGTCAGGGGCTCATACTGGAGAAGCTTCAGTTCAGGAATCTGCTGAGAGTGATTTTGTAGCTGAAACAAATGTGAGCAGAGAAGGAACCTCTCCCTGACTCTCCAAAAGTCAGTCTTAGCATTTTAGATCAGAGCAGTCCTAAAGTACAGGGACAGAAGATGTCTGCTTTTGGAAGATAGTGGAGGAATGGAGGCCAGGCCACCAGACAGAGCCCACTGAGGCACATGGGGCTGAAAAAGAAAATGAAGGTTAGGTTTTGAATGTATTGAATGGGAAACAGAGACGCTTCTCAGCTTTGCTAGAAGTCAGCATTGTTTGCTTTCAGAGAGGATATATTTACCTACTGGGCTTTTCTCCCAGATATGGCCATTATGATGCCTTGAGTAGTTCTGTGATGGGCAGTTCTCCCAATAGAGTTGAAGGTCGTAGACTGTCTATTCTGGACACCTGGCATACACTGGCTGATATTCTACTTAGGTTAAGACCCGTATTCTTCACTTACTCTTCTTCCATCAGGTGGTGCTGAGTCTTTGGCAGTACTAAGCATTTGGTTCTGGGCCTATAATTTTGAGAAGCATAAATATGTTAGTAGTGGGAGATTGGTTTCTTTGCTGAACTTGGCAGATATGGGGCGAGAGTTAGGATTTTCTTGTAAATCCTATTAACTTTTTGCACATATGGAAGGCATTCGTTTTGGGGGTCTTCAAAGGCCATAGCCTAGGCTTTCATGGTTAACAGAGGTAATGTGAGTAGACCACTAAACATAGTGAGAATGATATTAAAAATTATTAGTCAGTAGAATGGCTTTTTTATGCAAGGTGATTTTTAAAGTTTTTAAGTCTGCCAAAATGGTTTCATGTGGAACTGGAGAGAGAAGTCAGTCTAGATCAGGCTAGACTTTGCCTTGGGTACCAAAGAGTTTAGACTTTATCTTGAATGACATGTGGAGCCATTAGAAGTTTTGAACAGGAGAGTTTGGCAATAAGATTTTGTCTTAGAAAGTCACTTGCATTGGAGTGAGGAGGTTGCTTATGGGAGGCAGGCAGGGAGATCAGTAGGGAGTCTGTTGACATAACACAGGTGAGAAGTGGCAGTGGCCTTCACCCATGGTAGTGGAGTGGCAGTGTTGTGGGAAGAGGTGGAGAACTGATGGCCTTGGTGAATGGATGTCAAGGTTAAGGGAGGGGATGTCATCAAGAATTATTTTCATGCTTCTGGCTTGAACAACTGGGCAGATAGTGATGCCCTTCATGAGGCAGGGAATTAGAAAAACCAAAATGAAAGGCAGGCACTAGTGTTGATAGTAGTAAGAGCTGTGAACATTGTTTGAGACCTTTGTATGTTTTTTGAGAATATGTGGATTGCCTCATTGAATACACGCAATAATGGTAATTACTATTATTATTACTAATAATAGTAATAATGGTAGTTATTATTAGTATCTGCGTTTTACAGAGGAGTCAGCTCAGGAAAGGTTAAGGAACATGCCTATATTTAGGAATTGGTGAAACAAAATTCTGGAATCAGACAGATCTGGGCTCGAATCCTGGATCACCAGTCCTTGGATCTTGGGTATGTCTGTTAACTTGTCTACCATGGAGAGAAGACCTGCCACTTGAGGCTAAGTGAGAGGACAAAGCTGGAGCCTCCAGCACAGTGCCTGGCACGAGGTAAACACAGTGAACAGTAACTATCACTGACAAAGTGTTCTCCAATTATTACTATAAGCCTATGAGGTAGGAATTATAAATATTGCCATTTCATAGACTTGCAAAGTGTACCTCAGGATAGTTATTTTACTAGTTTGTACCATATCAGGAGGCTAAATGAGTTTTTCCAATTTCCAAATCTGTATTCTTTTTACTACAACAGGCTGTCTTTAATTTTCTTGGTAGTAAAATGCTCAGTAATTAACTTTTTAATGTCTTGAAAAGTCACTAGTCTCCAGTGAAGCTAGGAACTCTCTGTGCTCCCTAGCTAATTTTTTCATATGCGGCTGTATTTTAAATTGCAATATGAGGATTCTAAGCTCTTAATCTGTTATTATTAGTAGCTGTGATCAGTTACAATGACCTGGGTTCCCTTTTCAAAGACGTTTGACTGTCAGTGTTCCTTCCTCTCCTCTGTTTCTGCACCAGTCCTCTCTTGCTTTGTTACATTTCCATTTCCTAAGTAATTTTTCAATATAACTTGTAATAAAGCATTAGACGTCTCTTCTGTTATTTATTTATTCTTTCAGCCAACATTTACTCTGCTAGGCGCTATGTTGGAAGAACAATGACAACTTGTCCATTATAACATTCCTAGACTATGAAAAAGACCAACGTGTTAGCGGACACCTGCAATCCTACGTCACATGGTGGGCATGAACAAGACGACAGTCTGCATACAGAAAAGGAGCTAGATGATTCTGAGTGTGTGTGTATAGTTAGGGTGGGGGAAGATGTGGAGAAGGGCAGTCACGGTAGGCTGAACAGGGCAGGTGTCACCTGAACTGGTTCCTTTTTAAACTTTCTAGATGCAGGGGGAATAGAGGCATGAAAGCCGTCAATGGATGGACTCGCATATGTTAGGGTAATTTGCCCATTAAAATCACATGGGAGTGTGTAAAAAATCTCAGTTCTCAGGTCCCACTGAAGATGCACAGAAACAGAACCTCTGGGGGTGGAGCCTGAACACAGGTGGTTTTCATAGCTCCCCAGGTGGTTCTAACACGCCCTTAACATTGCAGTCCACTGCCCTGGAGAAACTCCAGTACAGGAGTACAAAGGACTACAGCATGTCCATGGAAGCCCTGTTGGTATTAGCAGAAATCTGGAACAAAACAAAACAAACAAATGTGCCTTGACAAAAGATAGGATAAGTAAATTGTGCAGTGCATGCTCCCCACTGGAATTGAAGTGCTTTGCAGGGAGAGAGTGTGTCTGTTGTGTTAACTACTGCAGCCCCAGCATCTAGAACAATGCTTGCTACGTGGTAAGCACTCAGCTGTTTGTTCAGCAATGACTATGGTATACTTATATAATTCCATTATGCTGGCTTCTTGACAGCAGTGGATATTGAAGCAGCAACATGCATCAACATGGGTGAATGTCAGAAACATGAGTGTGAAAGGTAAGACAAAAGAATCACCACAGTATGATGCCCCTTTTTAAAGTTCAAAGTCAAGCAAAACCACATAATGTACTATTTCGTTATATAGCTGTTTGTGGTTAAGTTTCTTCTTAAATACAAGAGAAAGATGAAGAGCCAAAATTCAGGATTGTAGTTGTAGTGGTAGAGGGTGAGAGCCCAGCGATGGTTTTGGGGAGGAGCATATGGGTGGCACTTTTGGAGGGATTTGTTTTATTATGCTTCATTCATAACTTACATATTTATTATTTATATTCATTAGAAATACAAATATTCTGTTTAAAAAAAGAACTGATCGTAGTTGATCAAAGGGAAGTGGGTAGCTAACAGAAGGAACTATGTAGCAGGGAGTAAGGGTTGTGGACTCTGCTCTCTTCCTGATTTAGCAGGAGCTCCTGCTGTGAGAGTCCACAGGAAACCCCTGAGGTCATCACTGAGGTGGACTTCCTTGGGAGGATGAGTGTCTGCAGCCCCCTTCGATTCTGAGAGCAGCCATGGGATGGGAGATCAGCTCAACCTTCTGGAGGGAGAACACCCTGGAACCACCAGGAAGGTGAAGGGCTCCTGGTCTGGTGCTGATGAGGGAGCTGTGGACCTTGTGCCCACCCAGTGCTCTCAGTGGCTGCTGGTGGACACCCAGGGAAGGGCTGTGCACACAGTCAGAGATTTTGTTCTAGATTCTAGTCAAACTGCATTCTGAGTTACTGTGTGAACTTGGTAGGCACCACACCTCTGGGCTCCAGCCCCCTTACCAGTATGATTGAATGATGAGACCAGAGCAGTCATCTTCAGGCTGAATCTGTGTCACCTTTGGAATTCTCTGGTGTTACTGGCAGGTCACTTAGAGAGCAAATGGGTACAGTTGAAACATAGGACTCAGCCTTGCCACCCCCAGTCCAATCAGGGCAACCGCTCTAATGGATTTTATATGTTTAGGTGGGATTTCATTTCAGAGGAGGGTTCTGCTGCTAAAACAAAAAGTAAAGAAAACCTAAACAATTAAATGTTTGGAAACCACTGGTCTAGATTATTATTTCACAAATATACCTATATATCAAATTACCCTAAGGAATTTTTAAAAATACAGACTCCCCAAACCTTACCCTTGATTTACTGAATCAGTATTTTCAGGAGTAGGGTTCCCAGGGGCTTTTTTTTTATCAACCCCCCTAGGTGGATATCACAGTGGCAGCCCATCTCTGGTCGAAAGCCTGGTTTTTGGAAGCCCCTGTTGTGTTGGAACCTTGGAGTTCTCCTCTAAGCACTAACGTACTACAGTCTGTGTTTATATTCCTCCTGTGTATAACACCTTCTGTTCCATTTGTTTATTTTTTTCTCCATTTCTACAAAAACAACAGCTTCTAAGAACCAAAATATCAAAACGAAGCTGCCATCCTATTTTAATTTTTTTCCCCAGGTACAAAAGTTAGGGTGGTTTTTCTGGTTTTTGCATCTCTCCCCCCACCCCCTGAACATTGTGTATAAAAATAGGCTCTTTGTTTTTCCTATAGCGCCTACCAGCTGTAGCTCCCACATGCTTTGGAAATCATGCCATTCAAGTTTGAATAGATACTAACGGAGCCCAGGGAGTAATTTCCCTTTACATCATTCTGGTGACAAAATATTTCCAAACTGTGCTCTGACATTGACTTTGAAATATTTCTCCTTTCCTGTTTGCCCCCACCTCCTGAAAACATATAAGCATGCTTGATTGAATAGTCCACTGGAGAGAGTTAAAGATAAGGCTGGGAACACCTGCTCTTGAAATAGTGTCTGTGGTTAGTACCCCTTAACAAAGAAATATGATTCTTAGAAGGGCCAGTGAAGGGCAGATGAAAGAATTAAGGGAATATGTGGGCTGAAACATGAGGTCAAACTAAGAAGATTAAGCCTTTCAGCCCACAGAGATGAAGGCTGCATGGGGAGATGATCAAAGTCGGTGAAACTATGAAGGGCATCAGTATGTTTGAGTTCACAAATTCCGAAGCACAAGAATGGGCAGGGAAGACTGTTTGAAACTTGAAAGAAGAGAAATTTAGGACAAATAGAAAAAAACAAACAAACAAACATTACATAGTCATAAACTTTTGAAACAAGTCATTCTCAAAATATGGTCTGGGTTGAAAATAATAAAGGTGCACAAAAGGTGTAATATATTTATGAATCATAGAGACACAGTGGTTTCTTAAGAGTGAATTATATTGTCCTGTGTTACCCCTTTGGCATTTTGTGTTTGGGCTAGCACCATGTCTGAGACAGAACGCTAAGCTATGTTTACTCTGCAGGAGATCTAATATGAGAAAATTTATGTCCTTACAGGGAAAACAGCTTATTCAGTCAGGGTCCTTACATTTTTTAAATAATGGAAACAGTTTTCTCACTATGTAGGGATTTCTTGCTTTAAGAAAATTCTCCATCCCCCTGCCCCCTTTTTTTTGCTTCACTTAAAAATTTTTATTTATTGAAGTATAGTCAGTTTGAAATGTTGTGTCAATTTCTGGCATCCCGTCTTGAAGCCTAGGGTTTGTCAGTTTCTGGGGGCTGTTTTCTTCCACACAGGGAGGCTGGGGTAGGAATGAAACACCTGTAATGATGGATGCATTATGTAATCTCTAAACACATTAGCAGGGCCAGAGAGGGAAAAGACAGAAAGAGACCTCCCCTGATGCCATTGTGTATCCCTCTGAAGTCTATACCAGTGAGACAGCCATGTGAGTATTCCTCAGTGTCACACATGGGAATTCCTCTCTAAGGCAAGCATGACCTTTCTGCCTTCTTATTTCTCCTCAGTCATGCAAAGGACTGACAGTTGGAGCAGACAGACAGAAGACTGTATCCTGGGATATGAAGTCAGCCATAGAAAGAGGTGGAAATAAGAAGTGACACCAAAGCAGGAGCTGTTAGCCTTCTTTAAACTGTTTCTCAGATTCTAATGAAATATGTCCATAAATAAATTATTCTAATAATATATGAACTACTTTAGTAATAGTACACCAAACAGCAGGACCCAGAGTTTATTCCTTCTTAACTTATGGAAATTACACTATATAAATTGCTGAGTCATGTAAGAAATTTAATTAGAAGCTTGCTTGTTATCTATTGCTATGTAATAGCCACTCAAAAACTTAATGGCTCAAAGCAACAACCATTGAATTATGCTCATGGATTCAACAAGTCAGTCATTTGGATGGTTAATCTCTTCTTCACAAGCAATGGGACCTCCAAATGGCTAGGGGCTGGAATCAGCTGGACGTTTCTTTACTTACACTTGTGGCACCTGGGCTGGAATGAGATTAAGGCTGCGATCAACTGAAAATGTCACCAGAGCACCTACATATAGCCTTTCTATGTGGCTTGGGGATCTCACAGCATAGCAGCTGGGTTCCAAGTGGGAGAATCTGGAGATCGAGCTGATGGAAGCTATGTGGCCTTTCCTGATGTGCTCTAGTTTCAGAAGCCATGAAGCAGTCACTGTTGTTGCATTCTGTTGGCATGAATGAATCACTGAGGCCAGCCTGTATTCAAGGGAAGGTATTATTAGATGCTACCTCTTGATGGAGGAGAGGTAAGGTTACATTGCAGAAGAGCATGTGAAAGAGTAGGCATTGTCATGGCCATTGTGGGCAATGAAATACAATGTACTATCACAAGGATATATGTGTGTGTGTGTATGTGTGTAGATAATCACCTTTTTCCCCCATTTAAGATCTGAGAGGGGAATTCTATTGGCATGTAGATGACGCAGAATGCCTGTCACCCAGGATGTGTTTATTGGGAGTGTGAGAAGGAGGCAGAGGATTAAGAGCAATTATTTGCAATTTATCTGTCAGAATAGAGGAACTAGATCAAAATCTACTGTCAAGACTGAACAAACAAACAAATTAAACCAACATGAGACCTTTGGAAAGTTTCTGCAACTTGAGAGAGGGGACCATTGTCTTGATAGAGAAGGAATGCATACTTTAAAAAATGCCCTGTTAAAGAAACAAAAGCGTATTTTTCAAATATTCAGAGGAGGAAAGAACATAACTGAGAATGCAATAAATTGCATCAGTTACCATGAAGAGAAAGTTGAGAGGCTCCTTTAGAATGCAGAGGAAATGATCAAGGAGATGAACATGATAATAGCAAAGCTGATCAATATGGAAGGCAAAGAATAGATAATGGAACCATGAGTGTCAGGAGTTACTGAAGATAAAATCAGCACAAATGGTATCAAAGTGATAATAAAAGATATAAAAAAGAAAACTTTCTCAAATAGAAAGATTGAGTCAGCATTTGATAGCACTCAGTATTCCCAGAGAAAATAAACAGAGAAGATTGGAGGAGCAAAATGTTGAAAGCTTCCAGCCATAATAGTTGCAAAGGAGGTTGCAACTGCAGAGCCAGCCTGCCTGGAATATTACAAAAAGAATCTAACCCAATTAAAAAATGGGCAGAGGATCAGAATAGACATTTTTCCAAAGAAGACATACAGATGGTCAGCAGGCACATGAAAAGAAGCTTAGTGTCACTAATCATCAGGGAAATGCAAATCAAAACCTCAATGAGATATCGCCTTGCGGGTGTCAAAATGACTGTTATCAAAAAGACAACAAATAACAAATGTTGATGAGGATGTGGAGAAAAGGAAACTCTTGTGCACCATTGGTGGAACTGGTGCAGCCTATATGGAAAACATTATGAAGATTCCTCAAAAAATTAAAAATAGAACCACTGTATGATTCAGCAGTCCCACTCCTTGGTATTTATCTGAAGAAACAAAAACACTAATTAGAAAAGATATGTGTACCCCTATGTTCATTTCAGCATTAATTATAATAGCCAAGACATGGAAGCAACCCAAGTGCCCATCAATAGATAAATAGATAAAGATGATGTGATTTTATATATATATATACATACATACATACACAAAGAGATATTACTCAGCTGTAAGAAAGAATGAAATCTTGCCATTTGCTGCAACATGGATGGATCTAGAAGGTATTATGCTAACTGAAATAAGTCAGGGAAAGACAAATACTCTTTAAGATTTCACTTACATGTTGAATCTAAAAAACAAAACAAATGAACAAACATAACAAAACAAAAACAGAGTTATAGATTACAGAGAACAAACAGGCAGTTGCCAGAGGGGAGTAAGGTAGAAGGAGGAAAGGAGGTGAGGAAGATTAAGAAGTACAAACGTTCAAGTTGCAAAATAAGAGACTCGCAGGTGTGAAATGTACAGTGTGGGGAATGTAGTCAATAATTATATAGTATCTTTGGATGGTGACATATTGTGACTAGACTTATGGTGGTGATCATTTTGTACTGTATAGAAATACCAAGTCATTATGCTGTGTAACAGGAACTAACATAGTGTTATAGGTCAATTATACTTCAAAAACAAACACAAACAAACAAACGAATTTCATAGAAAAATCAGTTTTGTTCTTACTAGAGGCCAGGGGGTGGGTAGTGAGAATTGGATGAAGGCAGTCAAAAAGTAAGAATTTCCCATTATAAGATAAATAAGCAGTAGGGATTTGATGTACAATATGATAAATACAATTAACACTGCTATATATTATATATGAAAGTTGTTAAGAGAGTAAATCCTGAGTTCTCATCACAAGAAAAGAAGTTTCTCTATTTCTTTAATTTTATATCTATATGAGATGATTGGATGTTCACTGAACTTACTGTGATAATCATTTCATGATGTATCTAAATCAAATCATGCTGTACACTTTATACTTACACAGTACTATATGTCAATTATATCTCGATAAAACTGGAAGAAAAATATATACTTAAAGTTCAAAGAGAGCAGATAACAGAGAGTAGGAATGAGTTTGCAGAAAACAGAGAATTGAAGGTTTATATTTAAAGACTTGTTTATATAAGAACACATAGTCTACTTTCTCCTTCAGAAAGTCTAGCAACCAAATGTTTTCCTTCAGGCAAAAACAACAACAGCAACACAACAAAAACAGAGTGTTCTTTTCTCAAGAAACTGAGCACATATTTTGGGAAAACTTGGCTGTTAGTTTGGGTGTTATCACCCTGGAGTAAATCCCTTCACATTCTGTCGTTTAGATGGCCCGTAAATAAAGCTGGCTCTCACTTTTTCACCCTGTCATCCTAAAGGGAGGACTTTGAGTTGACAAATTCTGCTCCTAGTCAGCCTTATATTTGAGGACATTCACAACATGGAAAATAAAATGAAAGTTAATCATAAAAACTGACCCCCAGAAGAATCAAATTTCAAGGAAACGAAGACAATTTAAAACAACAGTGACAACTCTACTGCCCTCAGAGAGACTTGAGAAGATAAGGGGGTGCTATTGTCTCCATTAAAGGATAGCAAGATGCCAGGAAAATGAAAAATACAAAGAATAAGGAAAAACACTTGGAAATTAGAGAGATGATTGCTCAAAACATGTTCTTCAGTGTAATTGGGAGAAAAAGTTGAGGAAATTTCCCTTAAAGTAGCCCAACAAGAGAGGATAAAAGCAGAGAAGAGATAGAGGTCAGTTAAGGTGAGGATTTAAAAGTGTCCAGTGGATGGATTTAGCAAAAATAAGGGCATTGATGATCTTGCCAAAAATAGTTTCAGGGGAACTATAGAGTGAATACAACATAAATATCCAAATAAAGTGGTTTTGTTTGTCTGGCTTAAGAATATGAGTTCAGTGGTTTAAAGTTAGTGGAAGAGAATCTTGTGTCTCATCCCAAATGTAAGATCTTAATTCATCCATATATAGTTCAATGAATAGTGACTTCACAATCTTAAATTGTTTACTCAAAAACTACCTGCTGCATTATTTGTCACTTCTAGTTCCAGGTGGATGGCAGTGACCTCAGGTCAGAAATGAGCTGGGACAAGGTTGTCCAGATTATTAGTTTAATTTTCAGGAATCTAGGTAACATACCATTAGGGATCTTTATGGTATTGATAGTATTTGGTTGTAAACTGGTGATCTCTACTAGGAGAAGGACATGTGAGTCATTTGATGAGTTTACCCATTCCCATGTCATAATTTGGTACATAATTTCTCATATAATCAGAGAATTCTCTGAGGGTAAGCATTTTGGTTTTCTGCACATAAATAATAAAAACTCAGATAAATATTAGAAGAAATAAATGAAGATTAGGTGACAGGAAAAATGATGCTTAAACTACATTTTTCAAAGATTTCCATGAAGTTTTCATTGACCTTAAAGTCCTACATCACCAGTATCAGCACCCAAAGAGAAGTAGTAGCTCATTATGTTGATATTCTTATTAGATTTTAAGAGGAGGAAAAGGTTGCCTTCCAGGTAAGAACTGTCTTGGAGCTTATTGTTTAACTACGAACAAAGCATTTCCAGCACTGTGTGCTCTTTAGCTTTGTACCATTGGCAGGAGGCAAAATGATAATGGGAAATCACTAAAAAGTCACTTTTTATATAGCAGGTGAGCTTGAGACTTTCAGTCCTGCAAATTAAATTAAAATGAATGGCTTCTAAACAGCACATTGGGTGACAGGAAGTTTATAAATGTTATGTCTCCTGAGGTGTTCCAGTAATAGTAAGTTTGGGCAGAATAAGCTTTTTCTGTAACAATCTCCTCGGAAAGACCCGCAGTCTCCAGAGAGATTGGTTAATAAGTCAGTTACCTGAGTGTTGAAAATGAAATAGAAGAGGTAGGGGAATAAAAAAGACTTTGAAGGAGAAAAAAATGTTAATTTAGCCAGTTCAGTGCTGCTCCTACCTGAGTGATATCCAAGGCTGGCTAACCCGCTGTCAGTGGTTTTACTCTAATTTCAATTTGTATGATGGCCTCCATGAACACAGGGTTTTTGTTTTGGTCATTCAGAGCTGATATGGAGAAGATGATGGATGTGAGATTTAGGTTATTCCTGGAGAAGGCTGGAAATGGCCTTAGGAGGACCACTGGGGGTGCTGTCTGATTAGACAGCCCAGTGTGTGGGATAAGTTGTTGTTGTCATGAACTACTCTTGTCCTGTTGTTACTTTTGCAGATCTCAGTGGGAATTGAGGTATTGGTAAGTGGTATACCTATATGTCACCATCTGACAGTCATCCCTAAAAAAAGATTTTAATTTTCTCATGTAAGGGTACTCTAAGAGGGAACATGATTAACTGCCTTCTGAAATGCCTTGATCCTTGGACAAGTGGTGCTATATAAGTTCACAAACAGCATGTATTTGCATGTGTACAAGAAAGAGCATCTCCTTGAAAAAGGCAGTGTAGTTTACCTAAAGTTTTGTTTTTTCTTGTCCTTGGGGTGGGGTAAGTTTCTGAAGCAGTGGTAAGAGAGAGAGGATTGAGATTTCTTCAAGTTTCACAGGCCACCAACACACTAAGTCTCATGGTTTCGTTTTATACGTGTAACCCTACATATGTTTACACATAGTTTCTCCGATTTTCTGGTAGCCCAGAAGTTAATAGTGTTGTTGTTAAATAAATGAATGTATTAATTTTAATGTGAAATGATTTTTGAAAAAGCAGCAGTGTTTTCTCAGGAGAGCTTCATGAAGTATTCATTTTTCTATCACCACACTGTAAATCTATTTACCAGCTATAATCATTTTAAGATTTAGTTTGTTTGCTCCTTGGTTATTATTTTGACTGAGAGGACAGAGAGGAGGACATGACATCATTTTATCAGCTCTCTCCTACCTTCTGCTCTCCTTTCTCTGTTCTAATGCCCTGGGTCAGGCTTACATTTCCCCTTGCCTGGACTGTTGCAGTAGCCTCCTCCTAACTGGGCTTCTGACTCCAGCTTTGTCCCTCTGCAGATCCTCCATACAGAAATGATAGGTCTTAGGGTCATATCTGATCATGTCAATTCCTTCAGTGATTTCCAGTGCTTAGAAGAAAATAATCCAAATCCCACGCAAAGCCATTCATACATAAAATGACCCATTACTACCTCTCTAATCTAGTGATTTTCAACCAGGGTCAATTTGTCAATTTTGCCTCACAGAAGACATTGACAGTGTCTGCAGACTATGGGTGTGTGTGTGTGTGTGTGTGTGTGTGTGTGTGTGTATGTGTATGTGTGTATACTGGCATCTAGTGGGTAGAGATCAGAGATACTGTTAAACATCCTACAATGCAAAGGAGAGCTTCCACAAAGAAATGACCAGTCTAAAATGTCCATAATGCTGAGTTTAAGAAGCTCTGCTCTTACTTAATCTGCCCATTTCTCCTGTGCCATGCTGCTTCTCTTGTCCTTGTCTTTGCACATGCTGTTCCTTCTGACTGGAATGCCTCCTCCCCTTTTACCTGGACATTCCTGGGTTCTTGTAGTACCTCAGGGATCTATCTAATTTGTGCTTCTGTTGCACTGTAATATTGGCTTTTAAAATTTTTTTCCCTTATTCCCTACTGGGCAGAGCTATTCATGTCAGGCATCATGACTAACATCTTTCTGTTCCCACCATCTGGTACAAATCTTGGCATGTAGTAGATGTTCAGCAGGCTTGTTTGTTGGATACTTGGCTAGATGCATGGATGAACAGTTTCTGTATTTAGATCAGATAATAGTCAAGAGTCCAAAATCATTTATAAGCCAAGGCTACCAATATTCCAACTTGGAAATTAATTCTTCTTTTAGTCCATTGCTTCTATGTCAGCTTCTTGACTATTTTTTAAATTCTTTCAATCCTTTGATTGCTGGTACATTGAATGTGGTAGGTAATCAGTAACTATTAAAGGAATGTTGGCCCTGAGTCTGGTTTAAATAGATTGTTACATTGGATAACCTTAGATTCTTTCTCTTCAGAAAGGCAGGAAAGAGATTTTTTTCCTTCAAAATTGATCTCCCTGGGTTGCCTTGTTCCTACTCTGTTTCCCTCCACTTCAGTGGTACCTCCTTACCCTCCACTTCACCCACCGCAGTTCAGCCCGCCCTGAAAGCTTGGGTGCAGAACTTGAGATTCCAGGAGTGAGAAGGCCTAGGGGCCTCCCACGATATAGCTGCCTTAATTCAGTTCAAGTTCAGAACATTAAATCCCATCTTTGTTGCACTGGTAATGGCAGAGATTTATCTTCTCTTATGGCCACAGCCTCTTCTCTAGGTTCTGTCCCCTTCAATTATGAATGCTGGTTTATTCACCCTGCTTCTACTCTTAAATCCCAAGTTGAGCTGTTTCTATATTTAGCCTCCTTTTTGTCATCTGGAAGAGAGTGGTCTGTCCAATTTCTTCTGAATGTCCTTTCTTCCTCTGGCTGGAGACATGGATCATTAAGGAGAAGTACCATATTTCAGACCAGTATTTGGGTGATTTTCCATTCACTTGTCTAAACTCCCCATTCCTTTTCCTCTCAGTACAGTCAGCTGTTGATAGTCTCTGGTTTTAGACCCATTTTCTTGTTCCTTGGTTCTTTCATTTTTATTATAGATTCTGGTCCTCCTCTATCTGAGACATAATTATTTTCTTTCTTGTAAAGTCTTCAGTTATATTGGGCTCTTGTTCTTTGCCCTCATTCCTCTATAGGTACCCACTAGCACTTACATCTCTTCGCTCTGAATTTATCATATCCTTTTTTAGGAGATAGCATTTTTTTCACAGGTCTTTAACTTGGGTCTTCTACCTGTTGTACTTCTTAAGTATCAAATACTTGGTGGTCTTAATCTTCAAGTTTTATTGTGTCTAGGAAATGGGGTTGGCTGGGGGAGAAAGGGAGTATTTAAGGAAGAAAGAGGCAAGAGATCTTCACTTCATTCTTATCAGAAAAGGGCAAGGATCACAGCAAGAGGGGTTCTTTTCCATTAAAGTCAGCTCTGGGTTTTACAGAATTTCCTTTTCTTTCTTGGAGCCTTGATCTCTACTTCTAGCCATAAGCAAAGTTTTACTAATTTGTCTGTGAAATTTGAAAAAAGCAAAACCAACCTAAGAGAGATTGCTGTTGGAGTCTATTATGTAGTGGGCTTGGCATGGTAAGAAACATACACCTCCTCACAGGAGCAGCCAGAGTTGGGAGATAGGTGTATTTCAAGACTAATGGCATTGGATCAAAAATAGGCTAAGGAAGAAAAAAGTCAGTTTTCAGCAAGCATTTCAATCAGGAAGTTGCCCTTCCAACAAAATATACAAAGTATATAAAGTAAAAACAAAATAAAAACAAACAAAACCTTTTCTTTCCTTTGCTACTGGCAGACAAAAAATACAGAATAGCCTGCCAAGAGCTCAGAGAGTAGACGGGCAGTAAGTCACAACACATCATAGACTGAGAGACAGTGTATGGCAGCAGTTTATTCAGAAGGTAGGCAGCCAGCACGTTATAGAGGCTATTGGTGGGAAGCAAAGTTTCTTCAGCAAAATGATAATGAGAATGCATAAAGTGAACTCTGAAGTGCATTAAGAGAAATTTAACAAAAGGACACTGATGAGAAATGCAGTTACTCCATTATGGACCAGGGTGGAATAAGAATAGGGTGGTGGAAATGGAGGAGGAAGAGCAATTCAAGTTATATCACAAGCACAGTCCCTACCCTCAATGGCTAGGGTTTTCAGCAATTTCTTCCATAAGGAAGAACAAGGTATTTGTTTTAGAACCCTACCCTCTTTCCTTTATGCTTGTGGGGGAATAAAGTTCATTCGTTCTCAGTGTGCTGGTTATCTTCATGAAGTCAGAAGTTAACATCACCTACAGGCAGCTTTTATCACGTGCACTTGATCCTATTTCAGCCAAGTCTGGCATGCGGAATGAGAAGAGCAGGTAGGTGGCACCTTTACAGAGTATTGTCATTACCAAGCTCCCCTATCCTCTGACACGAGTTCTTTTATATAAGGTGAATGTCCTTGGATTCTGGTTAGAACCCAAGTAACCAGTGTGTTTTAACAGTCCCAGTTCCCATTTCCACTCACTGGTTTTGAATATTTTTAAAAATTTTCATCAGCAAAAGTTCAAATATCAGTAGTAGGTAGAAGGTAGCAATACTTAGTACATGAAAGGATCCTGAAAACTATTTATAATCAATGAATAAGTATTCTGGGATTAGTACAGATTCAGCTCAATCTCCTTTACATGATTTAAATCAGTAGCTATGGAAACTTCTATTTGAAATTTATTATAATAAGCCTGAAATGATGACCTCAGCTGTGTTCTGGATGTGAATGTACTTAGGCTGGAAGGGGAACTAATGCTTCTTAGAGGGACTTAAAACAAAAGTCAAAGCAAAGGTTCCAAGAACATTCTCAATACCTGTTTTTTAAAAACTTTTTAAATAAAAAATTTCAAACATATACAAAAGTAGTGAGGATGATATAGTGATCTGGAGGTCCAGTTAGATTCAAGTTCAGTTTTTAGGCAAGACTCTTTCCTGGGTAGTGCTCTGTATTTCCTGTTGCTTCATGTCATGAAGCCAGAAGGTCTGGTTGTCTTACTTGAAGTGATGCTGAGATTGTTGAGTGGGGACAGGTGTGTTAGCCTCATCCCACCATTATAAAGTTTCAGTTCCTTGATGACTGATCTAGATCCATTATTTTATTGAGGAGCTTGTAAAAGGTGATTTATTAATTCTGTCATTTCTTCTGCATTTATTAATGGTGATTCTCCCATAAAGAAGAAATTTCCTTTGTTAACTACTTGATTGCCCTGAAACACAGGAAGCGTTACCATAAAGAATCACCATAAATACCTGATTCAAGGGGGAGGATTTGGCTCAAGTGGTAGTGTGTGTGCTTAGCATGCATAAGGTCCTGGGTTCAATCCCCAGTACCTTCTCCAAAAGTAAATAAATAAACCTAATTTACCGCCCCCCCCAAAAAACCCTGATTCATTCCTTTCATTTATCAGCCTGCAGAGTCACATGTTGGGAATCCAGCAATCAGATTTGTGGCCACTTAACAAATGTGACCTGGGGGTTTGTTTTTAAACTCTGTTTGCTAAGGTCATTGGTAAATTGTCCCTCCATTCTAGAATTATATTATTTTTCTTGGCTAAATGTAACCCTCTTACGTCAAAATTCATACCCTGACTTCAACAGTAACTACTAAAAACTCTGAAATAGAAGTGATGGCAGGGGTGTTGGTTTGAAGGAAGAGTTATGGGTTTTGGGTTCATTTTTCAAGTATTTTATGATTTGTGTTTAATACAAGGACCTCCCAGACCTGACATTGCAAGGGTAGGTTTAAATATAAATTCTAGATGTTGAGAGGTGATGTATGGCCTCTTCCTTCTCTTGCAGCAGGCCTATTGTAAGGATGTGCACATGCTTATGATATATGGGCAGGGAACTACTGGGGCAGTAGCATTTCTCTGTATTGGGCCTCATGCATCTGGCAAGGGTGCATTTGGTGTTGCCAGCATGCTCCATCAGGGGTTTTAGGAAGCAACAATGGCATGCTTCTATAGGAGATTTCCACTGTACAGTAAACTGTGTCTATAATAGGCCTAATCCAAGGGATCATCAGCAATGCTGTTAGTGTTATATTTTGGGGGTGAATTGGCACCAGTGAATTATTTGAAAGACAAAATAAATTTACTTATTTATTGTTTTCCCTCTTTTTAAAAATCATCCCTTGGGTCTTCTCTGAATTCAGAGTTTGGTAACCACGAAGTAGTGGAAGCAAAAAGCTTATAGGGTTTGGATTAAAAGCTTCATGAAATTTAAATCTTTGAAGCTGTTTAAGCTGCTGAAATCTTTTCCAGAGGACTAAAGACAATACCAAAAAGAACGTGGAGGATTAGGTTGCCAAATAAAATACAGGGTGCCTGGCTAAAGTTGAATTTCAGATAATAGTCAATTTTTTGGTAGAAGTGTATCTCAAATGTTGTATAGGATATACTTCTACTGAAAAAATTAATCACTTACCTGAAATTCAACTTTAACTGAATGTCATGTACTTTTATTAGCCAAATCTGGCAGCTATACCTGGAGGGCTCAGGGAACTATCTGAGAATTGTTTGTGGTGCTATGTGCTGAGCCTCCAGCCCTTTAATTATCTCAGGGAAACTCAGGGGAGTGCTGGTAATGACCATGAATATTCCTATACAATGTGATGATATTCATCAAAGCAAAGCCTGCTGTGTCCCTAATAGGAATACTTTTAATGGCCCTCTTACTTTTATACAGAAGTGAACATCAGTAAGCACAGAGTTTTCTGGGGGGGTCTGAAGACCCCCAGCTAATCAATCTTTCCCACTAAGCATCTTAGGTATATGAGGTTGTAGCATGGGAACAGTGAAACTCTAGGAGCCAGGGCAGTTGTCTTTACATTTAACCGGGTGAAATGGATGTTAAATAAAATTTTGTTTAACTTGTTCAGACATCCAGTGAAGAGGGCAGTGTGAAACTTACATTTTTCACAGGTTGGTTATAGAACTGGAGAAACTAAAGAAGGTGTGAGTATCTCTTTGTTTTTAATGTTGTCACATGAAATAGATCGAATCAAAGCCTATATTTTTGATGGTCTCTGAGAAATCCGTGCCTGAGATTTCTCTATACTCTCAGGGTTAGGATTATCAGCAATGCCTAGAGATGTTCTTTTTCCCCGTTAGGATACATGTTATTCTAGTGATTTCTGTAGTCTATGTTTACATCTGAAATAGAAGCAAGGAGGTGGCTGTCTAGCCATCTTTATGTGATACTGAATAATTCTCAGAAAGGAGTCTTTCTTGTCAGATGAAAAACTAAGATTTTACACAATTGATCATGAAGGGCTTTATGGTTTTATTTCTCCTTTTGTAAGGTATATTTCCTTTATTTAAACCTTGTGGGTCTCTAGGAGCTGCCATTTTCATGAAACATGTCCACATGCTCAGCCTCTGGTCCAGGAACGTTTACTTGATAAACACTGGGCCAATCATTAGAGAGCTCTGTGCTTAACCCTTCCTGTGATCAGCTGATATATTCCAGTATTCTTCTAAAAAATAAATAAATTCCTTTTCCCCCCTAAGCTAAAAAATTCTAAGTTGGATTTCTAGGATTTGCATCCTGAATAGTCCCAACTAATGAAAACCAGAACTAAATTTTCACAAAATATAGTGCAAAATACTTCAGGTTGCTTTAAAAAAAAAAAAAAAAGCAACAAATTAAAACCCAACCTCCCCACAGCCTCCCCTTGAAATGTTTCTTTTTACAGTTATTTAATGCTGCCCCCGCCTGTGAAGCTTTTTTGATCATTCTTTGGAAATTCTTTCTCCTTTAGTGAACTATATTTCATTATTTGTGCCACTCTTATTACACTTAATGCATACCCTATTGTATCACAATTATTTTTACTCACCTCTTTCTCCTGTATTTGAAAGCAGGGACCAAACTTTTATTCATTTTAGTAGCCCTTGAAATATCTACCTGGCAAGTCAGAAATAATATTTGTTAAATGGATGAATAAAAATTCTCTTGGTTGTTTATTTTTAATGGGGTATAATAGAGGTTTAGGTGGTTCTATATCCCAGAGAAGCTATTAATAATTAAAAGAATTATTACTGAGAGATGTTCACATATGTGTGTGAATGGTGTATTTCACACAAAATAGAAAAACACAGTTTTGAAAATCTGACTCGAAGACAGTGGAAAGATGTGGCTGGCTTGGAGCAAAGGGAGTATCATCCATCTGGTTCTCTGTGTGCTCTGAGAAGGTCAGCCTCTGGTTGCGACAGACAGTGAGGGAACTTCTTAGTTGTCATGGACAATTGGAGACAATGAAAAAATTCCTAATTATATCCTTGAGTTGCCTTAGCAGAAGGAGGCCCATCAATGAATTTAGGCTATGGAATGGACTGGATTCTTTTTACTTTCTTTCTTTTTTTTTTTTTTTTTTTGTAATTGAAGTATAGTCAGTTTACAATGTGTCAATTTCTGGTGTATAGCATAATGTTTCAGTCATACATATACATATATATATTTGTTTTCATATTCTTTTTCATTATAGGTTGCTATAAGATATTGAATATATTTTCCTGTGCTATACAGAAGAAACTTCTTGTTTATCTATTTTATATATACTAGTTAATATTTGCAAATCTCGAACTCCCAATTTATCCCTCCCACCTCTTTCCCCCTGGTAACCATATGTTTATTTTCCATGTCTGTGAGTCTGTTTCTGTTTTATAGATAAGTTCATTAGTGTCTTCTTTTTTCTTTTTTTAGATTCCACATATGAGTGTATCATATGGTATTTTTCTTTCTCTTTCTGGCTTACTTCACTTAGAATGATGATCTCCAGTCTATCCACGTTGCTGCAAATGGCATTATTTTATTCTTTTTTATGGCTGAGTAGTATTTGGTTGTATAAATATACCATAACTTCTTTATCCAGTCATCTGTCAGTGGACATTTAGGTTGTTTCCATGTCTTGACTATTGTATATAATGCTGCTATGAACATTGGGATGCATGTATCTTTTCAAATTAGAGTTCCCTCTGGATGTATGCTCAGGAATGGGATTGCTGGATCACATGGTAAGTCTGTTTTTAGTTTTTTGAAGAATCTCCATACTGTTTTCCATAATAGCTGCACCAAACTGCATTCCCACCACATGTAGGAGTGTTCCCTTTTCTCCACACCCTCTCCAGCATTTATCATTTGTGGACTTTTTTAATGATGGTCATTCTGACTGGTGTGATGTGACACCTCATTGTTGTTTTGATTTGCATTTCTCTAATAATTAGTGATATTGAGCATTTTTTCATGTGCCTATTGGCCATTCTTATGTCTTCATTAGAGAATTTCTTGTTTAGGTCTTCTGCCCATTTTTGGATTGAGTTGTTTGTTGGACTGGACTCTTAGAGAAAGACACACTGGAGATAGGCGCATGAAGAACTGGAGTAAAATCACTCCCAGGGAAGATACCTAGAGGTTGGCTAAATTGCGCTGGTGGTGGTGTCAGAGAGAGCATGGCTCCAGGTGTAATACATTGATAGGTCTCTAACCAGAGTCCCTCAAGTACCTGCTCATTCTGGTGTCTAGGAAAGAATCATGTCTCTGGGGGCCCATGAAACCTGACTGTGCTTCATGCTATTTGGCCTGAAAAAAAAGTCCTGTTATTTGAGCTTAAGTCTTTAATTCACGTAATGCTCACCACAATCCTTTTATACATGACTGCCTGATTTCTATGCTTTTATTTTTAATTCAGCTTTGTTCATAGGAATCTATCTTATAGTATATTTTTAAAATATGCATATCTTACTGTACCTGAGAATGTCTTTATCTTTACTCCATACATGGATAACAAGTTGGTGAAGTAGAAATATTTAAATTGTAAGCTTTTCCCTTCAGACCCTGTAGCTGTTGATCTATTTTTTCTAGAATTTACTATAAAGAGAAGAAGTCTGAGGCCAGCCTGTTTTTTTCTCTGGATCACTTTTTTTTTTCCTCTGTGGAGTCTAATATGGTTTTTTCCTTTATCCTTGTAATTCAAAATTTTTTTTAGCATGCAGTCTTAGTTCTTAATTTTGCCTAGAACATAGTAAGCATTCAGTCTGCATACTCAAGTCATTTTTTTCTAGCTTTGGAAAGTAATATTTAATTGTGTCTGGTTGTTGCTTTTGTTTCATGCATATGGGGTTTTTTTGAAACATTTATAATTCTTAGATTAAAATCCATGTCAATTGTGATCTTTTTCAATGTCAGAGGGCTGTTTTTGTGCAGAGAACAAGGCTATGCTGTTATTCAAGGTTTTAATTTAATATTTACTTTACTAAACACTTGTTTTTAGAAATCCAGTTTTTCTCAAACCTTTAAGTTCACCTTTATTATTTGATTTATGAATCTAGTAAATTTTAACAATTGCTTTCAAGGGAGTCTTTGAATAATGTTTGATCAATTTGAGTTGAACACATTTAACTCCCAAGCAGGGCCCTTTACAACTTAGTTAATAAAATCCCCTTAAGTATTTAAAATCCATTTATACATTTAATACATTCAGCTTTCTTTGAAAGCTTTTCAAATGCCTGATCTACCAGCCAAACCTTAACAACTCCAGTAAATCTAATAAATTAACCTTAAATAACAAATCACATGTTCTCCTAGCCATTTAGGTTCTTTCAAACTTTATTAAATTCTCTAAATCTTTCCACTTAAAGGTAAAAGTCTAAAATCCATTACTCAATTACATGTTTTAAATTGGAATCCCAAGTCTAATCTGTCATATTCACTGATATGCCATATGTACTTAAACATCAAACCTCTTTATATACTAAATACATAAATATTGCCCCTGATTTAAAACCAATTCCTAAACATACCATAAAAGTATTAATTCTGTAAGTTTGATTTACTTTATCATTTCTATATTTAATGCAAACTTCTTCGAGGGAAAAGACACTTACCCTTACCAGCTAGATTATATTATGTAAAATATAAATCAAGGTTGCCACTCTAAACAAGTTGGAGTTACCATTGAGGGTGACGTGGGTGCTATGTTCTGTCAATTGGCTAAGAATGCTATTTGGCTAGAGATTTTTTGACCAAGATGCATAGGGTCTAGGGTGATAGCATAGTATTTGTCCTTACGACAACAGGGAACTCCTAATCCATTGCCAAATCTTTTTTTTTTTTTTAATTTGAGTAAGTGGAAATAGTGCAGGCCCCTAAGTACTGCAACTAATTCCAAAACTACCTGTTTGGAATTTGCATTTCTTTAGCCTCTTTAAGCTATTTTAATGTATTTCTCTTTATCTCTAGGGCCATGTATATCATTCTCTTCTCTGTTTGGATAATAACAGTACAACTAACATATTGAGCGTTTGCTATGTGTCAGATTAAGTGGTTTACGTAACATCACATCACTCTTAGCCTTCACAGCAGCCCCATGAGGCAGGAACTATGATTATTCCTATCTTATAATTTAATTATACATTTAATTTTTTAGGTAAAAAGAAATAAAGTAACTTGAGCAAGGTCGCATAGTGATGGATCCAGGATTTCAATGCTGGCAGTGTCTTTTGGCTTACTCATTATGAAATGCTATTTCTTTCTCTGTGGCTAAAACCAAATAGGACTTTGAGTCCAAACCTTTTAGAGAGGAGTGAACTTTCCTAGGCTCAATTTATGCCTTTAGTTTTATAACACTCCTACTATGGTTGTAATTAACTTCCTTCCCAACTTCTTTGCTGCCTGATTGATCTCTTGACTCATTTACAGCCTCCTTCATGCAAAGTACAGTTGCATTGCTAATCTCTCATGCCTGTGCCTGCATCTGTTATCACATCCAGTGCCATGCTAATCACATGCTGTTATTTGTCCAGCCTTCTTACCTGTCATTCATAAAGAATGCAGTACTCGTGCTCCCCACCCTTATTTCTGATTTGATTTTCTGCAATGTAAATTCTGCTCTTTCCCATCTTCAATATGAGTTTGAATATTGTTATGGCAATTTTAGTTTTCTTGCAAGTCTTTCTTGTTTTCCACCCAGCTTCTTTTGCACTCAGTTTATAGCTTTCAAAACTCATCCTGCTGTCCATTTTGCTTGACCTTTTCTTTCCTAATGGCTTTCTCTTTGGGGATCATAAAGGGCACAGCCTCTTGGACAGTACTGGACAGTACCCAGCTGAATGCCAAATTAATTTTTAGAATTCTTTCTGATTGGTCTATGTAAAATATTTTCAGGAGTGTGCTCTGCCTCCAAGATATCTAGGTTTGGTGAGTCAGAGGAGGTGAGAGGAGAGTGAGGAGAGGGAGTAAATAGCCTTGGATGCTTAGCTTGTGGCCTTTCAGACTGGGATCTCTGAGGTTCTGAGAGCATACATTTTAATCCACATTTGTAAGCTATGTTTTTAGTTGAAATGCTTGGCAGAGTCTAGTAATAGTTGTCTGTAGCTCTTTTTTTGTTGTTGTTGGCAGTGTGGGTTTTATATTTTTCTATGACTTTATAAGTACTTTAGGTAGGAAACAAGAAAGGCCATATCAAGGGTTGCCAGCCAGATTCCATTTAAATCAGAAGTATTTGTAATTCTTGAGCCTCTATGGAATAGGCTGGATATCCCAGATGATTTATTTGCTGGATTTTATAGTGGACTTGGATTTTTCTCATATTTTTTTCTTTTTATCTGAGAAATAATCTTCAAAATGTTATATTTCTAAATAGCCAGAAATGAGTATTATTTATTTATTTATTTTCAGTTTCTTGTACACAGAAACCCAAGCAATGTATGCGGCTTGAAACCTTTAGCTCACCTACTTTTATAATAGAGAATAGAATGAAGAATACAACATTTTATTTTGTAAAAGGAACAAATAACAAGAGGACAGTTGGCCAGAATGAGAGGATAGGAAGGGGAGACTTCTCAAAGACAGATCTTTGAAACCCCACGAGAAAAACACCATTGGCTCTCCGTGGTGGACAGTAGAGTCTAAATCCCTTACCTGGCATTGAAAGCTACCTGCAGTTTGCATCCCTCCTGCTTTTTGCAACCCTCTCTTTTACCACCACCCTATGTGACTCTTCACTTAAGGCAAAGCAGTCCTACTGGGCTGAACTTTTCAGCAAATATTGTGCTCTCTTACCCTTATATTTTTGTTTGCAATATTCCCTGGATGAATGTTCTCGCCTCCTGCTAGGGTCATCTTCCAAGGCCGAGCTCTTGAAACAGGTCAGCATTTACAGTCAGATGCTGCCTTGTATCGTGGCAATCTGGGTTCTTGTCTTATCTTTTAGTTTGATTGTATTTTCCAGTCTAATGAGGACCCCACAGTGTATTTACATTTTTCTTAAGGTCCAGCAAATTGACCTGGACAGGGTAGGACCACAATGAATAGGTCATTTCATTGAAAATGGAGTTACAGTGAGAAGGAAATGGGTAATAATAATAATAATAATAATAATAATAATAATAATAATAGTAGTAGTAGTAGTAGTAGTAATAATAATAATAATAATAAAAAGGAGAGATTGAGTAGGCAGACAAAATAGAGATGACAAGAAGAATAAAAAAAAGGCAGGTAGGTAAGGAAGATTGAGATAGACACACATCACTTTTTAAATTCAGAGAGATATATATATGTTTTTTCATTGAAATGTTTGTTAGCATGCTAGTGCCTTCAGCATTAGGGAAAAGAGCTTGTCTACTTTCATTTATGAATTTGAAAGCTTATATTGGAAATAAACATTTATTTTCCCATGGACTGCCACAGATTTTCTATTGAGTCAAGGAATGTGTTTGGGTTTTTAAAAAGCATTTTGGAAACTCCAGAGAATCTATCAGTTTTCCAGTTATTCCTGTGAGTCTCTTTGACACTTAGATTCTATCACTTTTGCCTAATCTTTTTTATTTGAGAGATTAGGGCTGTCTTGTTTCACAATACCTGAAAGATTTTATTTGAGATCAGCATTCATTTAATTAGGTGTACTTTTTTTTTTCAAATCAAAGTTCTCATTTTCTCAAATCCAATCATTTTGGTTTTGATTTAATTGTTTCATGGCGGGGATTATATGTAGAAGAAACCAAAAAAGTAAGTGTTAAAAAACTTGTTGGGAAGAAATCAGTTGCTCCCTGTTCACAGCTCTTAAGCTGTTCTTATTAAACTTCCAGAGCCTTAATTCTGACCTTGGTCATCTCAAATGCCTGCGGCAGTCAGGTTAGGCTGTGGGTCATCAGGTTACTGCTAGTTCAACACCACCTCGTAACAGCTTTTCTTGGGCCAAATGAAATGAAGGCTAATGTGATACCTAGTCTATTTTCCACTTTTGCTTACTTCTAAGGTTCTAGTCAGTAAGAGATTTAAACATCCTGAAGTCTTTGTGATGTGTGCTCTTGCTTAAATAGGGTAGAACTGACTTTATGGCTTTTTGAATTTACATCATTTCTTTGTGGGAATGAGTTTCCAAACTTTTCATCTGAGTTCATTACAAGGTGATGAATATCAAGGTGGTGATTCTGGAATCTGGCTGGTAGCCATGTTTCTTCCCTTATGACCTTTGGAGAGCATTTCTAGTGGAGAAGGAGTTGTATCTGGAAGCTCTATGAATAGCTGTTAAGAATGGTGTATTGTGAAAGGATCTTTCAGTGTTATAGTCAGTTTAGGATGGAAGAATACAGAACCCCTTTGCATAAATGAGAGTTTTGGTATTAGAAAATTAAATTAGAAAGTGAGACTACAGCAATGGAGTTGGAGGATAGGAAGGAAGAATGTTTCAGGTAGAGGCATCAGGATATGCAAAGACCCAGAGGCAAGAAAGAGCTGTGTTCTGGGAAGTGTGAGTATAGGTAGAACATGGTGTGGGATTTGGGGAAGTGGAGAGAGAGATGAGTCAAAAGAGAAAAGTGAAGGGCACTGTACACCAGGAGAAGACATTGGGACTTTGAGCTTCAGAGACCTGGCTCCATGAAACAGAAGTAACAAAAGCACGAGCCTGAGGGTTCAGTTCAGTAGCCATGGCCTGGATCAGCATTTAAAAGGAGCTTCAGTCAGGGCTACTGCTAGCCTATACAGACCCTCAGCATGAATTAGAAATAGGTCTTGGTGGATAATGTGCCAGTTATCTATTGCTGCATAACCAACCACTCCAAAGCAGAGTGGCATAAGACAACTATTTTATTATGCTCTCAGACTCTGTAGATCAGGAATTTAGACAGGGCCCAGCAGTGATGGCTTAATTCTGCTCCACAATGTGCAGGGCATTAGTGGAGAGAATAGAATGGTAGAGGTGATGCAGCAGCTGAGTATCATCGGGAGGTCTTCACATTTGTGTCTGCTGATTGATGCTGGCTTTTTACCAGGACTTTAGATGAGACCGTCAGGCAGAACACCTGCACGTGGCATTTCCATGTTGTCTGGGCTTCCTCAGAGCGTGGTGGCTAGGTTCCAAGAGTGAATGTCCCAAAAGTCAAGTAGAGGAAGCTGACACTTTGTTACTTCCAATGTTCTATTGATCGAGCAGTAAAAAGCTTAGGTTGAAAGGAAATGGAGTGTAGATCTCTCTTCTTGATGGGAGGAATATCAAAGAATTAGGAACCCTTTTTAAAAATTACAATATGTGGGTATTATGCTTAGTGAAATAAATCAGACAGAGAAAGACAAATACTGTATGTTTTCACTTATATGTGGAATCTGAAAAATAAAACAAATGAACAAATACAACAAACCAGAAACAGACTTACAAATACAGAGAACAGAATGGTGGTTGCCAGAGGGGAGAAGACTTGGGGCAGGGACAAAATGGGTGAGGGGGATTAAGGAGTACAAACTAGTAGGCACAAGATAGGTAAGTTACATGGATGTAATGTACAGCATAGGGAATATAGCCAATATTTTGTAATAACTTTACATGGAGTATAATCTATAAAAATATCAAATTACTGTGTTGTATACCTGAAACCAATATAAGTCAACTATATTTCAATTAAAATAAAAAAATGAAAAAATTTAAAAATAAAATCATCATATGCTATATAGAAAAAGATACTTCTTTGGGACAGACATATCCCTTTAGGCAAGAAAAAAATGTTCTCCAAACATGTGAAGCCCCACACCAGGGAACACAGGTTGGATCCAGCCCCACTCAGTACCTTCACTGGGAGCCTTTGTGCAGTTCACAGTCTGCACAACAATACACAGAGGCCCTGGGCTAAGTGACTCTTAGGTACTCACTTTCTCTCTATCATTCCTCAAAATCAAAAGGAAAACTACCTTTCTCCATGCAACTCTCAGCCTTCCTTTCTATATCTGTTTTTTTTCCCCATGTGACTGACTCCATTTAATTAAAATTATTTTTTGTCATGTGGTTTATGCTGACTCTAGGCTTTCTTTGCTTGATCATTTTTAAAAGGACTTCATGTAACCTGTCACCGAATATTCTTGTTTTCTTCTTGATTCCCCCACACCCCTCATGCCTTCCTGTACCATACTTCAAACTACTCAAGTAGTAGGTAAGTGTTTCTAAAAGACCCAATTTTATTGATTTGTATTTTCTATTTTGGAGCCTTTTGGAGGGGAGCAAATATTTTGAAAGTGTTAATCGTCTTTTCTCTTAAAAACTTCCAGGTTATAAATGTTTATTAACTCAGAAGTTTTTAAAATTATTTTAAATTAAATCACTCATTATAATGTATTTCAAACTTTCCTTAAATCTTTCCTGAAGCAATTGGCTTGAAAAGAAATTGAAAGAAAGAAAGAAAAGAAATTGAGAAGAAACTGGACAAGGAAATTAAAGACAGTGTGTACTGGTGAGAATGATTACTGGGATAAAATTAATTGAGCTACAAATAGGTGAAGAATGGGCAAGTGGGCTAGGATAGCATATTCATGATTCTATTACAGAGGGGTTGGAAGATGATGAAGACAATTTGGGGCAAAACACCATCTTGTGCCAGCCACCAGCTGACCCTGTTAACCCAAGAACAGCTTGGATATTACACTGATAGAGAAGAAAGTTGGAAGGACAAGGAACAGGGGCATCATTTTAGGAAGAAAGGACATTCATGCAAATGGTATATTTGCAAATAGCATATAGTGAGGGATTGATTAGCAGTACTATATTCTGTATGTTATTCTCTGATTTATTTCCTAATTATAAGTCATCCAAGCTCTGAAATTGAATCAGATACTTATTTTATATATTCCAGTATCCAGCCAATGCCAGGCCTGTAATAAGGTGATTAAACTATAGGTTAAAATTCAACAGTGATTTCTAACTAAACAACCTTTGCAACTAAAGTGCCTTTATTCTTCTGTGAATCCATGTCTCTTCTCTTTTCTTTCTAGATTAGGAGATCTTGATTAAGAGAAGAGAGAATGACTGTAGCAGTCATAAATATAAAAAATTGGGTTTAGATTGAGAATCATCTGAATATTCACATTCTAAGAATGGAAGTGTTTTTGGTCATTGAGAGATTATAAATACATGCTTTCTGTTCATTACATATTAATCATAAGGGGCTTTTTAAAAAAGCAAATGGAAAATTGGTGACTTTAGGAAAATCCCAGGTAAAATCAGCAAGACCTACGATTTTAAATGGGCCCACTGGGGTTAAAACTAAGGACTCTCCTCTAGTGACCCTTATGGCCAAATTTCAGTTTCATCTGGATGTTCAGTTACTTCACAACAGCAGTGAAACACTGCCTTCCTGGCCTGCTAGTCCCTCTAGGAGCAGACAGAAGACTATTGCAGAGATCAGGGCCTGAGGTTGCCACTGAGATGACAATTGAGGCTAGAGGAATCCTTTGTTGTCTTGCTCTGGTTGTTGACATAAGGGTTGTAGGGGGAAAATTGAAATACTCTTATTTAAACTGGCCTCCAGTGTGGATTTCAAGGCATGACCCCTCTTCCTTTAATTCACTTACAAGAGAATAGCACTGTGAGATTATGTCTACTGGATGACTGTGTCCTAATGGATCCATTTTTACTCTTGCACACTAAATTTTTTAAACCCACTGAAGAAATGTGAAAAAAACAAAAAGCTCTGCTTTTCAATTGGATGCACCATTTTCAACATGTGTTAAAGCATTTTTTTGAGGGGTATGATATTAGTGTAATACCATATCTCATCCACTCAAGGAATCTTATTTTATGTACCATTGAGAAAGGAAAAAAATGGATAAATTTAATGTTACATATATTTACCATAATAAGAAAAAAAACCCCACAATGTTAAAACACCTCTTTCACATGCAAAAAAAAAAGAAAAACCTGTCAATTAACTGGGTGATACTAGATGCCATCTGTTGTAAGATGCATTTTGGAAGGCAGCTATGCTCACCGCTATACCATCAACGCTGCACTTAAGATGCATTTTGATTTCAGAGAAATTAAAAGGCAGAAAAGAATATCTTAGAGCCAGTGAAATAAGGTATGTATATTTGACTTTTAACACTATATCAATACACATATAATTTTACATAAATATAGTATTATAGTGCAGTCTCTTTATTTCTCATTTTCCCCTTTATTGCTACTTTATCTATTTATCTTATATCTCATATAATTAATAATATACCTTTCATATAATTCAATTATATGATATAAAACTATATTATATAGAATTCATATTTAGCCCCATGATTGTATATTTATATGTAAACCCATATATACACACGTAAATTAAGATTTTGGGAAGTTTAATCATTATTTGATAATAATATGCTTTTTGTAAGATTTTTTCTACATTTAGATTTTGTCACTCAAAACACCTTATGGAAATTCCTTTTATCCCAATTGACAGAACTGTAATTCATCCTTTTTGTTGGCTGTATAATATCCCACATTGATCCAACTGATAAGCATTCACTTTTTTCCATTTTGTTGATGTTATTGTTAGCTCTTACGAACATTAAATACATTATGTACATTAAATATCCTGTATTTCAGCTTTTTTTTTTTCCCCTTTGTCTGGATTCCTAGGAGGGAGAAGTTTTGGGGCAAATATATGTGTATTTTTAATGAATGTGGACAAATTGCTTACCAAAAAGGCTTTTACAATTCACATTTCCTTCTAACACACTTTTACCCTCATGCACGTTTTTGCCCTCTTTCAGAAATGTAAAATGGTCATGTTTTTAAAGCTGAACATCAGCAATAATGATTACTATTCTTTCATACTTTGCCAATCTGATGAGCATAAAGGATATCTCATTTACTTTCATTAACATTTCCTGCACCACTAGTGAAATCGAACATCACTGAATATTTTCTGTCCATTTATATCAACTCTTTGGTGAGTTTTCCCCTCCTGTTCTTTTCCTATGGGGAAAAACTGTCTTCCTGTGAGTTTGTTGGAGCTTTCTGTGTTCACATCATATATTAACTGTCTGTTTTTCTTCTCTTTTGCAGTATTTTTCTCCAAATACATTTTCTATTGTATTTGTGTAGGGTTACTTTTGCCATCAAAAATGTCTTGTTTTTACTTAGCCAAATACATGTATTTTCTCTTTTATAGTACATGAGTTTTCAATTTGTATTAGGAAGGTTTCCCCTGCCCCCTCAATAAACACATAACCTCCTAGACTTTCTTAAAATATTTTTGTTCAGTATTTTCATCTTTATATCTTTAATGCATATGAAATTTGTTTTGGTATATAGTGGAAGATTTTAGTTCAAACAGTTTTTTCTCAGATGGATAACCAGAATAATTTATCAAGTAAGCCATTTTTTATCCATACTACCCTTGTCATATATTAAATCCTTATTAGCTGGCATCTGATTCTTTATTTTCTATTATGTTTCAGTGATTTAATTTTCAAGTTAATACCATTTTTTCTTTATAGTATGTTCTGTTATCTGGTAAACTCTTTTTTTTTCTTCTTTTTTAAAAATTATTTTCTCAACTGTTCTTAGATATTTACCCTTTCATATAAAATGTATGATCATTATAGCCGAAATTTTAAAAAGGATATTGGAACTCTAATTGAAGTTGCATTAAAATTCTATAGCTATGTAGGTAGATATTATATAGACATTTTCATAGTATTAAATCTTCTTATCTAATAACATTGGCCAATTTTTAAGTGACATTGGATCATTGGGTTGTTTTCCTACTATCTAATTACACATTTAATATTACAGTAAAGCTAGATTTAACTAGCAAGATTTCCTTCATTTTCTATGCTTTATAATGGTTTTAATAATACTGGAATTATCTGTTTATCAGATCACAGTGCTGGCAGGTTTGGCTTCTTCTGAGGCCCCTCTCTGAGGCTTGTAGATGGCCACCTTCTTACCATGTCTTTATGTGGTCTTTCCTCTGTGCATACATATCACTCATGTCTCCTGTTCTGTCCAAATTTCCTTACTCTCAGAAAGACCTTTATCTCCCTAGCTTTATTATAAGTAAAAAAAAAAAAAAGTATGTATATATATGATATATTCATTTATTTGTTTATTTTATTTTATTTTGGTATCCTCTGTGGGACTCAGGTCTGGTTGTTGGAGATCTGAAGTGGTAGCAGTTCAGGGAGTGAGTGATAGAAGTCAATGTGGTCTCTGCATTCTGGGTAGTTAGCATAGCTCTAGCCTCCCACAGAGGTACCAGGAAGAAGTCTCTTGTCCTAGATTTTCTTAGACTCTGTAAGGCTGGGGACAGGGAGGACTAGGCTCACCTGCTTAGTTACTTGTTGTCCACTTATCTACTACTTCTTGTCTGAGGACCCCAGGCATACTCAGGGCACTTAGAACCCACTGAGTTCTGTGGGCTGAGCTCTTTCTAGCATCTTAGGAGTTGTCATCCTCATGCTAGACTTCTGTGAGCTTCGTATCTTAGGTCTCTTGCTCATTTAGCTCCTATGTAGAAAACTTGAACCGTCTCCTCCTCTGGGGTCTCACTCTGAGGGGAGGCCTCATTTCCATCCAGCATTTGTGGTACCCAAAAGAAGCAGATAAGAGTTGGGAGTACAGCTGTAACAAAACCTTAGCAAGGTGGCTGTATTTTCAGAATCCCTAGAGGTGTGTTTTAAAATGGTGACATTATAAATCAGCAAAATCTTAGCAAAATCCAGACTTTCCTAGCTTTTTAAATCAGGAGAAGTAATCAATCTAGGCTGATTCTTTGCCTAAATGCACATTAGCAATGAAGGCTTAAATGCCAAATGATGTTTTCTTTTTTTTTTTTTTTTTTTTCCTTTGACATGTGTGAGATGGAGGAACATTTATTGAAAAAGTTAAACAGAGTGACATCTTGCTTTGGCTGATGTGTAAGAGTTCTTGACTGGGCTGCTTTCCTTTCTTCCATAATAAGTAGTTAATAGAAATTCACTGACCTGCAGTGCAGACTTAATTTATTGCGTATATCAAGTTGATTTAACAGGAATGGAATGTGGTGGAACAATAGCTTCCCTATCTCCCCACCTCTTGGTGATCCTCCGACATTTCATCTGGAAAGAAAATCAGATTTAACACCATGTGGAACCTTTGTGATTTTAAATAATTGGACTATGCTTGAAAAAAAAGTATTTAATCAGTGACAATCATCTGTTTATTTGAAAAACCATTGGCTTGGGGAGGTGGTATTTGTCTTTAAAATTTTCACTTGTAGAAAAAAACTGAAGTGGCTGAGTACACTATGTACTTTGCACTGTACAAAAGAAAAAAACTGAAAATCCTGAATTGCTTCTTTCTTTCATGGCATGTTCTCTATTTAGAAAATCCTTAATTAATTTTGTGTGAAAGCAGACGGTCAAAGGATTTAAAGAAGCAGAAAAACATCTTGAATTCCCTACTGCTTGCAAAGTGGGAAAAGTGAAAATGGTAGGCTGATTAAAAGAAGTCATCTTGAAGTCTCCCATTATAATGAGATGTAAATAACAACAGCAACAAATCCAAATCATTTAAGAAAGTTTGCACAGGGTTTTTCCATCTGAAATGCATTTTTCCCCCAACTTTGTTCTCTTGAGACATCAGCCATTTAAAAGCATGATATTGGAACTAACCCAGCATCACTTTTAATTAGCACAGAAATGCTAATTATATTTTCTTCTGTGTGATGCTTAATGTGAGCTGTCAGGGCACTGCATTTTTCACATCGGTTAGTTGCGTTGAGGTACACATGTTCGCCAGACCCATTTTAAAATTGTAAAGGCTAGTACATTCAAACTGATTATTTTTAAGATCTAGCAAGAATCTGCTAGAAGATGCATGAAAATAAGGACACCAAAGTGAAAAAAAGTGAGCTTTTTGTTTACTCCAGACACAAGCATATTTCATTTTATTCAATACTTGTGGTCTGTGCAAATCAAATTTCTTGCTACTAAATTGTTTCAAATACCACATAAAGCTTGATTTTGAAAGAAAGCTACTTTTCTCATAAAACAGTCCTTTGGTAAAGCAAATAACCACTCACTCTCCATTTTACAGGTTCAGGGCTTTGCATTTTAGATTTTCTTAAAGGAAGGCCTTCCTGTGTTCTTAATGTGATTTTTTTTTAAGCCAATAGCTCTAGGCATGCAGTGGATACTGTCCTTTAATAAAATCTGTTGTATAAATTTAAGCACAAATTTAATTAAGTTTATCTTAATTACTGAAGATAATTAGACTTAATTCTTCCCAATACTCAAACACATAACCCTCCCTTTAACCAAACCTCAAATACAAAACAAGACAAACACATCCAGCTATAAACTCTAAGCCTTATATTTTATCAGCGTATATCAGGGTGAGAGTCAAAGATTTTAAGGTCTATACTTGTTATGTAATTCTGGGATTCTATATAACAAAAGGGATTTATTCTATATTAAATTCATTTTTTAAAAAAATATTGATGTGATGGGCCCTAGAGTCAGCCAGAAACCTGGGGGCATAACTCAACAAAACTTTGTATTTTGAGAGGCTCAAACCAAGTAAATTCCTCAACTAAAGTAAATTGTTTGTAATTTTAACTTGGAGAAAATCCTAAATTATTTTTTAGAAGTCTGAATGTAAAATATTATAAAAGAATTTGGTGGCTTTTGGTACAGTTGGCCTACTGTGTAATGGTAATTACAACACAACAGTGATCACTGTAATGTTTGTTGACTGCCTGTATGGTCCTGGCGCTGTGCTGTGAGCTTTACAGAATAATCATACCAAGTAAGAGCCATTATTCTCTTCATTTTACAACAGAGGACAGTATGGCTCCGACATTATGGAGCTTGCCCAAGGCTTCATGGCCAGCAAGTGGCAAGGGTGAGTCACATGCAGGCCTGTCTGGTACTAAAACCTGTTAACCATTGCACTATGTGATGAAATTTACATGTTTTTAGTAGAAAGTCCCAAGGGTGTTTTTATCTCCCTCTGAAATCAGGTTTAATATGACCCCATGATCATGTTTTCACTGTCCTTAGGAAACCAGTTCTTATCTATGGCAAAAGTAGATCTCTGTCCAGTGTTGTTATAGACTGAATTGCATCCCTTCAGAATTCATTTGCTGAAGCTCTAATGCTCAATGAATGGTATTTGGAGGTGGGGCCTTTGGGAGATCATTCAGTATAGATAAGGCCATGGAAGTAGGGCCCCCATAATGAGATTAGTGCCCTTAAAAAAAGAGAGGGAAAGATACCAGGGCTCCATCTCTCTCTCTACCATGTGAGGACCCAGCAAGAAGGTAGTTGTTCTGCAAGCAAGGAAGAGAGCCCTCATCAGGGAAACCAGTTCAGCCGACACCTTGATCTTGGACTTCCCAGCCTCCAGAACTGTGAGAAATAGAGTCCTGTTGTTTAAGTCACATCATATTTTGTTATGACAGCCACAGCTAACTAAGACCCAGACAAAGTGCAAATAAGCGGAATACAGAGGAGTAGTCAATGCAGGAAGCTAAATGACAAGAACGTAAGTATGACAATATCAAGCAGTGATGAGCCCTACTCTGTACCAGGGACTGATCTGTGTGCCTTAAGTATATAACACTTGACTGAGCCCCACAATAATCCTCTGTGGTAGTACTATTATTATCATTTTACAGCTGAAAATACTGAGGGACAGAGAGGTTGAGCCACTTATCCAAGGGCATAGCTATAGGTAGAACCAGAAAAGAACCAGAATTCAAATCCGGGCAATGTCACTCCTGAAAATAGACTTTCCTTCTTATTCTCCCAGTGGTTGTCAGTTTTGTTATCTGTAAAATGGGCATAATGACTGCTCTATTTACAGGTAAGGAGAAATAGGTGACATCATGAATGTAAAACTACTAAAAAACAAAGGCAAAACAAAATATAAGATATTAATATTTATCAGCACAAATTTTCAAAATTGATATTTATTTGGTGAATTTATTTCTACACCAACTTTTTCAAAAAATAAGTTGAGACAAGCTGTTAAAATAGGGCATAAAAATAAGGTCAATAGGAAAATCAGATTTAAGCCCAGGAGGAAGACGGAACAGCAAATAATGGTAAGCCTTCTAATACAAAAAAGTGAAACGCAAACTACATAGTTTAAGCAGTAAAAATAAAATAGAGTATTTTCTCAGGAGAGAGAAAGTTTTTTTCCCTACCATTACATTTAAAAAGAAATTTCTCATGTTGGAGCTTCTGAAGTGAACATAATGATCAATGGTTCCGCAGAGTAAGAAATTTGATTTATTATAGTATCATCACTTTTGCTTCTTTCTTCTTGTCATGGTGGAGATATTAAGGAGCCATGAAACCTTCAAATTTGGTCAGCAGGAGGGAAATGTTGTAGAATATAAGAATATAGATAATTTAAGACTAGATAATCAACCCTTAAATTGTCAAAAATTGACTGTTTTCTAAAAAAGACCTCCCAAGTGTGCCAGATAGATCTGCCTTAGCTGTGACAATGCTAACCACCAGGTCGTTTCACACTGATACCATGTAGGGTGAGATATGGGATGCATAATTAGATAATTAGATGCGGCTTCTGCTCTTGGGGACCAAATTTTAAATTAGACACAGCATATTAGTGCAGTGAATGGATCAGAATATAAATAAGGGAAACACATTCTCATTGTAGAATATTTAGAAAATATAGAAAAATATAAAGAAGAAAGTCAGTTACAATTTCTTCATTATTACCTTTTGGTGTTTAGCTCCTTGCAGGCTCTTTTTCTCATCCTCATTCTCTCCGTAAGTAGAGATACAGATGCAGATACAATATAGATATGATATAGATATAGATACATACATATGTTCACGTGCACATATTCAAAGGTTCAGAGATTCAAGCAGGTTATGGATCTTTCCCAAGGGTTCAGAAGTAGTAAGTGGCAAAGATGGAGCTCACATCCATTTCTGTCTTAATCACTCTTCTATATTCTGAGTATGTCCATTTTTTGACACATTATTTTATGAAGGTAGAAGCATGCATTATTTAGTACTTTGTACCCTGCTATCCTCCCTGTAATCACCTTGTATTAGGAGCAGTGTTTTAAGTTATTAAAAATTTTCTAAAACATGATTTTGATTTTTTTTAATATTCTACCATAGACCATCATTTGTTTAATTATTTTATTAACTTAAATCTTTGGGTTTTCAATGTTCACAAATGGTTATGTGTCACTCATAAAAGGCAGGGTGATAAACTCTGCCTTTGTATCAGGAAAGGCTTCATCAAAGAGGAGGCACTAGGCTAGATCTTGAAGTTGCGCAGGGGTTGAACAGTCAGACATGTAAGAGGAGAACATACCCAGTGGAGGAAGAAAACATGGCAAGTCTGGGGAACTGAAAGTAGTTTAGTGTGGCAACGTAGTATAATCGTTGAGAGACCTGACTTTGTTTTCAGGCAAGCCTGTCTGAGTTCCAATACTGGCTTTAGCCCTTCTTAGCTGTGTGACTTTGGGCAACTTATTTAGCCTCACTAAGCCTGGATTCTTATCTGTAGAATGAGGATTGTAATCAGGTTGTTGTGAGGACACAGAAGGCTCTTTGCATAGACCCTGATGTCTAGTAAGAACTCAAGAAATAATACTTTTCTTTATTAGTGTTAGGATATCAGCCATCTTAATTAAGGTGTGTGATGGGAAGTGTTGACAAAGCAGGACAAATTCTTGAGAGAATTAAATATCCTGCTAAGGAGCTTTGTCTCTGTATTATATGTAGTTAGGCCTTAATGGAGGTACCACGATCAGATTTGAACTGCAGTACAGATATAAGACTATAAGTAGGGACATTACAATTCCAGGTGAGACATGATGAGGACTTGAAGTAAGTCAGTAATAATTTTATCCGAGAGCTGGCAAATAAGAGACAATCTAAGGATAGAGAATCACTAGAACTAGACAATTCTTTGGATTAAGGGGTGAGGGAGGAGTCCATGATGATATAAAAGATACTTGATTTTTCTACCAACAGTGTTCTCCTTTCCTTTTTTTTTTTTTTTTCCAAATAGCATCTCAGTTTTCCTCTGGGTGATTACTCCTCCCCCATACTCAGTCTGTTTGCCAATCCTTTTGACCCAGGATGTGTGCATGTGACCCAACAGTTTCATATCCCTGGCCACAGTAACTAGTCAGGAGTAGGTCAGTGAACTAAGTTGGTCTGATGAGACCAGGACTCTGGCTGAAATTACAAGGAAGGAAAACCTCTTTTCTTCGGAATTAAAGCCAGGTGGATGTAAACTTGGTATACCCAATCTTGAATGGAGCCAACGTTAGAAAAACTCAGAAGAGAAAGAGAGCAGGAGAATAATTTCATAACATCACTTAGCTGGGTCCAGTCACACTCAGCAATAGAGTATCCTTTTAGACTTTCCAATTAAGTGATTCAATAAATTATATTTTCTAGACAAGCCAGCTTCAGTTGAGTTTCTTTACTTGAAACTGAATTTGAAACTGTAGCAAATACAGGTGTATCCCAGATTTTTGCCTTGGGTGATTGGATGTATTAACCAATATGTGAAACACAGAGAGGGTACAGGTTTGGAAGAAAATGATGACTGGTTTGGAGCATGTTGAATCTGTATTACTCATAGGGAAAGTGGGTAGAGATGTCTGGTAGACACATGGATAAATGAGTCTGAAACTTAGGAGAAAGAGTTAGAGCTGGAGAAATAGATTTGAATCCATCAGATTTTGTAGTTAGGAAAGAGTTTATTTCTTTTTGAAGTTCTGCTTTTGTGATGCAAAGCTGATCCCATGGTAGGCACTCAGGATATATTAATAAACTAAAAGGTAGAGGGAATGGTGAACAAATAAATACTGTGTAGCATTGTTTTGGGGTGGCTCTGCTTTTTGTCCATTTGATGTACATTGATACCACACTATTGATATGTCAGTAGCACTACTGGTTAATTAAGATACCAGTTTTCCATCTTAGGAAAAGCAAAATGTTTATTTTCAAAAGCATCCTGTGATTTTCTTTTTAAGGACACAATAATGCATACAATTCTTTTATAAACCAGAAAAAAAAACTAGTAAGCCTGACTGCTGTTAGGGTGGATGTAGAGTAAATAGATGGGTTGGTAGGAAATGATATTTTACTATTTGGTATTTTCTGATCACTAACTATTTAAATTAAATAATGTAGCTATTTAGCTACAGTAAATGAACAGGTTATATCTGCTCCCATTCCTAAGTTGAATGTCCAGCCAATAGTCTTGGACGGTGTAGCTCAGTGCTTCACAAACATTGGTCCCTGGATGTTTGGCATTTGAATCATCTGGGAAGCTTTTAAAATTCACAGGATTTTAGATTCCACTCCCCAAAGAGTCTAATTCTGCAATTCTGTGTGTCCAGGAACCTGTATGTTTGCTCCCAGGTGACCCATGTTTGGCCAGGTTTGGGAACTACTTAGTGGTAGAAAGAGATAACAGATGCAGTCCCCAATCACATGTGTCCTCTGGCTGGCTATTTTGATTCTTTGGGCCTTTATTTTCTCATTGTTAAACTGAGGCCATTGAATTGATCATCTTTAAGGTCCCTTTCTGGTCTAAATATACCTTCATTTCATTCATTAAATGAGTTTTTTTCTCCATTCATAGTGTGACTCTTCTAAAGTGCTTTTCCTACTTCATAAAGGAGATAAAAGAGATAAAATTCAAACCAGCATTTCAGCTGTCTTTTGACTGCTGACAAGATGACAGTTTCAGGAGCGTCTTGGTTTAGTGATGTGTAACAGTAATGATTGTGAGCTGTGTTGTATGTAATTTAATCCTTAAGCATGCATCTACCACTTAAAGTTATTTTCTATACACTTAAAATGATAAAGTAGTGAGCGGAATTTTCTTTAACTTTCTCTAATTTGTTATTGTATATGTGCTATTCCCACAGGGGAAAGCTCAGTGCTGGGTAATGATTTTTTTCTTCTTTTCTTTGAAAATCAGTTTCATGCAAAGTGACAGGTTTAGAACATATTTCTAAATCAAAGAATGACCATTATAGGACTCGATCATACAAGTTACTTCCCTAACTACCATTTATTTGTGCTAAAATTGGCTACATTCCTGATGATAATTCTGCAAGACAGCAGTAGGATATGACTTGCCTTCCCACTGTTTGATATAAATCGCCACTGATATGAATTGAGTTCAGCTGCAGTGAACTTAAATGCTAATGTTGAAAACATAAGGCAGCCTGCTGTTTCATTTATACCAGAAAGTTTTAACTTCTACAGTCTTCTGTATACCCGTCTCCCACCTTAGGTTAGATCAAATTAGAACCACTCCATTTCTGTCTGAAGGGTGAAATGTGCAAGCTTGATTTACATAACTCAACATGAAAACGGAAGAAGGAATTAGTCATAGGATGGGTGCCCCACTTTTGCCCTTGAGTAACACACCGTAACAGTCATGGGAAAATGATGAGTGCAATAGCATTTATCAGATAGCCAACCAGTATTTGTTAAATACTGGTTCTGCTCAGTACTATGTAAAGCATTCTAAGGTCTAGAGAACAATAATGATCAAAATGAATAATGAGATATGTTGAGTGCTCACTGTGTGCCAGGTACTGTAGTAAGCACTTTACACATATTATATAATGGAATCCTCAAAATAACCCTGTGAAGTAGGTACCTATTATTTATATAAATTTTACTGATCGAGAAACCAAGGGCCAGACAGACTTAAAATAAATGGCCCAAAGACTCCAGAAACCAGGATTCAAACACAAGTGTCCATGCTCTTAGCTTCTTGATGTTCCCTAGCTTGAAAGAGTTACAATCTTATTTGGGAACATGAAGAACATAACTCTCTGAAAAAGGCACAGCATTGCAAGGCATGCATAAATCAAGTAGCATCAGGGTTCCTCCCTGAACATGGGCGTTGTCAACAGAGGTAAAACTATAATTCTGAAGTGGGAGAATGACACAGGCTAAAGAAAAAAGCAAGAATGGGAAAGAAGATCGATTGACTTGTACAGCACTTACCTGGTTCACACCTGGGATATTTCCCTCAAGCTTACATATGTGAACTTTTCTCATATGTGAACTTTTCTCATATGTGAACTTTTGGCTATTTTGATTCTTTGGGCCTTTATTTTACATATGTGAACTTTTCTCATTTCACTTTTGTTCTGACTCAGGATTGATCCTGGGGTGCCCTAATAGTAGGTGTATCTGGAATCTTAGATGTTCAACTTTTGGCTATTTTGATTCTTTGGGCCTTTATTTTACATATGTGAACTTTTCTAATTTCACTTTTGTTCTGACTCAGGATTGATCCTGGGGTGCCCTAATAGTAGGTGTATCTGGAATCTTAGATGTTCAATATCACTGATGCTCTGAATTTGAAAGGGAAAATGGAATGAGATGAGATGGAATCTCATGCTGGGGGCTATTGAAGATATCATGAGGATATCATGAGGATCTTGGTCTGTATCCTGAGTTGGACTGGGGTGTGACATACTTAGAATTGGGTTTTGTTGTTGTTGTTGTTGTTTTTGTTTTTATTTTTTGCGGGGGGAGGCAAGATTATTCTGGATGTAGGATGGGGAATAAGATGCAGGAGATGTAAGAATAATACATGTGAGCCAGGATAGTGGTTTCAACTTGAGTTAGGATGGAATGAATGAGGCATAGTTGGGAAATATTTAGAAATGGAGCTATAGGATTTTCGGTTTATGCCTTCATCATTCCTCTAACACCATCTCTGTCATAGTCACAGTCTCTGGGTCTATGAACACTTTTCTGTTCTCTTTTTATTTGACTGTTCTAAATAGTTGGTCTCTTGACTTCTAGACCCCATTTTTCCTTTGACCTATTTTTGTCCATCTCAGTTGATTTTCACCTACTTCTCTTTTTTTTTTTTTAACCTACCCTTCCAGTCTCTTTTTAACTATTTTTCTCCCTTTTAACCACTTGTGTTGGAGTTCAGCAGGGTTGATATTCTGGGATTGCATTCCTTCTCTTACCATAGTGTAGTGTCTCTGCTGTTTTTCTAGGTGATTTTACTATCTACATGCTGCTGACTCACAAGTTTATGTCCAAGGCCTAGACTTCTTGAAGTTCTAGGCTTGTAACCCCTGAACTGCTACTTGACAAGCCCATGTGGAAATCTAATAGACTTTTCAAACTTACTATATCTAAAACTTACCTGTTGATTCCGTACACTTTCACCACCTCAGTTAATAGCACTACCATCCACTCAAGTACTCAATTGAGAAGCTAGAAATACTCCTTGATTTCTCTTTTCTTTAATGCCTACAGTCCAGTAAATCAGGAAAACCTTTCAATTCTACCTCTCAATACCTCTCAAGTGCCATATGCTTCTTTCTGTCTTCATTGCCCCAGCTCTAGTAGAGTTATTTTTCAATCTGTTTTGTTTTTCCTTGCATTTCCTGCTTTCTTATTTGTTTGTTTACTTGTTTAGTGGCTCCTGTTTTCCCCACTAAACTGCCAGTTCTGTGAGGACAGGGGATTTGATTATTTTGCTCCCCACAGCACCTAAGTTGATAGACTCAGTAAATATTTGTGGAATGAATGAATGAGTGAATGAATGAATGAATAGACTTATGGTTGATTTAATATGAGAGATGAGAGACAGATAAAGGAGAAAAAAGTGCCAAAAATCATTCCCAGATTTCTGATTTGACTAAGTGGTTACTTGGTTATGCCATTTACCAGGATAGGAGCAAGTTCTGGGGAAAGAAGTTAAGTTCTTTTTTAGACATATTGAGTTTAAGATTCTTGCAAGACACCAAGTGGAGATGTCCAGTTGGCCTTTGGATATATAGGAGTAAAGCTTAGAAATCAGTTCTGATCTGGAGATACTGAATGCAAACTCATCAGTCTAAGGATGGTCCTTGAAGGAGTGTCTGAGCTTCTTTAAATGAGAGGAGTGAGCCCAAGGAAACATTAAAATTATGAAATCAATAGAAGTGGCCAAAGTGGTAGGAAGAAAACTTAAAATTATGTGCTGTCAAGAAAAAATGAGAATTTCAAGAAGGAGAGACTAGTCAATAGTATCACATGCTACTGAGAGGTAAAGAAATTGTAACTGAAAAATGACCATTGGATTTAGCAACATGAGGGACAGTGGTGATCTTGGAAAGCAGTTTCAGTGGAGTGTGAAGGAGAGGATGAGACTTAGGAAACATGAAGAGTGAGGGAGATAAGAAAGATGGGCAAAATTTGTTTAGGACAAAAAAGGGACAAGAAAGAAACATGACAATGTGGAGATTGGATGGAGGGTTAATTTTTTTTTTTTTTAATGTGGAAGAGACTTGAGCATGTGAATTGCCGTCTGGGAAAAGAGAAAAGAGAGAGAGATAAGAGAGAGAGGTGGGGGAGAAAGAGGGAGAAAGGATAATGGACAGTTATACATTGAGAAGACAGGTTATCACTAGGAGAACCAGAATATGGGAGGTGATAGCAACAAATGTACAATTGGGAATGGCTTTCTACTGGAGGAAGGTGCAACCTATGTTCTAACAAGAAGGAGGAGGGACCATGTGCACAGAAGATTAACTTATGGATTTGGTCAAAATTGCAAGAGCCCCATCTAATGGTTTCTGTTTTCTCTGTGAAGGAAGAAGAGAGGTTTGTGCTTTTAAGGGCTGCTGCTCCTCAGTAAGGGCTACTCTAAAAATGTTCTGTATTTCCAACTCTTATTGATACTTCCTTTCAGTGATAGTTCAAAAAAGAGCCCGTCTCCCTTTCTTAATGATGTTATGCCTCAGTGGACAGACTTTCAGAGAATTGTGATCACTGTAGTATATTTGTGCCTGGGTTTTCATCATTCCCATGACTAATATAAAGTTACCTATTTATTATTCTTTTACTCCCTCTTCTTTTTTATGGGCACTTTGCATTTCACCTTCCTGTTTGTTGCCAGGCATGATGAGCTGGAGTGAAGATACTTGATACAATGGTTTCAAATTATAATATCAATACACTTTTTATGCTGCTAGATAATTAATGCTGAAATTCACAGCCAGTGGTGTTAACAAGATACAGAAAACAACTCTAAGCATAATGCAATATACTTAATAATTGGTTAAGTTTTCCCTCTGCCTAATAATCAACTTTATTTTTACCTGCTATGACAAAGACTGGTTGGGGAAGAAATGTATTATGTAACAGTCTCCTCCTTGACCCCATCCAAGTCCAAAAGACATATTATCTATTTAGTGGGTGACTGGGAATCCCAGTTAATATTTTATAGTCCTAGATTTTCTGTTTCCATCTTGGAAATAATAGTAACTAAAACATTACTCAACTCTTTGGAGACCTAAACTGCAGCATCAACAGTCTTCTCACATTGGTTTATTGCATGACCATTAAACAATTTCGAAAATCAGATTTTCACTGTTAATAATTAAGTAATTAGGGAGTTATGAGCTTTGACAAGAATTTATCATCTTTTGATCCCTAAAGGGAAAATAAAAACAACAAAGTGAAAGTTAATATACTGAATCCAATAACTGGTTATCAATTCCTGCAAATGCCCTGCTATTGAAATTTCAGGGAGAGCTGGACCAGGCACCTCAGAAATGGATTATTTCCCCCCTCATTTTCTGACTGTATATTTCACTGGAAATCTCTCTCTATCCCAGAGATAAATATGTGTGACATTGGCTAGGCCACCCTTTGGGAATTTCCCATATTCAATCAGTTTGCAGAGCACTGAGAATATATTTTAAATGTCAGTAAAGTCTGAGAAATGGTGAACAGGGTAAGAATCATGAATTAGGAAAGAAGAAAGACCTTAGAATTTTATTTTTGTCTTGAAGTAAAACAAGCTGACCTTGAAGTCAGATCTTGGCTCTATAACTTATTACCTTGCTCTTTGGCAAGTTACTTCTCTGAGTCTCAGTTTCTCACTTGTACAAAAAGTATAGCAATACCCACTTCAAGGATCCTTGGGGATTAAATAAAACAGTTCATGATAGCTCCTGGAATAGGATCTACCAGATATAATTCTCGATAGATATTTGTTTCTTTCTCCTTCTTTCTCAAAATAAAATTTCTTTACAGCTCCTGAACCCCTAAAACCTCCTTTAAAGATTCATCTTTTTAGATCTACTTCTGTGACTATCTCTTGCATCTGTATCTTCCTTTCCATTCCTACTGCCAGGAGTAGCATCTCAAGTTTAAATTGATATCCCTAAAACATGATTCCAGTTGTATGATGGGCCTACTCTGAAGCCTTCTGTGGTTTTCCATTGCATGCCTAGAAAAATCCCAAACCTCTCAGCCCAGATAGGTGGGGCCCTCTGAATCTCCATCCATTTCCATTCTTGCATCACTGAATTCCCTGCATACACCTAATAAACCATGCTACTCCTTCTCCCTGAACACTGCTGGAACACTGGCATACTTCTTTACCTTCTCTGGCTTAGACTATCCTCCCCATGATCCCTTAGCTAGTGTTAGGGCTCTATCCATTCCAGGATGTATCCTCTCTCTCCCACCCCTGAAAGGATTTCTCCCTCTGAAAGCTCCCATAGCAGATCTTTATTTGGCCATGTCTGGAATGTTCTGCCCCAGTGTCTCAGCCTTTTTATCTCTTGTCTGTCCTAAAGTCTCAGCCCAAAATCACGTCTCCAACTGTTGGATCAACGTCAGTCCTCTTTGGTGTATGCTGCCTTCAGAACACTTATCTCAACCTGATCATTCCATTAATGTTTGTCACCCACTGCCAGATTGGAAGCTCCTTCAGGGGAGCAGGGGGTGCTGTTTTTTCTCTGTTGTATCCTCAGTACCTTACTCAATAAGTGTTTGTTGAATCAATAGATAGATGAAGCATATTACTTGCCACATACTGTCTTTACAGCTATTTGTATCCATGCCTGTCACATCTATGTCACTGAGAAGAGGGGCTATGTCTTATTAATCCTTATTGACTTCATAGCACCTAGCTTAAGGCCTTGCTGATCATAAGTGCTCACTAAGTATTCATTTAGTGAAAAATTAGTGAACACAGAAACAGAGAGCCCCAGCAGGAAGCCTACTGCTGACATTTTAAGAGGTACAGTTGCTATCTATATGGGGGTGAGGGGAGAGACTAAGCCCACTTCAAGTTTAGGAGGAGTCTTCTTGTTTTAGTAAACAAAACACTTGTAGTGTGTTATCAAACCTTGATTTTCAGATCTCATTCATAAATGGCAAGATTTTTTTTCAAGGAAAAAGTATTTTCAAAGCAGAGATTAATACGTAAACCCTTTCAATAACAAAAACAAAAGCTTCCCTTCCACCCCCATGTTTCCTATGAAGATCTAGGCCTTTCTCTGGAGATATAATTTCCTCTGTTCACCATCTTTCTTTTAAATTGCCCAATCAATCAGGAGGGGGGATTTGTGCCCCACCTGTGGCGAGACATTTTAAAGACATTTGATTGCTATGTTTAGATTTATGGGGATTGAGATGACCCTGAAGATTAAATGAAGAAGCAACTGTAAAAAGAATCTGAAACAGGGGAGAAAATTGATTTTTAAGTTGAAAACATTGGCGTTGAGAGGTTTAAATGAGGAGACAGGTCAAAATGATAAAGTCCAGATGGGTGGGGGAGGGGGCACCCTGAGGGGAAGCCACGTTGTTTAATTGTCACTCCTGTAATCCCCATTGACCTTCAGAAGACTCCAAGAGTGATGATATCATGAGACTTGAGTTTTTAAATCACATTTAGTGAACACCTAATCAGAGCTACAGATGGGCTTTAGATTTGATCCTTCTGATGAAACTGAATTAAGACAGGGTAGAAGACAGATAATAAAGAGTGACTATGAGATGAAATTCCTCAGAGTTATTTTTCAAGATGCGAGAGGCAGCAAAAATATATTGCTGGCTAAAACAAAAGAAATTTAATCAGTGAAGATAAAAATATGATTTTTTTCCAAAGGGAAAAAATGTGTTGGCAACTTCCCCAAGTGTATGAGAAGTTTCTTTAGAGAAGAGCTACTTCTGCTTATCAGAAATTGATTTATTTCTGCTTTCTTCTAGGTCACTGATCTCTCATCTGTTCTTTTGCATTTTGCAGTATGATATCATTTCTTTTTACCTTTTCCCTGTCATCTTTTGATGACTGCAGAAACATCTCTCTAGGACTGATTTTGAAACTTTGGTGGCATTCAGCCAATATATTTGGGTACTTGTTCTTAACAATATTGTAAAATTTAAACTATTGATCCTGTCCTCAGGAATTTAAAGAACTATTGAGGATACAAAGCCTGTACATGAAATAGTGAATAAATAATTAAGCCATAAACATCTGTCTAATAGGCGTTAAATAGAAGGGAGGGAGATCCCTCAGCGCTGGCCCATCTTGGTAAATTACATGAAGGAGATAGAACGTAGAGCACTTGGGTATGGAGAAGTTATGCATAATGGAGTGTGTGGGGGAAAGTAGGCTAGAACAATCATGGAGCCCAACTGAACATGTGGCTGTTGAGTGGCCTGGTGAGGAAACTGACCTGATGAGACTAGAAATTGATTATTAAGAAGTAAAGGTCAATTGAAGTATCATCTGTGGACTTTGGGTAACTGTTTGTGGTGAAAAAAAACTACATGTTGTAGGAACATGATTATACAATTGTTTATGTGTTGCATTTTTGTGTTTAGGCTCAAATACATAATGGGAACACAGGGTTTTACAATTGTTTCTCATCTTTGAAGCTATTCTGTTCACACACACACACACACACACCACAGTGTGCACAGCACTTTGCTAAACATAAACCTTCATGCAGTGCTTAATTAATATGATCGATTTTTCTGGTAGGGAGAAACAGCAAACTTTGTTCTGAGCACATCATTCTTACTAGATAGATAGGCTATAGGGACTAATATATGGCCTTCTGCATGGGGAATAAAAATTTCTAGATACAAAATTCCATTAATGCATGCAGATGGGAACAAAATGATAGTGGCTAAGTGGTTTAAATACCAGATTGTTCTTTAGAAATGTACGTTTAAAAAATATGAAGTAAAGACGTTTGGACAATTAAAAAGATAATCAGGAACAACGTATGAGTCTTTCCTGGTGTATAGGTGAGAGAGATGAGTAGGGGAAAAGCATTTGCATTTTGTAGTATTATAAAAAGAATAATGAAGCTTATTCAAGCATGGCATTTTAAATCGTAGGTAACTTGAGTAGTAAAGAATGAGGGGATAAAATAGGGATAAAATTTAATTCACGATGCCTCACTAGGAGGCATCGTGAATTGTTGAATAAATGAAGCATTGGATTTAGAATCTATACAATTTCACATTTCTTCTGTAAACTCAGTTTCTCCATTTTAAAGGAATGCTATAAAAATAATAATATTGCCTCTGTCACCATCACCTTTCCTAGATAGTCCTTGGCTTAGTTGTTCTTTGACAGCTTTTTACCCTTTCCTGTTCTATTCTGAGGAGCAGAGTCCTGGTTGTATTTCCAAAAGTCACGTGCCAGCTGGCATTTTACTGGGTTCAGCTGCAGGAAACACTCGCAGGAGATTGGAGGGTGGGAGGATGGGAAAAGTCAGGGTATTTCTCCCCCCACCTCTCTGCCTTGGCTGCTACTGCTTTTTTATTGTAGTCATTCCAGATGAGCCCCCACTGTTCTGGCTTTACTTGGTGACCCTCTTTCTAGGTTCCAGAAACACATACAACTTCCTCCATTGAGTTTAGAGGAAGAGAGTTCCTATGTTGCTAATCTGTCAGTTGCTTCACTGTCCCATCTGGTTATTCATCTCTTTTATCTCCTGTTCAACAAAACTCCTCCAGTATTAAATTCTATTTTAAATAACTGTTTTCTTGGTTGCACCATGACTGATATGTTGGTTTTACATGGATAAGACAAGGAATGAAATAATACAGTAGACCAGCCTGAGATATTTGGAGAAAGGCAGTTATACATGTTCAAATAATTTTTATTTGATACTTCATGAATCCAGAGTAATCATATTTAACACTACTGGCTTTCACAGAAGTATTGCAAGGCTTACCCATGGGATAAAAATTTCCTGGTGACTCTGAAATTATCTCTAAGTATTACTTTCTGGATTGTCACTGAAAAATGATAAATTCCCAAGTTCTGGAATGTATCCAGTTTATATAACATGAAAGCAACCCAGGTAAATGCTTCTCAATGTTAAATTTATTTTAACACCTTCGACGGGAATATGTGCTTTATGTGCGTGTGTAAGTGATTGTAATGTTTCCTCTATTGCTTAATTTTTTTGGCCAAAGAGCAGAAGATTGTAGTAAATGAAAATGTCTACCTTTGTAAATCAAGTATATTTCAAAATAATTTCAGCATTGCTAATAAAGGTAATACTATAAGAATTTTGCTAAGTCTTTTATCTTTATAATCCCGATTCTGCTGGGAAGTCTTTCTGTATGCTACTGACATATAATGGCTAAACTCTCTTCTGCCCCTCTGATACTTTGACTATCCATATCAGTTTTTCTCAAGTGTGGTTTAAGAAATGCACGCTGGAATCACCTGGGTGGTGGGTGGAGGTGCTTGTTAAAAAACACAAATGCTGAATCAGAACCTCTAGAAATAAGATGTGAAAACTTGAATTTTAATAATAAAATTTTTTTAACCTGCTAGGGTTTGCAAAACACTGGGTATCAATGAATGCAGAATTGCCATTGGTTTGTATTTTATCTGCTCAGTGAGATCAGTGGCTTCCAGAGGAAAGTTTTCTTCGTCTAATCTCTATCTTCCCTACATTGCCTGGCAGAGTATAAGCAATTAGTAAATGTGACATAAGTATTTGTAGAATTGATTTGAATCCCTTTATCAATCTAAATATGAGAAGTAATTTTTTGAACATTATCCTAATGATAATGATTATTGTTGTTCTTTGGAAAAATGAACAAAAGCAAGGTAAATCTATCTGGGAAGAATAGAATGAACATTAATAGAAAATCTGCAAGTATTGATGAAACATTTAAGGGTAATGATAATGGACATTATGAAATAGGAATTTAAAAACAGCAAATCATGCCAGAACAACTTGATTGCTTTTTTGGATATAGCTACAAGATCAGTAGATAACAGTAATGTGAAACTGTAGATACAATCTGTCTCAATTTTGGTAAAGTGCTTGATAGTGTCACATGAAATTTTCCATCTTGAATTAATTGAAATTGGCTTTGGTGTGAACCTCTTGTTGCCTGCTAGATGCTTCAAAAGGCTACTAACATAAAATAATGATGCATCTGATGACAGGATATTTCAGAAATGAATTGCCATCTTAGTGTTTGATTTGGAGGCTGTATTTAAATAAGTTGGTGACATTTTATATTGGTGTTATATTAAAACTTGTTAGAATCATCAGGGAAAGAGAAATTATGCTAATATGTGCTCAGATATCATAAATATTCATATTTTATACCATTGACAACCTTCAGGCTTTTAAATAGTCTACCAACTTGCACAGTTCACATTTGGTCTTTTCTAGACTTTGTAAATTTACAAGCATATTCCTGTTTCAGATTTATTAAGAGTTGCCAGATTTATCAAATGAAAATATAGACAACCCTAAATACGCTTAGAATTCACTCTCAAACACAGATGCTTTAGGGGATCCTAAGAAAAAATTATGAAAATAATGTAATAATTATACTTATTCATCTAAGTATGCTGAGTCAACCAGCATGACTAACCTGCTTTTAGGGCTAACCTGCTTTCATGGATTGATATAAATGTCTAGTGTGAAGTACAGCCTGGCTGTCCAAGTAGGTATGTTTAGATATGAATTAGAAATAGTATATTGAAAAGACATTGAAATTTTTCTTTTCTTATGATTCTGAGGGAAGTATAATTCTGAATTACTATATTTTAAAAACTTGTGTTTGTGGAAAGTTATAGGAATGGTTAGTGCTGAAGGATTTGATTTATGTAAGTTAGAAAGATAAAAATAAATAAAGGAAATAAATATGTGTAGTTGACTGAAATGATAACTAAAGGAATGTGGTGTGTTGATGTGATATCAAATAATATCCAAAGGATACGAACACTGCAGAATAAATTACCATGGTACATAAGTATTAATGAATGACATTAAATAAATGAAAATTTAAAGAGAGTAATACCAGGGTGAACTATCTTAATTATAAAACTTTTAAAAAATTGTTGGGTAGTCTAACTTATAATATATTTAAAATTAGACTAAAACCCAGCATATTCCTCAAAAGACTTAACTAGAGATGACAACTTCTTATTTCTCATTTTCTGATTGTTTTAATTCTGTATTTTTCTATAAAAGAGAGGTAAGATAGTTAATTTTTATTTAATACTTATTTAGTGTTAAGCAACAGACTTTCACTAAGCACTGTTGTGAGAATTAGCTCACTGAATCCTCCCAACAACCCAAGAGGTAGTATTCTTATCATCCTCATTTTGTAGGAGGAGAATCTAAGGCTTTGATGAGTTAACTTTGCCAAGGTCACATAGCTAGGAAGCTGAGATTTAAGCCCAGGCCCACCAATTTCCTAAACGTGTACACTTAACTGTGATGCCAGCCGTACAGCACCTAAAGGGACTTCGATTCAGTTCACAAAGCTTACTATTGTTTTAAATGATAAGTTTCTCTGGTGCATTTGAAATCACTCAGTTTATGCAAATTTGACTTACGCATAGCTTTTTAGGAACAGATGTGTTAAATAAAGTGAGATGTGTCTGCAATGCTCAGATTTTCTTTGATGGCCAGAGACCTCAGTAAACCCCACCTCAGTTGTACTCTGTGTAGGTAATGATGTGAGGTTCATGAACAGAAAGGATGCTTCATACAATTTTCCTAAAATGTCTATGGGTGATCTCCCAGGACTAATGTTCCCAGGAAATGTTAGCATTCCCTCAGAGGAAAGTCTGATAGTTAAGCCTAGCAGAAAATATTTAACCCACAGAGGATCTGAATCTATTTCTCCTACTCTTTTCTAATATGACTGTACAAATAATGATATTTTAGTGAAAAAATGTATTATAACGAAGGAGTTTTTTATGGTCTGTCCTTTAGTTCTTTAATTACCCTCTCTGGTGCCAACTGATTGCTTCAAAAAAATTAGGGTAGCAGTTAGGGTCTCAGGTTCTAAAGTCTGACTGCTCAGCTGCATATCTGAGTTTGAGGACATTTGCTTCTGGCCAAGATGGGTGATAGGGACTAGATTTATCTTCTTTCCTTCTTTTCCTAGAAAACCATGCAACATATATATCCCTGGACAATTTTTAAGACATTGAACGTCATGCCAGGAAGGACAGTGATCTTAGAGATAAGGGAAACAAATGAGGCAAGTCCTACAGTTGCCCTTGCCGACTGCCTGAGAGTTTCCAGGCTGAGGTGCAGGGAAGGGGAATCCAGATAAACAGGGAAGTCTCTGAGTGAGAAGACAGAGCTGAGTCCAGAATTTACTGGGTATTGGAGAGAAGAGAGCTACATGGAGAGAGCTGTGGATATCTGCAGAGGGTCTCTCTTGAGTCTTTGGCTGAGTGTGATTAGCACATTAATGTGAGGAAACTGCCAGAGATGGGGGAAGAACCACCTGAAGGGATTACAGGGCTAATACAAGGTGCTCTCACAGACCTGGGACCAGTTCCTCTTCCACCAACCAGAGTGTAAAACCCCATCATTTATATGGCATCAGATAGCATATTTTGTAGAATTTTGCCTCAGTAGTGGAGAATATTTAGCTCTTGACTGAACATTACTTTGATCCTGTTGAGCAAAGCCAAAAAGCAAGAGCTGAAGTAATCAATTTCTCCCAAGTATCTTAACTACGTTCCAGAACACAGCTCAAGAAAATAATGCAAAAATATCCAACATCCAACAATGTAAGATTCACAACGTCTAGCTTTAATTAAAAATTATCTAACCAAACTTGAATGAACACTTACCACCTTGAGTAAGTATTCAGACTCTCTAATCCTCTGTTTCTTCATCTTCAAAATAAGGATAATAATAATAAATTTCATAGAATTATGAAGAGCAAATAACTTCATATATGTCAAGTACATGGTATAGTGCATGGCATATAGTAAGTGCTTAATAGGTAAGAGCCATGCACTACTGCTACGGTTATTTGTGAAGAACCACTTTTCTTATGCAGACCTTCAGGCTTCTGTTGAAGACCCTTTCACCTCTAATATCTGTATGTCCATAAAGTACAGAACAGTGCTTGCCATTGTTTAAAGTGAAGATCTTTTTTCTAAGGAAGACTTTGGTTTTCAGCTGCACCCCTCCCCACCAATTTTATGATAAGTAGTTAGGAATATATTTAGGATAATAAGAATGTAAATATTCTATCTTGACAGACAGGAATCTGAGTTTTTGTCAACTGCAGATTTTTATTTGGTGAAAAAAACAGCAAAAAGAAAATAATGCCATAAAAATGTCATTATTTGAGAGCGTCTTCTGACAGGAAAAAAGGAGACCAGGATTAGCCAGAAGCTTCTCTTGACTACTACCATCCACAGACTCTCAGTCAGTTCTGTTATACTGCCTCTCAGTACCCCATACTCACCCAGCATCATCTTGTGGTCTCCTGCCCATTTTTCTCTGCCACCAATCTTATTCTAATCCTACCAGCATCATGGGGTCTAAGGCTGCAAGAAGTACATGATGGAGCAGGTGCTACATCAGCCAACGAACCCATCTCTGACTCTGAACACTGTTATTTTGAACACCCAGGGCCAGCTCTACTAATTGTCTTCCTAGTGCCACTATATTTTTAGCAAAACAGAATGGAATTCATTGTATTTAATTTGGTCCTATGGAGCCTAACATGAAAGAGTATATACTAATTGAAGTGATTTTAATTTAGGATGATTTGTTTCTGTTTCCTTTCCTTTAATGTATGACTGTTATTTCTAGCATTAAGCAGATTTAAGCAGGTTTCCAGTACTTTTGTCTGTATGTAAGGGTCTTACCCTATTATTTCATTTCATGACCTTTCTTTCTTTGGTTACTGGGTTCTTTGTTTTATTTTATTTGTTTTTTAGGTGCTTGCATGCTGCACCTCCAGAGGTTGTTAGCATTTGTCAGCTCTCAGAATGACAGTTCTGTTCACTATAGGAGACAAGTCATTTTCTTCCTGAAGAAAAGGGAAGCTAATCTCCTCCCACAGTAACATGTTTTGAGAAACATAATGCAGTGGGAAAATGTACCAATTATTTCACTGCAAATTGTCTCCCTTCTGTTAGATAGACAGTCATATCAACGTTTTCCGATATTTGGACTTTTTTGTTTTTTGCAGTTTTATAACACAACTCGCCTTTTGCAAAGTTAAGCTTGATGTTAAAGAAAAAGAATGAACATTCTATGAACTATATGCATGATAATGTATTGCCATGTGGTTCTGGGCAGCTATTATTTGAGATTTCATTCCTGTTGAGAGCTTCCGTCCAAGCCCTTTAGCAAGAACATTTGTTTTCCATTATTCAGGGACAGGAGTGGAGATGATGGCTGGGTTGGTTACTTATTCTTCATGAATTTGGCAGGGAAAATTAGGAAGAGGGTGTTTATGGTATAACAACCACTTTCCTCTGACCTCTTTAATGACTAGAGGGCAGTAGGAAGAAGGGAATAACTTCATTTTTTGAATCCATGTGCAACCCAGTCATGCATTGCTTTAGATGTAGAGTCTGACCTGAGTTCAAGTCCTGGCTCCTGCACATGCTGGCTAAGTGGCCTTGATCAAGTTGTCTAGCCTCTCCAAGCCTTACTTTGTGCATTTGTGAAATGGAAATAGTCATAATACCTTCTCTGTAGGATGCTTCAGAGGATTAGGGGCCCAGTGACTCAATGCAGTACCCAGTAGTCAAAAGAGACATTAAGATATGATGTCTGCTGTGATCAGGACTGTGATCTTAGACACATATTTAATTTAAATGACTTTAAAATATTTATAGTCTCTTAATGTAAATTTAGCCCTGCACAAACTCCATTTGGATTTTTTTTCCCCGATAGAGTATACCCAGGCAGCAACCACATCAGGATATATGGAAGTGGCTGTCACATTTCCTGATACATTGAAGGTGTCTGGCCAGAGTTATTCCTTTACTATATCTGAGAGTAGGTGAACTTAAATAATTGAAAATTTTAGGTATTTAAAAGTAAATGTAGAATTGTTTTCAAATTCAGATTAATAATTCAACCTGATAGCTGGAAAGTATTTGTCCTACAGTGCCCACTTCAACAATTCAGTAACATCTTAATTTCTAGAAACTGGGGAGACTTTTGTGGTATATCTTATTCAACCTTTGAGTTTTATAATTGAGGAAACTGAGATCTAGAGAGTTTAATTTTTTTTTTCAAATTGTGTAATTTATTTCCAACAGAGTATGAACTCAGATTTCTGAACTTGGATTTCTTCCAGCCTAGTTGAGCACTTTTTCTATATCTTCCTGTCATTCATTGACTCTTTTGTAATTTTAGCCTCATTTTTATGCAAACAGTGTTTATATCAGAAGTCTCATAAACACAAGTTACCTATCTTCATGCATACTGTTTACAGTATTAATTTGCCTTAGATTTATTTTTTTGTTCAGTAAAATTCTAGTCAAAGGAGTTACAAATTTGGAATTAATGTTATCAAAATGACTATTACTGTATTTTAATAGCGTCTGTAATTTCAGTGCACTTTGTATGGTTTTTAGCAGGAAACATTTCGTTTGGATACCTGTGCATTTTCCCACCTTGAAAAGAAGAATATTAAGCTTTTTAGAGATAATAACTCAAGGAGAAACCCAACCAGGTTTTAATTTGACAATGTGAGTCACATGTGTGCTAGACACACAGCTTGCATTTTCCCCCTTACTATGCAATTATCTGTAAATACTGTATGTGCTCCGCTGAAATGCTTGGAAGTCTACAATTATATTAATGCAGCTCCTTAATTGCATATAATGGGATTTTTCAGGCTACTGCAACCTATCACATTTATCATATTCCTAATAAAATTACTCAGTTTTTGTCTAAGGCCTTTTTATTTACTCTTCATTTAATTTAGAAGAACTCTAAAAAAATTTAATTCTTTAGAAATTAAATCATTTGTAATGAAGGAGGAAAATATGAAATCCAGGTTAAGAGCTGAATCCGCTTAAGAGGCAGTTACCCAAAACCCCAGGTCTTCTTGATGAGACACTTTGTGCCCCGGGCGGCAAATGCTAACAAGTGAGTGGTGTTTGGACTCAGCTTATAAGATTCCCAGCTGTCCTTTGGGAAGGAATAGGAATACTTATAACCCCTTTGATGTTGAAAACAGGTATCCCTTGGTATATAGAGTAAATGTATTCCCCTTCAAAAGTTATCTGTCTTTAAGGCAAACTTCTTCCCGTCAGTCCCATTTGCATGGATGGCCATTAAGAAATCCAACTGGCATTTCAAGACCAAAGTCTCTCCAGCATGTATAGTGTTGAGTTCCTAGCAAGAAAAAAAGACACTGGTATAAGGAAAGGTTAAAAGTATTCAAAAATCCCTGAAAAATACCCATGCTGACCCTCAAAATACTAACCTCGTTTTAAACCTGTAATGGAGAGAAAGGAGGGAGCAAGTGCTAAGGAGCTGAACGAGCAGGAGAGGATAGCCAGGCCCTAGCTGAGTTCACGAGGGGGGCCCAGAGCCTGTGAGGGGCAGGTGCAAAAGTGCCTGGTTATGTACTAACTTGCTTGCTCACTCTCATTTGCTCTTATTCATTCTCTTTGAATTTCTCTAATCTCATTGCACTTGTTATTTGTCTGCTCAAAGCTTTCCAGTCTGGTTTTCCAACCTGAGGCTGAATCACCCTCTCCTTACAGTCTGACTGGAGTCCCTGACTACATGTGTGGGAACAACTGATCTATTCTTTCTTACTGCTCCCGGGTAAACCGTGGCATTGAAATGAAAAGTGTAGACATTCTGCTTTCTGTCTTCCTGGTTTCACCACCCCTGGCAGAGTCATCCCTCCAGGATGATGGTAACCTCTGGCTGCTCTCCTGGTCTCAACAAAAACTTCTGGTCTCTGGCTGCTAAGAATTTCAACTCTGATCTGGACCACACATTTGGTAGAGGAGTAATGTCTTGTCCAAGCACCGCTGACTTCCCAGAGATGTCTGGCCGTTAATGCTGTCTTCTAGAAGCACTGGGAGATAAAGAGAGAGAGAAGGTGGGGAGAGAAGGAGCATGTGTGTTGAGAGGTGGAGGATAGATAGTGATATAGAGGCATTTGAAGGTAGAAAATCTCTAGTCAAGGTTTGATTTGTCCAAGTGCATGGGGACCACCAGGGACAGTAGAGCATGGGGGTAGCTAGTCCAGTCAGTTGAGCTGAGATTTAAACCCTAGTACCAATTTTTCTTGGCTGTGTGACTCTTGGCAAGTTATTTAATCCCTCTGTGCCTCAGTTTCATCATCTGGATAATGGAGTAACAATCTTTATAGGGCTGTGGTGAGGTATTACTAAGGGGCAGAGAGTAAGTATTCATACATATGAGCTATTACTACTAGCAGCCCCAGAGTAGAATGCCTAACTCACCCTTTTTTATTAGTTTGTATTAGTTTTGAGGTCATAGTGTTGTTCATCTTTGGGTAAAATGAGTAGACTTAGATTTTGAGGGAATGCAGGTAGCATCTATTTGTTTCCAGTTACATGTACACTATCACTGTGAAATGCTGCTTGTCTGGCTATTCTGTCTTGAGAAATATTTGCATCGTATGCAATACGTATTTAACATATATAGGGGGAGGGTGCCCAAATTATAGAGGCTTTAAACTGTACCTTCTCCAATGACAAAAAGGCTTAAGGCTTTTCCTCTCAAATTGTGTCTGCATATTTTCTTTGAAACAAGAGCTTTCCTTCACAACTTTGGGGGGTTAATATCCCAGTCTCCCCCACAACCATCTCCCCAGTTCCTAATTCTAAGTACTAAATAGCATATATACCAGTGTTGTATAGAGATCTGACAGTGAGAGTCCTTGGATTTATCTTTATTCCACTGAGAACTCTCATTTAGGGCTTACTGGTGAACAGAAGAGTGATGAAGTGGATGTCAGGAGAATTTCTTACTTTTAGCTCCTTATTTTTTATCTTTTGCAAGGATTCCTCTTGTTGGTGAGACAAATATAAGAAATACCAAAGCATGGAGTATTTTTTTCTCAATCTAATGGAATTACAGTTTTGAAAATGTTGAAATAGGGTGTGATGTGTGGAGGAATAGCTCTTTGTGGCTGCCTGGAGAGTGAGAATGTTTAGGGCCAGTGCGTTACTTGTTAGCCTGCCTGCCTGCTTGGCCTGATGCATTGGCATCTGAGAGAAATGAATCTCAGGATAGAATTTATTTGGGTCACCATAGCAACTGAAGTGGGGGTGCAAAGATCAGTTTGGAAGCCTATAAAGAATGCACACAAGTCGGTATGACAACTGCAATACCTGCTTCTCTGAGTTTAAATGTTTCAGGGAAAGTCTAATATTTAACTTTTCTGGTGGCATTCAAACTTTTCTTTGGCCATTGGTGGTTAATGTGGCATGACTCAGACTTTGATGTCTGATGTCTTTTTAAGAAGTTAGATTCCTGCAGGAATTCAGTGACTATTACATTTTGAGTCATAATACTCCTGTGGCAGTCTAGCAGGAATAAACTTTTTCTTTTTTAATTATCTTGGTCTATCTTTTTGGTTTCTGACTAATAAAAAAAAATATTCTTTTTACTGATGTGTACTAACACCGGGTGCCCTTCTTTATCATTCCATTACTGAGCTGAACATTTTAAATGTCATTTAGAAGAACATTATATTGAGCTGCTCACAAAGAAATGTCTTTCGTGTTGGGATTCAATATGGGAATTTAATTCAGCCTTTCACTGAGATACTGGAAAGATTAACAGATTATAGGATGAGAATGGAAATTTAAATGGCAGATCAAAGAGAGTTGACTAGGCTGTCGTCTTGATTTCCTCAACTAAGACAGATGAGTTACAATAAAGCATGTGTATTTGAAAAAAAGCAGGTATAAAAGCAAGTTATACATATTTGTTTGAAATCTCTACACTAGATCCTGAGTGTTGGAATCTGTAGATACTTGGAAATCTGAGGAGCATAGGGTTTCCAAGACAAGGACTTTCCATCCATCGTGTGTTTTTATCTTTACTCCATCCCAGTCTCAGTCTTTTTTCCTGCTCCAAGTCCTGCTTCAACTTCTTTAGTTCTTGTACAGAATCTTCTCTTAGTTCCTCCTAAGCACTGAGTAGGTTGACCCGTGGTTCCAGTTTTCTAGAACTGTCACATCTTTAGCATTAAAGTCCCATGAAACTCCATAGTCCCAGTCAAACTGGGCAGGTGATCACCCCTGCACCAAGCGTTCTTTGCATATTCTTTCCTACTTTCCATGTCCTATTTCGCATCACTGCTCTGTTCTCTGCCACTTTATTAATGGTCCAGACAAGCAATGGTCCATTACAATATGGTAGCCACTAGCTACATGTGATTATTTAAATTAAAAATAATTAAAGTAAAATTTAAAAAAATCAGTTCCTCAGACTCCCTAGCCAAGTGCTCAACAGGCACATATGGCCCATGGCCCACCCAGTGGACAGTGCAGATATAGAGCATTTATTTCTAGGCTCTCAGAACATTCTGTTGGACAGTGCTGATCTGTGTAACAGAGCTATGGAAAATGGAGTAGGGGCATGCAGGCAAATTTTCCCTATAGTTTATGGCTTAGATATAATGTTTGGTGGACACATGAACTGCTGAAAGAACTAAGTAATCCTTGGGTTCCAATTTCTTTGAATTTCTCCTTATATCAACTATGGAACATGTAATAAGGCTATTTGTCATCCTTATTGGGCCATTTGTCAGACAGATATTGAGCACCTGTGCTAGGATACCATGATGAATTATGGCATGTGCCTTCTAGTACCTTATGGTCTAAAATGAGAAGAATTGTGACAGTTATCATATATAAGTCTCTTCATGAGGTACAGAGGAGGGGTTGATGAGCAATTGAGGTTGGTAGTCAGAGAAAGCTTTGAAGAAGAGATGATACAGAACGAGGAGTTGAAGAAGCAGAAAGAGGCAGTGCAATGTGTGGTTAAGGAGTTGGACTACCTGAGTTTGAATCATGCTTCCTCTCTTCTCTGACCAGTTTACTGGCTGTGTGACTTTGGGCAGGTTTCCTAACTGGTCTGTGCTGAGGTGTCCTCATCTGTAAAATGAGGACACTGATAGTATCTGTCTCACAGGGTTATAATGATTAAATGAGTTAATAGTCATAAAGCTCATTGAATAAGACATGGCACATGATAAGAGCTGTCTACCTATTTGTTAATAAACAAGGAGGAAGGGTAATAGAGACACAGAATGTGAAAAGTGCAGAGATTACAACAGCATGATGGGATTAGAGAACCACAGGCTTTCTAGAGCTGTAGGAGTAGAAATGGTGGTGGTGGGTGGTGGCCATGCTAGGGGTGTGTGCGTGTGTGCGTGTGTGTGTGTGTGTGAAGGGAGTAGGGGAGAGGGGAGGGCCAGGGGATTGAGGACAAAGTGGTTGGATATATAAGTGGGGCATACCAAAGAATGGGGACACAATTCTGTAAGTGACAGGAAGTTGATTTTTTTAAGCAGAGAAGGGACAAAATTAGATATTCAGTTTACACAGGTCCCAATCTGATGGCTAGGAGGATATATTTGAGAAGATTGACAGCATCTGAAATAAGAAGAGGTCTGAAAAGGAGATGACATTTGAGAGAGATTCAGGAGGTTAAAAAAAAATCTATTGAGGGCAGTGAACAAAGGGAGAAGTGCTATGTAATAATATATTAGTTAACCCCATGTACTTGAAAATAAGAAACATAGGGTTAAATTTGAGGGCTAATTTCAAAGACAGTTTTCCCTGCCTCTGACAGATGCTGTCAGAAAGAATATGCTATTGCTCTTACTTATTGCTCTATAGTAAACTTGTAAATGGAGTCTTCATTTTTTTTTTTTAAAGAAAATTTCCCTGTGATATGGAGAGAGAAAAAAGGGAAAATTTAAGGGTGGAAAGTGGTAGAAAGTTTAACATCATTCTGTTATTTTAAGTTATTGCTTTGTCTTTGGAAAAGTAATAAAAGCTTATTTCCTTTATAACTTCATCTGTGTACTCGGGACTGTCACATTAACCCCACATTAGTATTAGATTTTAATAAAGGACAACACTGCAGGAAGAAAGATGTTTGCTAAATCTAGAGAGTAGGCCATATAATTTCATTTTTTGAGGGTTTCTAATATTGTTTTTATTTTTTCATTGTCTTGAAAATGATATTTGACTTTGTCAAATAACTGCAACAGAAAACAAAGGCTTTGTTTGAATAGAATTTGGGAGGTGTGGACTTCTGTTTTTTACCATTTTCCTCTTGATAGCATTTTGGAGCCAAAGGGGAGTTGGATCTCGTGATTGGTAAGAGTCCCTGGAGCTCATTTCTGTGCTATCTGAGACACATTTCTATGGACAGTGTTCTCCAGTGTGCTCCTTTTCCTTTCTTCCCATATGACATGCTTAGTAAGTCTGATGATTACATTATACAACCTCACGTAATCTCTGAGCCTCTGATGGCTAAAAGCTTTGGTCTTCAACCCAGAGCTGGTTCCTGCTGCTCATGCACCTGAAGATGTCCTTGGCTTGCTACTTATGGACACCTCTTCCCTCAAAGCCCCTTTTACAGGCCTGGGGTTTCCTATCTAGGTGATTCAAGCCAAGATGTTTCCATGGGTGGAAGATGTATGTACAGTTATTGTCTACACTTTACAGGTGAAGGAACTGAAGGTCAAAAAGCATGGTAGATTTGTAAAGTCACACAGTAGAAAGTGATGGAGCTGGGTGGTCTGGCTCTAGAATCCAATCTCTTAACCAGTATCCTACAAATCTGACTTTCCCTGCAGCCACCAGCCTTTCTCATACACACCTTGATTTACTAGGAAGGGCCACATGTAGTAAGAAAATCTGCTGAGATGTCACTGCAGGATCTTGCAAAAACCAGATTTTCCTTGCCTTTCCTGTTAGGCACAATGAGCATCTAAATCTTGCCTCTCAGTGCTTCCCAAAGTGCCCCTTAGGGAAAATTGCCAAGCCTCAGTGCCACATAAGTGTTGAGTTTCCACAGGAGAAGCTTTCTCTTTGTAAGACGTTTTGATAGCAGTAGGTCAAACTCCTTGAGGAGGAAGGCACACTTTTTTATAATCCTCATTCTTATACATGGAGAAAGGGACCCAAAAAGGTTAAGAGACTTCCCCAAGGTTGAGTTGCAAGTCTTCAGAGGTGACAGAAATGGTGGCTGGAAGATAAAGAATCCTCAACTTTCTTTCAAAGTCCCTTAAGTGTGGGGCTTATAGGACTCTCTTCGCTTCTTCAGCTTGTCTTGCACCACTCTGAGTGTCTGATCTGACCCTTCCTTCCCCTGAGAGCACTAAGGCAGCTGCAGCAGCAGGCTCTTGCATGGGCTCGAGTTGGTTAATTCGCTTAATAACTGCCTTTTGTAGCTCTCATCCACTCAGGAAGGGCTCCCCTTTTTCTCCTGTGCTTACTCCATCACACTGCCCATTTGCTGCTGAGAAAGGCCACAGAGTATTTTTATTCTGGTCATCCTCTCATTACCCTCGGATAAAGTAGCCACAGGCACAGTGTTAGGTAACATTTATAGTGGTTTGCAGGAGAATTGCTATTCCTTTATGTTTTCCCAAAACACAGCTAAGAAAAATCCTCTGGTAGTCAGAGGGAATGGAAGCTGCTCACCCACAGGTCAAATCCTATTACAAAGAATGCTGCTGAGGCCGTCATCTCTGTGTGATCAAAAGGGTTTTTGGCTATAGCACCCATCTTTCAGAAAGCAGCATGACATCCATTTACGCCTTCCAGCTACTGTTTCATCTCCTTTCTTTCATCTTAATCACTTCTGGAGCACTGTTCCATCTCACTATTTGAAATTCCCAGAAACCCCTTTTAGAACAGCTCTCATTCCTCCAGATTACACAGAACCCACGTCTCTTTACTAAGATTGCCGAAGCTTCCCTCAACTGTTGGTTTCAAAGGCTGCTTCTTAACCACTCCATTGTTTTGGTGCCATGAGCTACACCTTTATCCTTTACTAGTCTGCAGACTCTCTGAGGACCCAACTCAGTGCCTAGTACCTAATAGGAACTCATAGAAGAATCAGCCACAATGACTTGGCCTCTGAGGAATGGTCTCAAATGCTGCCTGTTACTTCTCTTGACAACCCCTCTATACCTCCTCTTTCTCACGTAAATACTTAGCCTGAGTTTCTAAACTCTCTACCTCTATTTGTATTCTCTCTCCTGACTTATCACCCACATCCTCTGGCTACAGTTTCATCTCTTTCAACCTCTAGAATTCCTTACTCACTTCAGCACCTGTGATGTTCCTTATCCAGAACACACACACACACACGGACACGGACACGGACATGGACACAGACAACTGCAGACTGAATATTTGTGGAGACTGCTTCACCAAAGGGGTTACAGTTTTCTTCTTTAGACAGCAACCTTGGTCACTGTATCTGTCCACATAATCTCTTCTTCTTTTGACAGGTATGTAAAACTGACTTACCAATTCCAAATGACTTTGCCTTTTCAACCTCCTAGACCAAGAGTCAGCAAATATTTCTGTGAAGGGCCTGATAAATATTTTAGGCTTTGTGAGCCAGTTGGTTTCTGTGGCAACTGTTCAACAGTATGATGTGAAAGCAGCCATAGGCAATGAGCGGGTGTGGCTGTGTTCCAGTGAAGCTTTATTTACAAGAAAGCTAATGGGCAGCATTTTGTTTATGGACCAGAGTTTGTTAACGTTTGACCTAGGCTTTTTTTAGCCTGCAATCTTTGAACCACTGGATTCCCAGTGTAATTTCTGCAGTCAAGCCCAGGTCAAACTGCTATGTTTTGTTCACAGCAGTATTACCCCTGTACTCTTATGGAATGTGTGCCTAGATACTTTTAAGCTTCTCTCTCACCCTAGTTGACACTTCCCACTGGGTTCCACTTTCAGCAGCTTTTTTGGATCTGCTGATTTTGTCCTTTCCAGAGTCCTTGCCTTAAGCAGGTCCTTTTATTTAACTTCTTTAGTTCCTTACCATTTTCAGTCATCTCTTTGGTCTTAGGAATCCCAGATCCAGGTTGGTTTGTTTGTTTTCTTTCTTGTTAATTTCTATCAAAAAGACAGTTTCTAATAGTTGGGAAAAACATAGACATGGTGGGAAAAGCATGGAATCCGACCATGGGTTAACCTCAGTCCTTCAGTTGCAGACAGCAGAATTCATTCGAGATAGTTGAAACGGAAATGACTTTATTACAGGGTAAAGGATAATTTGCAGACTTTCCAGGCCTGGGAGATAAGTTTGTATGCTGTGCAGCCAGAACCATCGCATCCAGAAGAACATTCTAAAATTGCAAGGGACTTCTTTAAAGAAGACCCCACTACCATCTCTACCTGCTGTGCATCACTCCTTGACCACTGCCTTTGAAGAACCAAAGATCCTGCCCTGTGCTTGGCAAAGAATCCTATCTCTTCATTTGATGTTCACATCTACCTTCCTCATCTCGCATAGCTGTATCTGCTTGGCTGAACCTAACTCATATGTAGGACCAGAGCTGCAAGGGAGTCTGAAAATTAGCCTCCATAGTCCAGGAGGGTACAGTGGAAGGGAGTAGAGTGGGTTGATGGTGGTTCTGGACACAGCCATTTACTGGCCATAGGGTGAATTACTTGGTTTGAATTTTCCTGTAGATAAAATGAGGATAAAAGTACATTTCTCATAGTTTTGGTAGAATTGTTTGCAAAACACCTGAGTCCTAATAAGTGCTTAGTAAATGGCCATTATGTTAGTATAAACAGACAAATAAATGAACATTTTAAACTACAGTTGATCCTAAACAGCATGGGGGTTAGGGGCACTGACCCTCTGCACTATCGAAAATCTGTGTATAACTTTATAGTCGGCTCTCCACATCCACAGTTTCACGGCCATGGATTCAACCACCCACAGACTGCATAGGACTATAGTATGTATTTACTGAGAAAAAAATCTGCTTGTAAGTGAATCTGTGTAGTTCAAACTTGTTATTCAAGGGTTAGCTACATATAAGTATACAATGAGCTTGTTAAGGAAAGTTTTTCTTATACAGAAATAATAATGGATCAAGTTTCTAACCTCAATAATTTTAGTGTTCTGACTTGCTGACATTCTGTCCTTTGGTCAGTTCAAACTAATATCAAAATGCTCTTAACTCGTGTGTGTTTACTGAATCCAATGCCTTTGCTTTAACTCCAAGCTCTAAAATTTACCCACATATTTTTACTCATAAAACATAGAATTTATACGTGATCACTGTAGAAAAACTGGGAAATACAGTAAAGTATAAAGAGGAGAGTAAAGATCACAGGTAATCCATGCACCTTCCTAACTTATGCATGGTAAAGTAAAAGGCATCCACCGAAGAGAGCAATTCAAATGTTCATTGCTTGATGCTAATGGAATTGAGGTTGAGGTTCAGCAAAAATGTGAGCACAGGCCACTGTGTTTGGTGTTTGAGCATATGTTATTGATTCACTTCTCATTAACGTTTGAGGAGGCAGCAATACTTGTCATCCTCATTTTTCAATGGAAGAAACTGTAACAGGAGGTGACCAGTGTGTGGTTTCACAGTTTGTGTCTTGAGAGGCCAGGGTTCAAACTTGGGTATTCAGATCCCAAGTCTAGCTCTTTTTCCATTATCCCATATTTCTTCTCTCCTTATGAATTGTGTTGCCCTGGGATCAGTCAGTAAAGCACAGGGAACAGTTTCATTGCATTCTCACTGATTATTCTGTCCAGGTGGGCCATTCTTATACACTCTCTGATAAAGAGGGAATTAATATCACACTCTCAGTGTACAAAAGACAATGTCTTACCAAAGACTGTGCCAATTAGTTGCTAAAAATAACTTTGGGATGGTGACATAATGAATTGACAGCACAGTGCAGGAGGTGGCTTATTGTGTTATAATCATGAAAGTATGAATTTTGGTTTTTTGGCTGCATATGCTTAGCACATATTAGAGTCTCAGTTAAATATCTTTTGAATTCATGTTTATAACAAAAGACCTGTGGGAAAACGTGGTTCTAAACTGTTCACTAGTGATTGGCCTGTTCTTAGAAGGAGGTATTACCTTATATACTGCTCAAATGGAAATAAAATACAATAAATATCATCAAATTTAAATTTATTTGACTTAAAAATGTTTTAAAATAAATTCTCATGTGGTATTTGAATTTAGAAGTGGGAGGAAGTTTAAAAAAAAAAAAGACACCATGGATATGTGCCAGACACACCAATATTCCACTCATTCCCGTGTTCCTTGAGAGCTGAGCCCTATTCCCTTCCTTTCTGCATGCAGCTGCAGTACATTCAATAAAGTGACCAAGGTCTGTTGTTAAACTTACACAGTGCTTCACTGTACATAAATCTATCCTTAATTGACTCAATCTCATTAGGGCTAAAAAAGAAAAAGAAAAAGAAAAAAAACACATCACCTTGTATAGCTGATTAAAGAGGATGGACCCAATTTATTTCTAGGGACGTTGGGTCCCACACCAGGGCTCTCGGAAGCAGAGCTGATTCTGCAGGTGCAGCATCACTCCATGAGGGCTGGCAGGGCCCACAATAGCCCACAAGTGCCTCAAGTCTCTATGCACTGAGCAAGTGATGGGCAAGAGAGAATGGTGTGGCAACAGGAGCACCTCCAACGAGTCATCTTCTTTTGAGTCCTAGTGTAATTGTTTGATTCCCTGGGTAGGATGTGCACACAGATGGGATTTCTTTTGGATTGTCACCACCGTATTGTCTTAGTCTCTCTATAGAAACCATTCTAACAAAAAGGCAAGTCCTCACTTTAGGAAACTAAGTGTCAAATATTTCAACATATCTTTCGCTTTTGTTATAGACACATTTATTGTTTTCTGTGGAGTTTAATTGCTTTGCTCCTTAGCTTGCTTTTTCCTCATTGCATTTCCTTTAAAAAAAATGGTCTCACAAGACAGAAGGAGGGGAGGAAGTGCAAAAGTGTTAGTTTTCTTCCTTCTCATGATCACCTTCTAGTCAACAGATGTTGTCAAAGACAGCCCCACTTTAAACACGGTTCTAGAGTTTCTTCAGTAGAAATATTTCCAAGCCTGGAATAGATTATTGTGATCTATTTTAAATGCAAACCAACAGGGATATTTTCTTCCCTGACACTGTGCTTTACTTGTGTTGTTAATAAAATTAGAAAGTGCTTACAGTTGTGAAATTCTTTAAATTTACTTGATAGTAAAAATAGTAATTAAAGATGAAAACTTCTAGTTCTTTAATTCTTCAGGAAAACACGAATTCTGAGTGGGAGTTTAGTTCTTTCTCTAGGGTTAAATTCTGTCTTTAAAAACATGTCACTTATAAAATACCAAGGGATGTTTCAAGGCTCCTTTGTTTTCTCAGAATAGGCAGGTGGACATATTTCTATTAACTCTAGAGCAGTGACTCTCAACCTGGGCTGCACATTAGAGATCACCTGGGGCCCTTTAGTAAGGATCAGTAGCACCCTCATGGAGTCCCACTTAATTGGCTTGGGGTGTGGCCTGAATGCAGGGATTTTAAAAACTCCTCGGTGATTCTGATGTGCTGTCAATGTTAAGAACTACTAATCTAGAGCAAGGATTTTATAGCACATCCTTTGAATTCTCATTTTATAGCTATTGAAATGGACTTTTGCTAAACTTATGTACCAAAGGAATTTGTGAAAGGATAAAGGGAAGCTCACTGACTCAAAGGAGGAGTTAAATTACCAGATCTCAGGACAGAAACCAAGACAATTATAGTGATCAAGGTAGCATGAACTAATGGACAAAGTCTTTAGGCACTGCTGGATTGAATCAACTCCACCCATTTTCTTTCCTTGAAGTTCTGCTTAAGGTTCAAATGCCAGGGAGAGAAAGAGGATTGGCTAAACTCTTAGCCCCACCCTTAGCCAGAAAGAATGGAACTACCTTTGGGTATTTCCCCAAAGGAGAGTTGATTCGCTCTTCTTGGAAGAAGGCACTGTTGATTCTTGGCAGACAGCACAGACAGATGTCTCCACACCCTGAAGCCATTTTGCTCTGGATGGGGAGGATGTAAGGAATATTTCTCTCAGTAGGTAGTTGGCTCAGGATCCAGCTCCTTTGGTGTCTGCTTATTTGTGCACGGTAGTTATTCATTCATTCAGAAAATGTTTATTGAATATCTATAATATGAGTGTCTCTGGGAATGCCAAGTTGAGGAAGTAGTTGATGCTTTGAGGTACTTAAAATCTCAGAAGGGTAAGAGACATGCAGATGTCAGCAACATGTGCCGAACAGAGCTCCAGGCATTGCTCCACAGAGTAAAAACAGCATCCGCCAGATGACCACTGCTTGAGTGCCCACAATTTGTTAGACCCTTGTAGTCCCTGGCTAGTGAAAGAAGATGGGAGACCATCAATGTCTGTAGAAAAGCTTGATCCTTGCATTGGTTACCAGTTACCCATGGGTGGAAGGAATTTCTGATCTTCTGATGGAAGGAAACTTTTCCTTTTGTTTCTCAGTATTTTGGAATATTGATAGCGCCTTCCTCCTACTGTGCCTGGACTCACAGCTGCCTTCATTCTCCCCCATTGCGTTAGTTGAATCTTCTGGCCATAAATCCCATGCCTGACTGATTCAGAACCCTTCCCAGCATCGTTATTTTTTTCTGAACCGCTATTCTAACATGAGCCTACCTTCTTGCTTTGCTTTGTCAGACAAGGTCCAAGAAAATAGGCTCTCTCCTTGACCTTGGGGATAGTCATTCTTGATTAGGCAGGAACATAGAATATGTTAGATGGTGGGCAGAAAATATATTCTTAAAACTACTCTCTGGCCTTTTAGGCTTATGTTCTAAGCTCAGATATAGTCAGATGACTATTATGTTAGACCTATCGTGTATTTTGGGTCTGTTATCTCTAATTTCATCCTCAGAGTATGGTGGAAATCTGCCAAAGCTATCAACCTAGTAGTAATGACAACTATAGAAATCAGAATATATGAAAGGATCCAAATGATAATAATAATAACAACAACAATAATAATGGCTAACATTTTAAATGTTAAATGTTTGCTATACTTAGTACATGGCATATAGTAAATGCCCATAAGGATTTGTTGTGGTTTTATTGTTGTTATTGTTGGTATTGTTTTGTGGCCTAGCAGGCATCATATATATATATATATATATATATATATATATATATATATATATATATATATATATATATGTGTGTGTGTGTGTGTGTGTATATATATATAAAAATGTGTGTATATATATATATGTGTATATATATAAAAATGTATAAAGATAAGCACTTTATATTTACAGATGTATTTAGTCCTCACAACAATCCTATGATGTCAAAGTACTTTCATTATCCACATTTTACAGACGAGGATAGTGAGTTATCAGAGATTGAAGAATTTATTCAAGGTTCCATAGTTAAAACTAAGTGGCATGGTTGGGAACTAAACTTTGGTAGTGTGGCTCCATTTTCTTAACCCCAAGATCATAGTTATTGTTTGTTTTTACTAATGAATATACTGCCTACATATAGTTGCTTCACAAATATTTGTAGAATGAATGAATGAATGAATGGTGGGTTCTGTGGCTGGGTTTGTTAGCTTGTTCCCTATCACCATGCTCTGGAACCCAAGAATTTAAATTTATTTAAAATTTTAATGAATACATAATTATGATGACAATTTATCATATAAAAGCAAACTATATGCCCTACAAACCAAATTTGCCATTTGTTATGTTTTTATTTATTTATTATTATTTTTTCCAGTTTTATTAAGATAGAATTGACATATAGCCCTGTGTAAGTTTAAGATATACAATGTGTTGGTTTGATATCTATTGCAGAATTACCATCATAGCATTAGCCAATGTCTCCATCCCATCACATAATTACCATTCCTTTTTTTGTGGTGAAAACATTTAAGATTTACTCTTTCAGCAACTTTTCAACTTATGATACAGCATTCTTAACTATAACCATCATGTTGTACATTAGTTCTCCAGAACTTGTTAATCTCATCACTGGACATTTGTACCCTTTGACCAACACCCCCCTATTTCCTTCACCCTCCAGCCCCTGGTAATCACCACTCTACTCTCTGTTCTCTGAGTTCACCTTTTATCCAGGTGTTTGGTTAATGTGGTTCCTTGTGATTTTACTAGTTTGAGTCACTGAGGGTTGCTTAGTTTCAGAAGAATGATGATTTGACCAGTACAGACAGTGCTTCAGGAGAAGGCAACAGTAACCAAGAGAAGAGATGGGGCTGCTTCATTCTTGTCTTCCTGATTCTATTTCATGTGCTTGCTTTTTTTAGGCTGGAAGATAACTCTCCCTGAAGTTAATTCCTCATTTGTCCTTGCGCTGTCAGATGCCTTTCTTTTCTGAAGGATTTCCTTAATCCACTGTGGTTCTTTAAGTGGCTGTCTTGATAACACCAAATGCTGTCTGGCAAGCGAATGACCTTACCTGACTATCCACATATATTGTTAGAGGAGACTGCAGACTTTGTTTTGACCTTAATTTTAGGAAATCGAATCCCAAGGCAGATATAACAGACACGAAGACCTTTCCTATTTCCTGTTCCTGCACTGGCTGGAGAATAATAGAAATGATTGTTCTTTTTAAATGTGTGTTTATTTACCTATTTTTGGAAGAGCTACTTATTTTTAAGTGACAGGGAAAGAATGCCAATAAACCAATACCTGGGTGAGTCACAGACTGAAAGTAACCCTGCTGGGGATGTTACAAAGATGCTGCTGTGTCTTTCAAACCAGGAGATTGTGAAGGCAGCTATTTACTGTATCTCTTTGTAAAGCTTTGCCCTCAGTTTAAGTTGTGTGGTGACAAAACAAATGTTTGTGATAAACACCGAGTTCTAGTCTTCCTGTGCCTGGAACAGTAAGAACTAGGTACGCTCCTGAGTATGGTTTTGAGATCTTCAATCTAAGAGGCAGAGTAGCCTGGCTTCTGTGCTGGAGCAAGCATTCAGGCAGAGCACCCAGCTGGGGATGGCAGGAAAAGTGGGCATAGGTGGGTGAACCCATACCTGTTGTCAAATAAAATGAAAGAAAGAGAAAGCCTCCAGGCATTTGGCTTCTCAAACAGTCCTAGGCTAGGAGAGAAACATCCAACTCAGGCCAGGATGAGTTGGAGGAAATGACCTTTGATCTAGGCCTTAAAGAAGGAGTTAGCTCAGCAGAGAAGGAGTTGACAGCAGTCCAGGGAGGGCTGCATGTGGAGAGACTTAAAAGAGAGAAAAGAAACTGTGAGTGGCTGATACAGCTATGTGTGAGGTAAGATGGGAGAAGTAAACACGAACCAGATTACAAAAGCCTTCTTTCTCCCAAGTAAGGATTTCTTCTTTATCTTGAAGGCTCTGAGAAGAGGGAGAAGGGAAGTACGATAGTGGCAGTACTGGATTTTCATGCTTGAACCATCATTCTGATGTGAATGATGAGTGAGAGATGGCTGGAAACTAGAGACAGGAAGATCAGCTTCAAAGAGTGGTGGCAGGGGGAAGAACAGGAGTTTGGGTTTGTGAGATCTTTTAGGAGGTAAAAAATCAACCTGTAACTCATCACACCATATCCCTCAATTAATTACAGGTCCTAGAATGTAGAGTGCTAATATTCTTGCCGGTAGCTACATGGAGGGCTGGGAGCCACATCTGCCTTGTTCACCCATGCATCCCCAGTCCCCAGCAGACTACTTAAATTTTAAGAAACAGTTTTTATTTGGGGAGTTGTAATGAAATAGTACATGCCATGTAATAGGTACCAAATAAATATTTGCAGATTGATATGTTGAGACAGACTCTTCTTACTATCCCCTGTGCTGGTCACTTTCCCTAGATCCAACAACCCAAATGCACATTGACTTGTTCCAGTCCTGCCTACAACCAGCATGCTCAGATCAAGTCCAAGTGCCTCTTTAGGCTCTAATTAAGGAAGTGGGGTATGCAGTCCTGTTCCTGTCTGGCTGGAGTTTATCCCCTACCTGTTCCCCTCCCACACACCTTGGTCATGCAGAATCAGCTTATCTGTCTCACTTTGCATTTTAATTTGTTTTTTTTTTCCCCACTGATCTGTCTCCCCAACAAGAATGGAGCCCTGGCTTATATACTTTGCCTTCTCAATACCTCAGATGGTATCCGGAGCTTTCTTAGATGCTGAGATAATTTTTCACAAAGAAAGAATGGGTGGAAGGAGGGAGAGAAAGAAGAAGGCAGAAAGGATGAGAAAAAGGTAAAAAGGAAAGAGGGTAGGAAATATGGAGCTGATTAGAGACACAAATCCCTAGTTTTAAGACAGCTTCCACTCTCTCAGAGTTGCCCCTAGTTCTGTCAGATTCTTCGGGTAACGAAGGTTTCTTTAGCTGGTGAATGAAATACTTTGAGAGGCCCATTAGTTTGAAACTGTTGGTGCAATACATAGACTAGTACTTTTGTGGCTTGAAAGATAGAAGATAACTTCAGACCCAAGAAAAACCTGAGAGCTCAACCCACTGAACCACAGAACCCAAAACTTATTTCTTATACTATAGTCTGGATCAGACATTTAATGCTGTAATGGATAATAATCATATTGCATGATATATTTTGACTAATGAATGTGTGGGATGGTGCTCCCACAGTGGCAATGCACGTGGCTTTTAATATGGCTAAGTGGAACTGATGCCTGTGTGCTGTAATCTAGTATTAAAATTGTATTTGCAGCCAGATCCTAGAGAGACTCAGACGGAAGAATCCACCACAATTAGAATGTCAAATCACACTAACTCTCTTCTAATTGCATTTCTAAAAATAAGATAATGAAAATATGTATTTGTGTGGGAAAGAGCTTATTGTAGAAAGCTGCAAATAAGACCCAAGGAAATGTCTGGGATCAAAAACCCCATTCAGGAGGAGGTTTTCACTGCAGGGAGCTTCTGTGCCACAAAGAAAGCTGCATGATGTGCTCTGTGCACAAAAAGGTTTATAGCCAGGAAAGCTGATGGCGTTTCTAAGCTTTGAGAATAAAAAGGCATGCAGACAACATTGTTTTTCCCTTAAGACCAGTCTTTCCTTCCCCCTGTCATTGGATTTCAGACATTCTTTAAAGGGGTTGAGGAAAGACTTATATGGTCTATTAAACATTGCTGCAGCTTTTAAGCCTTTAAAATGGTTCATTATTGAATATGTTTGGTGACCACTATGTAATGAAAATCATCTAAGGAGTCCAAAGGATTACTCCTATACTTTCTTTTCATCAGCTTCCTGTTGTGCAGATAAATCTAAATTTAGTAAAAAGGTTTAGGATTGTTATTGATGGCAAGGGGAAAAGTCAGCTGATCTGTGAGGTTCCTCCCCTTTGGAGGTTATTCCTCAACAGTAAGGATTATTTGAGGTAGTCTGTCTTTTGGAATGAGACAAAGTATGAAGTGGAAGTAGAGATTTGGGGGCACCTATGTTCTTATTTAGTTTTTGTTTGGGGAATTGTAATGAAGTAGAATCATTTTCTGACCCAGGAATAGACTGTTGGATTGTTTGGTTTTTTTTCCTTCCTTTTTTAAGATTAATGAATTCTTTAGGAATATAAAATGTCTCTGACTCAAGTGAAGAGGGGATTGAGGAACCTATTCGTTTGGAACAAGGCGTAGATAATGCCATTTTAATGGTCAAGAACTTACTAAGAGATAATCAGTGTGCTAGGAACTGGTCACAAGTTGTTGAGCTTAATGGTCTAGAGATTACTGACAGATTTTTGAAAATGTAGGCTTTTTGTTGCTTCTTGGATTTCAGTGTTACTATTTCAGATTATTTTTCTTCTGCCTAAAAAAAAATCCTTTTTAGTAATTTTATTTTTTAGTGCAGGTCTGCTATAAATGTATTTTTTACATATTTGGGGTTTGTTTGTCTTAAAACATCTTAATTTTCCTTTTATTTATGAGTATTGAAATCTTGGTTATTTTCTTCCAACACTTTAAAGATGTCATTCCATTGTCTTCTGGTTTTCATCATCTTCCATGAGAGTTAGATGATTCTCCTACTGTTGCTATGAAAGATAATGTGTCTTCTTTCCCACTCTGTCTACTTTTAAGATTTGTTTTTCATATTCTTTGGTTTTCAGAAGTTTGACAGGATATAGCTACATATAATTTTCTTCATATTAATTTTATCTAGCGTTCTCAGAATTCTTGAAACTGTAGATAATATCTTTCATGAGTTTGCAAAATTTTTAGCCATTATTGAAGTACTGAAGATAAGTATTACTGTTCTATCACTCCCTTTCTTTTGGGATAGCAATTACATATATGTTAGCCTTTTTTGTTGTTTGATATATAGTTATGTTCTTTTGCATTTTTATGCTTTTTCTCTCTGTTCTTCAGTCTGGATGTTTTTATGGACCTGTCTTCCAATTCAGTAATTTTGTCTTCTGCCATTTTAAGCCTATCCAATGAATTCTTAATTTTAATAATTGTATTTTTCAGTTCTAGAACTTTTATTTGACTATTCCTTATACATTTTAATTCTTTGTTGAACTTCTCCATCTTTTCATCTGTTAAGCTTTTTTTTCTCCTTTAGTTTTTTGAAGTTATAACTCATAGTTATTCTAAAGTTTCTTTTCTGTTAACTCTAATATTTGGATCAATATCAACCTATTTCCATATCTAGCTTCTCTTTAGATTTTTAGACAAGTTTTCTGTATTTTGGCATGCCTAGTAAATTTTTCATTAAACACCAAGCATTGTGTATAAAAACAAATTATGGTGGCTCCAGATAATGTTCTCTTCCTCTCACCAGAGTTTACCTTTATTCTGCTAGGCAGACTTGGGGCTGTTTCTCAATTCAAGTAAATGTTTCAATTTTGGTAAAGGTCATTCTACTGCTTCACCCCTACCCACAAGGCCTAGCCTTCCTGAGAGCCTAAGGACTTCACTGGGTCCCTCGCTCAGGCAGGGCCTAAACTCTAATCTTTTCCTCCTTAACTTTGAGATTCTTGAAAACTCTGCTCTGCTTTTCAGTTTATCTCCTTAGCTTCTAAGCCTCCTGGCTTTGCTTCAGAAATTGGTATATGTATTAAGGGACAACCTGGCTGTATATCAGGCTTAGTTCTCTGTTCCTCCCTTGTTACCAGTAACTTGGCTCTTTAAGTCTCAGATTTCATCTGTCCAGCCTTACAAGACAGTGAAAACCTCTGCTCATTGTTGTCTCTAGCACTGGCCTTCTGGCCGGACATAACCCAGATTTGCATTCTCTAGCTCCAAATCCAGAATAATCAAAATAGTTGCACAATGTCAGTGTGTCTTCTAGTTCTTTCCTTCCCAGAATCTTGCTCCCTCTGGTTCTGGTTGTTTCAGCAGCTTGTTAATACCTTTAAATAGCTTGGCGTTTTTAAAAATCCGGAATTTTAAGTTATTCTTGGAAATTTTGATCTGCCATCACACTGAATTTCTTTTGCAGGGAAGAACTGTTTGGGTCAGCCTTGAATACATATCAACATATCAGATACTGTTTGAGGCATGAGAAGTACAAGGGCAAATAAGGTTGATGAATTCTTGGCATAGATTCTGTTCTATACAGGAGTAAGGTCTTGTTATGGGTTGGAATGTATATCCCTCAAAAAGATATATTGAGATCCTAACCCCCAGTACCTCAGAATGTGATCTTATTTGCAAGTAGTGTCATTGCAGATATAATTAGTTATTATGCACTTATACTGGAGTTTGGTGGGCTCCTAACCCACCACTTTTTATAAGACAGCCACGTGAAGACACAGAGACATAGGGAGAATGCCATATGAAGATGGAGGCACAAACTGGAGGAATATATCTACAAATTAACAAATGCCAAGAATAGACAGCCACCATTAGAATCTAGGAAGAAACAGGAAAAAAATCATTCCTACAAATTTCAGAGAGAGGTGATCTGCTGGCACCTTGATTGGTGACTTCTAGCCTCCAAAATTGTGATACAATAGATTTATGTTGTCTTAAGCCAATCAGTTTTCAGTACCTTGTTCTGGCAACTCTAGGAAACAAATATAGGACCCTTGTTTTTAGAAGTCAGAGAAGCTGCTCTGAATAAGAGAGGAAGAATTGGTTGGAACTCCTATGAGATAGAGAAGAGAGAGAGCCTGGAGGATGACAGACAACAAGTTAGAAATAGTGGTTCGACACGATGCTTTATGCTGTCAGTAATATTTGTGACATTCTGAATCTTTGGTACATACTAGAAGTGATACTTAATTGATACTAAATTTCTTAAAGTAACCAGGAAAGTGCTTGAGAACAATGTCTAGATAATTGTGAGACAAAATGAAGTTAAGATAAATGGGTGTCAGAAGGCAGAAGAATGCTGAAACTTCTAAGCCCATGGCATTCAGAAACATCTTAGGGAGAATTTTGGAATTCTGCTGGCTCTGGGAGTTTTCTTCAGTGGGACTGAGGAAGAGTAATTTTAAGAAGTTTTACTTTGAACCCAAGAGTCATGACTATGGGCTATTCATGTGTTCATTCACTCAAAATTTGTGGCATTTAGTTCCTTATTAGCCATATTCTTGAGTCATGCTTTTGGAAGATTACTATTTTCCCTGGGTTATTTTTTCAAGCAGTGTCAACTATATTACTCATGACAGGCTAACTATGCTGCAAGGATAAATTCATCCTGAAATCTCAGAGGTTTTAACAAAGTTTATTTACTTTTTATGTAACATCTAATGTTGATAGTAATGAGGGATGCTCTGCTCTGTGTAATCATTCAGGCACTCAGCATGATGGAGCCTCCACCACCTGGATCATCAGCACTCACTGTGGCCGGGGAGAAGAGAGCATGGAAAATCATGTGCCAGCTCCTAAACTCTTTGGTTGTCTGGGTGACACAGTTACTTTTGCTTATGGCCTGTTGACCAGAACTAGCCATATGGTTCACTTCACTGCAAGGAAATGGAGAACATACAGGAGCACACAGAATATTGTGATAAGCATTATTGTCTCTACCACTCCACCTTAGCCAGTAAATGAGTTACTATTATTATCCACATTAAGTAGATGGGAACATTTGAAGCATAGAGAAGTTAAGTAATTTGCCCAAGGTCACACAGCTAGTGAGTTGCAGAGCCAGGACTCAACCCAAGCAGTCTGAATTTGTAAGCACGTATTTTATGGAGAGAAAACAGTGGTCAGTATGCTTTGAATTTTGGCCTTCCTAGTGCTCCCCTTACCCATCCTCCATTTAGTGGGGATTTCTTTATAGTATTTCTGATTCCTAAAGTAAGATGTCAAGAACTGTTGAGTGAAACATGTCTTTTGCTCCTTTCTGGAAAATGAGCAGAATAGACTATTTTCCATGAAATCTTCCTTAACTAGCTATCTTAGTCTGTTCAGGCTGCTCTATCAGAATACCAATGACTTTGGTGGCTCAAACACTTATTTCTCATATTTATGAGGTCTAGGAAGTCCAAGATCAAGGTGCCAGCAGATTTGGTGTCTAGTGAGAACCTACTTTGTGGTTTATAGACAGTAATCTTCTCACTGTGTCCTCATATGGTAGAAGAACATGGGGTTTCTTTTTTAAGGAAACCAATCCCATTCAAAAGAGTGCCACCCTCATGACCTATCATTCCTCCAAAGGCCCCAAACTCCTAATACCATCACACTGGGGATTAGGCCTCAACATATGAATTTTGAAGGATACAAACAGTGTATAGCGCTAGCTAAAACTGATCTCTCCTTGCTCTGAACCCAAAGTACACTCGGACTGCATTGCAACAAGGAAGAATTGAGGGATATTAATTTTTCCATAATCCTATAATACCTATTGGCTTACGTACAACCCACAGACACACACACACACGCCTCTTTATTATGGGCAATTGATGTGTCCTCAGTCTTAATATATAGTGCTGGACAAATATGGATTTTTACTTCCCTTCCAAACAGATTGTGGCTCTTAAAGCACTTCTTTGTAGAAATTCTGGTGCTACTGTTCACACATTTGGGGATTCATTCTTTTCTGAGTACATACCTTGTGCTACTTATTGTGAGCGCAGCAGTGAATAAGATGCACACAGTCCCTGTTTCTATGGGGTAAAGGCAGGACCAATAAATACACAAAGAAGTGTATAATTACTTGCTGTAACCGTCCCATGTTTGATTTCCCCAACTTAATTGCAAATTTCTTGAAGGCATTAGAAACATCTTATACTTGTTGGGTCCTTCCACTGTGCTTGGTTGAACTCTCAGTAACTCTTGGTTGATTATTATCTGACCATCTGGACTTGAGAAGAAATTCTAGGACTTCTTGGCAGAAGGAATTCTCTGAGGCTGATATAGATTCTTACTTGGCTCTGTCTTTTTTTTTTCCAATAGGAAGACACTCAGGTTTCTGAGGTTGGTTTTTAATGTGGTCAGAGGTTAATTTATTCTATTAGAGAATCTTTGTTCCCCTATGAAATTCAAAGTATTAGACTGAAGTCAGAGGTGCTATTTTCTATAATTGACTGAAGTTAAGCAGGTGAGTAATATAGTTTCTCGTGTAGGTGATACAGCTGAGCTAGCACAGTGCTGGCTCCATCTTAGAGACCCCTGAGTGGTAACTTGTTTAAAATATGCTACAGGGCTCTTTTAACCAAGTTAAGTTCTCCTCTACTTTCTGACTCCCGAACAGGGCAGGTTTCATCTTATATTCCAAGGCGACATCACTTGTGTTATCACACTTGGGACTTGGTTAAAGGAACTTTTATTGGACTACAGCCTCTCATACTGTCTGGAATTCTCTTGTCTTGTTGCTTGATAAGGTTAAGGGCTGCATTGATCTTAAAGTGACCACACGGCCCCAAACCCAGCAACCTGCTGAGAATAAGACGGAAGCTTTGGCAGAAAGAGCTGTGCCTCTTAACTGAGAGAATGGGCTTATAGAACACCCTGGAAAGGAGAAAGCTGGCAGGAAGAAAATAAGGTCACAACCTCCACCATTCTCCTTTTTATGCCAACCAATTATTGATAGAGTTTAAGAGTATCTACATTGAGCAAGGCATTTTCCCCTTCCGTTCTGCTGCTGAGACAAAGGAATGCTTCCAATATGTTCACACAGATCACATTTTTGGCCTCCTTTGCTTTTAAATTAGGGATATGTCCTGATAAAAGGAAGCAGTTGACTCCCAGAATGGAAGAGTCACTGTTGCCAGCATGTTTTTTAATGTGAATGGGGGACTAGATAGAATATGACCTAGTAAGAAGTTTTTATACTCAATTTGTAGTTAAGACAGTTCCCATTGTCAAGAATACAAATAGAAGTCTATGATGCTTTGTTAGTATTGTTTGTTTCATGTAGGCAAGAGTCAGCTTATAGCTGTGTTGTTAAAAAGAAAAAAAAAAGAAAGAAATCCGAAATACCTGGAGAAATAGTTTATCTTCTAACTTACTTTACTGTCTTAGTTCCCTGTGACTGCTGCAACACATTACTGCAAATTAATTGGCTTAGAACAATGCAAATGTATTGTCTTATAGCTTGGATATCAGAAGTCCAAAATGGGTCTCACTGAGCTAAAATCAAGGAGCTGGCAGAATGCATTTTTTTTCCTGGAGACTCAAGGAGAATCTGTTTTCTTTCCTTTTCCAGCTTCCAGAGACCATCGTTTTCCCTCCATCTTAAAAATCGACAACATTGGACCCAGTTTTTCTCACACTGTCATCTCTCTGGCTTTCCTTTGTCTTCCTCTGTTCTTTATGACAACTCTTATGATTTCATTGGGCCCACCTGGATAAACTAAGGCACTCTCCCTAATTAAGGTCAGCTGGTTAGATACTTTAATCTCATCTGCAACCTTAATTCCCCTTTGCCAAGTAAACTAATATATTCTCAGGTTCTGGAGATTAGGCTGTGGGCATCTTTGGGGGTGCCGTTATTCTGCCTACCAAAGGAATAAGGAGGTCTTTGTTGTCTTTTAAAATCTTTTTTTGATAAGTCCAGGGCCTGCTCCCTGGTTGTGGGTTTTTATCTGTCAGATATTTAAGAAAGAATCTTTAAATTTAGACCTTCCCAGAGCCTTCACTGGTGTCATTTCAGTGTCACTTCACAATATTCTCAATTTTGCAACTGAAACAATTAGACACAGGCATTGATTATCAACCATTTCCTCAGATTAGAAACTACTAGAGAATTACTTATTGGTTATGTACGACTATGACATGATTGTTTTGCTTTATTGCAGGTCTTTGCAGTGACTTTTAAGATAGGATTGCAGGTCTTTGCAGTGATTTATCTGATAGGATAGAACAGATCCAAACCTGTTCCCAATATGACTTAATATTCCCAGACCACCATCCCCAATAGGCTGCTTCTTTGAATTTCTAATCTTCTCCCAGACACAGAGACTGGAAACTTTAGTGTCATCTCTGACACTCCAAAGTGTCTGTTTTAGTTTCCCGGGCCTTGACACCCGCAATACACCAGTGCCCTGACTGTTGCAATGACTTCTAATCATCTGCCCTGATTCGAATCTTTCACCTCTTTCCATCTTGCACACTCACACTGGGAGAATTTTTCTAAAATATCAGGTTCACAAATCATTAATTTTTGTTCCTACACTTACTAGCTGTGTGACCTTGCAAAATTAGTTAACCACTCTGTGAGATGCAGATGAGATGGAGCTAATGTACAGTGCCTACATCTAAGGTTGTGGAGATGAAATGAAATTTAATACACGTAAGTGCTTTAAACAGTGTCAGGCATACATTCAGCACTCAGCAGACATTTGCAGCTATCATTATGATTATCACCAGTATTATTAAGATATCAACCAATGTGAACACTTCTACTCTTGTCTGCATGATCCCTCTGGCCCAGTCATCTCCTGTAGAGAGACTGGCCTCTCCTTTGCTTACTTCCCCTTTATCTTTTCCCTACTCACCACCCACCCACAACCCTTAGACCCAAGAGTTCTTATCTGCTCTTGGGTAAGGAGAGGTGGGAAGCCTTTCTTTATCTCATGAAGCCTTTGTGCCTGCATCTCCTCTGGGCTTGAGCTTCTGAGACCTAAAAGGCCAGACTTTGAACTTCAAAAAGCTTCTTCTCTTCTTTTTTGTTCTGATGACACTTTCTGAGTTTGAAGCTTCACTATTTGGCTTGAATGGGGAAAGTGCCAGAGTGTAAATAAAGAAACTACTAGGAATCCCCAAGTCTTTCGCACACATGCACACACACACACACACACACCAGATTATTAAAATGTTACCTGACTGAGGAAGTGTTTTGAGTAACAACAGCAGCAAACACTGATTAAGCTCTTTCTAGGGCATGGGCACTGACTTTGGCTGTGCCATCTCATCTCTGGCTTTGCTTGCTTTCACGGTCCTCTGCCTCTGACCTGCACTTTACTCCCTGACCTTGGATTTGCATCCATGCCCCCAAGACTTTGATTCTGCTGTTTCCCCTGTGTGAATTGCCCTCCTCCTTTTGTCCATTTAGTAACTATATCCTCTCCACCCTGTATGGCCCATCGGTAGCATGGACCACTCTAAAACCCATGGTTCCTCTCAGCCAGGCACCATGAAAGAGAAAAGTGAAGCAAAAGGAAAGGATCTTGCCACTGAAAATCTAACCAAGGAGATAAGGCCAATTACAAGACACAATAGAGAAAACTCCACAATACTGTTAAATTCTGGGGCAAAAATTATAATTGCTGCACAAGTGTCCAGAAGGCATAGTCAAATGACCAATTATAATTCTAAATCGACACATGTATAGAATTGACCAAATCCTTTCATCCTTGAAGCAGATTTCTGTTATGAGTTCATGAACCTGTTCCAGTTACTATGTATAAATTAGTTCAGGAGCTTTCCACTTTTAACAAAGCTGAGGTAGATACATAAGAAACAGGATTTACAAAACATTTTTCGTCATGATTATTTCCACCAAAAGGCTTACTGTAAAATTTCTTCTAAGTAGCAAAGTTTATTTGCTAAATAGATTTAAAACATGACTTGATTTCCAAAATTGTTTTGTTTGCATAGGATTTCAGGACAGATAACCATTGTATAAAAATGAGACAAACCTCTAATTACTTTACCAAATAGCCTGGAGTGCCATGATTTAATACAGCTTCCCAATAAGCTTAATTCATTCCTGAGAAGTAATCTGAATTTTAGTTTTGGTGGAAGGTGTTAGTAAATCATGTCCAAGAGATAATTAACTGCTCATATTCATCATTTCAGCTGCCCTTAGGGGAGTCTCACCTCCATCTTTACTCACTTAAGACTTTATTTATGAATAATGAGTCACTATAAAAAGAGAATTTGAAACAACAGAAAGGAGAGATCTTGAAATTTATATTGGTTCTGTCTCAGAGCAAGGGTTCTAAAATAGGATTCTCAAATCGTGGATAAGTTTCAGTGGGGTTCTCAAACACTGGAAACTGTAAGCCAAAAGTTGTGTATATATATGTGCTTTCCGTGAGGAGAGGTCCACATCTCTAATCAAATTTTTCAGAGGGATCTGTGATGTCCCTCCCAAAATCCACTCCTTATTCCCCTGTGGGTGAGCTTTAGGAAGTCCCATGAACCTCCTTGATTTGTATCACAACCTTTCATATCCGATATACCTGGGACAAAGCCAACTAGGTACCCACACTCTCAACTCCTTCACCCTTCCCTACTCTGGCATTAACATTTGCCTTCTTGGATTCTGAGAACTTGACTTTATATCAAGTTTCATTAAACACATTTTCCTCAAATGGTCAAATGACAAAACTAAAACAATTTAGTATGGGTTTGATGCCTTTATTCAAGGGAAAAGAATCCGTGGGTTGGGAGAGGACAGTGCCTCACTAGCAGGGGAGCACTCTTCCCGAGGGATCTGGGGCAGGAGCGGGTTCTATTTTCCAGGGTGAGATGAGCTCACTAAAGCTGAGTTGGGAGATTGTGATTGGTGTTATGTTCCCATTTACCATAAGTGCAGGCTGACTTAGATTTAGGTTTGTGACATGGACTGGGCCACTGGGGCGTCCTCCAATTCATGGGTCCTGACATGCAAATTAGCTTTATCAGTGTGGCTTTTGTACTTCATGGGCATCTGAGTGCCTTGAGAGGGGGTCACCATGTTGTCATTCTTACAGTTGTCTATTTGTTATGAGATGTACAAACTTCTTTCAAGGTGGTCATCTAGTTTTTGCCAGGGATATATTACAGGGCATGGCTCTTCTGATGTCTACTTATTCAGTGAGTGTGAGTTTGTATCATTTTCTTTGGTTTATTTTGACTGCAATGTAATTTTTTTCTGCATTAAAGTTTGAATTACTTAACAGCCTACCATTTGTATACCTTTTTGTGAGCATTGTCTTAATCATTAGACAGAAAATAGCTCCATAAAAAAAAAACCTAAAAAGGATCAAGGGAACAACCATATTGTAGGATAATTAATGAAGGAAAAACACCTTCTTAGGTTATGTTATGGTAATGAATGTTAGCTATAGAGGTAATTGAGCCCATTGTAATGCAATTTGATGTTGTTTTAACATAAATTCCTATCAATGTGGATAATGGAAATATAAAACTCTTTCCCATTGAAATTGGTTGTAATAACATTTTGAGAAATAGCCCTACAGAAATTTTTTTTTCAGGGACAAATTACTCTCCAATAGATTAAGGTAGGACTATTTTGTTCTTATTCTGTCTAGAAAGACTTTTCCAGTGTTTTCAGACCTGTGACTGTATTTATCTCCTCTAGTTTTAGGGAAATTGCAGTATGTGTGAGATGACCACTCTTTCCTGTCACAGGCAGGTGATTCTTTTTGTTGTTGTTAAAAGAAAAAAAAAAAAAAAAAGCTCACACTGTAAACATGGGTACCAAAGGGGAAAATGTGGATTAATGATTGCCTTACAGAAGTTCAGGTACAATGTTTTCCTCTTACTGTAGAATGTCCCAGTTTTCATCAGCATCAACTAGAAATGCCCAAAATACACATGTAAATCTATTGGACGTGTGTGTGTGAGTGTGAGAGAGTGTGTGTGTGTGTGTCTGTGAGCATGTGTGTGTTTTGGATGTGTTGGGGGTGGTTAACTTAGAAGGATATTGAAAAGAAGTGGAATGATTGCTATTGGCCCCTCGGTGCTGCAGACGATTTTGATAGATGCTGTTTACTGTTGTTGAAGATCTGACTCAAGCCTTCTGGAGAAAGGTCATTAATGACACCCAACAAATCACTTTTATGTTGTAGCTGATGTGGAAGTCAAACGGAAATTGTTTTTAAAAGTCAATCAGAGTGAGGCTCACTGTAATTCTGGGCAAAATAACTTTCCCCAAACTCACCAGTTTATGAGCTAAAAAGCCATGACCAAGAGTAACAGAAATTATGAAAGAGAAAAGATCTGGCTTCAGTAAACACTGTGGGAACGAGAGCCTGGAAGAGAAATGTTTTTCAGGGCAATACAGCCTTTCCAGAGCCTGAACAGCACGGCCCCCATCAGCTTTGCCTCAACAATTCAGACACTTAGCACAGAGAGCTGCCAGCGCGGCTGGACCAAGCCTGCCAGGCGATGACTGCTAGCTCAAGCATAAAGACCGAGGGAATTGAAGTCCGTGATTAGGAAATTGAAGACTGGCTGAAAACTTGAGATTTCCTGTACTTAGCTGGGGGAACTCGTGAGAGATTTGATTAGAATGCACGCCGAGAGGCCAGCTCTTTTGTCTCTCCTCCTCTACATTGGACTGAAGTGGTGGGGTGCATTCCAGCGCCCTTATTGGATTTGTCTCTGAAGATTCAAAGCATTCAAAAGTAAAATTCCATTGATCTGAAAGGTCAGGAGGGGCAGGAGAAGGCATTACAGGTTTAATTTCCAATTCTTGGTGACTTCCTAGTACTTTACCTCCTTGACTCAGTACCTCATCCATAAAAATGGAGGAAATGTTAAAAAAAAAAAAAAAAAGAAAGAAAAGAAAAGAAAGATAAAGGAAACATTCCTTAGAAACAATACAAATGCAAAAAAAGTAAACTTGCTAAATGCTTGCAAAAGAAGTTGGTGAAAATGAACATTGTTATACTGTTTCAGTCTAAAGCCTGTTGAACTTACTAGTATAAATAAAAGGCAAAAATAAGACAAGGAATTGTTTGCAGTAGTAAATTATGGCTAATGTGAACATAAAGTATCTTTTAAGGGAGAAGAGAAAGTTGGGGCTCCACCTGCATTGGAGCTTTACAATGAAATCCACATTATCTGAAAGGAAAAAATAAAAGAAAAAATTAGACCAATTTGGGTAGATTGGAACACCAAGAAATTGTCCACTGTGGGTAACTTGGTTGCTCCTGATGGGTATGTGGCAAGATGAGTGTGCTAAATGTAGTTTCCTTGTAATGTCTCTGGGAACCCCAGTGACAATGAGATACTTTCCTCTTCACCACTGTGAACTCCTTCCAAGTTAGCCCTTTGATTAATTCTGCCAATTTCACATACTGCCAGAATTATTTTGATTTAGTGACATTTTAAATCCACCTCCTGTGTTTTCTTCCTCCTTTGGTCTAAAGTTAGCATAACCAGATCAGTTTGATGCACAGTCGCCCTGTGCTTCTGAGCTTCACAATCCCAGAGAGAGCCTAATGTGGTGCATCTGACTTTCTTAATATAGGAGAAGGCAGAGCTGAAGAGTATCTGTAATGGAAAACATTTTACATAGTAAATACAAATGGCCCCACTCTCTCCTAGGTCTCATTTGATATTAAACATCAGTTTCATACTCCGGCCTCCCTTCTCTTCTCTACATTTAGTACTTTCACACCATGATTCTTTCCAGTCATTTCCAGCTGAATCAGTCCCCACGATAGTGATGGTGCAGTACTGTTGACATTTTAACAGGCTACTTATGACAGGGATATGTATTGTCAGCATGCTGGAAAAAATGAAAAGGCAAGAAAAGAAGCTGTGTTATTCATAATTATGTCCCTAACACCTAATGTTCCTGCCTAAGATGCCCAGCACCTTGCTTGGTCCATATTGGGTGCTAAGTATGTATTTTTTTCCAGTGGAATAATCTCATCTATGGGTGAAAGTGCCAATGACCAAAATTAATAATAAAACCTAAGTTCCCAGAATCATCTTTTAAAATTGGATGCTTCTGAATTTTAAGTGGAAAAAAATATTTGTAATAGGTTTGTAATGAGCACTTAAGTCAGGGAAAGCTACACTCTCCAATTTGGGGATCCTCCCATTCATTCCATATTTCTTGAGGTAATTATAAGAACTGGGAGAAATTTCCTGAGTTACTTTGGTCAGTAACATTGCCAGTACTATCTAATGCTATGTTTCATTTCCTGGGCATTCCTTTTTCATTTTTAACAATGTTTCCATCCTGCCAGCTTCTGATACCAAAGACTTTGGAGTTATCCTATACTTCTTTTTCTTCTCTTACTTCCACATCCAGTGAGTAAACACATCTTATTATCTTCACCTTCCAAATATCCAGAATATGACCTTCTGTCACCACCTAGGCTTCAAGCCACCACAGGTTGTCATAGTGGCCTCCTAACAGGTCCCCTTTAGACTCTTCTCAGCATGGCAGCCAGAGTGATTCCTTAAGACCCTAGGTCAGATCACTAAACTCTTCTGCTCAAAAACATCGATGGCTCCCCATCTCACTTGAAGTAAAAGTTGAAGTCCTTCCAGGGGCCTCAGATCTGGTCTACATGGTCTCCTGAACTTCCCCTCGGACGTACTTTCCCTCCACGCTTCCTCCCGCCACCCATACTTGTCCTTCAGGATCACAAGCCTGCTCTCCCACCCTACATGCACCATTCCTTCCATGTGGGATGATCTTCCCACATATGTCTCCCTGGCTGGTTCTCTGACCTTCTTCAGGTGTTTACTCAAATGTCACCTTCTCCAAAAGTCCTCCTCTGACCACTCGATTTAAAATGACTCTCTCTTGACACTCCTATCCCTGCTTTATTTTTCTTTGGATTACTCATCACCACGTGACATTCTTTCATTTTACTTATTTATTGTGGGTCTCCTCAACCAGAAAATGAACTCCTTAAGGCCTGAGGTCTTTGCTCCGTCCCCCTTCTGTACCCCTGGAACTCATCGGGGATCTGACTCATTAAGTATTTGCTGAATGAATAAATGAATTCTTTCCTACTGTTTTAACCAAGTTGCAATGTTTATTAATCCAGCTTTTAATAAGCCAAGTAGACTGATTTGTTCTATGATAGGGCTTAATAATATGATTTAATATGTATTTAAAAGTAGATAGAAAGAAACTCCATCAGATCTGTACTCAAATGAATGTAGCTGTGTATGTAATTTAAACTTCCTGGGAATCAAACTTATTGATCTAGAATTGCATGCTTCTTAACTGAATTGCCTTTAAAAATTATTGGTACTCCATTATCTCTCTGAACCCACCTACTCAGCTTCATCATACTTGGAAGTCTAGGGGGATAGTCCCATTGCCTGTCTATTAGGGAGAAAAAGATGCAAGAAAGAGGTGGAAAGAGGTGGAAACTAACGGTTATGGTAATACATGGGTGGGATAAACAAGCTGTAATTGATCATTTACTATCTATAAGGGACATTTCAATGTTTGAAAATTATTACAGTGTGTAAATCCTGGAAAATATTAGTTAAATAATCATGTCAAAGGTAAAATTGTTATGAAAAGGCCAGCATAGAACCTTTCTGAATGTGTATTGGCATTTCTGACCGACTGGAAAAATCTGTAACAATATTTCTTGTAAACAATAGTGACCAAAGAGAAGTAGACCCCTTAAAGAGTTGACTGCTCTTGAAATCCCATTAAAGCAACAACTGCATTCCAAAGTCCATTACTAAGCCTAATTAATGGCATCCTATTTCAGTGACATGGTCTTTTGCTTTGTAACAACAAAATATACAAAGAGCAGTAAGATGTAAAAAATAAAAATAGATTCCTGTTACTCAGCCCATGAAACTTCAAAACCACTGAGTTTTCTAGATAAAAATACTTTAATAGAATTAATTACTCGACTGAACTGATATCCTTTTACCTTTCAATTCTTATATAAATACATTTACATATTTATGTTTATATGGGTGTTGGAATATACTCAATAAATCTAGTAACATACTTTATTTGGTATAAAAGTATTACTAGGTGACCTTTTGTATTCAGCTCAGTCACAGATATTTTTATCTTATTTAACCTGTAAAATTATCTGGATACAAACTATTTCTAGAATTCCAATTTAATTTTCTTTATAAAACACTAATTTATAGGGCTTATGTCATGGCAGTCTAGTATTTTTCCCCTTACTTAAAATAAGGCTAAATTTGCTGGTTTTAGAATATCATGATAAATCTATAGTGAAAACAGATATTGGAAGAATTCTTTTTTTTTTCATTTTTCTAAATTTTTCTGTTTTCCATTGAAGTTCTCATCAGCAGATACTGTTTAGGTTTATATATGCCCATAATATTTTGCAGCTTAGGGTACAGTGTCTGTGAGACATTTGTCCCCTCCCAGCCAAATTATTAAACTTACATCACAAAATGGTGACAGCAATGGAGCTGTGCGTAGAAAAGACCGACAACCTTACTGACCACCACTGCAAACCCTGAGAGATAGTGTCACATTTAGTATTTGAGAAGGAGAGAGGAAGGAATGCTATTGGTTGGAAAGCAAAATATATAGCCATTTGAAGCCCATTGAATTGATTTTCTTCAATCCATTTTCATTTTCTTATAATAACTTTTATAAAGATTTACAAGTAGAGTCTGTGCCCTTGCAGGGGTGAATTTTTCTCTTTGCAAAACAAAAATTATTTTAAAGAGGTTGTTCCTAAGTTAATACAAATGAACACCAAACAGATGTGGTTCTAACCCCATCTTTTCTACTTAGTACCTATGTGACTTTGGGCAAGTGTGTTAACTCCTCTTTGCCATACTTATCTCATCTGTAAAAAGGGAGTGTTAATGACATCTCCCTGAAAGTCTTGATATAAAGATAAAATGAGCAAATATAAGTGACATGCTTAGAACAGTGCCTGAAACATGGTAAGCTCTATACATGGATGAATAAATGAATGAGCTTTGGAATCAGATATATCAGGATCTGAATCTTTGTTCTTCTGATTATTAGCTGGGTAATAAGTTATACAACCTTTTTCAGTTTTGTTTTCCTCACCTGAAAAATCAGGGAAATAATTTCTCTCTGCTAGGATTGTTGGGCAACATCAAATAAAATTATATTTTTCACTATTAGAGTGGAAAATCTATACATTTAATTCTCTGTTCTGTTGGAAAAGTATGGGAAATGGTTCATATTCAATTAGCAGGAGTATAAATTGGTGCAACTATTTTGAAGGACAATTTGGTAGTATCTCTTATCCATTTAAATGTACATGCCTTTGTCCAGCAATTTTACTTAGGCTTATGTCATTGATAAATAAAAATACACATGCAAGGATACTTATTGCACCATGTTTGTAATAGTAAATAACTGGAAACAACTTAAACATCCCAAAATAAGGAGCTAGTTAAGTAAGTGATATTAAGTCTATACAATGGAATTATACGTAGCCATGAAAAGGAATGAGATAGATACATGAATATTGAAAGATATCCAATATTTATTATTATATAATAGCTAGTTGAAGTATAGTATATGATAGGCATCACATAACACATGTCTATATGTGTATACACACACATATAGTAAGTGTATATGAACATAAAAAAGATGCAGTATCTTGTATGTAACCAACTTGATATGTTTCACTAACTTGGTACACAGATGAATACATCTGTCCTGTTTTTCCCACTAATTGCTCAAGTGTCCACTTGTCCTAATGAATTGTCCAAAAACACTAGGGTTTATGCAGGCTTAAAAGGGGTATGTCATTCCAACTCTCAGCACCAGGGGGAACCAGCACAGCAGCATCTGCTCATTCCTCTCTGGGCCTGGCCTCTTATGTCCAGGCTAAATTGTACTGACTGGTCTTGGCACCAATTGCCAGGTTACACTTTCAGTGGCTGTTGGGATGTCTCTCTCCTCCAGGATCCTGAAAAGCGTTGATGGCCCATGTTTGTGCTATGGAGGGATAGCTGTTTTAGTTTCTACCCACAGGCTCAGTCATTATCTTGCAAATCACAAGTCTAGTCTTAGCCACATTTTCTACAGGAGCCCTTCAATGGAAGCCCATGGGCCCAGTGATGAGCTTATGTCCTTTTGCCCTCTTGATGAGGCCTCAGTGTCCTTTCCTGATGGAACCATCCAACCAGCCACCCAACCAGTTTCCCTAACTTCAAGCAGAGGTTGAACTCTAGGTTTCTTCTTTACCAGAAGACAAAGTGGGCAGGGGTCTTTTTTCGAATTGGTGCTTCTTCTCTCCAAACTCCACTCTGTAATATTCATGAAAGCATTTCGCCATAGAGGAAATATGAGAGAAGGGTCAGAAAAGTCTTGAACTGTTTCAAGGCGGGCCAGAGTGCACGGGTATTCTTTACCATAGTCTTTATTCACAGAGCTGCTCTGTACAGTTTTATAGGATGTGCACTGAATAAGAGTGTCAAACACCACATACCAAGGATAAGAGTGGCTTTTGCTAAAGCACAGTATGTCTGAATTGTCCCTTTCACTCTTATCTCATGACACTGGGTGTCTGCTGCCCTTGCATTTGCAAAACTATAAGCAGCTACTTTTTCATTGCAGAATGAAGACGTCTTTTTCAAGGTGACTTCCTGGATCTGCCTATTCTAACAGGTAACAACTTGGGGGAAACGGGTGCTCATCCCTGTCTTACAAGGCATCCCATTTGTCTGGATATTTATATTTCTCATGCACACAAGTTTTTATTTGTTTAGTTTTTTGTTTGTTGATAATGCATATGTGTATAGAAACTCTCTGGAGAAACTATTATTAATACTATTTATCTGTGAGGAGTAAGAATAGTTAGGAGAAAGACTTTCATTTTTTACCTTATGCTTTAGTTTTTTGCTGGGATTTTAAAAAATGTACTTTGTTATACAAATAAAAACAAAAATAAAAAGATAATTTTTAAAATGAGAAACTGTATTTCCCAGCATATGACAAGTATTAAAAAAATGATTGTTTCCTTTCTCCACCTGTACACTGGTATTTTCTGTGGCCCACTTATCTGGATAGGAGAGACTGATAACATCTAACATGTCCAGTATTCATGAAGCATTTGTCCGTAGTAGAAATATGAGAGAAGGGTCAGAAAAGACTTGAACTGTTTCAAGGTGGGCCAGTGTGTATGGGTATTCTTTACCATAGTCTTTGCTCACAGGGCTGCCATGTACAGTTGTATAAGATGTGCACTGAATAAGAGTGTTATATCTAAGGGGTATATTCATGTAACAAGTATAGTGGATTGGTATATTTATCATTACATTTTCCTGGAACATACTGGGTCCTGTTCAAACAAAATTCTTATATTATGATAATCTTATAAAGATGAAAGTAAAGCACATGGGCACTGACTGTAGAGCGCACTATAGCCAGCTACTGCCAGAATTGATTATTTCCAACAGTGATGGAGAAGGCTATTCTCTGCTCTTCTCTAACTTCCATTCACCTTTGTGGTTGTGCTGTCATGTGCCACCTGAATTCCTCTCCTATAGGAGGAGAAAAAATAGAGGATAGCATAAACTTTCCTCTTCCCTGAGCCTTTTTCTCAAACAAGGTAACTTCAGAATTAGTAAATGAGCTTATTGTCATTTTCTGTGAAACAAGATAGAAGTTCTCCTGTGGTCCTTGCTTATATCAAAGTGCTCTTAGGAAAGGTGTGACTGTGTTTAAAGTAAATGGAATTTTTGTACCTTTAGATACATAATTCTCTATCTTCCAAGTTGTGGACTTTGAATGACAGAGGAAGGTCAATAGAGTTAAGAATGTTTGCTTAAATTTATTATTTGGTATGGTTATCAAAACATAAGAACTGTTTCTAGGACACTGCTTGGGATTTTCCAAAGATTAATTTTTAATACATTGGTGTATATTAATGTCCGTATATATTATTTAACTTTAGGGTTAATTTAATTGCAATATAATCATTGATAGTTGTCCTTACATCCTCAGTGTGCACACTGTTATACGCAACAAAGTGCTACATAAATACTTGAAGTTTATGCATTGAAAGGAGTAGAGTTCCAGGAGTCTGCCTGTGCAACTCTGTTGGTTTTATCCAGGTACAACAATTTAAATCCTCTGGTAACAATGCCTCTGAATAAGATAGTAAATAGATAAAAGCTTATATCTGTTGGGATTCTTTCAACTGTAAGGGATAAAAACTCAAGTTGAATTGGCTTGAGCACAAATAGAATTTATTGGCTCCTGCAACAGAAAGGTGCAGAAGCAGAGAAGGCTTCAGTACTGGCTTGATCCAGGGGCTCAGACAATGTAATACGGACCCAATCTTTCTCCAAGTGAGTTTTATTCTTGGGCTTTTTTATGCCAGCAACACAACTGTAAAAAGCTTGAGACATGCAGTTATCCAAGTTCAAGTCCAGCAGAAAAGAGCATGTGCTTCTCCCTTAGTCTTACTGCATCTAAGATTGATCATGCACCCATTCCTGAGCCAAATGCTGTAGCCAGAGAATATGATCTTCTCTTTGGCCAGGAGTGAATTGCATACCCATATCTGGAGTCAGGAGTGGAATCAACTGTAAACCCGTGGTCTAAGATTAGGGGAAGGACTGGTTCCTCAGAGGAGTATTAGGATGAAAAAACACTGGGATGCAAAAAGAAAAGTGAGAAATGTCTAACTGAAAGAGAGTGGATAGGCCGGATTTCCAGATGAACTTTCTTCTCTAAGGTGTATAAGAACCAGAACAAAGAACAATAGCCTGGGCATGCCATGGGAATGTGCAGTGACAATGGTGGTTGTGCATGTCATTGTGTTATGTATTCGTTCATTAGATTCACTCAAATCTTAGTGGCTTTTTTTGTCTAGATCTGAAGGAAAACACTTATAACATTTTGTTTTTAAAATGATTTTTTAACTTCTTTTTTTTTTAATATTAACACCCGCATCTCTCCCTACACCTCTCATCTTATGTCTTTGTCGAAACTTGGGAAAATCCTATAAAGTAAAGAGAAACCAACAAAAATCACTCAGACTTACCACCTAAAGATTTTCTGTATTAGCATCTTGGCATATTTCCTTTTTTCTATTGTTTTATTTTGCATTAAAAATTATAGGAATGATTTAGAAGGGTTAGTGAAATTGTGGCGATTCTAGGCTAGGAGCTTGGTATCTAGATATAAGGATACAGATACAAAATGTTTCAAGAACATTTAATGTAAAAAAACAAACCTCAAAAGACAACTGTATTTTCTAATGCCGTGTTCTGTCCTGCAGGCAAGACATTATTCTTTCTCAGGATATGAAAGGTTATTTCAGTGATATTGGCTTAAATCAAAGAGTCAGGTCAATCTGTCATATGTCCCTGAGTTTTCCAATCAGCAGGATTTACAATATTATTAATCACATTTTTATGTCATTTTATCAGCTGTAGAGGTCCTGGACAGGGATCCTGTGAGAATATACAGTGTGTCATACATTTTTAATACACTTGATATTAGGCCTTCCACAGAGCTTCTCTCCATTCATATAGGTATATTCCTATATTAAATCATTTTTAGAATAACATGAAAGTAAAGCAAGGCAGAATGCTGCTTTTACTTCCCTTGATGTTCTTTCCTCCTTTGCAAATGGAGAGTGCATTTAATGAAAGGTTGCCTAAGAGCAGGTTTCCCTGGGGCATTAGCCTTGGGCCCTCGTGGCCCAGTTTCTCATATACTCATGAAGGCCATGGCTCCCTTTAGTTACTGAACAAGATACACCTTCCCACATTCTTTTCACAAAATCCTGTATTAATACCCTATGGTTCAGACATTTTTTTCAGTTTCGAATTCTGTGTTGGGGTTCGGTGACAACTAAATAGAGGCCATAAATTGTGAATATTCAAATTTAGCTACAGCAAAGATCTCTGGGTGCTCCTTGCGCCCAGAATGTCTCAACCTTATTCTTGCCTCCTGATTTTTATGGCCTCCTACTCAAATGCTATCCCATTCTTACTTGTTCTTCAAGGCTCCAATAATTTCCCCCAGTACTGCTGTATGTTAAGTTGGAAGAATCCTATAAAGGCATCTAATGAAGGAATCTTTAAGCTGTTAGCATTCACTTTCTTCCCTCTTCATACTTCTCAGTATACAGCTTTATTATCACCCACTTGGCCAATCTGTAATGTTCCAAGTCACCTTAGATTTCTCTTCCCCGCCTCTATCAGCCCTCCAACCACCCTAAACCAGGTGGTAGAAAGTTCTGCCAATTCCATGGCCTTAGTGTTTTTAAATCCCTGCCTCCTTCCTGTTTCTCCTGCCCCACATGTGGACAACAGCAACCACTCTTCTGGTGGGGAACCAGACCACTCACCCTCTCTCTACACTGGTTTGGTTTAGATGGGGCTGAGCCCCACTCACCTCCCAGTCTCTAGGCCAAGTCATTGTCAATCCATGGGCTTTGCAGCACCCCTAAGAAAGAAACATTCCCCCTCTGTGGGCTGGTAATTATATGTAAGTGGTTAACATTTATTAAATGAATATGTGACTTGTACTAGGGTGCCATCTCCTCAGTAACAACACTCCTTAGGATACTAGAAATAACCTAATGGAGGCAAGCGCCAGTTGACTCACAGAGATCCACGTAAATCTGGTGACTGTCTGGGGTTACTATACCCAGCAGTGACAGAAGGTTTTACAAAGCTAACTTCTACTCATGTTGTAGGTCTTAGGTAAAATGCTACTTTCTTGGTAAGGCTTACCTTAAACTTCCCCTTTTTGGGGGATTGGAAATTCAAATGCAAGTCAAGTAACATAGATGAGTGTGGTGGGATGATACAAGCAGAAGGGCATCTTAAGCCATATTCTTCCAACACAGACTCTGTATTTTACTTTGAAAAGATGAAGCAGTTCATCATTTCTACAAAGAAATATCTCTCTCCTCTTTTCTGGGGATGAATGACTCTCTCTGTCTGTCTCTTTTCTTTCTCATTTTTGGTAGTTACATTCGTACAGAGACTGTTCTCTGCTGGAAGTAGGCAGCAGTGTGAGCATAACGACTGTGGCCACTAGCTCTTGGGGACAAAATATAAATGGTGAGGACCATGGGAAGTTGGTTATTGATGCCTCTTGTTCATGGGTTTATTTACTACTCAACTTTGGCTAGAAACGTGGGTCCAGTTTTACCAGATTTGATTTTTCAGAGAAGGTGAGAATCTAGATTTTTATGGGAAATCTGTTCATTTTAAAGTTTGGGTCAAATGAAACAAACAAATAAATAAAATAATTGGTGCCAAACACAGCTGGAGTTCACATCTGTCCTCAGCTTATGTTTGCAACCTCTGTTTAAGGACTCAAACTCTGGTACTTGTTAATACTTCTTAACAGAACTGGTGGATGGGCATACGGTGAATGAAGTATTGGTCTTTCTGCTTCAGATTTCTTCTCTCTTCAGTCTGTCTTCTTGGTAGATAACAGAATGACCTTTATAAAATGCAAATTGGATCATGCTGTACCGACTTAGACACTAGCAGTTGGCTCCTCATTCATTACCTTTAGGTTTGAATGAGGTAAATGAGTTAAATGAGGTTGGTTGGTAAAATACAAACCTACTAGCATGGCCTTGCCTGATTCTTCATCCTCTTTTATGCCTCACACTCCAGGCACATGTGCCTGCTTGCCACAACCATCCTTCAATAGTTGAGTCTATCCTAATTTTGTTCTTACAATTCCCTCGGGCTAGAATGCTTTCCTCCTCATCCCTGCCACATCAAATCATGCTTATCCTGCAAGTTCCATGTTAGTTGTAACCTTTTCTGTGAAGCCTTCACAGATGTATGAGGCAGAATTAATGGCTTCTTATGTTTTCTCATATCCCCCTTTTTATACCACTGATATAGTAAGGCTCTGTTCTAATATAGATCTATTTTTAACTGTCTCTGTAGCTGTGTTATGAAACACTCAAGGTAGGGACCAGTTTTGGGTCTCTTCTTGAGTAATTTCTTGTGTCTTATTGCTACTTTGCTTTTTTAACTTAATTTTTCATTGGCCTGTCAATGCCTTAGCTTGCCAGTTAAGTTGGAAACTCATTAGGATAGAGATTGTATGGCTCATAAGACATGTTACTCTTTTATGTCTAGAGTACATGTTTAATAATCTTTTTAAAATGTCTGCATGATTGCATCAAAGTCAACACCTTTTGGAAAAGAATAATGAAAACATTGTGTAAGATCAGTGATTTACTCTATCTTCTCTTTAAAGTAAGTTGATTCTCAGGACCATTAAACTGGGCTTATCCTTAATTGAGGGGAAACCTAGTTCAATTTTTTTTAAGTATAAAACCAGAATTATAGGTTTTGTGAGGAAATTCTGTATCTGTTCCATTCAAGTACATGAAGCACAGTGCTTTTTAAGTCAGCCCATATATACTGTACAGAATTGTGTTATGAGCATTTAAAAGTTTGCTGGCCTTCGTGCTTAAGCAGACCAAATTTTGGTTTTGTTTGCAGTGTTCATTTGCTTAGCATTGAATACTTTGTCCCGTCTCCTACCCGCATGCAGTACAAAGGCAAATACCATTGAGGTGTGATTGTTCCACTATGGTTATTACTACTACACTGGAGACTCTGTAACTATCTGTGGAACACCTATAGCAGATGCTAGTATGGGTCCATCTGAATCAAAGTGGTATGTAATTTCTATTATTTAGGATTTTTTGGTTGCAAGAAACAGACTCTACCCAGTTTTATTGGATTGTCATGTACCTCATAGAATCAATAGGCTTGATTTTCCCAATTCTGGCAAATTCTGATTGTAGGTTACTTTCATGTTTTTTTCCATCAGATAAGTGATTTCACAAGAAAGTTGTCTTAATTCTAGTCTAGCAGAATGTCTTGTAGTCTCCTTGATGTGAACCTCAAAGAGAAATAGCTCTCCCATCATATTCCTGTCTACCTTGGCCCTGACTTTCTTCCTTTCTATTTTGTGCTCCATGGGAATACGAAGTAACACCGGGTAGGAAAACTTCTCCGTTCTTCTAATAGGCACAATTGCATTCCACGCTGTGAGTTTCAATTCAAGACAAGTGGAAGGTTAAACTCAGGATATTAATGAGAACTATATTTTTTCTTCCTTGGTGGCTATTAAAATGATGTATGCCAGTGCAGTGGGCTAGAGGAAACCCACTCAAGACCTTGAATGTTACCATCCGTCGTTAAATCTCACACATACACGTGTCATTATACGTGAGCAGTGTAAGTGCAGCCAAGCTAAGGCTGTGGCTGCTTCCCTATCCTGTCTGTCACCGGGCTGTCAAATCTCAAGCAAACAAAGAAGGTTTGCTTATTATTGATTCAATGAATAACAGCAAGAAAAAGCTGGAGCCAGATCTTGGTGGATGCATTCCTGAGCTGGGTTCAAGCTAGGTCAGAAGGGCAGGAGTCAGGTAGCAAAGCAAATTATCCCATGCACAATGCTGGCCTGAAAGGTGATCTGCAGAGGCAAAGCCCTGTTTGCCCAAATTGTCTTGATCTCTAAATCTTACCTTCCTGTCAACAGTTCTCATGTTTAGTGACAGTTTTAAGGGCTGCTGTTTTACTAGACAGCGGTCATATCTGGTATTTTAAATCAGAGTGGGAGAAAAAAAGGAAACATGGGAGGGGAGGAGTGAGAGAGTGGAGAGAAAGAAGACTAGGTGGGTGGTTAACATGGCATGGATCCACTAAGTTAATTAATTCACTCATTTACTCACCCAGTCAACCTTCATTGAACACCTTTGTGTGCCAGGTACCATGCCAAATTCTGGGTATGTCAGTGGTTCCCAAAGCTACCCTTAGATTTGATGATTCAGGAGAAGGATTCACAGAACTCAGAATAGCTGTTATATTCATGTTTATGGTTTATTATAGCAAAAGGGTACAGTTTAAAATTAGTAAAGGGAGAAGATATGTAGGACACAGTCCAGAAGAGACCAATTCAAGCTCTTAGTTGTCCTCTCTCAGTGGAATCACAGACAGTACATAGTTTTCCCAGTAATGACATATGACAGTGTATGTGAAGAATTACCAGCTAGGGAGATGCAACTGAGCTTTGGTGTCCAAGGTTTTTATTGGGGGTCAGGTATATAGGTGTGGAGCACCTGCATTACTGACTTTAGCTGCTCATTCTCCAGCCCCCACAGCCTCAGAAGTCAGATTGATACAATGGGTCCCAGGGCCCCAGGCAAACAAAAATAGGCAATTACTGTAAATCACATTATTAGCATACACTCTCTCATGTGGCCCAAGACTCCAAGTATGCAAAGACATTCTGTCAGGCAGGATATTTCAAGGACTTAGAGGTTATCTTCCAGAAGTTGGTCAAGGGCCAGTTCTTATTTGGGAATGTTTGGTCAGTTTGAACACCTCAAGCCTACTGAAGTAACCCTTTACTGCACACAGTGGGGTGGGGGTCTTTCTCCCAAGAGCCTGGAAGTCTAGTTATGCAAGCAAATACATGTAAATAACACAACCAATACTGTATTGTTATTTTGACTTAGCTTTATTTCTTCTTCTTCAACAGTTAGAGTATCTACTATGTGCTTGTGATTGCTCTAAGCACTGGGAATAAAGCAAAGTTCTAAACATCACCCCTACTCTCATGGTGCTTCTATGCCAGCTGGAGGAGGTTAGACAATTGACAGATACTTTAATAATTATGCTACACATCAGATAGCATGAAAAAAGTAAAGCAAGGTTAAGAGGGTAGTTAGAGATGGGGACATGGAATGATGAGAGCAGGTCCCACTGATAAGATGGTGTTTGAGCAGAGACTTGAGGTGATTGAGCATGGGAAAGGAGTTCCAGGCAGAGGAACGGTGGGTATAAAGGCCAGGAGTCAGGAACTTCCTTGGTGTTCAAAGAGAAGAAGCAGAGTAAGGAGGGAGAGTGAGGAGGAGATGTGATCAAAGAGGGAGTAGGGGCTGATCATGACTCTAGAGAGAAGAAAACTTGGGAAGGTGTTGAGAAGAGGAGTGACATGATCTGAAGTGTGTTTTCCAAGTATCTCTGGTCTCTGTGAGGAAAACAGATTTTAGAGGGTGAGGATGAAAACAAGATGAGACGGGAAGCTACTGTAGTAAAGTGGTGGCTTAGACTAAGGGGTTTACAGTGGCAGCAGTGAGGCTGGTGAGTAGTCACAATCTATATTGATGTCAAAGGTAGAGCTGCAGGATTTTAAGATGGCATGGATGTGGAATGTGAAGGAAAGAAGGAAGGAATAAAGGGTGATTTCACTAAGATAAGTAGTTTCTCAGTCTGAATTGCCCTATAACCTTTAATTTCTAAAATATTTACATGGTGCTTCAGGATAAAGCACTCAAAGATCAAATGTTATTAACACTTACGCAGTGTTTTATGATTAACAAAATAGTTGATACACTGCCTGGCATATGAATTAATATTCCCATTTTATAGATGTCAAGTGATGTGAAGGGTCAAGTTTGACAGGCATGATTGGTTCAACCTTAAATCTTACTTTCTGTGTGTGACACCATTATTCGGTTAACCCTCATATCTTTGGAATGCTTTTGGCTGCAAGAAATATAAAAGCTGATTCAACTTAGCTTAAACATTAAAGATATTCCTTGTATTACAGAACTGCAAGTCCAGGGATGGAGTAAATTGCAGTCATGATATGAACAGGGCTCAAAGATACTGTTGAAGACCCCCCATTCTTTCTGTCTCTCTAATCTGGTCTTTAACTTTAGCTCCCTGACAAGGGTGTTTCTCCTTATGGTTGCAAGACAGCTGTCAGTGGCAATCTGGGTTTCATGCTTTCTGTTCAAGTAAGAGAGACACTCATCCTCCAAATGTGGGATGAAAGTCCTTCCTGTCAGTCTTACTGGAGTAGCTTACCTTGCCATGACCAGTGGCTGTCACCAGGTAAATGTTCTGCTCTGATTGGCCTATATTAGTTAGGATCTACCCTTGCATGTGGGAATGGAATCACCATCCTCCAGTTCATGTATGGGACAGATGGGGAAAAATGAAAGCAAATATCCTGGAGAGCATGCCTGGAACATTCTAGAAGTGACAAGAAGATTAGAATGGTTAGAGGGAATGAATTAGGGGGTGACTAATAGAGAACAAGGTTAGGGAGTGACAAGGGTCAGATCATGTGGGACCTTATCATCTGAATGAAATGGGGAACTATTGCAGGATTTTGAGCAGAAGACTGACATAATCTGACTATCTTAAAAGGATTCCTCTGACTGTTATGATAGAAAGAGACTGCAGGAGAACAAAGGTAAAAGCAGAGACACCTACTGAGAGATTAATGCAGGTATCCAAGCAATTGGTACTGGTGGCTCACATGGTGGTGGCAGTGGATGTTCTGAGAAGTGATTGGATTTTGAATATAGTTTGAATTCAGAGTCAACAGAATTTCCAAAAAGATTGGACATGGAGTGTGAAAGAAGGCATGATCAAGGGTGTCCGTAATGTAAGGATGGAATCACATGAACTGTAATATAGAAGACTTTGGTAGAACAGGTTTTGGAGGCCAATGAAACGTTCAGTTTATTTAGACATGTTGATTTTAAGATGTGTTTTAGATGCCAAAGTGGAAGCATTTAGCCAGCAGCCCATTGTTCAGGAAAGTCAAGGCTAGAGAGACATTTATAGATGATAAATGCGTCATCACATTTGTGTCAGCATAAGAAGGAAGATGTGTCAGCACATATGTGGCATTTGAATTCGCAAGACTGGGTGAGATCAACAAGGGAATGAGAGTAAATAAAGAGGACCAATGACCGAGCTCTGAGGCAAGTTGAATTTATAATGTTAGGGAGAAAGATGAGAAACCCACTAAGATGTGACTTTTGACATAGGCGGAAAACTTGGAAGATAGGGTGCTCTGGAAGCCAAGATCTGGAAGGGCAGCATGGAGGAAGGAGTGATGAGTGTGCTAGATGCTGCCACACAGAGGTCTTAACCTTGACAAGGTGCCATAGAGAAGCAAACTCCTGATTAGACTGGTTTACTATTACTATTATTTGGGGGTTTGTACAAACAACAATTTTATAGCTCTTAATTTAAGTATTCTTCATTAGGTATTCAAGTCTTCAAATGTTGCTAATTGTGTGTAGCTCTCTATCCCCAAATTACCAGGAATGACAACTCTACATATCATCTTTTTTCCTATTAGAGTACTTTTCTTCTGGTGAAGAAACCGGTGCATACTGCTGTGAGCAATAGACTCTTCCTTTGATTTTTCAAATATGAGCAAAAAGTATAGATAAATTAAAGGTTACTAATATTGGCAGCTAACATTTATTGAAAACTATGATAAACACCTGGACTTTTCCATTTGGTACCCATGACCTATGAAATAGATGCAACTATTATCACCATTTTAGAGATGATATAACAGGGATTAGACAGGTTATGTTAGCCTAGCAAAGTTTTCACTGCTGCAGATGTTAAGATGGCAGACCTGTGATTTGAACCAGGTCTTACTTATGTAATTAGTTCTCCTGATACTACAAAATTTGAATTACAAAATTTAGTTTATGTAAAACATATGGTGCCTAATAAAATCGCAAGTGCTACAGAAATCCTTGTTGAATTGTATTGAATTGAATTACGTTATTGGGTGTATATTGAGATGCCCAAGCCATGCCCAGTTTGCAGTATTCTTTAGCCAACTACCCATTTTCCCAGCTGAGATATTTCCCCCACTTTTCCCTGCTGCAGCCAGGCATACACAATTTCAGGTTGCCTGGTTTAAAAGCAATTATACCTCTAGAGAATCTTGTTGCCACTGATTTCTAAGTGCTGGTTGTTTATAGAATTACTGCTCAGATCCCTTTAGTTCAAAATGAACATGCCAATGAAACTGAAATGAGAATCTGCACTTCTAAATTGGATTATCGGCTTCCCTAGTGTACCAGTTTGCACCATTCCTCCCTCAGCAAAGTTGCCAGTGATTCTCAGCAGTTTAGTTTTATGGCTTATGCAGGATGTTTGGAGCTAGGTGCATCTAGTTAACTTATTAGTTATGCTGTGTCTTGGGGATGACTGTTGCCACAGTAACAGACCAACAGACCTTTCCAACGTTTTAAAATAGGTTCTAAATTATATTGAGAGGAGGGTAAGATTCAACTATCAGTTCTCAATTAGCATGCTCCAATGGAAAATTTTAAAAAATAAATGGGAAGTATTCCCTTGCATCTTTCCCTTTTGCTTTCTGCTTGGAAAACCCTTTACTGCTTTTCTTTGTACAACAGAATCAAGTTGAAATCAATATAGCTATTTTGATACAATAGCAATTCATACAGCATGTTTCCATTGCTAACTATTTCTGTTTGGCACTCATATAATTGACTGATGTCAATGAAGCTGGATTCGTGTTTATCAGTTCACTGCTGCAGAGCTGTACAGAGGAGGTAACACAATGCAGTGTTTTCATGAACTTGATAAAAAGAGTGGGTGGTTTAATTTCCCCCCAAATGGAGTGTTAGAAAAATTAGCAGACTTTCTGGAACATGGTATACTTTCAGGCTTGGATCTGATTTCAGTCAAATTACCTTTTAATTTCTGGGAAAAGATTTAACTAAAAGATTTGTTGAGGAAGCATTTTTTAAAAAAAATATGGTTCCAATGAAGTACTGTATATTTACAATTTAATACTAAGAAAAAGCTCACCATATTCCCAGGGCTTTGAAAAACAATTAATTATGGAAGGACAGAGCAGCCTGATGTCCAAGTTGAGGAAATGAACCCTGAGGATAAATTTGCGACCCATGAGCTGGACTCTGAGATCATGTGGAGGATAATTTATTCTCTTGATGGGCAAGGGGAAGGATGGTGACGGATGCTGATGATCCACATACCATGTTGGCCATGCCCTTGATTGGCACGTACTCCTCAGGGAGGCATTTGCCTTCTGTGCCATGAGAAATAAAAATACGGCAACACATTGGCAGCTGCTAATGAGAATGAAGAGGCCAAATGGGAAAAATGGAGGAACACATTATATTTATTTAGCTGATTTGGGACTGATTTTAAAAGATACTGTATACCAAGTGCCACTCACCCTCCCAGATAAAGTGGAAAATGTTGTCCTTCCTTTAAAAATGGAACTAAAGCTAAGGAATTTCTGTGCACCAGTGAGCTTAGATTTACCCTCTGACACGCCACACCTCTGCATGCTGCCGTGCCTTGCCCACACACAGGATGAAGCCCGTGGCTACACATTAGCGTCACCTGGGTAGCCTTCAGAACTCTTGAAGCCTAAATGGATTCATCAGGGTCTCTGGCATCCTTATTTAAACAAACAGGCAAACAAACAAACATCCCAGGTGATTCCAATGTGCAACCAAGGTTGAGAACCGTAGCTTTGGAGATTATGCTTTCCGGCTGCCCAAAAAGGACAGGAAGGATGGAGGTCTTTATTGTGCAGAGGGCTCACTAATTGTGGGGAGAAGGTATATTTGATGATAGTGGGAACCAGAAGAAAATATTTCCCATGATGATGAGGTACAAGTTTTTTAATCAGGAAAAATACTTCTAAATGGAAATAGGTACTGGGCATAAGAAGTAATAATGGCAAATGCCATTTATTGGCACCCAACTTTGTGCAAGGGATGCGAGTAGATACTTTTACGTGCTATTTCTTTCCATCTTCATAGCAGTCCTGTGAGGTAACTGAATTTATCCACTTGACAGATGAAGAAATGGAGGCTCTGGGAAAAGTAAGGTTACGCAGCTGGTGGACCTGGAATCACATCTGGAGCCAAGAAATTCCAAAGCTGCTTCTGTCATACTCACTGCTTTTCCCACGGCCTAACTTTAAAGAGAAACTGTGTGACCCTCGGCTTCCTCTATTCACAGTCACCTCTCAGAGCCCTGGAAACAAGGGGGCTATTCTGCCTTCTTCATATTATTTAAAATTGCTTCTGTTTTCCTCCTTGGTAGTGCCTTTACCCTTCTATTTTACTTTCCTATCTTATTATATTCCTGCTCTTCTCACTTTCCCTAGTAAGGCTAATATTAGAATGTTTAAATTGTGCATTGCAAGAGCTGTTTTCTGGCACGTTGAGTACTTTTTTTTAAACCATTATTTGCATACATTCAACTCACAGCACACATTTCATTAAACAGATGGGAAACTGAGGGGAAGCAATCTCATTGTTTCTGTAAGATTTGAAATATTTTCCCCAATGTAAGAATTTGACCATACATCTCCCATGCTGTAAAACTTTACCATTGCCAAAAGGCTCCACATTATAAATGAGGGAGAAAATGGAAGAACTCCCACACTGTTGGTTTCTATAGTTGGCAATTTGTGTGCCCTGGGTAAGTGCCTGCTATTCGATTTGTCTGGGGAGGCACACTGAGGTGCTAAGGGTATGACCTGAAATGATGATTTGAAGAATGGTGTGAAATCAAGGTAGGTCCTTGTGTGAGTCATGATGAATTACGCCTTTGTCTGCAAATGGATGATAAGCTGCAATTGAGATTCCTGTTTCCAATGGAGTTCAGGAGAAGACCTATTAAAGTATCAATAAGCTGCTTCCATTTATATAGTGTTGCGGCAAATATAAGTGGTGAGTTTCTCATTTTTCCATGTTCCTCCTCCCCCCCTGACTTATTTATGAATGTTACATAGTAATGAAAAAGATAGGCTGTAATGAACTACTGCTGGGTGGAACAGTTTTCTGATGTTGCTAAGAGTTTCTTTTCTTTTGGACAAAATTGCTCCTTTTTTTCTCCCCATAATCATTAGTCTGTGTTTTGATGATACAACAGAATTAGAAAGTTGGATATCCATAATTAATACATGTTTACCATGCCAAATGGTTGTTGGCTAGGAAAAACAATGGCAGGAAACTTTATAAGAAGGATTTCGATTCTGTGACTCTCAATTAGCAAAGCCACATTACTTATTGTAGAGGGGTGGTATCTTACATAGCTGTGCTTCGGAGTAGAATATCACAGAAGAGTTTATTTGAATAAAATCTCCTGAGATAGCCTAGACATTTACTGCATTTCTTGTTTCTTCTTTTTTATCTTTATTTTTGACGTAATTAAAAGGTGGTAACGAATTGTAGCAAAATTTCTGAGAAAAATTATACTAGCAGCTGCAAATTTGAAAACCCAACCCAACAGTAGAGTTGTCTAACATGGCAGTCTCCATTGACAGCCCTAAAAAAGATTGATATTAGTTACCATTTTGGAACATTGGCTTATTCATAGTTTCTACATTGAAACAAGCCCAAACATTTTTGATGGAAATCAGAGATAATGTATGGCTTGCCTCAAGAATGATAGCTTTGTGTCTGTTCCTAGAAATCATTAAGTCTCATCTTCTCTCTGCTATATAACCCCATGTTGTGCTGGAGCCATAGAATTTTCTTCCTGCTACTTTTTATTTGTGGTATTTATGCATTTTATTGATTATGTGACATAATAAAACATAGAAAGTTGGAGCCGAATGTGCTATATATTTTGTTTAACAGCAATGCAGAATGTTAGGGCTCTGCTCTCCACTTGGAGAAACATCTTGCTGGGATATAAATAGATCTATAATGACTGCCAGGCTCTGTGCCTGCAAAATATCCTGGTAGGTAGCTCATTATAGAGCTAACATCATTAATAAAATAGCTGAAAAATTTCACAAGTATAGGAATATCTTTTATATCAGTAGCTGTAAGGAAAATACCTGGCGTATGCATAATTTGAGACTCATTTTAAAGCTGTAATTTATCATCATTATCTACATATTATAATGGCAAAACAGGTTTAATTGCTTTTGACTGGACTGGCATGATGATGAGGAGAAAAGTTAGTAGCAGATGGCCCCACTGTCAAAACTGCAGTCTTTTAGCCCAAAATAAAGTAACAGACTAAAGAGAGCATGTTTCTTGTTTCTAGCTCTATCTTATCTTGATAAGTATTAATTAGCATTTTCCAGTATTATAATTGTCTAGAGGGAAGTAGAAATAGTAATTATTTACAGATGACTAAAATAGCTGTGAAATTCAACTTTAGCAGGTTTAAACTGTCTAATATTTTTGGATTAACAGAAATATTTATTTTTGATATGACTTAGTGGGCTTCCAAAATATTCTCATTCCAGCTTTACTCTACTAAATTGCTGGCGTGTACACATTTTAGAGCACATCCATTTTGCTATTGCATAATATTTACTCTTCTGCTTCTCCTGCAATGAGTTTTCCATTCTTTTAATAGTATCAATGACAAAAATTATTTTATTTGGATTAAGCAGCCTGTATGTGAACAAATACTTTGTTCAGCAGCCCTTAAAGATGTGCACTATTTACATCTCTCTGTATTTGACATTTCAGTATTGCTGCATCAGTTAGTTACAGTGTGACCTGAAAGGGTCCTCCTGTGTTGAACTCAGCACAGATGGATAAATGTGATTTGTTTAAAAAAAAGAAAAGAAAAGAAAGAAACCCCACCCACTCAGTCATGGAGTTCCTCAGCAAATCAAAGAATTTAAGATCAAGTCATAGAAATTCAAACTATAAAATTGCAAAAATTAAGTCTTCTTTGTCTTTTAAGACTTTGGTGGCCCGAGAAGAACACAATTATCAGGTGGTAGATTACACTGTTGGCTGGTCAATGCAAGTAAATTAACTGCTCCCGCTGATAGAAGAGAAATGCCAGCTATAGCAACTTAAGTGAAGGTGACATGCTATCTGCAAAATAATGCCAATTCGAAAGTGCAGTTTAACCCCAAAGTAAAGGGGAAAAAAAAAAAAAAGAATGGAGCAATCTGCCAGACTAAAATAATGTGCGACAGAGAAATTATTCAGAAATGGAACTGGTTATAGAGATACAGATTTATTATTTGGTTGCTGTCATGATAAATTTGCCTCAGCTATGCCCATACATGTTACAGTATTCATGTCTGAAATGAGTGGAGATGTTACAAAAGGCTTTTGCACGTTTGAAAATTCATTCTGAAAATAGAAAAGAGTAAATGCTCTTTCTTAAGAGTATATATACATGCACACACTCATACAGATATTTATATACACACATATTTCATATTTTTTAAAGAATGATCAGTTAGTGATTTGAGGTGTCCACATACCATAAGGGATTTAAGACTGTGAAATGAGTTCATTATTATTACCTATTGGTACAAATGCTTTAGAAAACCATTTCAGGGTCTATAAAATAGTTATTCTGATCTAATACCAAATAATGACTTCCAGCACTAGACACTGTGTGAATCAGCATTATTAACGAATATTGTTCATTGGCTATTAGTAACATATTTAGGCTAAATAATTCAGTTTAATCGAGCCACATTTCTTGCTTTTGTTTTCACATATAGCAGTTTCTTCTATCATGATATATTCATCATGAAGTAGACAGCCAAATATTATGAAAAGTAGAGGAATCAGAGGACATGCAATTACTTTTGGTATACTAGAGAAATGAGATAATTCCTCTAGTTGGAATTCATGGAGCCTCTCGTGGCTTGGGAAGCCATAATTTGGGGACATGTTTGGTGAGAAGACTCATAATTTGTTTTGTAGATTTCCATTAATGAATCATACTGCAATCTTCTTTTCTACTGCTCTATTTTCTCCAAGGAATATTAATGCATATGGCTCCAGTTTGGACAATTATAATGTTATGATGCTTGTCTTTACTCTTTGAAGTTTTCTCTTAAATGCTTATTGTCATTCAATTGCAGAGTTCTGTTTCTCATTGTTTTTGGTATCAGACATCCTTCTGGGGCTATCTGAGGCATCTATGGTTCCACCATTGTCTTCATCTTCTCATCTCCTCCTTTTAATTAAGCAAGTCGATGACTCCTCTTTCTTCAATCTTCCTGTCTCTAGCAATGAGGCATTTTAAATACATCTCACTTAAAATATTGTATCTTGTATCAAGTTTAGGGACTCTGTTCATTTTAGTCTCATAGGCTAGAACCCTGCAAATTGGACTGACAAAGGACAGATTAACAAGAGCAAAACAAACAAGGTTTATTAACACATGCATCACATGCTCTGGAGTTCTACAGTACTCAGTGTTGAGTAAGGCAAAGGAGTAGTTAGAATTTGGGGTTAAATAGCATCTTAATGGAAAAACAATAAATTTGTAGAGAAATGACAAGAAAATGGAAAAATACTTTGAACTTCTAGAGGCAGCAAATTGAGGGCAAGTAAATACATGGGAAATCTAATGTTAGATGAGGGCTAATCAGTAAGTCAGTAAGGCTTGTTTGTGTGGACTCATTCATGGTGACATCTTCTCTCCCGTGTTAAGGTTTTAATCCCCTTCCTGGTATGGGAATTTGGGGAGAGGAGAACACCCTTACAAGGCAGGTTTATGTTCTGTTTTCAGGTAATTAGAAAGAGGGCAGAAACTAGTCCTGTATCTGCTTTTTTTTCAATTCCCTTCAGCTCAAAATAATCAATATGCCAAAGTGGCATATTTGGGCTGACATATTCTGCTACCCTTTATAAGCAATAAAATGACAAAATATATTCTATGTGTGCCTATGTGCTTGCTTCTTATCACCTTAAACTCTGGTCTCCAGGCATCAAGAAGATCATTTCAGGTACACTCAAACATCATATTTTGTGGTGCTTGACTCTTTGGTGTCAAAATTGTTATCACCACAATCATCTTCATCATTTCATTCTTACCACATAAATGAACTGACATCTTATAACTATGGGGCACAACCTCAGTGTACATGATCACATTTGATATAGCAGCTTAGTGAGGTACTTTTATGATCCCACTTTACAGATCAGGAAACTAAGGTTTAAAGAGTCGAAGTTTCCAAGGTTACACAATTCATGGGAGTGACATGAGGTTCTAGCCTGTACCTCTTGGACTCCAGAGTCTATGTTGTTAACCTCTAAGCTTTACTGCTGTCTCAGAATTTCAGAATCTGGATTCTTTATAATTAAATGGAATCATATATACTTAGCCCATGTATGATTTTTAGTGTTGCCTCATTTTGGAGGCAACAATTTTATTTTTTTTCCTTTATTTGCAAAATATATTCACATAATGAACCAATTCATTTTGACTTAGACTCTATATTTGCAAAATTTTAAATGACAAAAATTTCCCAGTTTCTTTTATATTTAAACTCATCTAAAAAATATAGGATTGATTCGAGTCCTTGAAATGACTGTTGTTTGAAAACTTGTTGAAAACAATAGGAATGAATAGTAAGACCAATGAAAAGAGAGAAGAATAGTAGGCAACATCCTTTTGTTTTATTACAGTGGATTTGTTTAATGTTTTGAACAAACTGGAAACAACAATCAAATTAATGTAAAGTAGAAGCTATTAGTTAGGGGCAAGGCAGGAAGTTTTACCATAATAAAATCTATTTCATCTAATTCCTATTTGGTGATTTATTATGTTATCCTCTAGAACAGTGCAAAAAGAGCATTTTGGAACTGTGCTGTTGGAAATACACATTTTACCACTGTAATGTATAATTATAGCCTACTACAGCAGCTTACATTATCCTTTAAATATTTATCTCTTTGAATAATTGGATTTAGGAGATTTGAATTCATTTGGTGAATGTGCTATTAATTTTTCATACATTTTGGTAGTATACCAATCATTCACTTGTTTAGCATCTAGTAAATGTAACTGAGCAGTGTAGAACCATATAGCAAAATTATTCATCTTCCTGTATCCTTTTGAATATTTACATCCAAAATAAGACACCCATTACAAACGAGGAAAATTCAGATCCTGACTTATTTCTGGTGGCTAAAAATTAATTTGACTAGTCTCCTGTTTTACTTCCCTTTGTAGTTGAAAGTAATAGTTAAAAATAAATGAAGACGATATTACATCAAAACCATTCCAGAGCTCAAAGAGGTTTATAGGCTGTTTCCATGGTACCAGTGTGGCAGCTCACCAGTGGAGTTTGGCAATAGCTGCCTCAACAAAATAGGCCTAACTTTTGTTTTCTGCAGGAACAGTAAGACTCCAAAGGCCTGTGTTGACAGGTAATGAGATTTAATTCACAAGAGGACAAAAAGAAACAAAAAAAAAAAAAAAAAAAAAAGGGAGAGAAAATATCCATATTCATTGCTTAATCAAATAAAATTCTTTCAGAGGATTCTGGGAATTCTCCCCAGTTGCTTCCAAAGCTTCCCTTTGATAGCTGTAAACAAATTACCTTACGAATAACTTCTTAATCAGGGAAGAGAAGGACTGTTCTCTACTTGATCTTTCCCTTTGGGTGGTCCCAGTTAGAGAGCAGCAGTCCCCCTCCTGATAGCTTGGCTTCTGAAAAGCCATATAGCATTATGCCGACAGCTGTAGACCTCTTTTTTGTTAGGATAACAAACATCCTGTGTTGAGGACAGCATCAAGCCAGCTTGCAGTATGCCCAATTAGAGAAGCTAAAATCTCATTTGTTTCACCATGGGGGCCCCCTGAAAGCACACCGTTTTGGCCTTATTACAGTATTTTTAACTTTAGAAACACAATTTCATTATGTAAATTAAAGAAGCTCATTTGGCCTTAGCATGTATACTGAAGTTAATAAATTCCAGAAGTATTTCAACTACCGCAGCACATAGTTTTGCCTTCGCTTAACCACAGCCAATAGTTGCTCTGTAGAAAATACGGTGGGGTCCAAAGAAAATTATCATTTTCATTTGCTATTTTCTGTGCTTTGATTAAAAAAACAAACAAACTGGCAATAAAAATATTAACTGCAACTGTGTCGAAATAGGGTGGATTCATAAAATTGGTGTCTTTGTGGATATATTGATCGCATGAATATGTTAAGCTTGGCATGCTCCATTTATGTGTGACTTCTTTGGCCTGTAATTACAACCTAAAGAGTAAAATTGAAATAGCATCATCCTTTCCCACTCAAGAAGGTGATGTTGGATGTTTAAAGAAAGCACTAAAAATTTCTACAGTTACTATTATTTGAAAAGGGAAGAATTTTCCTGTCTTGGAAATAGTTGGGTTTTGTCATTACCAAGTAAGAGGGAAGATAATATAATAGGTAAGCAAATGGCTGTGTTAAATTTAAGACTTCAAATAGCTTTATAGAAGATATTATCACTGTAACTGCCCAAGTGATGGATATGCTGTGCTGGTCCCTGGCTTCCCTCACTTTGGACCCTGTGCTGGGTTACATGGAACTCAGTTCGTTACTTTCAAGAGAAGAAATGTTGGGCCAAAAAGCATCACATCTAGTTTTCCTTTTTTTTTCTTTAATCTTTGAATATCCTGAGATCATCTCATCTAGATCAAGTTATAATCAAGAAATTGATGACATTAAACAGAAGGCCTCTAAAATTATAATATTGAGACTTTAAATTATTAAGTTGTAAATAGATACTTTTCTTCTGATTATCAGGAGACAGAGAAATGATGTATTAAAAGAATTGAGGGGAGAAGGAGAAAGCAAAGATCTATTTATAAACTAGAGAAAAATAAATGTCAAAAAAGATTGCAATTGTTTAGTTTGAAAAATAGAAGATAATGAGCTGTAATTCCCCCTTTCTGACACATGGAAATCTATCATTTATTTTTGTGTGTTTTCTCCTAGTAACTCTCTATGTTCCCTCCCTCTCTCTTTTCCTTCCATCCATCCATCTATTCATCTATCTACCATTTTTGTATGGATAGTAGTTGGCTTTAGTTTTGAACTATCTCTGAGTATTGATTAACTATTGCTTAATAATATATTGTACCAAAACTTAGTGGCTGAAAACAATAAACATATATCATGGGTACAGCCTCTGTAGGTCAGGAATTCAAGTGGCTTATTTGGATGATTCTGGTTTGTATTAGTTTTCTAGGGCTTCACAGAGTGGCTTAAAACTACAGAAACCTATGGTCTCACAGTTCTAGAGGTTAGAAGTCCAGAATCATAGTATCAGCAGGGCCATGCTCCCTCCAAAACCCACAGGGGAGAATCTTTTCTTGCCTCTTCCATCTTCTGGCATTTGCATAGCATGCAGTCTTTGGCATTCCTTAGTTTGTAGATGCATCATTCTAATCTCTGTCACTGATGTCACATGACAAGTCTTCTCCTGGTGTGCCTCAACATCATCTTCCCTCTGTGTGCATCTGTATCTGTGTCTAGAGTTCCCATTTCTATAAAGGACACCAGTCATGTTGGATTAGGGCCCACCCTAATGACATCATGTTAATCTGACTGTATCTACAAAAAGGAGGTCACATTCACAAATAGGGCTAGGTCTTCATCATATCTTTTTTTGAGAAATAAAATTCAACCCAAACAGGACTCTTTCATGAAGTTGTGGTCAAGATGTTGGCCAGGCCTGCAGTCATCTGAAGTCATAATTGAGACTAGAAAATCTGCTTTCAAGGTGGCTCATTCACACAGCTGCTGTAGAATATGTCACCCTAAAATATGCCTTTTTGGCATAAGAATTATTTTGAGAAACAGAAGACACAGGAGAAGCTCTGACGTCAGAATGTAAGTTTCTCTTCTGGAAGGGAAATTTACATTTATAAAAGAAATCTCCAAAGGATGTCTCCCTCTCTGTACCAGGAAGAAAAAACTGACTCTCTTATCCATGGAGAAGGCACTGATTTAAATCTAACACATCTTTCCCTTATTTACCATACTTTTCCTGATCACTTGCCCATAACTTTCCCAGAAACCTAAACCCCCTTTTCCTGAGTTTTAGCCCACACTGGTTTATAAACCAAAGTTTAACCACTCCTTTGAGTTACTCATCCCTGAGTAACTGTATATATACATGAGATATACCGTGTCTCGTATATATGTTCTTTATGTTTTTCTCTTGTTAATCTGTCTCTTCTTATAGAGCCCCATCTGAGAACCTAGAAGGATAGAAAGGAAATATTTTTTTTCCTCCCCTACGCTGGTGTGCTGATCCTGGTTGTGGCAGTAGGTGTCAGTTTTTTGCCACTGAGGCTCACTAGAAATTGCTGGAGTGCGCTCAACATAGCCACTGATTTCCTTCAAAAGAGGCAATTAAAAAGAAGGCAAAGCAGAAGTGGGAATGTCTTTTGTGACTTAAATTTAGAAATCACACACCATCACTTCTACTACAGTCTGTTTGTTAGAAGTGAGTCACTAAGTCCAGCCCACTTTCATGGACAGGGGAATTAGACTGTACCTTTTGAAAGCAGGAACATCAAAGAATTTGTAAACATATTTTAAAATTACCCCACTCTGCTATTCAGTAATTGTGTGATCTTGGTTTGAAAGTCATGGTGTGTTTGGACCTATGATATCAACTCAATCATCCTGCAGTTATGAGCATGAATTTGCTGTTTTATAGCCCTGAAAACAGTCCCAGTAATAGAATCAGAGCAGGAAGAACATTAAACCCCTTCTTGTCTAAATATTTCACATTGCATATAAGAGTCCTAATCCCAAAGCAGCAAGTCATATATTAAGTATTTCATCAACCTTTCCAGAATACTTGGATGAGAAAGATTTCTCATCTTTTCAGGCCTGTCGGTGTACTTTCCTACTCTTCTGAGCTCAGTATGTCTGTTCTGCTCTCTGGTGCTGGGGATAGACATTAAGCTCAATGTTTGGATGTGGCAATGGTCTCCCCATGTTTATAAGTCAAGGTTAAGTGCAGGAAACAGAAAACACTATATTTCAAGCACAAAGTAATTTAATATAGAATTACAGGTCTTCACAAAATCAAGATGCAATGATTGGTTTTATATGTACAGCCCTTGACTGGGCTGTGGGTGCCCAGATATCTGGTAAAACATGTCTGAGTGTGTCTGGGAGGGTGTTTCTGGAAGAGATTAACATTTGAAGTGGTAGACTGAGGAAAGAAAATTGCCTTCACCTTTGTTGGTGGGTGTCATCCAATCCATTGAGAGCCTGAATAGAACAAAAAGAAGGAGGAAGGGCAAATTTGCTCTCTGCCTGAGCTGGGATGTCCAACTTCTCCTGCCCTCTGACATTGGCATTCCTGGTTCTTGGTCCTTCAGACTCAAATCAGAACTATATATGTTCTGTTTCTCCTGACAACCTTCACTGATAACGCAAGGTAAGAGCTGGATTCAAGAGGGTTCTGCTAGACTGCTGATTGAAGGTTCAGCACTGGAGCTACAATCTAGGCATCAAAAAACTGCTGTGACTGTTGCTTTATACCCATGGAGTGGGTCTCCATGAAATGAAGTCCGCCCTTGAAAACACTCACTTGTTGGAGTTTGCTTTCCAGCAGCCAGCCACAACCACAGGAAGATGACAACTGCCTCACTGTGCTAATAACAGTCTTAATCTCTGCCAGTGTATCTAGTTAGCAAAACAGAGTGCACACTAAAAATCCTATCTGCAAGAAAGTCTGGGAAATATCATTTTCCATATTCTGAACTATCCAAATAGAAGCAGGGAAGAATGAAGTTTGAGGAAGCCAATGCCAGAGGTTCTATACATCATGCACTCCCACTCAAGACATGTGATGGTCACTGACATATACCATGATTACTTTTTATGGCAGTGACCTTCTGATACTTTGCTTCCACTACTAAGCCCCTAATTCCCTTCTGATGTGTGTTTACATTCTTTCAGTGATTACTAGTGATTGTGAACTCCAACCTGCCCTCCCACTAACTAGATTGCAGAATTTTGAAGGCAGAGAAAGACCTTGTCTGATGTTTTCACCACAGCAACCACAGCATCTGATCCAGAGTGTCTGCTTATTAGGAACACAATACAAATTTGATGAATGAATGAATGTTTGGCAGCTGTTAGTGAGTCTTCAGGCACTTTTGTGCCTTCTAATTGGTGGAGATGGGTTGCAAAGTATTTGTAAGGATCAGAACCTCCTTCGGCACTAGAACAGTGCAGATATAATTCTGAAGAGTGGTTTTAAGCAGGACTGTGTCATAAAGAAACTAATTTTTAGCTCTTTTTTCCCTCAAAATTGCATGACAATAAACTATCTGGGTCGATTTAGTTGAAGAGTTCTCTTGTTGAGTGCCATTATCCCATACTTTGACGTTATCACATGACCGTGGATTGGTTTTTAACGGGCTCTTAATTTGTGTTTTAATGCAATAACTTATTTACCTGCTTTTTACTTATTCATCTGTTCATAGTCTGCCTGTGTATTGAAAGATCTTTTGAAGGAGACCAAGTTAGTCATTCAGCCCAGCCTTGTGACCCAATGTATCATCTTAAACATTGTTAATTATCATAAAGTTATAAAGAACAAACTTTTTCCAAATAAATCCTCCCCGGGACTATGTCCCTAGAGTAGTTAATAACTTAATTAATGATAATAACTCATTTTTATTTCAAGTAAGATCGTTATTTCTGTGCATTTATGACTTCAGCGACCCAAGGAAAATGCGTTTCTAGTCTCAGATCCTTCTTGCCTTGCTTCTGCCTTATTTATCATGTGCTTTTTTTTGAAAGGGCAAAATAAGAATTCTAAAATTTATTCTCAACTGCATGTAATTTAGACTCCAGATCCTATCAAAAGAATTTTTCACCTGTATACCACATGAATTAGTTCTGTTTTTTGTCTCTGTTGTTTACTTTCTATTTGGAGCTTAGATACATTGGTGGCTCAGACTTTTACACTGGAGGGGTTGAGGCATAGAGATCTGGCCTGTGTTTTTGTGGCTGTGTGTATTAGGGGAGGGCGTACGTGCATATCTACATATGGGGGGTGATGCCCAAAAGCTTTGTTCTTCTTTTTTGCATCTAACATATTGATAAAATGGAAATAATAGAACCCCTAGAATATCAGAGCTGCATGAGATTTCAAGAAATTTTCCAGTTTTATTTTCTCACTTTACAAATGAGAAAACTGAGGTCCAGAGAGCTTAAATGATTTGTGGAAGAAAAGTGAAAAAAACACAGTTGGGAGAGTTGATCCAGTTTGGGAACACCCAGGCTAGACCAGCGTACTTTCCATTACAGTTCTACTTATTCTAATGTTAAAAGACAAATAGTCTTTCATTGTCTTTCATTGCTACTCAGCAGTGGGAAAATTAATTCAAAAGGCCCGAGATACACTAAACGTCAATAGTTCTGGGCCTATGAGTAGTTATATTAACTCATTTAGGGGAGACAGGCTATTGATAAATAGATTCGGCTGCTGCGGCAAGAGTAAACAGCTCCTTCATTGTCTTAGAAGTCAATGATTCTTTTTAAACATTAGACATACTTCCTGAGAGATACAATTATCACTCCTAGATGTTACTGAAGAATTTGAAGCTTTGAAGAAAGTTTAAATAAAAATCAAAACAGGAACTGCAATTGTGCACTAGGCAGTCTACCCTGTGTGCCATCTGACTTCCAATAGGAACATTGTTTTATAGATCAAGGCTTCCACGTTCATTCCGTATACACCAAAAGATCTGAAAAGTACAGCTTTTCTTCCCTAAACTGAGGTTGAGTTTGAAATAGGGGCATTCTCCTGATTCTCGTATTTTGAACAGAGTGGTAGAAACTATCGTACAAAGTAACATCAGCCAAATACGAGTTTTTGACAAGTCACTTACCTCCCTAGTCCTCCATTTCCACACTTATACAATGAGGGTGTTCTTGATGCCTCTGAAGGCGATGTAATAAAGAGTGATGTATTCATTCATTTATTCATCTATTCACTTATTCATTTAATCATTCCTTCAACAAATAATAGAGGATCTAGGATACCTTTTATTTCTAAAAATGCCCTATTCCTTATCTCACAAAATGGGATTGTGTTGTAATTGTTTTCTGCCTAAACCTCTCCTGCTACTACCAGACTATAAGCCCCCTGAGGGCAAACACTATGTCTTATTTACTGATGAATTCTGGGTACCCAAGAGGCTGCCTGTCACACAGTGGATATTTGATCAATAGCAACCAGTGAATGCAAGTATGTTCCTAATAAGTCTGCAGTGTCCTGACCTTGACAGAAAACCACACAGACAAAATTCATTGCTCCTAGCACAGACTGTGAAAGGAATATACGTTCAGTTTTAGGGAAGCACAGGGGAGAAGCATTGACCCTAGCTTGGTGGGATCAGGAATGAAGTATTGAATCTTTACAAAAACTGCAAGATAAGTGCCGTTCTATTCACTTGTATAGATGAGGGAGACAAGCCTTGATACTCTTAAAACTCAAGGATCTCACAGTAAGAAAGTAGTGAATCTGGATCTTCAACTCGTGTATCTGCATCCAGACCTTTCCCCTTGACTCTGCTCTGTTTCTTCCTCAGAAAGTCCATAGGTCCATCTTTCCTACGGAAGTTATCTCTGCAAGCTGAGGTTAACGATTGGAGTAGTCTGCAGGCCAGGAGCCCTGTGAGCATCTGAATCACTTGAGATAGAAGAGGTTTTGTGTCGTGGTGTCTTTGGGCTGATAGAATGCTACCAAGCTTATTCTCCTTTGTTTCAGGTGGTCCTCCTGAAGGCAGGCAGTCTGACAGGTGCAGCATTCCTCTATTCCAAATTATCCATATAATGCCTAATACTATTTCAGTGTTTTATCTTCAGTGATACATTGACTGATAGAAACATGAAGTGCCTTTGCTCCTCATTTTGTGATTACAAAATAAAAGTATTTAAATTCCAAAAATAAGGTCAGTGTTCCCACCCTCCTTCCTTTCAGTTACAGCTTTGTTTTGATCTTTCTTGCTTCAAATATGCTTTCAGTGGTTTCAAAAGTTAACTTCAATACTATTGGTTACCAATTTAATGATGGCTTTTCAGTTTTCTACCCACTGGGTCAAAATGTTAACCGACCTTTGTCTCTGCCATAAGTCCCATCAAAGTGTTTACATCTATCCCAAATCTCTTTTAAATTCAAATAAACAAGTTCAGCAGAGACACAAACACCACGTGGATAGTTAACTGCAGCCTGCAGACTGTTCCAGTCGTTAATCTCAGCTTGCAGAGATTCTTGACAAAAAAAAAAAAAGAAAAGGAAAGGAAAGGAAACAAGAAAAAAAAGAAAGGGTGGATGGTCTCTTTAATGAGGCTTTCCTTCTCATTTATCAAAGGTGGTATAGCTTTGCCCAGCTGGCCTGGCTTGAGAAAGGAAAAACAGCTTAATCTAATTCACATAGAAGACCTCTGTTAGTGAAAAAATACATGTATTCAGGAATATGTTTCTATGATTTATTTTTTTAAGCCATGCCCTTTGCCATGGGTCCTGTGTAGGGTCTGTGATAGAGATGATTAAAGAACACCAAAAATCAGGACATTTGAGTAAGTGCCCTATTGAATAGAAAACATTTTTTTTTTTCTGATTATTTCTCAAATGTCCTCCCAGTCAGGATGGTTGGCAAGTATTAGAGCAAAATTATGGGGCTGGAGAGCTCTTAGAAATTCTCCAATTCAGACCCCTCATTTCCTCCATGAGAATCCTCACGTGTCTACGCTGGCTCAGTGGCTTGACCACTTTTTCACAGATAGGGACATTTGTGTAACCAGGAAGCAGATCTTCCTGTTTTGACCAGAACCTTTTCCCACTACTTTATTGTGGTAAGCTGGGATGGGAAACGTTATGTTATTTCCTTCTTTTGAGGGGTGAAATGTGCAACAGAGTTGAATCTCTTTGGCATGGTCTGCTCAGATAAGGACACACAAAGAGCTCAGTTCATATGGGCTTAAGTGAAAAAACAGAACCTAGTGGCTATGCAAACACAAAGTCTAAGGCTTAACATGGACCCAGGTCTCTCAATTTTTGATCTCCTGGCTTCTGATCATCGTGACTTCATTGTAGGCTCCCTGCAGTGGCACGATGGGTACTCACAGTGCCAGGACTACATCCTCCCAGGTTCAAATCCAAGGCAAAAGAGAATTCCTCTCTTCCCCAATAGTCTGGACTGATACTTATTAGCTCAATTGGGTCACATACCCACTTATCATTATGGCCTGGGAGGATATGATGCTTTTGAGGAACAGGCCTGAATCACATGCCTTTGGAGCCAAGAACATTAGTTCTAACAGAAGCATTGAGACTCAGGGAGAAGGTGATTCTCTACAGGAAAACTGGGGTATGTTTTACCTGACAAAGGTTGAGTGGATGTGGACAACACAAACAACAAATAATCATTACAAACAGCATTTTATGACAGTCTTTTCAGAAGTCAACATCTTTCTTTCCTTTGTTCATTTGTAAATTTCTTTTAGCTTTAGCCCAGCAGAATCATAAATATGCAAAGAATAAAGTCCTATGGGAAAGAGTATGCTTGACTATGATAATGATCCTTTCATTAAAATGTAAGTTCTTATTATTTTAGAAAAAAATACATAGTGAAATTTTAAAGCAGTAACCTGAGTTGACTACCAATAGGCTGGAGAATTCAGGGTGCACAGGCAGAGGTCTCTGGAGGAGAGGAATTTCTTCAAGCTTAGCTGAGTTCCTCTTCCCTACAGCTCACCCACTGTGCTCCTCAATGAATATTGCCTCAGTGTGGTGGGCTTCTTAGCATTCAATTGCTGCCATTTTCCTCATTATTCTAGTACTCACACAGCATACAGAAAACAAGTCACCACATACCAATTGAGAAATTTTCAGTCTCCCTTTTCTTTCCTATCTGGGTTGGATAGTTAAAAAGAGGTTAGATCTATTTTTGACCGTAGAGAAATCCAGTGGGCTTGACAGGAATCTTCTCAAGCTGCCAAAGCCCTCTTTTGTAAGTCTGTTATGATTTCTTGGTGCAGCAAGCCCTCTGAGTCTTGGTATTTTCAATGTCTTCTCTCTACTAATTGTCCTGAGGATGAGAGGAAGACTCATGTGGCCACAGGGCAGTGTTATCTGGGATGCTCCGTTTGCAAACCAATGGGGCTCCTGGAAAATGGACTCATCCATGCTTTTGGAATGAAAGTGGCTTCACATTGCCTGGGGTCCATGCCACAGTCTGTGGTATCACCTTCAAATGCAAGACTGAGAATGATTCATTTAAAATCCCACCTGAAATTATTCAAACAGGTGTCTGTCCATGCTGATTAGTTCTCATTTCCACACTTAAGACAGACCTCTGGAATTGCAATGGATACAATAGTAGTATTCAACCTATTCAAATATTGATTAAGTATGTCTCTGCATGCATACCACCACATTCTCCTTTGATAAGTGATCTTGTATACAGATAGTATTTTCCAGCAAAATTGACCCTTTTATAAGTGAAAGTTTGATTAGAAGCCAAATATCACAGTAGCAACATGTGCCTGAAGCATCCCTTTTCCTGTGAAATCTCTCATTTGGGCACAGCATGAATATACACTTTCAGTATTCAGCCAAAAATAGTAGATTTGCTTGAAGCCTTTGATTAATGCAAATAATTGCTACACTAGAGCAGCTCTGATGCTTAGGAGGCCATTAGTGGTGCACAGCTGCCATCAACCAGGAACAAGCTGCACATACAAAGATGATCCATGGACCAATTCCATGGCTGGAGCATTGTGAGTGCCCTACAGTTTGGTCCGAATAACTCTTAGAGTTGTACTGTGTGTGCCTGGGGGTTAAGGATACAAGTGGCTGGGACCGAGTGCCAGCAGAGGTGGTAGAGCAGGATGGGTGATAAAGGAAGTGTCTGCAATAACAATTTCTTCTATTTCTCTGGTACTTTATAGTTCATCTATTTTGACTTAGATTCTCACAATGTGTGTGTTAATTAAGTAAGGGAGTTTTATGACCTCCATTTTACCACTAAGGAAATGAGGATCATGGAAATCAAATGTCTTGTTCAGTATCACAATGACTACAGTTGGTGGAATTGGGACACAAATCAAGACTATTTGCATCCAAGTCCAGTATCTTCCTACTCTACCAAGTAGTAGCATTGCTCTCTGGCTGAAGATAAAGATATAAGTGAGTTCCCCTCTTAAAGATACTGGGTAGAGTGATGGGGCATGAGAAGTAGGTGAAAGGTCACTGAACTTTGGATATTGAATCTTGTGCATCAAATAAATTATAAGTGGCCAAACTTTGAACATTATTGTCTATGGAGTATAGAATTATTCTCATGTGTCATCCTGTGCAGTTCTTGGCAAAAACCTTGAGCAGAAACCTGGCTAGTTAGTCTATGGAAAATGCATTTACTTCTGGAGAAGACTCGTATTGATCAAGTTTGCAGGGATTATATGCCAAATTATGAATTTACTATAAGAAATGTAAGATTGGGGAGAATAGAATGGTCCAATCTCTTTCTGTGTACATGCTGCATGGAACGCTGTTTTGTTTTGTTTTGTTTTTTACATTATTTGTTCAGTTCTTCCTTTTCTTTCCACCTTTGCCATCATATATTGCTGAGGGAAGAATGTACCTACTGCTATCATTGGCTTTGGTCTTGACCTTATGACCAGACTTAGCCAATGAACTACGAGGGGCATTCTGTACAAAACATGTACAAACTATCCAATTCAAAGGTAGAAATGTGCTTGTGTGGTGTAGATTACACTTGTGTCCTGTCCTGCATAATGAAGAGTATACTGAGGTAGCCATAGTCCTTCATCCTGAGTCTTGAAATAAGAGAGCCACGTGGAACAGATCTGAACCCAACCTAAAGTCTAAAATAGAGCAACCACAGCCAACCCAGGGATCTGTGAGCAAGTAACAAATGTTTGTTGTTGAAAGCTACTGCAATTTTGCATTATTTTGGGGGGTGCGTTATTGCAACAATAGCTGGCCAGTACAGATGCCACGTCATAGTTAGAAAGATATTGCTTGAGTGTGAGTTGAGATCAAATGGTTCATGGCCTCAGCCTCATTTATTGGGTTTGATCGTCTTCTCTCCTGAATGGGTATTTCCATTGTCAACTTTCTTTTCCTTTGTTGCCATGGCTTCCTAACTCCTCTTTTGCTCAACATAGTCCTTTTTCCTTCATAGGGAGTGTTAGTCCTTTTTTCCTGATGGGAAGTACTTTTAAGTGAGTTCACTTGACTTTTTTTTTTTTTTTTTTGCATTTTCTTGCTTGTTTGTATTATTTGTTTGTAATGCATTTATTTATTTTATTGAAGTATCGTTGGTTACAATGTGTCCATTTCTGATGTACAGCACAAAATCCCAGTCATGCATATGTATACATATATTCATTTTCATATTCTTTTTCATTAAAGGTTATTACAAGATATTGATTATAGTTCCCTGTGCTATACAGAAGAAACTTGTTTTTTTATCTATTTTTATATATAGTGGTTAATATTTACAAATCTCAAACTCCCAAATTTATCCCTTCCCATCCCTTTTCCCCCGTAACCATAAGATTGTTTACTAAGTCTGTGAGCCACCTGATTCATTTATGTCTCAAGTTCTACTTTCAGAAAGTAACCATGTTTCTCTGATTTCTAGTTACAGTGATGCTTCATTTGAGTCTCATTTCAGCAACAGTATCTACTGTAGTTACCTGTGGACCATTTGGTAGGTGGGAAGAAAGCCCCTGCTAAGCTATAATCATAGTTAAAATTAAACTACAGTTAATACTGACCAAGTCAGGGCTGGGGCATGGTGTGATTAAGGCAAACAAGGACTGGTGACCTACTTATTTCCCTGAGATGGAGACGGGAGATGGGTGGTCATGAGCTGATTAACCTTGATTGCTGACCACCTATCTGGAAGAGTGAGAGGAGAGAAGGGGAAGCTGAGCATTGTGGGCTCAGAGTAAGGATCAGGAAGGACCATGCAGGCAGTTATTCTAGGTCCCCAAACCCCAGTTCAACCGAATCTACTTAAGTAATTAAAAATTGACCAGGTTAAGTGCTTGAAGCAGGAAGAGTTCTAAGTAAAGGGGACATTTCATACAGCCATATATTCTCAGAATTAAGACCAGAAGTTCAGCAGCCAGTCTTCCTGGGTTTGTACCTTGGCTCTGCCACCACTGTAAGCTGTGTCACGTGGGAAGACCATGCCTCACCTCTGCTTTCTTATGGAGACAGTAATAGTGTCTACCTCCTAGGGTTGTTTTGGGTAGTAAATGAATTAATAAGCATAATATGAACAAATGAGTACTTAGGGTACTACTTGGAACATACTAAATAATCAATAAATATGACTTGTTATTTATCTGAATACACAATGACATCAAATTTTGTGTGATACCAGATGTAAGACAATCGTTATGTTTAAGGAACTTAGACTCTAACTGAAAAGACCACTATTTTTCTATAAAAATATAATAGTGCAGACAATATTATATATCAGAAGGGGAAATTATAAATATTGGTGTGTATTTTATACTTTATCATAGACTGAGAGTTTTCTGTGCTTCATAAATAGGAACTGTCATTATGAGACCGGCTGAATAAATTATAGTACCATCGCACAGTGCAATACTATGCAGTTGCAAAAAATGAGAAAGAACTCTAGACTCTTACTGTGGTGGTTTCCAGGATGTATTGTTAAGTAAAAAACAACACGGTACAGATTCGAGTTTATAGTATCCTTCCTTTTGTAAGAAAGACAATTAAATACAAAAATTATGTGGCTATTTGATTATTTGTGAGATAAGGAACAATGGAAAGATAGTCAGTTTTAATAAAAATGGGTACCTTTATGGATGGGGAGGGATGAAAGCCAGATTCTTTTGAGTATAATTTTTACATAGTTTTGATTTTTGATCATACGAATACTTAATATATTCAAAAGACAAAATTAATCCAAAGGATTAAAAAAAGACAAGCCCGTAAAAGTAAACAAATGGAAATAAATCAGTCTGATTCTATATCAGAATTATAACATAATCATACAGGAAGTGCATCTTGAGTGACTTTTGAGCAAAATGCTTGGACTGTTCATTAGTGGGATATATGATTAAAAACAACTCCAAAATAACTCTAACTTAATTCAGTGATTTTGTTATTACTAGTAGTAATATAGTATTTTAGACTTGAAACTATTTCGTGTATATTGTTATATTTAAAAAAGAATGTAATGCTATTAGAAACCAAGGTGTTCTAATATAAATATAAAATTGAGAAATTAAGAAAAGTCCTAAATTTAAATTTGAACTTAAAAATGTCAATATGAATTTGTGATTTCTAAACTGCACTAAGGGATTTAGAAACAATAATACCACAGTAGCAATGAGCACACCTAATACTGAATTTTGTTTTTTAAATACCATTCCCTACTCAAAGAAACCAGAGCTCATTAGAGAAATGGCTCATTTCAAATTTGGGGCAAGGGACAATATGAGCAAGGGACTGATAGAGATAGAAGACAAAGAAACACTCAAAAGACTAACAGGGGCATGCCAGAGAACTCAGGACCCAACTCAGTGGGGTTTCCACTGCCCCAAATTTGTGGCAATTTGAACATCAAAAGAATAATTATTATAATTAAGTTTAAAACCTTGACTAAAGACCATGAATCCTAAGAGAGTCACTTGACAATATTGGAAGTGGTTGTTATATCAGCTCTTTATTCTGAAATATAGTGATTCAAAATAAAGCAAACAATAAAAATAGAAGATTAACTGTATGTTTTTTAGGAACAACATTCCTGGTTGCTGAAAAGAGCTCTTCTCTACCTAAACAAACAAACAAAGCCCCTGACATTTAAATGTAGAAAATGATGGGATTAGGAAGTCACCATTCTGCAGCCTCCAGTGAGAGTCTTGATTTAGACGAGGGTGGTAAATAGATGAGAAAACCACTAGGTGAGAGGTTGCTGGGCACGGGAGATTCACGTGATGCCAGTGGATGGGCCCACTGGTTAATTGCTAATTGCAAAGGGAGGGCATACTTTTATAATCGGGGTGACAAACATAGTAAAATGAATTGTGTGACAGTCTAAACTTAAGTGTCTCCCTATGATGCAGTCTGAAGATCCAACATCTCCTATAAGTATTCTTACCCAAAATAGTTAGCTTGATAGACCTCACTTCCAGTTTACAGTAAGTAAAGGGAATAGAGAAATAAGTTAAACAGTGCTGTGAGGAAACAGTCAGATCTAGAATGTGTAACAGTCTACCAAAGAGATGGCCAGGTTGCTTCAAAATGTCAGTGTCATGAGAAGAACATAAAGATGGGGGAACTGTTCTAGGATAGAGACTGAAGGGACAGAACAAACACACTATGAGAACCTTGACTGTATTCTTGTTAAAAAGCTAATCAAACAATGAACAACAGCTTTAAGACATTTTGGGCATGATAGAGAAATTAAATATATACTGGATAAGAGATGATATTATTGGAATTATTGTTAATGTCCTTAGGTGCGGTGGTAGAACTATGTTTATGTGGGATAGTGTCTTTCTTTTTAGGAGTGGCACACTGAAGTATTTACAGGTAAAGTGTAATGTCATCTGCAATTTACTTTCAAGTGATCTAGGAAAAAAAGAAAAATATGTGTATACACATACACACATATTTATAGATAAACCAGATATGGAAGAATATAAATAATTGTTGAATCTTGGTGGTAGTTAAATTGATAATTATTCATTAGACTCAATTCTTTCAATTATTCTATGTTTGAAATTTTTCATAATACAAAGTTGGGAGAAACAGACTCTTCTCATTAGCTGTTTTTAGTGATTTTAATGATTTTGAAATGTCTATATTATTGACAAGCTCTTCTATTAGATTTTAGTCAAGCATAAACCACATTAATGCAACCACTAATAGTGCAGATTTCTCTATTACAGAATTTATTTCTTTGCTGTTAATAGTAATTTCCAGGCAGGATGAGCCATTAGAGGATCTGTCTATTAGTAACACTGGTTTGTGTTTTGTTTTTCTGTGTCTGGAAGTCAGAATCCAAAAGAAAACCCAACTAGCCTTCATGTTACTACTGATCAAGTTTCAGAGAATGTCAGATGTCTTCTGTCAGAACTGTTATAAGAGTCAGGTTTCATGTAAAATAAAGGTTATTTGCAAAATGTATAATTAGAGCTATTATGCATCATTTTGAGAATTGAGGAAGCATACTGACCTTTTTTTTTAGAATGGGTTTAGTGCTCAAATGATTTGGTTTAGAGATCCAGTGAGATGAAAAAAAAACCTATGAAAATTTATGCCAGAAATAAGGCAGATCAAGATAAATTTTCATATTATCTCAGGGCTGGGTGTGAACTTGACACTAAGATTCTGCCCTCACAAACATTTGCCAGCACCATGCATTAATTGAGTAGAAGAGACCAAATGGGGGATGTTGTTTTTTCCATTTTTTGATCCCTTTAGAGATTTCTTGTGTATGGGTGTGTGTGTGTGCGTGTGTGTGTGTGTGTGTGTGTGTATCTGTATGTATTCCCTTTCAAATGCTTCTTCTCACCTTCCACTGTCCCACTGCAACAGAATCTCTCTCTGCCACTACCGTTCGTACAACTGGACTCCCGCTGTCAGTCATTAAATGCTCAAACATTCCAGACAGTCTGGGCTCCTGTCTTGGCATGGCTTTCATGTCACTCAGCTTAGCTGGGGGATGGACTTAGAGAAAATTGAATCTGTCGACAATTCAGAAGGGCATGGTTAGCACTGTTATTGCTGCCCTGCTGCTTTGATCCCCCCAGCAAGGAAAAAGCGATTTAGAGGTGAAATCTCTGGGGCAGGTAAACAGTTTTCCAGTGAGACCGACCTACCTACAAAAAGGGGCACCATGAGGAAGAATCAAGTGATAATTTTCATTAAAATAAACAAAAAGAAACAATAACAAAACACCGAATAAGGATCAGGTTGTTAATATTATTTTATTTAATTGGAAGTGGATATTTGCAAAAAAGAAACACTAGAAGGAAAAACCAGAAACCCCTGTACCTCATTTAATGATTTTGATTTGTTTCTAAAAACCTTACCTCTAAGTGAAAAAGCCATTATATAAAAACATTTTTTTCTGTTAGTTTTAACTGGAAAAAGTTGTGATGCATTCCATCCAACCCAAAATACCCAATCAATATTCAAAGGTAGAAAATATTATCAATTAAACAACAGAAGTAATTTTAAAGTAACTTTATATAACTAATAAATGACAATTTGAAAGTAAATAAACATTGTTTATTTAGAACAGGTAATTTAATGAAGGTTTATTTTAATGAGGTTACTCACCAAGGAAGAGAGGAGACTATCAGTCCTTCTTCTGAAGGTAATAGAGAGTCAGGTGATTAGTTTCTAGGAAGGCAACCTTCTAGGGACTGTGGTAGCCTTGCTCTCAAACTGCATGTAAAAATAAAGTTATAGCACATACAAAAAACTTCAGGGCAAAATCAAACTAAACATGAGAGAGCCTCAAAACACATGGATAGGATGCACCTGTAGGACACAGTGGAAAGTCATAGAAAATGCTACCTATTCAACCCCCCACCCCAACTTGGTATACGACTGCAAAGAAAAAAGTTTGGAGTTTATCGAAACGTAGCTCATGATAAAAGCTCAACCGTATAATATTCTCTGACTAGGAACTGCTGTGTCAAGTAAATTAGTGGGTGTATCTTTGCTTGGAACCATAGTGTCAAATAGCCTTTCTTATAGCATATATTTGGTATCTTTGAATGAAAATGTTGATACAGCAGAAAAAATGACTTGTTCACAAGTGGTATGACTTTTCATGCACCTTTATGATGAAGCTTCTTAACTCCATGGCTGCTTTGTGACTATGTGTTATGTATAAGCATGTCACCCTTGTGAGTATATATCTTAGAAATTGTTCAACTCATTTTTAGTTGATTGAGAGGATGTGGTAGCACTTACTTGTTCTCTCAAGATTATGTCTGGGCAAATATAATCACCATCTACCTGGTTGCCTTTGCCAGAAACCCGGGAGTCATTCTTCTTGAATGCTTCATAGCTTCTTAACCTCCAGAATAATTCAATTTCTGTTGAGTCTGCATCCTGAGAATCTCCTGTACCCATTTTCACTTTTCTACCTCCACTGCTTTCGCCTTTGTCTGGGGCTTCTTCACAGTTGCCTCCTGTTTGCAGTCCTATAAGCATTGGCCTTCCTGTAATCAATCTCCTTGACTGTATTTTTCATCAGTTTATTCATTCATTCAATAATCATTTATTGAGAATCTACTATGTAGAGGAACTGTTTGGGGCACAGACTTTATAGGTGTGAACAGAACAGACAAAAGTTCCTGAACTCATGATTTTACCCTTTGGTGGGAGGAGAAAACAATATAACACATATGTAAGATACATAGTATATTACAAAGTGATGTATTAATAAGATAAAGAAAGAAGAGAGATGCGAGTGTTGGGGAGAGGGAGATGGAAGTTTAGAAAAGGTGCTTAGAGGTGATCTTACTACACATGTGGCATCTGGGCGGGGTCTTGAGAGGACTAAGTTGTGAACTATGCAAGTCTGGGGGACAGGAGCAATTAAGAGGGAAGAGCAGGCACAAAGACCTGTGCCTGGTATTTTCCACCTGTTGGAGTGGAGTGTGAAGAACAGTGGCAGGAGAGGCCAAGAGAGCTAGTGGGAGCCAGATCATGTAGAATCTCATAGGTCATAGCAAAGACCTGGACATCTATTTCTCTGAAATGAGAAGCCTTTAGGGATTTTGAGCAGATGTCTTGATCTCAGTTACATTTAAACAGGATGAGTCTGGCTGCTGTTTTGAGACTGCGCTGCAGGAAATAGGGCAGAAGAGAGAAACTGTTAGGAACCTGTTACAATACTCTGGTTGCCAGAATGATGTTACTAACATACATACCTGACCATGTCATCCTCTGATTCAAAATTCTCCAATAATTTTCTCACATGGATAGGATAAAATTGAAACTCCTCTGAATAGCTTCTGAGGTTAGTCATAACTGCTGCCTCCTACCATTTTGATCCCATTTCTTGCTAATCTTGACACTCTCCTCTCCCCAACATTCCCTTATCTGATTGACACTTGGTAAATGTCTATTGAGTCTTCAAGTCACATTTCAAATGCTTCCTTCTCCATGAATACTTTACTGAATTCACCTATGTTCCTATCCCACATTCTATTTGAGCATTTGTGTCTTTCAATATTAATATTTTTGGCTCTCTCCTCACTAGAATGTGTGCCTCTAAGATTAAGGACTCTGCTTTTCTTTCTGTTACATAGAAAATCAAAAACAAAAACAGTTAAGTTAATGACTTTAACCATGGAATATGTGTTGATTTTTTCTCTCTTTATGCAGTATGGGGGAGGGGAGGTGGAGGATGATGGAAAAAGTACTAGATTTTGAGATTGTGTAAATTACTAATTCTTTTTTTAATTTCTCTCAAGCTTAAAAAACTCGAGACTACTGAAATCCTTATCTGGATGGGGGTCTTTGTGGGGAGATTTACTAACGTTGCTTCTATCTGCTGATGGCATCTCCCCTTTTCCTTTTTAAAAAACTACATCTCTTTATATTTTTCCTTTTATTCATTCTATACCAGAGTTCTTCCACTAATGCTCCAAGAGAAAAAGAAAAAGAAAAGAAGAAAAAAGACTTTTATTTAGCTGCTACTCTTTATAATGCCCTGTGGTTATTTATTTATTTGTTTGTTTTGTTTTGTTGGGGAAAGGACTGTCCTAGGCATATAGGCTAGCACTCAATTTCATGGTTGAGTTAAATGTTTGTTTTACTCAAATCTCAAAGAACGTTATTTTATAAAACTTAAGAAATGCATTTCCCCAAAATCTTTCAAGCCATTTTCCCTAAAATATCAGCTTCTAAGATACTTCTTTCCAGTTGTTTCTGCATATTTATTTTCTTGTTGCAAACCTCTTTTGAGACTGGAATTCACAGCATCTCCCTACAGTTTTCTCAGTAACATTCATTAGGATACCCTTTTGTCTCATCGTGTAGATCATTAATAAAGCTGTTAACTAACACTAGTGCCTCACTGATTCCTGGGACAAGGCTACCAGACACCTTTGTAGTGTGACACATCACCTTTATCCTTGGTTTCTATGTCACCAACCCTCAGATTTCATCCAGTATAGAATGCTGGAGTCCAAATCCAATCCAATTTGAATTTATTTTGCAAGTTAAGACTTTATTAGATACTGTATTAAGTGCTTTACCAAAATTAGGTTATGTTACATATTCATTTTCTCTCTCTTTTATTAATCATGCAATTCCTACTCCCTTTAAAAAAAAAAAAAGAAAGAAAGAAAGAAAAGAAAGCAATTAGGTTTGCGCAGCTTGATTCAGTCTTAAAATCCAGGCTGCTTATTGCCCCTGGTTCCATTATAATCTAAACGCTTACAGTTGTCAGGCATCTTGCTTCTCTATGAAATCAGTGCCACATCAGCTTCTATAAAAACTTCACACCTCCTTAAGGCCTCAGTTGTTTTAGAGTGAAAGTCCCACCTGTTTAATGATGCTTGGATCTAGAAGTCTCTCCAGAGGCATTAAATAATAATGGTTTTAAAGTGCTCTTCATGAACTTCTCTTTCCCCAAAGATGCCTTTGGAACCACAAGGGAATGATAAGGAAGAAGCCCAGAGGAAAGGGTTCCTCATCCCTGCTATAATCAGAGCAATCCAGTCTTCATCTGTCTTCTGTATTTAGTGTTCCTTGCAGGGCTGCCTCTAGTCCATATGGAGCCTTTGTGCAAGACGGAAAAAGTCACTCTTCCTCTGGGTGGACACAGACCCATGCAAGTTGGCTATAGTTGTGTATAACATGTGATTTCCAAAAAGGGGATCTGCGGCCGAAAATGCATCTAGAAAACCTTTAACCTAGGTCAGCCATCTTAGGTAACCCAGGATGAAACCCAAATCAACAAGACCAACTTTTCACCATTCTATAGCAAGACAGTGTATTCAGCTCCTTTTATCTTAAGTATGTAAGTATTTTTGTTATTTTCAGTGGATAGGCACTCCTGCCTTGACCACACATTCATGCTCACAGATAAAGTAATTCATTCAACACATTACTAAGCACTTCCAAAGTTCACGCTCTCACAAATTTATAAGCTAGAGGAAGAAGACAAATGATAAACAAAATCCTAAGCAAATGAAATACTAGGTAGTATCACAAAGAAAAAAATAAAACAAAGAAAAATAAAGCAGAATAAAAAGACAGAGGTTGAAGTAGTCTCCTCCACTTAGTATTCAGAACATACTAATAATGTCAATTATCAAAAATATATCAAACATCCAATAATTTTTTAGTCATTCAGTAAATATTACTGATAGACATTGAAAGGAATACATGCAAACAAATAAAATGTGTAATAAAAACATTTTTCCTGCCCTCAAGGAGCTTGACGTCTAATGAGAGACAGGATATACATTTAATCAAACTATAAAATATATTTCATAATGAAATAATTGTTCGAAGATCTTCCAGAGAACAATGATTAATTGCAATTGGCAAGATGCTGAGAAGGGGGAGGTTTTATTCAATAATATTCAACAAACATTTGTGTATTTATATTTAGTAAGTGAAGGCAGGTCATACGAGCCAAGCATCAGCAATCAGAAGGATTTCAGCAGGAAGCCAAGGGAAAGAAGGGATGAAAGATAAGAAAGCTAGTCTGAAAAACAGAGTAGCCTGAGTGCAGTGTCGGGGATGAGACCTTGGAGGCATGGAATTGCATGCTAAGGAGTTGTGGGTTTATTTCATGTTGTGGGATGTTGTGGGTAATGCAACAGGAAAAAATGGAAGAATCTGATGAGATAAATGAATCAATATAAAGAAGACTTGCAATGAATTTGTAATGTATTGTATTAGTCAATATATTGACTAATATATTGAATATATAACAAATAAATTGTATTAGGGTTCTCTAGAGAAACAGAACCAATAGGATATGTATGTGAATGTGTATATATATGTGTGTGTGTGTGTATACATATATGTATATATATATATTTATAAATATTAAATATATTTTAAAATATACCTAAATATTACAAGTATGTATTATATATTACATATATATAGAGAAAGACTGAGACAAGTCCAAAATCTTCAGGGTAGAGCAGCAGACTGGAGACAGTCTGAAGGCAGAATTCTCTCTTCCTTGGAGGAGGTCAGTCTTTTTGCTCTTAAGGTCTTCAACTGATTGGATGAGGCCCACCCATACTATGGAAGATAATCTGCTTTCCTGAAAATCTACTGATTTAAATGTTCATCTCATCTAAAAAGTACCTTTATAACAATATTTAGATTAGTTTTTGGCCAAATATCTGGGTACCGTAGCTTAGCCAAATTGACACATAAAATTAACCATCAGAGATATCTTTCTATCATTTGTGGTACTCAACAGATGCTCAGTAAATGATTCTACCACTGGTCTCAGCAGCACCAGGTTTGTGGGCAGTGTAAGTTGCAGCTTGTATCCAAGTGATGAGAATGGAGGGCAGCTCTGATATATTTCAACAGAAGGCACAGTATTGGAGTTCAGTGCTTCCCAAACACAAACTTGCTTAGGAAGCACCTGGAAATCTTGTTAAAGTACAGATTCTGACTTGGTAGGTCTGACATGAGAACCAAGATTGTCATTTCTAACAAGGGATGCTGATGCCACTGGTCTGTGGGCCACACTTAGGAGAGCAAGGCAGTAGAATTTCTAAAACTGTAATTTTGACAAGATGGATGGGAGCCTGAGTCTCTGCAGAGGAAGAGGGGTCCTCTGAGTTATGATTTAAGGGATAGAAAAAATTGCCTTTAATCTCTCTTTGAAGGCAATGGTTGTCAGACTTTTGTGCCTCACAGTCCCAGTGGAAAGTTTATAGAACATAGAGGCTTCACCTCTGAAAATTGTGATCAACTGTGTCTGGTTTAAGGCCAGGACTCCACATTAACAATAGTAAACCCAGGAGATTATGATGAAGATTTGGGACTACCCTTTGAGAAACACTGGTTTAAATTTCTAGGGCTCAGAAAAAAGTACAAATACACTATCTTGGAAAAGTTTTTGAGTCACAGCAACCACATTTTTCTGGAAAACAAAGCAAAGAAAAACGAAACAAAACTGGAAGGGTTGGAGAATAAATTTTGGCAAACTTAGAATTTTACTGAGGATGAAGGAATAAATAGTCCTGGGGAATGGTGAGTCTACAGCTAAATGGAAAAATTTCCTGATGAGACTGGACATCAGTTCCTCTCCTGCTGCAAGGCTTACCCAGGGCAAGGACCAAGAATTGTTCCCTAAGACTTTTGCATAGATATAGAATATTTCTGGCTGCTGGTTGTAGTATTTAGGATTGTCTAGCTGTTACATTAAAAATGCTTGAAATAACAGTGACTTTACTAAGATTTTAATTTTTCTCATATAAAAGAAGCCTGGCAGTAATTTGTAATGTGGTGTGGCTGGTGTGGTGACTCCAGAAAACTCAGGGGCACAGACTTTTTTTGTCCTAAGCATATTGCTTCATGGTCCAAAATGGCTGCTGGAGAACCAGCCATCACTTCTACATCTTAAGCAGCAAGAGAGAAGAAGGGTTGAGAAGGGCATATATTTTAAGAAAACTTCCCAGAAGTCCCATATAATACTTTCCTTTACATTTTAATGACCATACTTATTCAAATGACCAGTTTAGCTGAAGTATAGGAAATGTCTCCTCAACTCCACCCCGTATCTGTATTTTCGGCTAAAACTCAAATGTTCTTTTACAGAGGGAAGGGGGAGAATCAAAACTGGGAGGTAGGTAGAAGTCTCTCAGAGGAGTTGCTAGGGGTTAATCAGTCCATAGAGATGGCAGACTGGTCGGAAGGGAAGTAGAGGTCATCCTTACTAGAATGACCTAGGATGCAATGCTCTATGAAGGCAGAAGTTTCACAGCTAATTTTGCAATCACTCTGGCCTTCATTCATTTAAAAAATGTTGATGGAATTCCTTCAGTGTGCCAGACACTACTGTTTGGTGATACAACCATAAATAAGGTATGGGCTTGTCATTCAGGAACCTAACTTCTAGTAGGAGTCATTGATAATAGTTAAGGCTATTGCAGTGTGTCAATTGCAACATTGATGCTAAACATAGGTACTGAAGTGGCCCATAGGACTGATATCCAACCTGAACTTGGAATCAAGGAAGATGTCCTAGGTGAGGTGAGGGGTACACTGAAAGCTGAGTGGAAAGGAGGAATTACTAGGAATGTGTGTGTGTGTCTGTATCTGTGTGTATCTCTGTGTGCGTCCATGTATGTGTGCACACATGCACATGCCTGGGGGAGTGTTCCAGATGCAGAGAAGTCCCTCGCACTAAATAGGGAAAGATGTTAAAGGGACCTAGTATGGCAGGCTGTAAAGAAAGTTGGCTAGATCCTGACCAGCAATATACTTGTGTATCCATACTAAATTGTAACCCAATGAGTGTGTGTGCTCCTGTGCACATAGAAAGGTGAGGTTTCCTTAGGTGTAAGACTGAGAGAAGCAGTTATTTTCAAGACCATATAAGGAATCATACTTTTAACATTCTGTATACAGAATAAAATTTATGAGTGATAAAAGATTTTTTTTTCACCCACAAGGGATCATGGTACTGACTGTGATGGTATAGTAAAGGGTTGAGTGCAGATGGGGCAAAATCTAAATCTGCAATCTTGAATATTTTACATGCATGTGAGAGAAAAGGCTACAGTAATTCCCCTGGGGTTAATTTTCCAAAAATAGAATTTTATATTCAAAAGGAACCATTGAAACCAAGGACCGATTTTTTTTTTTAAATATACTGAATTTGAAAAGTGAAAAATTTAGTGCAAAGTGCTTTAATCATTGAGGTTTCTCTGGGCCACTGTGGTAGATCCATCACAAATCCTAAAAACTCAGGTTGGAACTTTAATCATACTGATAAAACTTAGCCACAGCCCCGAAGATGCTGTCATAATTAAGAAGTTTTTGTTTCTCCTAATGGAGTTTGATGGTCTTAGTTTATCAGGAACCTTTGAATTGAATTAACAACACGAAACTAATTAATCCTGGTATACTCTAGCAATCCACTTAGAAATGGCATGCAAAATTCAATTAAGTCCCTTTGCCTTTTATGAAGCATGCACACTCAAGAAGCTTCGGTTTACAGCTGAGAATTAGGTAACAAAAAGAAAGAGCTTGTCATGTTTTTCAAACCCAACTTTTGAAATTAGACAATGGGTTTTAGAATTCTTCCCTGATTCAGAAAGTTGGAATCTAAAAGGACAGAACAAAAACCCTCCCTGAGCTAATCAGCCTTTTCCTCTCTCGCTTTTCCTTAGATCAGAAGAGAAAGATGGTGGTATGTGCCTCTGCTTTGCTGGCCCTGGTTTGTCACCAGAACCTTATAGCTCGGGCTGTTTCTTGAATGCTTTTTGCAAACTCTTCTTTTCCTGGCTTCTGGCATGCTCTGTGCTGTCAGTCTTATTGATTAAAACCCTTGGTGGATTTCAAGACCTTCTCGCCCTGTATTGTCACAGATCTATTTAAAATGGATTTTCTCTCTTTGCCAGACCTGCATTTCTCAGTTGGTCGAGCAGATGCAAAGCAGGTGGTACTGAGATTTCAAATAGAAGCTGTTTCTAGTTACTAGGGGGATAAATGCAGCATTATAACTTCTTTTGTTTTCTTGTCTCTTTACATTTTTATTTATCTAAAAAATTCTTTGTACCTTTCAGTGTATACAATTAATTCAAATAAGTAGCATCTATTGCTTTAATATAAGAGTATTTGGCAGGGGTAACATCTGAGGCTTTGAATATCTGAGACACAACGTGAGAAAGATGTGATAATGCACCACAAAGCAGAAAATGTTTTGTGTGTACTGCTAGTTACTTCTCCCATATTTATTTTCCCTTTTCCCCTCCCAGCAGCCTTTAGCATTGGAAAACATTCCTGGAATCTGGTGAATTTGATTTCAACCCCTCTAGCTTCAGGTTTGGAACCCATGACTTAGGAGGGGTGCATCAGAACATTTCTTCCCCTGGGTATTTAGATGGTTCAGGAGCAGTGATCTAAGATGGTGCTATCAGAGTGAATCTCAGGACTTTTGTTACCCAGATAGACACATGCTTTATGTCTCTTTTTTCAAGATGGAAAGTGCAAAATGAAGTATGTAAGAATGCCACTTTTGCACCAAGAGACAAAGCTAATACATGGAAGAGTCCAGAGGCCAGAGACTGCAGAACAATTTTCAGAGATTTTCTGAGGACATGCTGAACTTCTTGGCCAAAATGAACCTAAAGCCAGAACTATCTATCACTAGCCTTTTTAGTTTGGTGAAACAGTACATGCTTTGAATGTCTAAGCTAGTTAGGATCAGATTTTATGTTACTTAAAATGGAAAACATTCTAACTGTAAGAGCCAGTTTTTGATGCATAACAAAACACCCCAGAATTCAATGCTTATTTTAAAAAGTTAAATAATTTATTATTACTATAGTGCAACTGCCTGTGGGTTGGTGAGGTCAGTTGATCCAGGCTCAGCTTTGCTGAGCTGTTCGGCTCATGTGTTCTGGGCTTGATCATGAGCCTACTGCAGGTCAGCTAGCTTGTTTTTCCTTCTGAGGATAAACTGTGCTTGAGTCTGAGCTGGGTAAATCATTCTGCCTAGGGCAGCTTCATTTCATGTGTCTCTTATTCTTTTGGACCAGAAGGCTGCCTGAGGCATAATTTCTTCATGGTATTGTAGAGGCACAAGATGCAAAGCAGAAACATGCACAACCTCTTGAGGCCTAGGCTTCCTACTGGCTCATTTCTGCCTTGTTCTGTGGGCCAAAGCAAATCACAGAAATAAATCCAAAGTCAAGAGGAGAGAAACTAGACTTGACTTCTTTGGGGAAGAAGTGAAAAGTAACATGGTAAAGGGCAAGGAAAGAGGAAGGGGTGAAAAATTGGGGCCAATGATGCAGTCTGCCGTACTAGCTGATATATGACCCATACAATTATTATTATCTTGACAGCTCAAGATAGTTATAAAACTGGGTTGTAAAACTGTATAGAAAGTTGTTAGTCCAGATGTGGCAACCATTTGAAACTAACTTATGTTAGCTAATCTATACACTTATTTGTGTTATTTTTTCTCATTGAAGAAACAAAATTTAATTTTGAATTATGCTTTGGTTTCTATAGAGCTGATCTCTATTCAGATGTGAATTAATCATACTCTAGATTTTAAATATTTATTTTCTCTGCATATACTATTGATTTAATGATTGTAAAAAACAACTATTTCTTTGGAAAAATGATGCTATGTGTATTTATGATCTAACAATGCACCTTTATGTATGAACATATTTAATTTGTTTTACTGGGAAAAGCCACAGGTATTGAAAGCCTGGAACTTTTCACTTTCCTCACTCAGACTTGGATATTCCATTAAGATTCTGAGTATAATTTTAACAGTGATAGCAACAATATAATAATATAATGCTTACATAGTGCTTCATATGGGCCAAGCACTATACTAAAGTGCTCTTCATAAGTGACCTGATTTAATCTCACAGTTCATTATTATTTCCATTATACAGACAAGGAAACTGATTTACAAATTCAGATACATGGTAAATGGCAAATCTGGGACTTCATCATCTTAAGTACATTAAAATACTGTTGGAAACTCCATCATTGTACTGTAGCACACCATATCTGTAATAATATTATTGTCTCTCTGGGCTGTGAATTCCTGGAAATTAGAGATGGTCTTATTAATTTTTATATCCCCAATACCTAGCACAGTGTCTGGTACATGGCAAATAGTATGAAGGTTATTGGTATTTCATTGGATACAGGAACACATTTTACCACTTTAAAAAAAATAAGTAATTATTCCAATCTCCAGTTCACTTAGGCTCTTGTTTACCATGCTACCTTGTTATGCACTTAATCTTGGCTCACACTTTCTGTGCTATTTTTGCGGGTGAATTCACTTTTCCTCCCCTTAAAATTATGGAGTCCTAAGTACTTCAACGATGTTAGTCTGCTCTTGACACCAATAGTCAACAAAGCTCCAGTAATGTGGATTATAATGAGAAATTGATCCAGGATGGAAGTTCCTCTTTTTCTGTTTGGCATTATAAGAAAATAAAGGTATTGGTCTAGAAATGAGAGTTCTTGAATCTAATTAATTATTCACTTTTTAAGTTAAACATCAAATCTTCTAATTGCAGTTAACTTTTCCAAAATATGTAGACTTAAGAATAGCATGCTCCTCCTTTCAAGAAGGCTTTCTGGGTTAAATGTGGTCTTTCCCTTGAATCTTCATAGTATTTTATTTTTCAATTTTTATTTTGATTATTTATGCTCTTACAGTATCTCCACTATTGTTTTGGGCAGGAATTTAAATAAACATTCAGTACTATGACATATTAGAAGTCTCAAATACTCTCAGAGCTGGAACAGAACTTAGAAATGGGTTAAGCAAATCATATCTTTTGGTTCCCTTAATATTAAGTTCAATGTCTTATTAACTAACACAATATAACACAAATAGAGTTGGCTTTATTTCTTTGATACCATATTTGCACAGATGTTGATGAATTAGACCTTGAAACAGACATCACCAACCACCATTACCTTATAAATTTCTTGAAAGTAAAGTTTATATCTTATTTATTGACATACAGTCAGCACTTAATATGGTAGTTGGTGCATAACAGTTAGCACTGAAAGATAGGTGGATGGGTGGATGAATATCAGAGAAGTAAAATTAATATTTTGTAAGGTGTATATTAATGTCTTTTAATCACATGGAGGTATTGCCAGTCAACAGGCTAATGACAACTGAAATTAATTTTCTCACCCAAGTTAGTAATAACAGTCATAACAACGATTATTAAAAATAAAAGGCAACGAAAAAGTAAAAACAGTGTGTTTTCAACTATCTGTACCACAAATTATACTTCCAATTGAATGCTGTCCTTCAAACATAGGAAAGCAGGCTCCTTATTTAGTCCTACTCTGATGCCTGTGCTCACAACATTTTTGCAGCTTCCTTGAAAGAGAGATCACTCTCTCAGACACACATTTGGGTACTTGTTAAAAGTCATTCACATTACTTTGTAGTTACATGCTCATATTTCATTAAGGTGAAAAGATGACATCTGGAAAAACAGAGATGACAGTGGTAAAAATATTAACTTTCTTGAACTAATGAGGTAATATGGTGATCAGCTGGGGATTTGATGGCAAAACAAGAGTTTCAAAATATTTCTTAGAGTCTTTAGCCACAGAACAATGATAAAATACGCCAATTACAAGACCAGATCTTGTCTGCATTTCACTGTGGAAGACTGTGTTTTCAAAGGACTAATTTTTAACTGTTGTATCCTTTGATTTATGTTCCATAATATTTAAGTAGGTGGCTAGATGGAAGAATTGGAGCATGCCTCGAACACTTGACTATCATTTTGCAGCTTCTCTCATGAACTGTATTTTAAAGCAAGTACCATTATCCTGTGTACCTTCATAACAAGGACATTTTGACATTTTCCTAATAAATTATTGATAAGTGTGTGGAGAGATGTAAAGAGCTATGTCACTGCTATTATCTAACATTAAGCATCTTGCAGTTCATTTTTGTTAGTATTATTTCTGTTATTTCTTTAGATCATTTAAACTGGAAATTCTTTATATTCATTAGAATTTATATCTAATAGGGTCATTGGGCTTATGAGGCTTCCATGGAAAGTATTAATTATCAAAGAGGAATTCAGATTTATTTATATGAAGTTTTAATTTTCTTTACCATAACTTCTTTAGAAACCTCTCTCCTTCTCATCCCAGCCTAGGGATTATATCAAGAGATTAAAAAATGTAATTTCTCATTTTGATTGTTGAAATCCTGGGATCATGGTTATTCTGTCAGTTATACTACAGTAGTATATGTCATAGTTACTATTATAATTGTGACAATTGTTAGCAACCTTCCTTCTAGAGCCTTTTCTTCTTTTTCTTTTTTTCTCTTAAGCACATTTTGAGAGTATTTTTAAAGAACCACCCCCATTCCCTTGTTGAAAACCATATTCTACTGTATAGTTGGAACTGTTCTCAGCCTCTACTTGGGTTTTATCACCATAGCTTTCCAGGTCCTAGGGATTTAAATCACGTTTGTTTATCCTTGTTTATTCTGATAATCCTCTTTTTACCCCTGCTGAACAGTTGCCTAACTTGTTCAACACTGTATTTCTTTGTCTTCGTTTATGAATCTGCTTTCCCTTACTTTAAAATTTTTTCTACTTTTTTTTTTTTTTACCAAGATCCTGAGAATTCTTAAGAAATGTAGGGAAAAAATAAAATCTTCTAGGGATTTAGTGTAGATAGGAATTGATCTAATTAATATATGCAACTTTTTTTTAATTGAAGTATAGCGGATTTACAATGTCATATTAATTTTGGTGTACAACATAATACTTCATTTATACATATATATTTTTTCCTTTTCATATTCTTTTTCATTATAGACCATTACAAGGTATTGAATATAATTCTCTGTGCTATACAGTAGGACCTTGTTGTTTATTTTATATATAGTGGTTAGTATCTATGAGTCCTGAACTCCCAATTTATCCTTGCCCATCCTCTTTCCCCCCTGGTAACCATGTTTGTTTTCTGTGTCTGTGAGTTTGTCTCTGTTTTGTAAATTTGTGTCCTTTTTGTTTTTTTAGACTCCACATGTAGGTAATATATGGTATTTTTCTTTGTCTTTCTGTGTTACTTCACTTAATTAGGTTTATTTATTTATTTATTCTTAGAGGAGGTACTGGGGATTGAACCCAGGACCTCATGCTTGCTAAGAATGTGCTCTACCACTTGAACTATGTCCTCCCCCTGTTTTATTCTTTTTATGACTGAGTAGTATTCCACTGTGTATATATACCACAACTTCTTTATCCAGTCATCTGTCAATGGACATTTAGGTTGCTTCCATGTCTTTGTTATTGTAAATAGTGCTGCTCTGAACATTGGGGTCCATGTATCTTTTCAAATTAGAGTTTCTTCCAGATATATGCCTAGGAGTGAGATTGCTGGATCGCAGGGTAAGTCTATTTTGAGTTTTTTAAGGACTCTCCATACTGTTTTGCATAGGGCTGCACCAGACTACATTCCCATCAACAATGTGGGAGGGTTCCATTTTCTCTACACCCTCTCCAGCAATTATTATTTGTAGACCTTTTAATGATGGCCTTTCTATGTGAAGTGATACCTCATTGTAGTTTTGATTTGCATTTCTCTGATAGTTGGTGATACTGAACATTTTTTTCATATGTCTACTGGCCATTTGTATGTCTTCATTGGAGAAGTATTTGTTCAGGTCTTCTGTCCATTTTTGGATTGGGTTGTTTGTTTTTTTGCTATTGAGTTGTATGAGCTGTTTGTATAATAAATGTAACTTTAAGAACTCTGGATAATATGGGAAAATGAAAATGATTATTTTCTATGATAAAATATCATCCACCCCCACAATCCCTCCCCTGCCAAATATATAAGAGTTGTATAATAAAACAGAGAAAATAAAGTAATCCTTTCTTCTCAACACTATCATCTTATCAGTGCCATTTGAAATTGTTGGCTTACCTCTGACACTGGTAATAGTCATTATGAGATACATGGATTAGCAAGAGAGTGACAAGAGCTGGTAAAAAGATTTCAGATGCATCAAGGAGAGGGGCTTCTAAAATCTCTGCTGTTTGCTAAAATAGGCTTTTGTTAAAATGGAAATCTCCAGTCATCTCTAAAATAATTGATTGGCAAATACAATGAGTGACCTAGCTGAACCAGAAAGAATTTGAAAAGTACCAACAACAAAATTATATCCTTTTAGCCAAATATGTTTTCTTTTCACTGAAATATGATTGATTCATAATAATGCTAATTATACCTAATTATCATCTCAATTATTTTACCCTAGCAAGAACATTTCATCATTGTGCTGTTTATCAGTCATCCAATAGTAATTTATATTGTTTCTACTTTTTATAAAGAAAAGTTTCACTGGTTTAAATATACTTCCACGGTTTGGTGAGATATATAATTATTATTATTGGCTTTTATTTGATTGCAGGCCTTTGATGAGTTAGAATAGATTTCTCTAAAGTCTTCTAAAATAAGTTTTATCAGGAAACTAATTTAAGTGGCTTAACTGGGCCCATGTGGGAAGGCCACCTGTGGCTTTACTGATTAATTGGGGGTTATGAATCAACTTTTGGTGGGAAGAATGTGGCTGAGGACCTGATACAGAAACAAAAAGAAGAAAATGTTAAGCTGCTACCTTAGCCTCAGAGTTGCTAAAAACATTAAATGGGAGAATCTCCTTTTACATCCCTATCAGGTCCTCAGCTGGTCACCCTTTGAACATCTCCAGATTTGAGGAGGTCAATTGACTGAAAAAGTCTCTCCCATCAGTGGAAAATTTTTTTCTCTGAACAGAAACGCTTTTAACTCTTCATCCCACCTCTCCCTCTTGGGGCCACACAGAACATATCTAAAACCTCTTTTACATGACAGGCCTTCAGTTTTAATAATGGTGCTTAACATTTGTAAAGTGTTTTCTCGTTGACAAAGTGGTTTACAATACGTCATCACATTTAATCGTATCAGCAGCCCTGGACATAAGCATAGTTACCTTCCATTTCACAGAACACTTTCCTTATTCTGCTGTCTCACCTTTACCTCTCTCCAAACCTGTCTCACTCAGCTTTCGAGACTTTGAATGCCCTTCTGTTCTGGCTGCTGCTCTCTGAATTCTTTCTTGTTGAGTTTTCTTTGTTTTAAAAGTGTAACTCTGAGAACTGAGCATCCTGCTGTAGGCGTGGCCATCACAACCATGCTTTACCCTACTGTGGTCTAAGACTGCTCCGGGAAGGCAACATGATATTGCATTTGCATTTGACAGCCTATGGAAGATTGATCTGGGCTTGACCTCAACTAAAAATTTTAAGAGTTTTAATCATGTAGCTGCTCAGTCACCTTCCTGCTAAGTCACCTTCCCCTATCCTGTTTTTGTGTTTCTATTTTCAGTTTTTGATTTTAATTCTAGGACCTCACCAATTACTCCTGTGGGATCTGGGGTGAACAGACTGACCACTGGACAAGGACAGGTGTGCCCTGAGCTCAAGTTTCTGCTGTACCGCTGATTAGTTGTCTTTCTATCTTAGTAAATGGCAGCTCCATCCTTCCAGTTGCTCAGGCCCAGAACCTTGAAATCAGCCTTGACTCTACTCTCAAAATTCCTACCAGTTTCACCTTCAAACATTTCTGGAAGCTGATCATTTCTCACCACCTCCATCATAACCTCTCAGAGTCAAGTGCATCAATTCTTGTCTGGATTGCTGCAGCAGCTTCCTAATTGATGTCCTCACTGCCACATTTGCCACTTTACAGTCTGTTCTCTATACAACAGGCAAGGTAATCCTTTTAAATCGTGTCAAAACATATTATTCCTCTGCTCAAAGTTCTCCATGTCTTATCATTTAATTCAGAGCAAAAGGTAAACTATTTCCAATGCCTACTGTACCCCACACAATATATTCCCTCCTTCCCACCCCATGGTTCTCTCCTTGTCTCCATCTGCTTTTCCCCTTGTTCACTCCATCCAACTCTGGACTCCTTGTATTCCTCAAACTCATTAAGCTTGGTTTTTAGGACCTTCCTACTCAAAATCCTCTTCTATCAGATTTCTGCTTGGCCCCTTCCCTCACTGCGTTCAGATCTCTGCTCAAATGTCCCCTCATCAGAGGGTCCTTCCCTACCCACCCCGTCCTCCGTAGCACTCTCTGCTGCTTACCACTTAACACTGTTAAAAGATAGACCGAGGGGATGTACAGGTTTTAAAAGTTTATTTGAGCAAAAATTGATTCAAATCAGGTGGCATCAAACCAGCAGTGGTCAGGAGTACTCCACGGACAGGAGCCAGGGGCAAGACTTATACAGAGAAGGTGCAGAAGCAGAGAAAGGAAATTATTTGGTTGACTGCAGCTTAAAGTCTACTTGGCTGTTTGTGATTGGTCAGCTTAGGGTTTGATTTCATACCCTTGAGGCATTTATAGGCCTAGCTTTTAGTTTGCTTACATAGGCCACCAAAACATTAGAGCCACTTTAGTCTAATGGTCTCATTGTTTAATTAATTTAACAACATATTCACTTGGTTTCATTACTTATCGTCTGTCTTCCTCAATTAGAGTGGAAGTTCCTGAAGGCCAAGTCTGTTTTGTTTACTGCTGAATCCCAACATCTAAAATAATGCCTGATAAGGGAACTATGCTCCATATCTTGTAATAACCTTTAATGGAAAAAAAAATGAAAATGAATATGTGTATATATATTGCAAGACTGGGACATTGTGCTGTACACTAGAAATTGACACATTGTAATTAACCGTACTTCAATAAAAATTTAATTAATTAATTAAAATAAAGCCTGATACATAGTAGCCACACAGCAAATATTTGTCAAATGAAAATTTTTTTCAGAAAATTGTTACATTTCTGACTTTGATTTCTTTGTAAAAAGCAAATTAAAATTTTAAAAGGGAGGTGTTTGTATTAATTTCCTAGGGCTTGGTGGCTTAAAAGAGTAGAAAATTCTCTCACAGTTCTGGAAACCAGAAGTCCAAGATCCAAGGTGTCAGGAGGGTTGGTTCCTTCTGGTGGCTCTGAGGGAGAATTCTTTATTGTCTGTCTCCTAGCTTCTGGTGGCTACAGGCAACCTTTGTCCCTTGGCTCATAGATGCATTCCCTCCAATCTTTGTCCCCATCTTTACATCACCTTCTCTGTGTCTTATTTCCTTCTTTTCTAAGAACCCTTGTCATTGGATTTAGCATTCATCCGAATCCAAGATGATCTCATCTCAAGATCTTTAACTTAATTACAAATGCAAAGATCTTCTTTTCCGAACAAAGTCACATTCACATGTTCTGGGTGGACATATATTTTTGGGAGTCTCCATTCAACCTGCTACAGCACTATTGTGAGGAATGCACAAAATGAGTTTTAGGGAGTCTCTTTGTATAAGTTAGTGTAGTATTCAGATGTGAATCATGTTAAAACATTTCATCCTCTCAGACCTCTTCCATTGTCCTGGCCTATTAAATATGTTTAAATACTAATTCTAGTTTTCAGGATATTCATTGGCCTTCCTAAACCCAAGTCATCAGTAAAATTGCTGAATATGTCTCCTGTATTTTCATCCCATTAGGTAATTGATTTAAAACACATTTTGAATAGAACAGAGCCATGGAGAGAGCAGTGAGATCTAAACTGCACATCAGATTGGCATGAACTGGTTAATCAGTACCTTTTGGGTATTGTCCAGTTATGAATCTCCCTCTGATGGTAGTGCCATCTTTGTATTTCTCTGTATTATCCCCAGTAGTGTTATGGTATTCTGTTGAATATCTTACAGAAATATAGATTCAGCTGGCCTATCCCATTCATTTATTTACTTGTTGATTTATTCACCCACTCATTCAACCAGAAGTCACTGAGTGCCTGTGAGGTGCCAGGCACTGAGAAGTTGGCAGTGAAAAAAGGAGACAGTGACCCTATTCTGGTGGAGCTCATTGTCATTCATCTCCTGGTCTAGGAACTTGATTTAGAATAAAAACTGTGTGTAGGTATTGGGCAGAGGGGAACTGGGAATGAAGTTAGCCAGCTGTGACATTTTTGCAGTCCATCCTAGCCATCTCTGGTCCTTCTCCAGATATTTCAGACCATCCCAATTAACTGGTCTGTTCATGGATTCCAGCTTTCTCCTTATCTTGTTTGAAAATTGTAAGTGCATTTGTTGGCCTCCTGTCTTAGGGTATTTAGGTTTCTCTGATTCTTCAAATTCTACCTTGTGGAGGTTGTTCAATCCCCTTGAAAGTTTCTTCTGGTCCTTTGAGGTTTAATTCATGCAGGGCAGCAGACCTGAACCCCTTAACTAAATCTGGATGCCCTGTATGATAGCACTAATAGAAGTATTATTTTAAAGCCAACAACCACTGCTATAATTTATTCAGCAACTCCACTGGATGAAATGCTTAACATATTATTTTTTAATATCCTTACAAATTTTTCCCATGAAAAAAGCATTTTATCTCTGCTTTACAGATCAAGAGGCTGTTGCAGCGAGGCATTAAGTAAACTTGCCCAAGGTTCCCCAGCTATGATTGTCAGAGCCAAGTTCCAACTCAAGGCTCATATTCTTTTGCCACTGGGCTACCTGCCCCTGTTCTTTGCCTTTGATCTCAGAGCTCTTTAATTCCCTCCTGGTGTTCTCTTTTACTGATCTATGCTCTACCCCTTTTGGTTTGGAAATCCCCTGCTTTTTACATAGCTGTGTTCTTCTTCTTCTCAGACCACCAGCCCAAGGCGGAAAGCTGCTTATTCCTATCAACTTCATGTTCTGAATAAAACTGTAAAAGCTTCCTTTGTTGTCCCTCACATTTTTCTCATCAAGCCTCAGTTCACTTGGGGCTTTTGCTTTTCTGACACAGTTCTTATAAGTCCATGCCTCTTTCATCTGGTTAAGAGCCCTTCTTACCATCTTTAGAATATTTCCATTTTAAAACCTGAGTGTCTCAGAGAATTGGCTTCTTTAGGTACTTCTTTTCTTCCCAATGGGATTTATTTGCAATTGTGTGTCAGAATTACTTTTTTTTTTTTTAAGAACTTCCCGCTTTCCTTGACTAATCTTCCTTTTAGTATTTTATAATCTCAGTGTCACCAACCAAGAAAGCTGTATGTAGGTACCATGGGTCAAGCATGGTGTGTAGTACAGAAGTCTAAGAATCTGGTTTCTCAAGATCTTGAAGGAGATATAATATGTATGGCAGCATACACTGACATACCTAGTAAGTGTCAAATGTGTGTTTACTCACTAAATGGCATAGAATGGGTTAGGGAAATAGATGTGGCTCTGAGAAGTGAGAGAAACCTTCACAGAACGAGAAGGTCTTGAAGGATAATAATAGGGTATATCTAACATTATAAACCCACTTAATCCTCCCTGCAACCCAATGAGGTAAGTACTTAGAGTATCCTCATGTTTCCAGTAGGACAATGGAAGCACAGAGAGGCTAAGCAAGTTTTCTGAGAACACACGGCTTGTAAGTGGCTAAGCCAAGATTTGAACTTTGTGAGTATGGCTCTAGGGTTCAAATTCTTAACTGCCCAGTTCTCCTGAGAAGGGTCTAGGTAAAGAAAAAAGAGGAAAGTAGGCCTACCAAATGAGGAATGTTCAAGACTTGTTTGGGACAACATTGAGAAGAGTTCTGTTGAAGGACTTTTACTTTTGGATGAGGGTTATGACAGTAGGATGCCTTAATACCCGCACTGAAAACCAATGGAACCACAATATGCTCAGAGGTTTGAAACAGCACCAGATCTCCCTGAAGCCCAGGTCTGATAACATGATCCGAGTTGAAAGAGGTGAGACTCATTCTGTGAATAATAAAAAAAAAAAATTGGAATGGCAAATGACAGCAAGCAGTGTCAATAGATGCCCCTTGCAACTAATCAAATTCATTCAATGTGAAAAATCATTAGAGTACATTTTGACATCTTGGGCCATTCTCGTGCTCACAGATAGCTGTATTGTTAACAACATCGTCATTGAAAAGAAAGAAAAATGACACATGTAACAGGTAAAAATAATGCCATGTGAAAGGTGTGGAATTTCTCAGAAAAATGAATCTGGAGAAAATTCAAAGAAATACACATCTGTTCCAGCACTCAATTATTAAACACCTTGAAAGCAAAAACAGATGACTTTGAATATCAGCTGGCTATTCTGTCAGCTGGTGGGACGCACCCCCAACAGGTAACTCTGTGAAAATACCACTCCTCTTGTGATCTGCCCCCATGTTTTTCATGGAGCATTAAGTTGCTTTCTAAGGATTTCTAAATACCGGGTGGCTGACTGGTTGTCATTATTAACAATCAAAGAGTTCTGTTCACCAGCGTAAGGGCTCCAGTCGTGGGAATCTGGCTAACTTCCAATTGAGTAATTACATACAGAAACCTTCTTGAATCCCCCTCAGAGATCTAGTTAGGAAGCAACTTATGGTTGATTTGTAATTGTGCCTGTGACCGGAAAAATAGTGCAAAGCACCAAAGATAAAATAAACAGTAGCCTCCACTGAAAGTGTAGAAGGCAAACCATCGTGCCTATTATGGAAAGCTAATGGTCACCCCTCTGCCAAAAAAAAAGATTACTGAAGCAACCAGAATATAATGTAAATGAATTTTTTCAGCTCTTACTTTTGCTACGTATAGTTAGCTACTACAAAATTATAGCAATATATTCAGAGAGTGCTTTTGAGTAACAGAGTATTTGCTTTTGCATCCTTTATCCTGGAGATATTATTTCTTAGGAGACAATTGTAGTCCAAGCCCTCTTTATTATTTTTGTTATAATACAGTAAAAAGTTCTTTCTTTTATAAATTGTATCATCTTAAACTTTGCATTCAGTAAATAAGGATGCAAATAACTTTTGTTATTAAAATATTTGATAATTTGCTTTATCTGATCCCAAACCCATTGCATACACTTGGAAAACTTAAAGGTATAAATTCCATGTTCCCAGGTCCTATACATGACCTACTTAATCAGTAGCTGAGGTTAGGATTTGGTAATCTGTATTTTTAAAAAGCCCCTTCTGGTGGTTGTGATGGTCAACCAGTTTGAGAACATCTGATGAACCCCACTTAGCCTCTAGAAGACTGCTTTCCTTATGAAAAAAAAAAAAGTTTAAATGCCTTTGATTAAAAGAATAATGGTGACCAGGATAAAGGAGAAGCAGAAGCTCTGAGGATTGACAGTAAGTGCTGGGGCAAGGGCCTCTGGAACCGCAACCTTTTCTTTTGATGTGGCTTCAAAGTTGTTGTTGAAGGTAGAAGACTAAATAAAAAAAAAAATCTGATTGGTGTCTGATTATTTAGACAAAGATCATCAACCACTGAGAAAGCCTTGTTTCTTAAATGCATTTCACAGTACCTTCTTGAAAATAGGCTACAGTCATTTCCAAAAATAATTTATTTTAAAAAAAAGAGTAAATAGAGAATTGCAACATTTTCTGTTAGAATCTCAAAGGGAAACTAAGTAAAAGCTCATCTGTTTCTCTTTCTGGGTGCATTTTTTTTTTTTTTTTGCTCCCACTTTGATACTATATTTATGGAAGTGATGAAAGCTACCTAACTTAAAGTGACTGTTTATGAAAAAAGTTTATTTTTTTGTTGTGTGGAGAAACTCTAGTGTCTTCCGCTGAACCATGGCCGTCTCAATTCATCAGACCACCTATAACTCAGAAGGGTTGTATTCATCAGATTTTGCCAGTTTATTGGCAATGGAAAAGAACAGTTTATTCATCTTGTTGGATTAGATGATCTCTAAGGTCCCTTCCATCTCTAAAATTCTATTATTCTTTTCCATCTCAATGATAGACAAAGTACAGAAATTTATCACATCTCTCTGGTGCAGTAGAAACTAGTAGAATCCACAAGTATTTTAACCCCCAAGTTTTGGTCTTCTCTTGTATTTCACTGCTGAAGGACTTTATATACAATCTTTAATTTTTATGGTTAAAAAGTAGAAATTCATGAGTAATAGTGGTTATAATCAACATGAAGTTGCTGACTGGTGGTGGTAAATAGCACTATTCATTACTATTCTCTTGGGTCTTATTCTTAGCTGTTGATGAATAATTTTTGAAATAAATAAGATCCTCTGGGATATTAAATTATACGAAACCTATGGAATATCAAGTATTGTAGCTCTGTCTTTTGTATTCCTGTAGTTTTCACATATCCGTTAACATTTATCTCACTATTTTTCAGTTTTTTGGTTATGTGTCTATCTCACCTACTAGACCAGAGCCCTTTGAGGGTCAAACGATTTATCTTTGCATCCTCAGGACATAGTACAGTGCTTAGAGTATATTTACTTGGCATTTGATTGGATGTCTCTTGAGTATTGAATTCAACTGCTTTCAAATAACTGCTTGATTTTTTTAAAAAAGCCCCAAAGACAAAATCCCTCTGTAAAGTCTGTGATGAAGCTCAGAAAAGAAACTCAGAGAACCTCAAGTACCTAAAAAATGTTAAATCAAGAGAAGAAAGAACATTTACTTATCAGGCCAGTTTTTTCTTGCTTCTGTTTCTAGCAGGGATAGGTAGATCAATTAAGTAATCATTATATTTCACTTCAATTTAGTGTCTCTTAGTGTTTAGATCAGATGACACCATATGTACCATTGGTTTCATGGGGGATCTTCTCTCTAAGTCAGTACTTAGGTATCCAGTGGATAGCCTTGGCAATATATTCAAACAGCCTAAACCTCAGTACATCTTTTGAAATGGAAAGGTTAAATTAGATCAGTAGTTTTCTACTATTATTAATAGTGGAATCTTTTCTGTCTTTAAACACATGCTTATGTGAAAAACTCTTTATGTAAAAATGAGAAATACAGTGCTCCTTAGATGGGAGGATGAGTGTAGCAAAAAGTCAGTATAGCCAAGAGGAGGGATTGAAGGGATCATCTAGATCCCTGTCTAGATGATTACTCAGAGGTCCTCGTAGACAAAGTCTCTACCACCTTCAACTTGGGGGCTCCCAGGCAGCCCTAGGGTTTGATCCTAACTCGAGAGAAAGGATTGCCCATGGGAGATTTTTGATGGTCCAGGCCTGGAAGTAGACATGTCAGTTCCATGACACCTGACTGCAAGGGAGGCTGGGAAATGTGGTCTTCCTCTGTACTTAGGACTCATAATCACTTACGTCTCCTTAAAAGCTTTTCAAATTGCTCCCCCTTTCTCTTTATATCACCACTGGAGCCAAAGTGCCCGTGTTTTCTCAGATGGACTATTTCCGTAGTCTCTTAGCTGGTCTCCCAGCCTCTAGTCTCTCTCCTCTCCAGCCTGCAGTGCATCTCATTACCTAACATGCACTCCCCTGTGTAAGCCTTTTGCCTGGCCTGCGGGGCTGCTCATCATCTGACTCCTGCCAACTGTCTGTCTTCATTTACTGTCCCTCTCCCACATGAACAATTTGCTACAAATTACTTTTCTTTCTCTAAACACTCTGTGCCTCTGGTGTCTCTGTGCCAGGAGCTGGAAACAGACAATAAATAAACAAATGGCCATGGCTGTGTTCCAGTAAAACTTTATTTACAAAAGTAGGTGGGGGCTGGGTTTGACCCAGTTTATTGATTCCTGCTCTCTGCCTTTGTATTTGTTGTTCCTTCTGCCTGGAATGCCCTTCCATCCTCATTGCATACCTGACTGTCTACACCTCACCCCCATTTTGAACTTCTGATTTTTCAGGTATTTACTTAAGCATTCTTCCTTTATGAAGCCACCCTTGAATAATGCTCACTCCCAGAGCAAGTTATACATAGAGTCAATTTTCATTATTCACTGTAGTTATGTTCTATAAAGTTGCCTCAAGCACTTAATTAGCAAATACTGAACCATTGCTCTTGGGGGAAGTACAGGGTTAGGTTCCTGGGAGCCTGTGGTCACAGCATTTTCACTAACCACTGGATAGCAATAGTTGTTTTATGGATGTTTCTGTCTAAAGACACCTTACATAATACATATTGTTGGTTTAACATTGAACTCATGGCCAAAAATACTATAACTCGTGCATAAATGAAGCTTATCTGACACACTTATTTTCTGCATAAGGCCCATCACTGCCTTCTTGTGCTTAGGAACACTAGACAGCACTGTAGCACTATACTTAGGGGACATTTTAAACATCAAAATCACTGACAAAAGCACACAAATGTGAAAAATGTGACACTAAATTGACCATAAAAAGAATAGTTCTTGGCAGTGTGAGTGGAAACAAGAAGGCAAAGAGTCCTACCTTAGATTGCTGCTGAGAACATGTACATGAGGCAACAAATTTTTCACTATGCTGTACATTTCTGTGAATGACCACAAAAGCACCATGAGTATTGATTTCAGGGTTATAAACACGTTTTAGAGAATAGAGGAATTTGAAGATACAGAACTGGTGAGCAATGAGGTTGCACTGTTTCTCCATAACAGAGTCAACAGACTGTATAGCTAGGTCCTTGTAGCCTCATTAATTGCTTCTCTCCTTCCTTTCTCCATGGCCTAACTGTTTAAATGAAGGTTTTGAATATTTGTGTGAATAAATGAGGGAAGGAAGGAAGGAAGGAATGAATTGGATGAAATGTATTTTGGCTAGTATTTTCAGTACAGATTCTGTATATGCAGGGGAATTTAAAAAATGTGGTTTTCAGCATTTGCTAAGTTATTAGTAATTCTACTACAGTGCAGAGGGAATGATGTTGCCTTCTTCTTATTTAACATCTTCATTAATGATCTTCAATATGCAGTAAACAATAAATTAATGAAATTTACAGACGATACTAAATTAAGAGGTGTTGAAAACACCAGTGAGAGTACTGCTGTAGCATAAATGCACTTAGAGAAGTTAAAAATGTGAAGTAAATCTAGAATGATGCAACTGAAAAATACAAACTAGAAAATCTAGCCAAGCAAATTCTAAATGTCAAGGAAACAGGGACACTACTGCTTGTTAATTTTAAACTGCCTGTGTATTTATAAACTCAACAGGCATTTACTGAGGGCCTACCCAGTGCCTGGTCTAGTGCTCTGTCCTGTGCTTATCAAAGTGAACAAGGCAGTCGAGGCCGCTGACTCATGGAGTCTATATTCCGGTGGGGGAGGTAGAAAAGAGGAGTGAACAGTAAAGAATCTCTAAGATAAGTTGATGGTGATATTGGAGTTGAAACATGAAAAGTGAGTGCAAGAATAAGGAGGGAGAGTGCTCCGGAGAGAGGAATCTCAAGGGGAAAGACCCAAAGGGGGAAAAATAGGTGTGGCACACACAAGGAGCAGAAAAGGAGAGTGGACTGGAGGATAGGGATGACTTGTGACCAGTGAAGGAGCAGGCAGGGGCAGGTCATGTGGTGCCCTCTAGGCATTGCAAAGGAAGTTGGATTTTATTCTCAGTGTCAAAGGAAACCATTGAAGAGTTTTAAGAAGGATAAGAAACAATTTGACTCATGTTATTGGATTGATGTGGGGCAAATATGTAGCAAGGAGTTCAATTAGGAGATTATAGCAATAATTCCAGCAAAAGAAGATGGTGACTTGGACCAAGACATGGAGAGGGAAAGTTGTGGAAAAACTGGAATCTGTTTTGGAGTGAGAACTGGCAGGACTTGCTAATGGACTGGCTAGGAGTGGGAAACTGTGGAAGGACAGGGAGGAATCAAGGATGATTCCTAAATTTTTGACTTGCATAACTGATGGCTGGAGCAAGTAGGAACTAGAGTTACTAACTGAATTAGGGAGGCCTAGAGGAGAGACTGCTTAAAGGAGAGGAGAGTGGAGATTGGTGCAGAGTAGATATATTAAGCTTGAGGGGCCTACCAGACACTCAAGTGAGATTTCATTGTGATTAATTTGTGTTTTCATAATGGCTAATGATATTCAGTGCTTTTTCATGTGTTCATTGCCCATTCAGAATTTTTCTAATAAGGCTTATGTTTGACTTTCTCCCGTTTTTGTATTGGGTCATTTATTTTTGTGAAAATTTGTTAACAATTTTTGCTTCTATGATCATAAGGGAAGATGGTTTTTAGTCTTCTTTTCTTTAAAGTCTTTGTCTAGTTTTGGTACCAGGGTAATGCTAGCCTATAATTGGCTTATTGATTTTCTTTTTAAAAATTTTTAAATTGAAGTATAGTTGATTTACAATGGTGTGTTAGTTTCAGGTATACAGCAAAGTAATTCAATTGTTTGTGTATATGTGTATATATAAGTGTATATATATCTTTTTTCAGATTCAGTGATCCATTGGTTGTTTAGTATCATATTGTTTAGCCTCCACATGTTTATGTTTTTTGCAGTTTTTTTTTTCTTGTAGTTGATTTCTACTCTCACACTGTTGTGGTCAAAAAAGATGCTTGATATGATTTCAGTTTTCTTAAATTTAGTTAGACTTGCTTCGTGGCCCAGCATGTGATCTTTCCTGCAGAATAGTCCATGTGCACTTGACAAGAATGTTGATACTGCTGCTTTTGGATGGAATGCTCCATAAATACTAATTAAGTCCATCTGATCTAATGTGTCATTTAAGGCTTGTGTTTCCTTATTGATCTTCTGTATGAATCATCTGTCCATTGATGTAAGTGGGATGGTAAAGTCCCCTATTTTTGTGTTACTGTCAATTTCTCCCTTTATGTCTGTTAACATTTGCCTTCTATATTGAGCTGCTCCCATGTTGGGTACATATGTATTTACAATGGTTGTATCTTCTTGGATTGATCCTTTCATAATTATGTAGTGTCCTTCTGTGTCCCCTGTAATAGTCTTTATTTTAAAGTCTATTTTGACTGATATAAGTATTGCTGCTCTGGCTTCCTTTTGATTTCCATTTGCATGGAATACTTTTTTCCATCCCCTCACTTTCAGTCTGTATGTCTCTAGATCTGAAGTGAGTCTCTTGTAGGCAGCAAATTTATGGGTCTTGGTTCTATGTCCATTCAGCCAGTCTGTGTCTTTTGGTTGGGGCATTTAGTTTATTTACATTTAAGATAATTAATGATATGTATGTTCTTACTGCCATTTTGTTAATTGTTTTGGCTTTGCTTTTGTTGGCCTTTTTTCCTTTTCTTCTTTTGTTCTGTTCTCTTGTAATTTGGTGACTCTCTTTAGCATTAAGTTTGGATTCCTTTTTCTTTTTTGTGTGTGTACCCATTACAGAATTTTGGTTTGTGGTTACCATGAGGTTGTGATGTAGCAGTCTTTATATATATGTGATATATATGTGATATGTGATATAACATATATATATTTATATATATATAATTATATATATTATATATAATTATATAATATATTATAATATATATAATTATATATATTATAATTATAATAATATAATTATTATATATATATAATTGCTTTAAGTTTCTGATCTCTTAATTTCAAATGCATTTGTAAGTATCTTGCATTTATACTCTCCTCCCCTCACTGTCACTGTTTTTGATATCATATTTTACATCTATTTGTTTTCTGTGTCCCTTAACTGCTTACTGGATACAGATGATTTTATTATGCTTGTCTTTTAATATTCCTACTAGTTTGTGTGTGGATAATTTCCTACCTTTACTGTATGTTTGCCTTTACTGGTTAGCTTTTCCATTTTGTAATTTTCTTGTTTTTAGTTGTGACCTTTTCTTTTCTGCCTAAAGAAGTTCCTTTAGCATTTGTTGTAAAGCTGGTTTGGTGGTACTGAATTCTTTTACCTCTTGCATGATTGTAAAGCTTTTGATTTCTCCATGAAATCTGAATGAGAGCCTTGCTGGGTATTCTTGGTTGTAGGTTTTTCCCTTTCATCACTTTAAATACATCATGCCTCTCCCTTCTGGCCTGCAGAGTTTCTGCTGAAAAATCAACTGATAGTCTTATAGGAGTTCTGTTGTATGTTATTTATTGCTTTTCCCTTGGTGCTTTTAATATTCTCTCTTTAATTTTTGTCATTTTAATTACAGTGTTTCTTGGTCTGTTCCTCTTATGATTAATCCTGTATGGGACTCTCTGCACTTCCTAGACTTGAGCGACTGTTTCCTTTCCCAGGTTATAAAAGTTTTCAGCTATTATCTCTTCAAATGTTTTCTCAGACTCTTTCTCTCCTTCTGCTTCTTCTGGGATCCCTGTAATGCAAATATTAGTGTGCTTGATGTTGTCCCAGAGGTCTCTTAAACTGTCCTTATTTCTTTTCATTCTGTTTTCTTTTTTCTGTTCTGTTGTATTGATTTCCAGTACCCTGTCTTCCAGTTCATGGTCCATTCTTCTACCTCATTTAGTCTACTATTAATTCCTTCTAGTTTTTTTTTTTTTTTAATTTCAGTTTTGTATTCTTCAACTCTGTTTGGTTGTTCTTTATATTTTCTCTTTGTTAAAAACTTCTAATTTCTTGCTCTATGCATCCATTCTCCTCCTGAGTTCTTTGATCATCTTTATGATCATTACTCTGAACTCTTTCTTAGGTAGATTGCCTATCTCCATGTCACTTAGGATTGGGATTTTATCTTGTTCCTTTGTCTGAACCATATTCCTCTGCTACCTCATTTTGTCTAGATTTCTATTCATATTTCTATGTATGTGATAGATTAGTTATGTTTCTTGACGTTGGAGAGATGGCCCTCTATAGGAGATGTCCTGTGCATCCTGGCATTGCAGTCCCCTCTCATCACCCAAGGGCCAAGGGCCAGCTGGTCCCAGGGTAGGGTCTGGCTTGTATTTGTGGACTCATTCTGCAGGATGCACGATTATAGTTTTCCTGCTTCTGGTGTCTGGACCCTGGTGAATGAGGCTGGTCTAGAGGATTGTAGGCTTCCTGGTGGGAGAGGCCGGTGCCTGCCCACTGGTGGGAGAAGCTGGATCTTAGCCCTCTGGTAGGCAGGGCCATGTCTTGGGGTGTGTATAAAGATGGCTATGGGCTCAGGAAGTCTTTAGGCAGCCTATCTGCTGATTGGTGGGGATGTGTTCCCACTCAGTTGTTTGGCCTGAGGCATCCTAACACTGGATCCTATAGGCTGTTGGGTGGGGCCAGGTCTTGTTGCTAACAATCCAAGCAAGATGTCAGCCTCCAGGAGAGTTCACACAGATGAATACTTCCCAGTATGACTGCCACCATATCTATGACCCCAGGGTGAGCCACAGCTGCCCCCTGCCTCCCCAGGAAACCCTCTAAGACTAGCAGGTAGATCTGGCCCAGGCTTCTATGAAATTACTGCTTTTGCCTTTGGTCCCAGTGAGCATGACATTTTGTGTACATTCATTAAGAGTGAAGTCTCTATTTCCCCCAGTCCTGTGGAGCTCCTGCAGTTAAGCCCAGCTAGCTTTCAAAGCCAAATATGATGGGGTCTCCTTTTCCTGGTGCTGGACCTCCAGGCTAGGGAGCCTGATGAGGGGGCTCAGAACTCTCACTCCTGTGGGGAAACCTCTGTAATATAATTATTCTCCAGTTTTGGGGTCACCTACCCAGGATGTATGGGATTTGATTATATTATGAATCTGTCCCTGCCCCTCCTACCCATTTTGTTACAGTTTCTTCTTTATGTCTTTAGTTATAGAAGATCTTTTCTGGTAGGTCTAGTCTTTTTTTTTTTTTTTTTTTTTTTTTTTGATCATGGTTTGTCCTATAGTTGGTTGTGAGTTTGATGTGTTAATGAGAGGAGGTAAGCTCCTGCTCCTTCTAATCCGCCATCCTGGCTGCCTTCCAACTGCTTATTGATTTTCATAATGTGTCCCTTGATGTTTAATTTTAACAATGTCCATTATATATTTAAAAATAATAATTATGGTCAGTGATTTCTGGTTCCTGTTTAAGAAATCTTTGCCTAATTCAATGTAGAAATTTGGGGAGAGTAGTACTCTTGGAGAGGGCAGGGAAGCTCCATGCCCTTTCCCCATACCTTGCCTTATGTATCCTTTTTATCTGTTGTTCCTGAGTTATATTCTTCTTTTAATCTAGTTAGGTAAAGTGTTTCTGTGAGTTCAATGAGCCACTCTAGCAAATTAATCAAACCCAAGGAAGAGGTCTTTGGAACCTTAGATCTATAGCTGGTTGGTCAGAAATACAGGTGACAATCTGGACTCTCAGTTGGTATCTGAAGTGGGATGGGGGGCAGTCTTGTAGGACTAGACCCTTAACTTGTGGGATCTGATGCTATCTCCAGGTAGATAGCTTTAGAATTGAATTAGAGGATACAGAGCTGGTGTCTGAGAATTGGTTGTGTGGGAAACTACCCTGCCCCCTTTCCTCCCCCTCGCATATTGAGAATTGGGTCCAGAAACTTTTTACCATCTATCTATTGAGACTTCAGTTGTGGACTAACATATGGTCTATCTTGGAAAATGTCCCATGTATGTTTGAGAAGCATGTGTATTCTGTTGTTGTTGAGTAGGTCTATGTATGTCTATTTGGTTTATTGTGTTGTAAAAGTTCTCTATTCCTCTGTTTTCTTACTCATCTTCTGTCTGGGTTTTCTGCTCATCATTGTAAGTGGGGTATTGAAGTCTCCAACTATTATTATGAAATTGCCTCTTTTCCCCTTCAATTCTGTCAGTTTTTGCTTAATGTATTTTGATGATCTGTCATTAGGTGCTTAAGTGTCTATAATTGTTATATTTTCTTACTGTATTAAACCTTTTATTAATATATAACATCCATTATCTCTTATACTCTTTTTGAATTTAAAGTCTATTTGTCTGATATTAGGATAGCTACCACTGCTCTCTTTTGGTTAATATTTGCATGAAATATCTTTTTCCATGTTTTCATTTTCAAACTGTTTGTGTCTTTGGATCTCAAATGAGTCTACTGTAGACAGACTATAGTTGGAGCATGTGTTTTTATTCATTCTGCCAATCTCTATGTCTTGAATGGAGAATAGGAACTTACTGAATTTCTGCTGTGTGCAGGCACTATGCTTGGCTCTGTCAATGAAACCATAAATAAGACAGAAATTGTGACTTCAGGGAGTTTATGTATTCTTGGAGGTATACAGTCATTAAAAAATAATCATACAATTAATTTCTTACAATTGTATAAATCTTACAAAGGACAACATATAGGGAACTGAGACTTAGAATAACACGCTTGAGATTAAAATCAGGCTTTAAGCCTTAATTAATTATTTAAATCTGAAACTGACAAAAGAAATAGTGTAAGTGTTCATCTCTCTCCATGCACTTTACTTGATGTGCAACTTACATATAATTTTTTGACATATCATTATTTCTCTTAATGAATAAAATACTTTAAGAAGCTATTTAAATGTTCAGAAATAGACCACAAAGGATATGCCAGTAATGATAACTTTTCTTAGAAACAATTAATATTAACCTGTTTAATACTTGATTTCATCACTTTGTATTTTCCTTAGAGCTGGATTATAGATATTAGAGATGGAAAAAGCAGAATTGGCCTCAAAAGTCAGTCCCCTGTACTTAGGAAAATGTCTAGATCTCCAGGAGCCTGTCTGACCTCCTCGTTTTGGTCTACCACTTTAGAATGATTGCATCAGATCGTCCATTGTGTTGGGCAGAGATAAGCACTCCTAAATGTAGCTGACAGGAGGTAGCTGTGGTGGGGTAGGCTATTTTCCAAAGCTGTGTGATTGTCTCAAGTGCTTCTGTGTGCTAGTCCAGCCATGACTTGTCTGATTACTTCCTTCTCCACATTTTTGATTTTGAGTTCTCTTAGCTAAAAGTTAGCTTAATTTTTAACTCTCTGAAATCTGATTATTTGAATAAATTTAAGTGGATTCAGTATCGACAACCTCATTATTTGCTGCCCCAAATCCATTAATAAATTAACCATAATTCAACTTGCTTCTGTATATTGGAATTTTTGCTGGAGGTGCTGTAATTGGAAGAACACCACCAATTGCTTCCTATTTAATCTAGTGATTTATAAAGTTTTTTAAAATGCTTATAATAGGAAATCAAGTAGCATTAGTTGGGAGTGTTATTTCTCAAGTCATTTTTGAACTCTAATAATTAAACACAGCTACCTGAAATAGCTGGTAATGATCTGCAACATGATGAAAATATAAGCTACTAACTGACTCATCAACTCATATGATACAAACTGTTCAGTTAACATATTTTCAGGAATTTGAAAAGAAAATTCTCTTCGGAGGAAGAGGGTAGAGGGTGGGCATAGCCATAAGTACGAAACTTTCATTTTCTCTTTCAACATAAACCTTGTGAATAGTTTTAAGTTCCAAAAATCTATAATTCAAAAATGGACTTCGATAAGTGTGGCATGTGCTGGAAGCCCGTGCTGTGACAATGCAGGGAGATTTTGTCAGGCCATGCGATTTTATCACAAAAGCCCACACTGCAAAGAAGGGCAGGTTTCCACATTTCTGTTTCGGTCAGCTCTTTGCATTGTTGATTGATTCACTGTAGTGCTGTTGTCAGGATTTTGTCAATAGTCACATAGATCTCATGACTGGCATTTTGCCTTTTTAAAACCATCCCCTTTGCTGTTATAGAGAATTGGAACCTCAAAGCCTGGTGGGACTGGCTGGTGCCTTTTTATTATTATTTATGAATTCATCAGAAATGAATATTGGCCTCTAATTAAAGCCAGAAAATTACTCCTGGAATAAATTGCTAAAGGTCAGTTGCTTTGCAGAGAACTTGCTATGTGTCTCTTTGTGCCTTATATTATCACTGTTATAAATAAGGCAGCATTCAACCTATTTATAAGGATAGGTGGGGATAACGAATTGTTATATTAGTTCTTGCCTTTTGGTATTGAATTTCAATTAAACTTTTCTAATGCTTTTTCTGTTCTCAATATGTTTCTCTTCTGAGGATGGGAAAAACTGCTCTGTAACTAAAAACAATTAGAATATTCCATTTTTTTTTTGAGTAAAGTACTATGTATATTTTTGGTCTAAGAATTAAAATGGCTAAATACTTTGGAACCCAATTTCCTAACAGAAGAGAAGGTCTTTCCCCCAATTATAGGAAGTTCTAGGAAAAAGCATTTGTCTATTTTGGATTAGGAAATCAAAGTAAATCAAAATACTGTAATAATCAAAAGAAATAATCAAAAGAAACAGCCTCACTTGAGATTTTGGCACAGTGAATAGATATTTAAATATTTAACAAGTCTTTTTATCTTTACCTGTTCACAAGTTATAAACAAGGAGTTGGAATGAAATAAAAAAAAAAAAGCTGCCTATTGACTTTGAAATTAAAGTAGGTATTATGCGCAGGTTTTGAATAACTCCCTTTCTGTCTGTCGGAAGGTTCTCCTCTCCGTCTTGCTGGGGTTAAATGAATTGTGTGACTAAGGAGGTGTTCATGATGCTATGTTGATACTATATATGTACTTGTATTTTTAGATTATTGAGCAGTTTTTGAAATTTATCAACCCTGAAAAAATATCTTAGAGGGGATTTCTGGGAAGTTGTTTATTAAATTTAATAAGTAAATTAAAAAGTCACAGTCTTTCAAATTTAAACATTTAGAGCAGAGGCTCTCAACTGATGGTGATTCTGGCAATGTCTGCAGACATGGCGGGTGTTACTAATGGGGGTGGTACTGGCATCTAGTGGGTAGGGGCCAGGGATGCTGCTAATCGTCTTACAGTGTATACGAGACAGACTTCAACAACAGAAAATAATCTAGCCCAAAGTACAATAGTGCAGGTGTTGAGAAACCCTAATTTAGAGAAATGTGACAAAACGTTTTCTATGGTAAGAGTGACTAAACACTAAAATTTCACATAGGGAAATACAAATTAAAGTGACAATCAGATGTCTTTTTCACCCATCTGAGTAGTAAAAATCAAAGGAAATAACATCACTCAGTTCTGGCAAATGTGTTAGGAACGCTCATATGTCGCTGACAGGAGTAATCTGGCAAAATCTACTAAAAATAGAAGTAAAACTTTTCTTTCATTCAGCAGTCCCTCATTAGAAAATATCAGTATACAAAGACCCAGCCTTTTTGTTATGGTTAAAATGTACTGAAAAAAGACCTAAGTATTAATAAGTAGGGGGATAATTTGTGGGACATCTATAATACAGAGTATTATATGCTTGTTAAAAAATAATGTGTTAGATGAAGAATATCCATATGTTATTAAGGGAGAAAAATCAGTTTCATAATAAGATGTGTATTATGAGCTCATTTTAGTAAAACAAACAGCAAGTATCTTCTATACATTTGTATATTTTTAGTAAGCATGTGGAAGACTATTTAGCAGATGTTTAACTTGGTTATCTCATTGGAAGAGATAAAAATGAAGATGGCTGGAAGCTAATTATTAACTTTCCCCCTTTTCTATTTCCTTTTCCATTTCCAATTTTAATCTTAATTTCAGTATTACTTTTACAGTTTACAAACAATTTAACAAAGAAAAACTTTTTCTTAAGAAAAGTTTGTATCACTGTTCAGTGAATTTTTAATGTTTGGTATCCTTGTCTTGCGAACCTCATGGGAATTTTATACCTTGGTTAGCTAAAATACAAGAAGAATATTGGGGGCTTTTTTTGATAGGTGAATAATGTTGAAATTTAAGATATTATAAAGTACAGATCTGTAAATACTTTTTTGTATACATGGCAAATATTTTATTCTACCATCTATAGTAGGATATAGATGTCATATGATAAAAATTGCCTTTATTAAGAAAATCTTAATACAATATCATCTAATGATGGCATTTGATGAAGAGGAGCATTGAGAGCTGCAGAGCTGCTCCCTGGCTTGGACCCATTGGCCAGCCTTTCAGAGCTGCCCAGGGACCTGTTGAGGAAAGGGCACTGTTGTTTCTCTGATGTCAAGCTCAAAGGTTAGGAACCTTTCCTGAATCTTTTATTATCTCTATGCCATGGCTAGTTTTAGCATCTCAATAACATGGAAGTTGTTGGAGATGGGACTTGATTTTGTTACATTTTAAGAATCATGGTGAAGTTACTTCTTTTTCTTGAAAATTACATGTGAACACCTTGGTGTATAGATTATGGTTAAAATATGGCATTGGCTATCATCTAGAAAGGGAAAGAACAATAAGAAAAGTTAGGGGTCAGCACCCTCTTTAGCCTTTAAATGTAGTGGGTACTGAAATCGCATCAGAAAAGTATTAACTGACTCCATGACTCTATTCCCAAATTCCCCCACAAAATCAGCCAGTATTATGGAGTACAATTATTATGTTTTTTACTCTAATCTAACTAGTTCATATGTATTAATTATTTTAATTTTCATGATAATCTAATGGGGCATATGTTATTTTAATCCTCATTTTGTATACAAGAAAAAAGACAGAGAAATTAGACAACTTGCCCAAAGTCACACAGCTTCTGTGTGACAGAGCCAGAATTCTGACCAAGGAAGAATGACCCCAGGGACACTGAAAGTTTAATGGAAATTCAAGACTATGGAGATTGAAGAATTTTATTATTTTCTTCTGAGCATGATAAAAAGAAAAACCCAGCCCATCCTAATTCAACAAATTCTTAGCTTTATTAATCGGTAACCCTTATGGATTAATCTGAGAATTGATATCACCTACTGTGACTAGGAACTGTTCAGTGATTTTTTTAATGCTGTTTATTTTGGCTCAGTGAGTAAATAACATAATTTCTTCAACTTCTGCTCTTCTTTAGAATGAGTATTTATATATACATATATTCATTCCTGTAATTGCCTTGGAGGTCAGTTTGTAGGCAACACAATCTCCTATAAATAAAAAGTATTGAAAATTTAAACCATTTAGACTATAATCCAGCTTTTCTGGCCTGGTGATCTTGTGTCTATGGTTATAATGAATGCAGTTCTGTTACCACTTAATGTCTCATGTATATGTTCAACTGAATTGTGACACCAATACATCACAGAATGTAGGTTATTAGATGAATAAAAATAAATAGTTCGAGAGTGCTTTCTCACATTTGAGGTTTAATTCTCTCTCTGCTGGGAGTGTTATATTGAGAAGGACACATTTTGCAGATCTTTCCGCCTTTGCAATTACAGTCCTCAATTTCTGTCTTTCCCCCTTCCTTTATGATTTCCATGTTCTTAAACAATTCTTCAGCCATAAAGCCAACCACTAGATGACTGGCTTTGGGGTGGGTCAATTTTGTATCTAAGTTTTGTTGTCACTAGTGAGGACTTTCCCCCTTCTTCTTTTATTGCATAGATTTTTTTTCACACAGTACATAAACCACACATCCTAAAGTGAAAACACTTGTATAAAGTCCATTTTTAGGAGGCTATGCACACCCCTCCTTTTTTTGCCCCAAGGAACAGAAATTTTAAAACATGAAAAACTGTAACAACTTATACACTGCTTGTGATGAACAAACACTTGTACTGACAAGGTGAAAAAATGTCGTAAGTGTGAAGGTCTTTGAGCTAGAAGACTTCTGACAGTCGAGATTATCAAAGATGGGAATAAACGATGAGGTAGTAGGAGCAGGTGGTAGAGACTCTCCTTCCTGGAGATGGCTGTGACAGGGCAGACAGCTCTAGGGTCAGGCTCTGGCAAGGGTAATTCTTCATGTTGGTGCCCCACATGATGGAGGGTGGGTAGGTAGTATCTGCTAGTCCTTCTCAGTGCTCTCCCAGAAATAGACTCAAATAATGTAACTAGCCTGAGGAGGAATCAACAAAGATACAGTAAAATACCATGGGGCTTTCCCTAAACGAGGGTGGTATCTTTGGGAAAAATTAATCCTACTGAATTGGTGTCCTTCTCTTTTTTTTTTTTCCATCATACAGATCTTTTACCTATTAGATGTAGAGAGTAAATAAATTTGAATAAGACATGGCTGACACCTGTTCTCCAGAGATACACCATCAGTTAATTATGGAGATAAGCATCCCCAGAACTAAGTCTAGAACAAGTTGGACTTAAGTAAGAATTATTATGAAATAAGCTTTGTGAAACTGAAAGAGAAAAGGGGAGCTTGGTTACACTCAGGGATAGGAACTCTAAGAAGAGCTCATGAAGGAGGTAGTATGTGAACAGGGCCCTTAAAAATAAATAGGACTTTGATAGAAAGAAAGAGAGGGATACCTGGGAGGAGGGTACAGCTTGAGTAAAAGCAGGAGAATGCAAGCTGTGCAAAGTGCAAAGTAACTGCTCAGAGATGGTTGGTATAGAGAACGTCAGAGAGGCTGTAGTGAGAGAGAAATTTAGGATTCAATCATGAAAGACGTGGTACATTTTAATCACTTGCGTACTTGAGTCTGAGACCCCTTTAAAGAAGGAAATATTGTTGCATAATTCATTGTCTAACACTCACTAGATGGTCTATATATGTTTCTGAATAAACATCCAGTTCTCTGTAACCTAAGGAGTTAATTCTCATCTGGTTGTGTGCTCAAGTTTATCTTGGCAATAGTCACTTCTGTCCATTGTCGATGCGAATTTCCATCATTAATCCAGCTTTAGGCAGTATGTGTTCTGATTTTTAAATCTTGTGCAGAATAGAACATGACCTTGTGACGCAGCATTATGCACATAGTTGTAAATATGCAATAGGTCGCACTCGACTGAAATGGGATTAGCACATTACCCTATTTGTTTGGCCAGTTCGAAGGAGATAAAACACTTCCATATCCAGCAGCAATACCTCCAAACACTATAACTCTTGGCATTTAAAAAAAACTGATGAGAGATGTCTTGGCTACTCCATCTTTTTCACCCTGTCCATCTTGGACATTGGACTGAAGGGGAGGCAGCCTCTGAATAAGGAGAAACAAATCATGTCAGCGTGATTGATTGAGGCTGGGCTTGGCACACCCCAGGTGATTGTGTTGGGTAGGAGAGTCATCAATTTGTTCCTCTCAAAGGGTGTGTGGTAGTCATAAATATTTCACCAAATGTGGGGTGGCATCTGCCTTTTTGTTCACTGAGAACAATGCCAGCTAGAATGTTCCTCTTCTAGACAGTTGTTCCTAGTTCTGATCTATCAAAAACTTATTTACCAACTGTTCAGAAGCGTTGCTGTTTCTTTCATTTTCCTTTGAGTTTTCATTTTGACTTTTGATAACTGCATATTCTCCAGAGGCTGAACTATTTTTTGTCATGCATTTTGTGAGAGGCAAAAGAAAATACACATTCTTGGTTACGGGTTTGAAGTAGCAGTTTCTAAAGGGCAGAATCATTTTTCATGTATTGGTATTTTGTTCAGGAAAGAGAAGGCGAGTTTTTGTAACATAACAATCAAGAAAAAGATCAAGGTGCACTTTGGAATTTTGGTTGGACTCCTGTTACTGCTTATACATTTTCATAATTCTTTATATTTTTAAGTACTTTTATATGTTTAACCTTGTGTGATTATCACAGAGGCTCTGCAAGAAATGGTAGGAATTTCTAAAAATTTTTTCAGAGAGGAGCAAACCAAGCCTCAGACAGGTTAAGGTACCTCACTAGTTAGTGGCAGAATTAGGGTTAGTACACTGATCATCCGCATAAAACTTTAAATGTGCACAAAAATGAGTCTTTAAAATGCTGCATCTTTTTGCTTGTTAATTTTGTTATGTATGGAGCATTCAAAAATCAATGAAGATTTAAGATCATGTTTGGCTATGGATGTCCATTTGTGATATTTTGCCCCCTGTGCAGTCAGAGTTTGGGGCAAGAGCAGAGGAAGTGAGTGATATGCTTGTGGTTTTGGAAAAAGCTGTGGGAGAGACAGACAAGGCTCCGTGATTTTTCAGTCTTGTCTTAGCCGGGTCACACTGCAGTTGAAGCCTCTTGTAATCCAAGGAATGAAACCGCAGAGGTGATAGTGCACTTGTATCACCCACCAGGTCTGTAGGTGAACACTGCTGTCCTTTCTGTCATCATTGTTATGTGCTGGAAATGCAGCTAACCTGGCTTAGTGAAGGACTCCCTCATTTGTTAGAAGTGCTAACTGTGAGTTATTGTGAGGCCAGACTGCACTTGGGGCTGATTCCAGTAGAGGTGAGTTGTTACCTGGTTCCTGATTGTAAGCACTGCAATAAGTTTTTCCAAAAAAGTTCCAAGTAAACACTGGAAATGACTTTGCAATATAACTTAATGAGGTTTCTGCAGCAGCTGAACATTGAAATGGGCATAAACCTGAGGTTATTTCAATTTTAATATGGCCCCCTTCTGTTAGTGAGGGGATCCTGCTTTTACTTTTTTATTTAGTTTTGTAAATATTTAAATTAAGTGCTATTTCCCTTAATTCCATGGCCAGTTTTTTTTTCAATAAAAAATTAAGAGGGCATAATATTAAAGAGAGATAATGTAAAATATTATTTTCAAGGGTGTATTTTAACATGCTTCTGTCTTTGCATAGGCCTGTATCTGTCACCATTTAAACTTTGAGAAGGTGTTAAACTTGGTTTGCAGCTGTTGGTGGTGGAGCTAGCCTGAAAGGAACTGGGCTGGGGTCTGTCACCAGGACCTTGCTTGCAGAAGAATATGTCATATTTGTGTTTGTTTATTTTTGGTTGGATTGTTTTTGTGTCTGATATTAATGGGAAAGTATTCAAATTCATAAATGGAACCTTGAGGACAAAGAAGCAGTGCCAAGCAAGGAGGCTTATTTTTGAGGACAGGAAGGAAAAATAAGTGTTGACTTGGATGGATCATTCATTCCTATCCTCCCCACCTATCAATATAAACATAAATCAGTGCACAGGGCCAAGATGCTGATGCCCTGAGGGGCACTGAGAGTCAAGCTGTCCCTGGAAATACTAGGCTGATCTTCCGAACCATGTTGGACTACTTTGAAGAGATGCTCTGATGGGAGTTAGCCTCACTATGCTATCCCCAACTCACTCCTGGGACGTGAAAGTTCTGAAACCTTTCTTTCATCATCTGGAATTCAGTTTCTCTGAGCTTTCAGATTGGGGCATATCTTGGCTTCCTGAATACATTTTAGGAAATGATCAGACTTGTCTTTACGTAATTCATGTACACAGTGATTTCTCCTTTGGTCCTAAGTCAATAATACAGTTGATTTAGATCATGGGAAATAGAATCAGATGAATTTTTCTCCTTGAAATGAGATTATTGGGTCTGATAGAAAACTCCATCATTCACTCATTTATTTTTTCAATCAGTCACTCAACAAATATTTATTGACTGTTGACTGCATGACCAACAGTGTCCTAGGCATTGGGATATAACAATGAACAATAATACAACAACAATAATAAGGTTGAGCATTTATAGTGTTCACTATGTGTCTGTGAACCATTGCTTTTTATGTATTAACTTACAACAAACATATGGCATAATTTCTTACATTATTTCCATTTCACAAATGAGAAAATTGAGATACAAGAAAATTGCCTAATGTAAGTAACTTGCCCAAGGTCAAGTCCAAACAGTTTAACTACGAAGTCCAATTTCTAAACCACAGAATCTTACCAGAGTGCAAGCTGAAGCATAGTGCATCACATTCTAGCTAGTTCCAGAGTGAACAAATAGATGAATGCACTAATTTCAGTGCTTGAAGAGTAGGGACAACATGAGCCAGTGTGTTCAGGGAAGACCTCTTTGAGGAGTTGACATTGGAACTAAGACCTAAGTGACCAGAAGAAGCCAAACCTACAGAGTCCTGGAGGAACTGCACACCACATGAGGAAGTAGCCAGAGTGGTATCCTTAAGGTGTGAACAAACTTGACATATTCTAAAAACAGAAGGAAGGCTATAGTTCCCAGAGTGTGGAGAAGATGAGATTGTGTAAGACAAGATAGGAAGAGTGAGCAGAAGCCAGATTCTGAAATTAGGGAGTTTGGATTTTATTCTCAGTGCAGTGAAGAATTTTAAGCAGGGGCAAGAAAGCACCTGATTTATGTTTTGTAAAGATACTTCTGACTGCTATATGAAGAAGAGATTGCAGATTGCCCAGGGTAGAAGTAGGGACACTAGGAAGAAGACTAATGCAGTGTCCAAAATGAGATGATGGTGGCTTGGTGTAGGCTGGTAGTAGTAGAAGGGGAGGGGAGTATTCCAGATATAAAACGCCTGCTGCATATTAATCCACTTGTGGGCAGGGGTTATTCACTCTCATTGTGCTCATATATTTGTGATAACATCCTGCTTTCAGGGTTTGGTCCAGGGCCACATCTTTTTCTTTAAGAACCTAAAAAGAAGTTTATTGAATATTCCATTCAAACCATTATAATAGAATCACATATAAATTAATCATATATCTTTCCCTCAGGTAGTGGATAGTCTAACTGGGGAAATAAAGCATAAATACATAATAAAATGCAGGGGATGGGGAAGAAGATGAGTGCTTTAGGAGAAACTATAAATAAAACAATAGGCAAGTTCAGAGGAAGGAGGCAGCACTTTCAAAAGGAAGAACTCAAAGAACATACAAAGAGAAAGTAGCACTTGAACTGGGTTTTGAAAGAAGGTATGTTTGAACAGGAGGAAACACAGGATGGAATAATCAACTAATGCCACAATAGTACTGTGTAATAATAGCTCACCCCAAAACATCATTTATTTAATCTTGCTCATGTGTCTGTGGATTGGTGACCTAGCTTTGGTCTGGCTGAGCGTGGCTCCAAGTTGCAGGGAGTGGGGTTCAGGTCGACTTCATGTGTCTGATCCTCCTTAGATAAGTTAGCCCCCCAGTTTTTTCATAGTGATGATAGGATGGCAAGTGGGTGAGCCCTACTGCGCAAGCACAGTCGAGCCTTCTCTAATGTCATGTTGACTAATTTCTCATTAGTCAAAGTGAACTACATGTCCAAACTCAACATGACTATATGGGGACAGTTCCTCTGCCCACAGTGGTAGAACTATAGTAAATGTTTTCTGAACGGTAAACCAAATTATCATAAATGGGCACAGCATTCCAGGCTGAGTGTAAGAGGAAAGGCACAGAGGTAGGAGAACTCAGGGCAAGCACTGGGAACAGTGAGCAGTTTACTTTAGGTGGGGGATTGAGTTTGTATACATAGAAAGAAAAGAAATTGTAAAGGCAGAATGGGCCACTACTGTTGAGGGCCTTGAGCACAAAGTTTTGAAAATGATTCTATATACACTGTGTATCTATTAAAAGAACAAAGCTAAGACTTGAAAATAAGCCTTCTTGAAAGGGGCTGTCACTTTTTGGATCTCAGGTCTTAGAATTCAATACCCTGCCGTCAGTTTTTTTTATGAGAAACTCTTGTGGATTGAATTGTGTCTCCTAAAATGATATATTGAAGTCTTAACTCCTGGTACCTGTGAATGTGACTTTATTTGGAAATAGGGTCTTTGCTAATGTAATTAAGATGAAGGTTAAGATGAAGTTATACTGGGGTGGGGTTAGCCCTTAATCCAATATGACTGATGTCCTTATAAAAAGAGAGGAAGAGACACAAAGGTAGATACACACAGAGAGAAGAACATCAAGTGAAGACACAGATACACAGAGGGAAGATGGCCATGTGATGAAGGAGGCAGAGACTGTAGCTACAAGCCAAAGAACACCAGGATTGCCGGTAACCACCAGAAGCTGGAAGACAGGCACAGATACTACTTCTGAACTTCCAAGAAAGAATCAGCCCTACTGACATCTTGACTTTGGACACCAGCTCCTGAACTGTGAGAGAATAAATTTCTATTGTCTTCAATCACCCATATTTGTGGTACTTTCATATAGCAGCCCTATGATACTAATGAAAGCAAGTTCAATTTTCAATGAATGATACTTATTTTACCTGAGGGTCATTTTACTTTTTTAAAAAATCAGGAAAGAAATTTTAATTTCATTAAGTCTATAACATTTAATAAATCATCAAATTTGTCCAAGACTTGTACATCATTGCAATGACCAGTCAACCCCATGCTAGTTTTGAGGTAAACAATAAAATCCATAATGTCTGTTTTTCTTATTAAAAAATACTCTTGTAATTAATACTGTGTTTCAATATTATGAGGGGTCTAACAGATATAAGCGATCTGGAATTGTTTGAACAATGGGAAATAGATGTACATGTGTTTGTATGTTTATGTAAGGATATATATTTAGATCCTGTAAAGTAAGAAAGCAAATCTTTCAATTGGCAAATCTTATGTAGTGTTGAAGAAATATAGCTGCTATATTCCATTTCAATTCCATTGGGGATTTAAAAAGATATTATTATTTCAGAAGTAGATACAATGTGGACATTTAGATATAATGATGAATGTTAACACACCTTAGGAGGTCTTGCCTTTCATGGTGTTTTTCAAAAATTTAAATGGTGTTTGGGTTTATCCAGTCTGTCTCTCCTTTGGTTTGACTTGCCTATTGCAAATTTCAAGATGGCAGACCAAGATTAGCTCTATTGCTACAGCAAAAAATAAAGGTATTTGGCCACACAGAGACCAAACCCACAATGCTTTATTAGCTCAAATTTTCTCCTGACCTCTTAATATGTTACAAGAAGAATGGCAACAGGCAGGAGGAGAGCTTATAGGGCCTTTGTGGTGTTTTTTGTTGTTGTTGTTGTTGTTGTTGTTGTTGTTGTTTGAGAAAAGCTTGAAACATTTTTAGCAAAACAAAATTCCTTTCTTAAAAAAAAAAAATCCTACCCAGAACCCCAAGATATAAAAAAAAGCAAACTGTGAACATATTCCTCAAGCAATTTTGATCCTCGCCAATGGGAGGGATCACTTCATAGTGTGGTGAACTATTTAAGCAAATTCATGGAGATCTAGAGATGTGAAATGCAGTGTCAGTTAGGTAGCTCTAGAGTAGAACAAATAGATGCCATTTTGAGCATCCTATAAGTGTGGGTTAGAAATTTTATATTCAGGATCTTATTTAAACTTTGACACAGTGCTGTAAGGCAACTGAGGAAACAGCAGCATAGAGAATTTCATTGATTTGCTCAGAATGACAGTGGATGGGATCTGTTCTGAGCCCAGCATTCTGGTCATTATGCTAGCACTGCTTTTTTAAAATGGACATGATAAAATGTCTACATATAAGGTCAATATATAGGGAATTGACTGTTTGACATCAACATTAGCACTTTTCACAAGTTAAAAGATGTTTAAGAGGGCTCTTACTACTGGGGGAGGGGGGCAGGGAAGATCCAGGACCAGAATGTCACAGATCCAAATTTCAGAAGGTGTATTAAGACAGTGATTCTCCAACTTTAATATCCATACAGATCACCTGAGGATCTTGTTTAAAAATGCAGATTCTGATTTAGCTACTCTGGGATGGGCCCAGGAGTCTGAATTTCTAAAAAACTCCCAAGTGATTGTGATGCTACTGATACACATGCTTCCAAAACCATCTACTGTGACTTTTGCTACTTTTACCGACACCAAAAATAGCTGCTATATGTCTAGTACCACAGTGGTGGTGTTGCTGGGCTAAGCCTTTGACATACTGTAGTGGTCCTGTGTTGTTTTACTGTGCAGCAGACCTTTCCCTTCTTGGGACAGCAGTATCCTAATTTTCCTTGGGGTAGTGAACCTGTCTGACTGTTAGCTCACGCGATCATGACTCTAGCATTGTAACTCCAAGGATGGACTCAGGCTGCACCGATCAGCAGTTGGTTTGGGGGATAGGTGCATAGAAGAGTCAATCCAATAAGAGCCAATGAGACTTAGTTATGGGCCTTTTTTCTGAAATAAATAAAATAAAGCTAATCTTTTACCCCAACTCCCTTGAGTTATGAAACATCTACAGCAGCCACAGCCATCATACAATCTAGGTGATAATGAAGCCAAAACACAAAGGAGGGCAAAGGTGAAGAAAGAAACAAAGGCAAATTGTCCTAATGCCAATGTTGTGGCCTCTCCATTAAGCTACACCTGAAGCCAGAATTACCTTTTGCTTCTTCTGGTCTACAGATAAGAACAGACTAGTGGGATGTCTCTCCCATACAGAAATAGTTTGGGAATATATTTTATTATTTTATACTTGCTGATAACATCTCTCACAGGAGTTCTTTAGACACTTCATGTGTCTATCCATAATTATAAAACTTCTTAGGTGGTGAGATTTCCCTACAGGAAGACAGACTTTCCTTTTTGCCTCCCCTGCACCTGGTACAATAAAGAGCACATAGAGGCTGATGACTAATTGGTTACTAACAGCTCTTGATGAAGAATACTCACTCCAAGGTGTGACCCATTTCTCTATTTTAATTTTACAGTTTGCATTTGAGTTAGTCAAGGAAAATCGTCTTCTACCAACTGGTACCACTTGTCTCATCTGTACATTTTTTTTCCTCCTAAAAATAAACAACTACTCAAGAGGACATAGTTCCATGCTTCAAGGGTGTGTAGTCTCTTCTGAAAATGTCTGCCACCCCCAACACACTCACATTGTCCTCTCTAACAACATATTCACTGGCAGGTTTGCACCCTACTATCTGTAATTACTCTTCTCTCCAATTCCTAGTATGGCATTGGTATCATATTAAGATGTACTTGTATGCTGTTTCAGAAATTATTCTTATTTTTTATGGAATTACTGAAACATCCTTGAGATGGAAAGCTTTATCTTGTATTTACTTTGTATTCTCCTTTCCTTCCATACCTGATAAAGTTTTGAGCTCAGTTCAGTAGCAAGATTGGTCACTTGAAATGCAAAATGTCAACAAAAGTGCATAGTGGTTAAGAGGGCAGACTCTGAAAGTGGATGGTATGAGTTCACATCCTGGCCCTGTCACCTATTGGCTCTGTGACTTAGGGCAGATTATTTGGCATCTCTGAGTCTCAGTTTTCTCACCTGTAAAATGGGAGTGATTTTAGTACCTACAACAGAAGGTCATCCTGAAGATGAAAGAGGTAAAAAAAAAAAATATGTAAGAGTTTAGACCAATTCCTGTGCATGGTAGTTGCCCAATAAATATTAACTATTGTTAGTAATACTGTTCTGTGATTAATTAACATCCATCCAACTTTCAAGTTTGAAAATTTTTATTTTTAAGGGGTTTCCAACCCTTAAAAACATAAAAATATTCTAAATACATTTTAAATGCTTTCTGCCTCAAAGACATCTCTTATCATATATTCTTTATATATGTGTGTGTGGTGCATACACACCTATGGACACAAATATTTTTTGTATCAAAGTTAAAGATCATACAGATACTGTTCAAGAAAATAATGGAATTATAACATCCTTGTACAAAGAAATAAGTTTGAAATGCACATAGTTGAAAGAAAGTGAAGTGAAATTTCCCATGCTCTTGTTATATTACCTTTAAGAATTATACTTGACACGTTCATCACTTACTAAGCACATAATTTCATTCTCCTCAACAAATGTGTGAAGTTGAAATAGCAAGTACTGTGTTTACTGTTCTTCATGGATGAAGAAACTGACAAAGAGAGGAATTTCCCTGAGGTTCCATGTAAATGGCCAGGTGAAAATGATTACAGCTCACTGTCCCTGCCTGTCCCCAAACATCTTTTGACTCTTACCTGGTTTGGCATTCTTGTTCACAATGCTTTTGTATTGTGGATTTGGACTAATTAAAATTTTGAGAGGAAAAGAGGGCTCATGACTTAGAGGAGTTTTGATGAACCAGGCACTGTATGTAGCAATCATTATTTCTAAAGTGCATAGCAACTGTATGAGGTAGGTCTCATTATTCCCATTGTATGAAGAGATGGAGAAACTACAGTGCAGTATTGTGAAATAATCTATTTCAGGCTAGTAGCAGAGCTGGGATTTGAACCCAGTATCCTGTAATTCTCAAACCTGTTCACGCACTGTTCCTCTTGCACAATTCTGTTTCCTATACTTATAAGAGAATCAGTTATCTCCTGTTCTCAACATTGCCGTAATCTTCAAAGGGATTATGGGAAATAGTGTAAAAAGATAAAGTGAAAGAAAAAAAAATCTGATCCTACTCCTTACAGAAACAACAACAAAAATACTTCTAGGGAAACTATTTTCACTGCTTTTAATCTGCGTGCTATTAAAAAATATAAGGAACAAAGAAAATGAAACCTTTCTAATATTCCTTTGAAATGTATATATTCAGTGAATTGCCTTTTGAATAGAATATGATTAATTTAGTCTCTTATTTTGAGAAGTTAAAATGTGCCATTTCTCTTGGTTATTCAACATTTGCGAATGACCAACAGTAGTATGTAAAGGGGAGAAAGAAAATGTGACTTTATCCAGCAGGTTCCTGTTAATAACTTGGGTGGTTCTGGGAGCAGGCCTGTGGCAGTTGCTCAGATGACTTATTCGGGCATGTGCCCCAGGTCTTCATCTGCCTTTTTAGAGTCAGGAGTGCAGCCCAGTGGCATAGGAAGCAGATGTGAATCTCTAAAGTCCGTGGTGTGACTGTGGGAGAATCATTTCTAGACCCTTCAAGCCTGCTTCCACCTCTGAAATTACACCTAATTATCTTCACAAAGGTTTTGGGAAAAGATTCATTAAGGAAATTACGGCTCATTTAGAAAATTGCTGCTCAAGTTCACTAAATGTTTCCCCAGGGGTCTTAATGAACACAAGGCCCTTCTCAAAGTGGATGAATCACCTCTGTTTCTCTGGGGAAGAGCTTTGCTTTTCCTCCACCTCACTTCTTGTCTAGGGGTGCCCAGGACTAACAGTTTGGTTTTCTTAGGAAGAACATTGACCTGTTTACCCAATCTTAAAAAAAATTTTTTAAAAAAAGGAGTTTTGCTTCTCTAAAGCCATCTGGATTGTTCTGAATATTTCCTTCTAGTTCATTCTAGACTTGTGAGCATGGGGGGCTTAGAAAACGGCCCACACAGAGTGGCATGAAGATGAACCCCCTTGATGTTTCCATTATCATGAATGATTACTCACTCTGTAATTTTCAGATAGGATTAGTCAGGATAAACACTATTTGTGCTGAATTGATTTATAAAGGCACATAAGAGTGTCATGCCAGACAGTTCAATGGTCTTACCCACTGTTAAGTATTTCATAACCTACTTGTTTCTCAAGTCATCAGTGAGCACAGGAACAAAATACCAAAGATAGCCTGACTTGTTCAGTAATCAGGAGGCTAGTTGAAGATGCCTGCTCAAAATCCTCAGTGCATATTTGACTGTATGAACAAAATGGTGAAGTAGACACTGTGATTATTATATTGGAGCTGATGGATGGAGAGACTGGAAAATTAGAAATTTGCCTTTTTTTTCCCCTCGTTCACTGATTACTACAGGCTTCAACTATCCTTCATTCCGCATTCTTCTCTAATGAGAAAACACAGAAATTATTCTGATTGACTAAGAACATTGGCTGATAGAATATTGTTCTTTTCTTCTATTTCTGGCCCTGTGCATCTGTCACACAATGATCTCTGAAATCAAGGACTGGACTGGCAAATGCTATAAACAGAGAGTCTTCTGGTGGAGGCTCGGTGTGATAAAAAAAATTTTGCCTTCATCTTTTTGTTGATCTGGGCCCTCCTGTATTTGGCCAGAGGCTCTCATTAGGGCTACACAATCACACCTCAGGTGGCTTTGCACACCCACAAAGTCAGCATTTTAGGTATTGCTTTCTCTAATTCTATCATTCCTTGATATTTCTCTTACTGTATTCCAAACCCATGTATGAGGAAATATGAGTCCAGTTATTCATGCATCCAACTAGTGTTTTATTGAGACTTTCTATATGACATCTTACGACCCTATCTGTAAGATAGTATCTCCAGTGATAAGGAGTACAGAGACTGTAATGTAGGGAAAGAAAAAGACATGGTCCATGAGGCTCAAATCCTTTACATCAGTGAAAAACAGAATTAAGGAAAGATGGTAAAGCATGTAGTGTGTGTGTGTGTGGGGGGGGGGTTGGGGGTGGTAGGGAGGGACAGAGACCAAAGGCCTATAAAACATTTACCAGTTCATCTCTCCATTGAGTAAATATTCGTTCTAATTATTAGGGAGATAATGATGACAGGGTCTCTTCCTTCACTGTGTTTTCATTTGAGTTGATGGAATAGTTTGGAAAATTCTACTCCAGAAAACTTAAATTTAAGTTCTTGTAGTGAATCCCCAATATTTGATATGTAGTGGAGGGAGGTCTAGGTCTTTGGAGGTCTTAGGGGCCCAGGAAGTCGGTAGAAGGAAATAAATGACTGTTTCTTGCATCCCTCCTGAGCCAGTGCCCTGTCAAGTACCTTCACTGCTGTCGTCTCACTCAGGGTTTCCACAGTCATGCAGGGTAGGTCAGATTCTCTATGTTTTAATGGCAAGACAGCCTCAGATAATTTAGCTTCCTCAAATGAGGAAAGGAAAGAAAAGAAACTACCCACATCCAAAAAGTATGGAGCAATTAATAAGTGCTTCTTGATCTTGGTTGCACTATTAGAGCTTTTACAGTCCTTTGGTGGCCAGGCTACACCCAGACCAATTAATTCCTACTCTCTGGGTGGGGAGCCCCAGCATTAGTATTTTATAAAGCTCCTGAGGTGATGCCAGTGCACAGCTCATGTGGAGGACAGCTGTTTTAAGTGATATTTAATGTATGTTATATGCATATTTCTTTCTTCAAGATTCATAATCAAGGAATGTTAGGGCAGGAAGGAACCCTAAAATTACCTGATCTAATTCCTTCATTGTACAAAGGAAGAAACTACGGGTGAGATAAAGTAAGGTGACTGACAAAATTCACATAGCTAATAAGGGTCAGAGCTGTGTGTCTGCCTTTCACTCTGACTTGTTGGCTCCTCACGAAAGGCTTGCACACAGTCACTTCCATATAGCTAAGGTGAATGTTTACTCTTGGAGTTTTGTTACACAATTTCTTGAATTTTCTTTTTTAATTGTGAAAGCCATTTCTAAACATACCACTGTATACTAATATTTTAGTATTTTAGTATCTGTTTTGATAGGCTTTTTGTCGGGGTGGTGATCTTTTTTTTTTTTTCTTTTCTTTTTTTCCAAAACAAAGAATATCCAGAAGGCAAGGATAGAAAATAGAAAAGTAATTTAAATTTTATCAAGTTTTTGCATAACTGGTGTATCTTTGCTGTCTCAGAAAAGGACTAGGGAATTAGAGGTCAACTTGAAGCACCTCATTTATATGATAATTACCAGTAAGCAATGGCCAGTGATTCATGATACAAATCATTTGTTCCTCTGGGACTTGTATGTTTACTGGGCAGGAAGTATGTGATTATGTAGTACTAATTAGTTTCTAGGTGACAGAAAGAATGTAGCACAATTGAGACTAAGTTGGTTAATTGTGTGCTGTTTAGTTTCTTTATTTACTTGTTATGGCAGAGTTTTTAATTTAATTTTTAATCCACAGGAAGTCTCTGGGTGAATACACACCTGGATGACTGGATACTAACTTCATATTATCACTTTCACAGTTTATAACATGCTTTAATATGCTAATCTTATGTAATCCTAGCACCAGTCCTCCGAGGCACATATTATCATTATTATAAAACTCCCTTTACAGATGAGCAAACTGAAGGCAGAGAAGCTAGAGTAAGAATTGAAGATCCTACAATTAGAAATGTATTGTATTACTTTGTAGTCACATCTCCTATGATTAGTAATATGAGAAATGATAGTGAACAGCCAGAAATGATCATTGTTTAGCTGACTTCTAATTTTCTCAAATACTAAGAAAAAGACTATGAAGACAGGAGATACTAAGAAACTGTTGTAGAAGGGATAGAAAATCAAATTTTGGGGGGGAGTATAAATTTGGAGAGGTGATATTTTCAGAACTAGGAAAAGAGCTTCAGGGGGCAAAAGCTGAATTGAAAAACAATGGAATGCTGTTTGTAGTTCAACACAAAAGAGGTCTGAGAAAAGGAAGGAGAAAGTAAAAGCAGCAGAACAGAAACCCACAAAGAACAATAACAGCAAATAGGGAGGGACCGAAGAAAGTGAAAAATAATCAGCAGATACAGTGAAAAAGTAATCTGTCATTAAACCAAGGCAAGATGGGAAATTAAAATTAGATGAATAATAAGCTTTGTTTTTAGAGATTTTTAAAATGTTTCTGCAGTCCAGAAATACTCACTTAAAGGATAGACAGAAAGTCATTATCATCTGAAATGGAACAGAAAGAATGGCTAGGAGCCTCTTCTACCTACAGCATAGCGTTCGCTGCATTTCTCTCCCAGGCAAATGTTTCCTGAATATGTATGACAGAGCCTTTCTGACAAATAATACAGAGTTGTACTGCCTGAAATATGGGAGAAACGCTAGCTAGCATGGAACCCACAGGCCCTCAGATATGGGGGACGTGGAACGAATATTATCTCTGAGATGGCAGATTTTGTTGCGCTTATAAAAAGCCTTGGGCAAAGTGTAGATATTACAAGAACCCAAGACTATCATTCTAGAAGTAAAGCATTCCACAGTCTGGTAGGTGGAATGGTGCTGCCATAAAAGATTAAAATTCACAAACGTAAAGGGCATCAAGTTTGATTTAATGCCTTTCTTAATCTTCAAATGCTATCCTGAGGAAATTTTTCCACATTTCCATAAATTCACAGTCAAAAAAGAATTTGGGGCCAAGGGTATGCTATATATTGCTACCTGTTAGGTCTCCATTAAATAAGTTTCAATCATCTTAGGCCCTCAAGTGGCCCATCAGAACATCAGAAATAACTATTAGGGTTTTCCAGAGAAACCGACCCAATAGGATGTGTACATATATACAGAGAGATTTATTTTAAGGACCTGGCTCAGGTGATCATAGAGAATATCAGGTCCAAAATCTGCAGGCTGGGCTGGTAGGCTGGAGACACAGAAGAGCTGATGTTGCAGACCAAGTCTGAAGGCCATCCCCTGGCAAAATTCCCTCTTGCTTGGAGGAGTTCTATCATTTGTTCTGTCCATTCCTTCAGTTGATTGGATTAGGTCCACCCATATTGGCAGGGCAATATGTTTTACTCAGAGTCTACCAACTTTAAATGTAAATCTCATCTACATACTGTCTTCCAGACCCATCCAGAATAATATTTTACCAAGTAGCTGGGTTCTGTAGCCTAGCCACATTGACATATAAAATTAACCATCACACTAAGTGAGATTTTATATTCATTGACTTTTCCACTGTCTGAATTCTTTTATTTGAGCTCTACAAGATGTGGGGGGGGGGGCGGGGGGGGGGCGGTGCGGGGAACACTTTATCCCCAAAGGAAAAGGAAATATCATTGGCTGGCTAGAGAAATCAGTAGTAGAATTAAACTTTTTATTGGTGTGTATGAGAAGTCCAGGAATGAGTATGTAAAGCTAGACGTAATTTTTGACAACAGATTCCAGAAGCTTTAGATAATGGTATCTATGGAAACTATTATATGAATATGTAAGCATAGAGATATATATTTCCATTTTAAAGGAACAATCTTTAGGTGTGCATAATAATGGAGAGGTATAAAATTCACAAGATGTTGCAAAGAATGAGATTTGCATCTCCAAAAGAAAAAGAGACTACTATAATTGGTTTATGGAATAATAATAATAATAATAATAATAATAATAATAATAATAATAATAATGGCCAACATTGTAGCAAGTCCTTTAAATGTGTGATTTTTATATAATCCTCAAAACAGTCATTCTGAGTCTCCAAATGAGGAGATTGAAGCACAGGATGGCTAAGTAATCTACCCAAGGTCAAGAAGCTAGCAAATGCTAGGAAGTCCTTGGGCAAGGCGGGACTTTTGACAGTCATGTGGGTTGCTCTTGAACCCACTGCCCAATTCCTTCTGACAACAGAGCTGGTAAATGGCCATCCTGCTTTCACCCATCATCTCCAGACACAGATTACAGCCTATCTATCATTTTTGCAAATCAAGGAAGATTTCTGGTGAGATGTCTGTTTGTGAGCAGTGACCTACGTTTCATTCTAAGCCCTGCAGCTGCAGTTGGGACCTCCATGCTAATCGGCCGTCATTTCATTCATCTCTGGCTGGCAGCTTTCCCCGTTCCCTCAGTGGATATTTTGAACCTTCAACAGGTTTCTCAGCCCCTGTCCAATCCCTGGTCACTCAGGGAGAATGATATGCTTGACTGCCTCACTGCAAATGTAGGGGCTGGTGGGCAACTTAACCTCCTTCATCCAAAAGTCAGCCTCATCTTCACTCATCCTTCTATCCCTCATTGACCTAGGGCCTTTACTCCAAACTGATCAGTTCAGGACAGTCCAGGATGTAGTTAAGTACTTCATATGAAGAGGGAAAGTGGGGAATCTTAATGTACACTTTCTGTTCAAGCTAAGTCTTGAACTTTCCCATATGATCTTTTAAAACTTTGCCCACCCTAGTTTTGAATTTCTTGATTCAAGGCTATTTATCCTATTTTTCTATTCACCCTTCAGATTTAATGCACAGATTTTTGTTTTCATTTCTTTTTTTAATTCTAATTTTGGCTTCTCTCTCAACCATAGTGATGACTTGCCTTCCTGAAATTCTTCGTTGGAATATTTAGAGCAGACTGTTGGCTACATAATAATAATAGGTAAACGCTTACTGCTTACTGAGTGCTTCCCATATGGCAGCTGCTATTTTAAATACTTTACAGGGATCTCCTCATATAAATATACTTAACTTGTCTTGTATCACTAATTCCTTTGAGAATCTGAATCCTTTCCCTAGAAAAATCTGTACTCAGGAGTACCTACATATCTTCTGCTTTATTGTCCGTTACAGTGAAACACACTACCCCAAAACAACAGTTTTGGCTTTTTACAAATTTCTCATGATTGTGTGCATTGACAGGTGATTCTTCTGCTTCATCTGGTGTCAGCTGGGACATTGGGGCAGCTGGAAATTCCAAAAGGGACTACTCAAATGGCTGGAAGTTGGTGCCAGCTGCTAGCTAGCTTCAGTTGTCTTCCTCCTTGGGCCTCTCCATGTGGCTGCTTGGACCTCCAACAGTCTCATGGTCTCAGAGTCACTGGAATTTTCACGCAGCAGCTATCTTGCCTCAAAGCTTAAAATCTAAAGGCTAGATCTCAAAAGTGGCACAGTGATACTTCCTCTAAGATCTACTAGTTAAAGCAGATTACAGAACTTGCCTGGATTCATAAAAGGAAACTACACAAGTACATGAATATTGGGAGGTGTGAGTCATCATAGCCCACCAAAGTTCCAGCCTACTGTGTGCTCGCACAGTAATTTCAAGAGGTATACACATGTCACAAGTCCATTCTAAGGACACCAAGGAGTGGACAGACTTCAGGTTAAGAACTCATGGTCTAGGATCAAGCAAGGAAATCCTTTTACTCAACGAGTCTAGTGCAGGGAAATGGGGAGGTGACCCTCACTGTAAAGGGAACTGCACCTGCACAGTGCATTGATGGGACCATGCATGGCATGTTCCAGGATCTGTAAGAGATCAGTTAACTAAGAGATGAGGAATTAAGGTTGGATCCAGATTATGGAGTACTCAGAAAGGCAGCTTGTGGAGGCAGGCATTGGGGAGCCATTGCAAGTTTTTTAAAATAGATATAACAGCACAAATGCTGAAATAATTCAGGAGAATTATAAGAATTAAGAAATAAGGAGAATGGTGTAAAGAGAATTACATTAAGGAGCTTTAGGAGGTGGTGGAGTCTTGACTCAGGAGTCAGTTTTTAAGTTAGGAATAACAAAATCACCCTAATAAAAAATGAAGCATAAAAATTTACTGTAGAAAAGGGTTTTGTAGTGCCTAATGTAGTGAATATATAACAATATAGAAAGCATTATGTATCTTGTATCATTTTGTATGATTGGATTAACAAAGAGCTCAGTGGCCTTTATGGCTTCAACTGATTTGAAAAAAAAAATCAAGTAGGGAATATTTGGAATTGCTTTCTACCCAGAGTTGAGTTTTCAAGTGTGGCTGTAAAGGAATCTGAGACTAAGATATTCTGATTTGGGTCCCTAAAATTAAAGAAGAAGCCTGTGGGATCTGGGATCAGATTAAACCTTGAATGTTAGCAGGTTCTACTTCTCACTAAGAGAGAAAGACATACAGCAAAGATCATGAAAGGCAGAAGAGCATCAGCAGTGGTCCAATTACTGTTTGTCAGCCCATAAATTTCAGAAGATCTCTCCATTTTGTCCCTAAAGTGATACCTGCCAAAGTATTTAGATGATGTATACAAGAGGTTAGGTGGAAGGACATAAAAGCTCACATTTATTTCTGGGGTGAAATTTCTTTCACAAACTTGAATCTGCTTCTTGCTTCCTTAAGCCTCTTCTGTTGGCCTTTGTATCATCAAGCTTTGGATTCAATTGGTACCTAAAAGTGGCTCTGCCAGGTGACGAGATGGATTGGTGCTGAGCTGTCCATGTTTATAATGGAGCTTTCTAAGGTCGACTGGCCAGCATTTGAGGGCTTGGACAGGATGGGGTTGAGAGTACCATTCAGGATGTGGAGCTGATCAAAGTCAGTGAGGCCATAAGACTTTATCAGTATCAGTGGTTCTGGTTCTCAAACTTAAAAAAAAAGAATGTTTATATTTCATCCCAGAAATTTTCATTTAATTGGTCTAGGATGTAGCCTTGGAATGGGAAATTTGATATGCATGTGTGTTGTTGGCTTTTATTTTTCTCTTTTCTTTTCTTTTTTTTTTAACTTTATTGAGCAATAATTGACAAATGTAATTTTATATACTGAAAGTGTAAAACGTGATGACTTAATATACATATGCATTGTAGAATGATTACCAAGATCAAGATAACTTAAAATTTGTGTCCTTTGATCTACATCACCAGAATGGGGAATTTTAACAACCTACTCAGGTGATTCTAATGTGCAGCCACGTTTCGAAACCACTGCTTTATACTCTCTGCCTCTTAGAATGGGGCTCTTACCTACTGACCTAATTTAACCAGCCATCGTCCTTGATTTTGTATTAGTTGCTTGGGACAGATTGTTCTCAGGCACCTATCAGGAGATGGAGAATGGCAATGATGAGTCCTGTATCTATGGAATCCTAAGTTACTGGCTCAGAAAATGCAGAGAATACTGGAATCAGGTCTTGGGGGATTTTTAGCTTTCTGCTTCCCTAGCAATTAGGTCTCTGTGGTGAAAGCCAGGCAGAAACCAACCTAGGAAATTCAGTTACAACATTTGACCTAAGAACGAAAAGAAAAGAAAAAACCATAGTTGCTGGATTTTTCACTTAATGCATCCTAGTGTTAGTGGATGTTTTGTCCTCTTGAACTTGATTCTGGGAGTTCCATCCTCCCTTCTCAGTAGCATAATGGTTCCACTTCTGGATTTCCATTGCCTCCTTAGCCATTAATAATTAACACTTCCTTGTTGCAATGTGTAGCTTCTGGCACTCAATCTGGTAATAGTACTTCTAAGCTGTAATTCCATTTTGGCTGTTCCGCAGAGAATCTGGTCTTTCACCTCTCAGATCTGTGTTTTCAACACTGTACCCACCAGCTAACATTTTGGTCAACCAATCTCTCTCTTTTTCTCTCTCAGTTCTCCCCAGTTGCACTTTATAGTACTATTTCATCTCTCTTATTCTAAGTTTCAGCAACCCAAATATGGTCTCTCAGGCAAAAGTCACATTCAGTAACTTTAGGTTTGCATTCCCTATATTGGAGCACACTTTTTTTTTCTCACTTCAATAGCAATAGCCTTTATGCTGACATAGCAGGAGCTTTGTTCTGAGTGTATGAAGAGCTACAAATAAAGGTGTGTGTGTGCATGTGTATACATAGTGAGAAAGGGAACAAGAGAGGGTTGATAAGCAGAAATATGGACAAAGATAATGGTCTGTGCTGGGCTTGAAAACTAGTTGGACAATCTGTCTTGACTTTAGTTGAAAACTTTTCTTATTGAATTGCCCTCTTGGGGATTGAATCTATTCAAATTGATCTTTTCTATGAGTAGGCACATCATTTTAGAAACATTTCTGTGAAGATGTGCTGTTTTCATGCTTAGGGAAGCACACTGCATGCTGAGTGAGACCGAAGGAAATGCCAAATTAATTCATTATTTCCCTGGCAATGTTCTTTCCCCAGGAAAGGACTGCTTTAATAAGGCAGGTGGCTGTGTGTGCCGTGGCGTGCCTGCCTCTGTAGGAAGCTTGGTAATCCTCTCCGCAGAAAACTCAACTCTGGTGTTTGTTGTTTGAGGCTCTTGAATGTAATGTTAGTTTACAGCCCCACTCCTGGCCACATTATACAAACAGTGTGGGAAGAATGACAATGGAAATTATGGCAGAGAATGCTTTACTTAAGCCTTTCAGAATGGACAGCGTTGTGCACGGCTGTGGGTCTGTTTTCAGCACCCTGCCTGAAAGAGCGAATGGCTCCTGTTTCCAGCCAAATGCGGGTGACCGTGAGGCCACTTCAAACCTTCAGTGCAACAAAGTTATCACGCTGCTGAGTGCCTGTTTCTGTCAGTAAGCCATCATTATTCCTCATGAGCCAACTGCAGGAGAGAGCCACTGCGACAAGTACACTATTATGCTGCATTTTAATGTGTACCAATCAGCTTAATGCTAGCCCTGACTTCATCTCAGGTACTGCTCTTTCCCCCAACAGATGCCTGCCTTCTTCCTTCAGCTGTAGTTCCTGAAGGTGTCTCAGAGAGCAGATAGGCAGAGCAGAGGTCACCTCCAAAGAAACAGAAAGGAACTAAAACTGCGAGATGTTTGAGCTCTTTCATTTAAGTTGCTGATATATTCCAAAGTCACAGCAACATCGGTGGCTGAGCAATCTGCGTGTCCACTGACTATGTGGAGATCAGAGACTGAGATACCTACCAGCCATAACAGACTTCAGCTGTTAAGTTCACCAGTCTGTTGATCTTTGGGTACTTGTCCTGTGGGAACTTAATGTTGTTCCTTAGGAAGGGGCTTGGGTGTGGAGGCCTCCAGAGGTTGTTTCCTTTGAGCTTCCAAAGCTTGATTCAAGATGGCTGCCCCTGAATGCGGTAGTGACCGATTGTCACCTCTGAGTCACAGTAACCTGTCTTCCTGGAGGAGGAGATAACTGAGACAGTGATCAAAGTAACATTTCTGTCTGACCATAGCTGTCCTATAGGGGAATGGGGAAGAATTTTAGTAAAATATCTGACTGAACCTGATAATCACTACATTTTAAAAGAGAGAAATATATACTTTAAAACAAGGCTGAAAGAAACACGTGTCCTTTGGTAAATTTCTCAGTAATCATCAGCTATTGTCACTTATACATCTGGAATTCATTAAAAAAAAATCACCCTGAAATTCCTAAACAAATTGAACCTCCTTGGAGGTATTCTAGGCAGTCTTAGGTGAAAAATCTCTTAGCTCTTGCTTAATTAGGATGTCCCTTTAGCCGAGCATTCCCAAATGCTGTGATGATCTTCCAGGAAGAGAGAAAAATATGGACAATGTGGTGAATTTTCCTTAAAGATGGATTTATTGAGATTAAAGTTCTGTTTTATTTTGAGTTTGTGACTTTACCACTCCTGGTTGAATTGTCCTTTTTTTATGAAATGACAGTGACAACACATGTTGATTTTTTTTAAATGTCCTAACTTGGCAAAATAAGGCTTACTGTCTATGACAGTATACTCAATACACCTATTCATCCAACTGCCTATTTTTTAATTTTTGTTTTTCCTGGTTCTTGAAATCTAGAGGTCTATGAACTACTGTTTTATCAAATAAATCATAAATTCTTAGGAGGAAGGTTCAAAATGTCTGTGGGTTCTCTCCCAACGGCCAAATAATAAACTAAACTAAAACAAAGAGCCAATTATGTAGTGATGTGAGAAGTAGACCTGTAAAAAAGAAAGCCACAATTTTTTTCTAATTAGCAGTTCTCTACTCCCTAGCTTTTTAATCCCTTCAGTTTCATCTCCCATTGAGTGTCTAGCTAGTAGATGTTCACCAATTAATGTACATCAAATATAATTCTTACACATACTCATGAAATGCTTGCCTTAGTGTGATACTGTATAGCTTTAGCTCCCTTAAAAATACGTGGCCTTCATCAGAGAGTAGACTCTTTTAAAGTGACTAAATTTTCAGCCTCTTTACTTTTTGAACACTGGGGCCAGGGTTCGAAACAAAGTTATGATGTGGATGCTTAATGATAGTTGTCTGTACTTTCAAGCTTCTACCAGGTATTACATGAGACATTCTTAATCTCTCCAGCATGATTGCATGAGCTTCCATGATGTAGATTCTACACTGAATATTTGAATCACAAGGTTGGTTCTTTTGATAAGTGTATCTGAAATGGAAAGAATTGTACATACTCTTTAACATTCCATATTTATTATCCACTGCTACATGTAAGTTACTAAAAACTTAGTGGTTTAAAACAACACACCTTTATCATTTCTCAGTTTCAGTATGTCAGGAATGTGGGCACAGCTTAGCTGGGTTCTCTGCATCAAGGTCTCTCATGGACTGTCATCAAGGGGTTGGTCAGAGCTGGGGCTCATCTGAGGTATCTGCTGGGGAAGGATCTGCTTCCAAGCTCACATGTTTGTTGGCAGAATTCTGTTTCTAGAAGGTTGTTGTGGTGGGAGAAGGGCCTCAGTTCCTAGCTTACTGTTGGCTGGGGGCCACCCTCAGTTTTTTGCCATATGGGCCTCTCCAAAATGGCTACTTGCTTCATCAAAGCATGCTAGCTGAAAAGGCAAAAGAGAGTTAGCTATCAAGTTATAATCTAGTGTAACATAATCATGAAAATGACATCCCATCCCTGTGCCATAGTTTGTTGGTTAAAAGCAAGTCATAGGTCCCACCCACACTCAAGGAAAGGGGATTATATAAGGGTATGAATATCAAGAGACAGAGATAATTAAATAACTTTCAAATCAAATAACTTAAAAAAAAAACAATAAAGCATCATTACATACAATTCTCTTTGAAAAGACTTTCCAATTCAGGTCTCAAAATTACCTTATAAAATTTTGTGCAAAAATACTGACCTCAAATAAATAGAGAACAAAAAGTGGAAAGAGCTAAACTGTTTTCTATTTTGTTTTTTAAATTAAAAATTAAAAATACTGGCTACATTTCGAAGTATTTTCAGGATGAAATGCATCAAGAAGTCTATGAAAAACAGCCCTCAGAGTCAGAGTTGCATTTTCAAGTGAGGTTTTTTGTGTTCAGAATTCACAATGGATGTCTGTGCTGAGATCCTTCACCACACCTGCTTTGACCAGCTCTAGGAGGAACCTGGTCTCTGTTGTTACATTATGCATGGTCTGAAAGTTCACGGCAGCCATGCAGAGATTGTCAGAGACGTGTAAAGGGGTTTGGGTTGATTGAGGTCATATCCAAAGCATCTTAGAGCCTGCCTACCACATAACCCTGGACTTCGGAGATAGGAAACCTAAGAGCCATGCTTAATTCTTTGTTTCCACCCTTTCTTAGAGAAAAGAGGTCTTTGAGTTCATTTAGGGCAAGTCAGTCTGAAAGGATGGAAGGTCTGAATTATAGACTAGTGTATAATGACCCATAATTTTGCTACTTATAGTAGAGAAAATCTTAAAATTAAAGCCAATAAAGTATTATTAAGGAAAGTTCCTATCTGGCATTCTTTAATAATGTCATATGTATTTATAATTACCATTTTGTTTTCATTACAGTCAATAATTGAAGAAGTGTTTCCTGTGTTTCCAGTGCATGATAAATGTGGCAGGGAATACAAATTAAGATGATGACAAGATTTGCTCTCTGAAGAGACTTGTATTTAGAAGCAAGGAGTGTGAGAAGGGAACAAAATATACATAATTGTAATGGAGAACAAAATAGAATTATATAATCAAGTGCTAAATGCATTTAACAACACTCTCAACTCTGTGGTACAAGAAAGAATGAGATCAAAATTGGGTAAAGTTACTAGAAGCCTTCCTGAGGGGAGTAGAACTTGAAAGATGAGTGGCGTTTGGATAGGAAGTAAGAAAGAAAGGAGAATATAAAAACAAAATAAATGAAGACAAGAACTCATAGAGAAAACATCAAGAAACTATCTACAGTGAAGGGAATGGGGAGCAATGAAAATGAAAAGAAGAGGGATATGGATAGGTTTGCTTTTGAATGCTGGGGTGAGGATAGTGACTTGATAGGCAATGGGGAATCATTCTAAATTGTTAAGCAGCAGAGAAAAGTAGTATTTGGTGGGGGGATCTGTTTGATGGATATGTGCGTGATATATAATATTAAGAAAGCCTACAAGAGACAGGCTTGGGGTGTCAAAATTTGGGTTAGGTTGATAGTAGTGGTAATGATATATTGAAGCAATATTTATGATGAAGAAATCCACAATTTGGAAAGACTGACTAATAGCAGAAGAGTGTGTGTTCACCCCTGTCCTTGGTCAGCCTCTTCTCTCCATTTGAAATTGGATAGCATCTGGGCAATTAAGGGCATAGTTAGGATTCCCATTGATCGTTGGTTGCGCTAACTACTTGGTATCCCCAGGCTTTGATTTCTGGGATATTTATTTATTCATAAAGTCCTCAAAAGTCCAACGGCCTCTAAGAGTAATTGATATTTTAGGCCTCATAACAGTGGGTCAGGAGGGACCTTTATATAGTCCTCAAATCATACCATACATGTGATCAGATGCAGGTTGTAACAGTGCTTTTTAAGGTATTCCACAAACTAGCAGTTTCCGTAATATTTAATAGGTTTTCTGAAAAAAACAAAAAAACAACCATTATACATGTTGTGGAAAGGTCCATGGTCAAGTAAGTTTGTGAAACCCTGAGTTAAAATTCTAAAACCTAGAAAGGTCCAATGTATTTAATGAACTACCAAGAGGAATATGGGAGGAATTATAATCAGAAGTGTTCCCCAAACTTCTTCCCTAATAGAACCCTGTGTACGCATAGCATGCATGCACATCATCTTTTCGGCTAGTGTATTGCCCAAAACACTTAGGTAAATATCAGGGCATTAACAAGTTTTCAGTGAAGTCAGTATGGTTTGGCTTGTGGATCATCAGGTTTCTCCTCATCATAACTTCTTTGATGTTTTATATAATTATGTTTTAAAGCTATTTCTTTCCAAAAAGTACCTATTCCAGAAATTGAACAAGAAAAAAAAAAAAGGAACTGTTTCGCTTCATGTTTCTTATAAGTGTTTTGAGAAAGGCATTGTAAGGGAAATGATATAAGCTTAGGTTGCTACCTGCCTGGGATGTCAAGTTGCCTGATTTTCAAAGATTCTTTGCTGTCTGCCACTATCCTCATGCAATAGGCAGAACTGGTTTAAATCCTGCCTGGATCACTCTCCTGTTCTGGAGCCTTGGATAAATTACTGAACCTCCCAGATCCCTCCATCTTTTTCTGTTTTTTTTTTTTTCTCTCCAATAATTTATATTTTTCTACTCTGTGAACTTTGTTTCTTAAAGTTTCTATAGAAAGAGCAAATATCCCTTTAAACTCATCATTTGAAATGTATTTAAGTTTGTTTTTTTTTTTTAACAAAAACTCCCACTAAGCTATTTTATTAAATTGGGATTCAATATTACCAGTTCTAGAATGCTAAGAAAAGCAGTTGTAAGAGGTGGTGGTCAGTAAATATATTGCTGTTGACCTGAGGTGTTCAGCTGACCTACTTTATTAAACACATTTTCACCTGCTATTGTCATTCAAAAGGTGCTATTTTGTTTTGCAAGATCAGTGTCATAGTAGAAAAATGTTTTATATGTCCATGTCATGTTATGTTTATACTTCATTTGCAAGGTTTCTTACCTGATTTAGGTCATTTAACTTTTTGTATATGGAGAGAGAGAGGGTGGGGGAAGAGATTGGTAGGCTACTAAAATGGTTATAATTTCTGCATCTTAAATGAAAACTTGATGCTGTATTACAAAACCTACAAAATCCTCCATGCAGAGCCCACCTAATGTGTGTTGCCATCATCATTGAAATTAGTTTTATTTTCATCATGTGGGTCTTGCATAAATCTTTGAAAAGCAGAGCTTGTAGCACAAGCATTTGAAGGTTATTTTAACTGCGTTGTAGCGAAAACCATGACGAAGTTGCCCGTGGAGAATGAGTACTTGCATGTTGAATATAAGTTCTGGGAATGTAAGTTCTCTGTATGACTCCTAGTTCAGATTTGTTAATACCAAGAGAGAGCAGTCCTGACACATAAAAAGCTTAACTCTGTAAAAAATGAGAGCACTTATTATTATTATTTATTGAGCACCTGCTGTGTGTGAGGTGGTGGCAGTGCAACTGGGAACAGAGGTACTCCATACAACAACACTGGTTTAGGTCTGAGAACAACACAGAAATGCTGCTCCCTCAGAGGCACACACACCAGATTCTTACTCGTCTTTAAAATGCTGATTTTCAAGGCATCTACGTGACTCTAGGACCTAAGGTCAAGTCTGCAGTGCTGTGTCTTGTCATGATAGAATTTCTTTAATTACCAACCACCAAAAGCACTGAGATACCTTATCCATTTTTTGTTCATTTGAGCTGCCCTTTCCTCTCCCAGTTCCTCATGACTGTTACTGAGCTAGCAGTTAGTTGCCCATTAATATTTTCCAGTTTAAGATTTCCTTGTTCATCTCATCCCTAGCTTTTCAGTACCAGTTAAAATGCACCTTAACTTTTGAATTTCTTATTTATTGAGTTCAAATTCTGTCATCTCATGAGGCTACCTCTGTGAAATCTTCCCTGACCTCCCACCTACCCCAGCTGGAGCCAACCTCTCTCTCCACTGTTCTCTGCCTCTGTTATACTCCTATCACACTGAATGGCCTTTAATTATTTAGATGTTGAACTCGCAGAGCACAGGAGCTATATATTAATCATCTCTGTATTGCTATCACATAGCACAGCGTCTGACTGAATCATAAATATTAGTTGAATTGGACTGAACAAGCACAAAAAATAACACTGCCAGGAATCACAGATAGCAGTATATTTCTAGTCAGTCTTTACCTTATCTCCAAGCACCATATACAAAGTGGGGTGGGAACTGGGTAAGTGAAAACTCATTTGGGAAATTCCAGTGAGTGTAGCCACTACTATTAGAAGACAGGAGACACTTTTCTTGCTACTTTTTATAAATACTTACCAGAAAACCTATTAATGGGCAATAGTTTCTAAGTGTTCACACCAAAGTAGGAACTTTTCAGTATATTTAGTGACTTGTAAATATTTATTTTTTTAGCATATGAAGACAGAAGTTATTGAATCTGAATGTGTATGCTAAGGAAATGCAGAATTTGCCCTTCTGACAACCTGCTATGAATTTTAAGAATATTTGAAATATTTTACTGCTAATTAGCCAATTTGATATTTGGCTGCTGCCTTGGGGAATTTACAATGACCTATTAACAATTTAACACTAGGCCAATTAGGTAAAACTTTCAGCTTCCTGGAAATGCCTAAGTCCTATAGGAGGAAACCGTGGCATCATATTTGGGTAACTAGATGTTAACCAGTGCCTTCCTTACTCCTACCTAGGGTATCTGGATAAGCTTCCCAAGAACCACAATTCTGTGGCCCAGTGAGCATTCATAGCCTCTCCATGTGGCTCAAGTGTTGTTGCTGGTAGTGGTGGGGGAGGGGGTTGGAGGTTGGAGGGAGTAGACTACCTTCCTCCTGCATTCTCTGTCTCTCTCCCTCTCTCCCCTCCCCTCCCCTCCCCTGCCCTTTCCTCTGCTGAGCTGTCATGCTTCCACATCAGTCTGCATGAAGCCCAGCTACCTTCTTAGCTTCCAAAAAAATTCACTTGAACCTGAGTTTGTAACTTTATTAAAGAGTCAGAGAATGAGATAGGAGATGAATATAGGGTTTGATCATAAAGGATGCAACAGTTAACCTTCTTGTTGCTTTCCCCATGCAATTCACCTTCCTCCAGTATAACTGAGCTTTTCCATTTCCCACATACAGAAAAGTTCTACCTACATTCAGAGCTCAATATCTACTCTAAAGTGACTTTGGTCTCATCCCCAAAAGATAAAGCTTTTCTTGAAATGAGTTCTAGAGCCAGCAGCTACATTTTTTTCCATATTGTTATTACTATAATTTAAAAAATAGTTTATATTAGTTTAGCTTAAAAGTTACATTAAGTGATTTCTTGGATTTTATTATAATTTTGCTTGCCTTGGGGTTAAGAAGAGCTAGGAAGCCACCTGGACTATAAAAGTTACACAGCCGGGAATGCTTTTAGCTCTATCCTATCCATTTTAGTGTCCGTTTATTTTTTTTAATATTCTTGACACAACTAGTTGTAAGGACATGTATGGTATATCAGGGTTCAACCAGAGAAGTAGAACCAATAGGAAATACAGATAGAGAAATAGATTACATAGAGAGTTATGGATTTATTACAAAGAATTGGCTTACATGAATGTGGATTGAATGTGGAGGCTAACTAAGCAAGTCTGAAATCTGTAGGATAGGAAGGGAAGGTCATGGGTGGTCTTGGAATTCATAAGCAAGGGCTGAAGCTACTGTCCACAGACAGATTTCTTCTCTTTTTGGGAGAAGCCTTAGCCTGGATTTTTTTTTTCTTTCAAATTTTAATGTGGTAAAATACACATAACAGTTCTACCCATGTTATATAGGATGAAGTCCTGGGTATTTTTAGACTGCAGGTAAAATCAGTTGGTTAGGAGCTTTAATTACATCTGCAGAATACCTTCACAGAACTACCTAGATTAGTATTTGCTGGAGTAACTGGGGACTGTAGCTAAGTTGACATATCGAAAGTAGTTACTGCAGATGAGTAAACTGAATAAAACATTTAACAAAGGATGATGGTTAGAATGTACTCAACAGAAATTTTTTAAGTTTAATAATGGCAAAAAAGGAGATATACATACTGAAGACCTCTTCTTCTACTGTATTACACTCTTCACTAAAGTGTTTTTCTTAAGGGAACATTTATAAGTATTGATGGCAAAGATACAGACTACAGAGTTATTTTGATTTGTATTGGGAGAAATAGTGATTATTTTATTTATTACATTTTCACAGTTCTACCTAAATTTATAATTATGGCCTGAGAAAGAAAAAAAATGAGGTAAATTTCTTTTTTAAAGGGACTCTAAGATTTTTTAAAATATAGAACTTATTAAGCCAATAAATTCATTCATTCAACAAATATGTAATGTGAATATGGTTTATGGCAGACACTATTCTAGATTCTGTGGATAAAATGGTGAATAAAACAAATGCTGACTATGTCTTCAAGAATTCTATAGGCTAGTCAAGGAAAAAAATCATCAAATATTGACACAAATAATTTTCCCAGACTGTGATAGTTTCTGAGTCTACATTAAATGGTTCCTGACCTTCTGTGGGATGTCAGAAAGTTTACCTGAAGACAAGACATTTGAGTTAGGATCTAAAGAATGGGCAGAGTTATTTGGGTTAAAAAAAAAAGGAGGAAGAGATTTCCAGGCAGAGGTAAAAATCTATGTAAAGAACCTGACTAAGGCCAGGAAGGCTGGAACATAGAAAGTGAGAACGAACATGGCAAAAGACAATGCTGGAGAAGTTGGCAGGACTAACACCTTAGAAAACACATTAAGAACTCTATTTGGTCTTTATCCTAAGAGCAATGGAAGGCATTAAAGGATTTTAAGACTTCACACAAGGGAGTGACACAATGAATATATAACTTCTAGCAGGACTTTGCAAGATAGAGGTTCTATTTTAGCCCCTAAGGCAGAATAGCAAAAATTCAGCATCTATATCAGTAAATCCTTGTTTCTTATCCATTGCAGACATCACCAATTGATTATGACAGTTTTTTTTCCCTGACTGAACCCAGACTTAACAGTCTTAGAACATTCCAGACGGCCAATACCAATCAATATGATTCGGCATTAAACCCATTTTACTAAATTCTTTGGCTTTTCTTAATAAAAATACAAGATTGTTTAGGATGAGGTTGCCAGATAAAATACAGGACACGCAATTAAATTTGAATGTCAAATAAACAAAGAATTTTTTAATCTAAGTATGTGCCAAATATTGGATAGGGCATACTTACACTAAAAATTACTTGTTGTCTAGGTGAAATTCATATGTAACTAGTTATTTGCTGAATCTGGCAACTCTTATTTGAAAGAATTAATTGAAGTAACATAGGTCGAAAAACCCCACAGCATAGTACCAGCCCAAAATAAATGCTTAATAAATATTTATTCATTTAATCAAGTAATTTGTTCTAAAGGTACAACTTTAGAACAGTGTAAAAAGCATTGGTTTCTGACTTACCTTAATTTTTTTCTTAATGTTTTAGTTATAAAAAATAGTCAAAAAAGATTTGAAGCTATAATTCAACTGCTTTCCCCTCCTCTTTGTTTAAACTAATGGCTTTCCATCGTGTTTTACTGTACCCCATGAGACAATGCAAAAAACCCACAGTCCGTTTACTCCACCCATTTCCACTTTCTAATGAAAAAGACCCATGATAATAACTTGACAGGACATAACAAGAATACTGTAGGGTTAACCAGACAACCCACAACAACCTATCTTATAAAGGCAAAAATAAATTAAATAGTAATTTTTAATTCAAAAGGGATAATGGCAATTATACAAATCATGACCAACTCTAGAAAATTCTAAATGTAATAAAAACAAATCACACTTTCTGAGTTTTGTGGGATTTCCAGTAATCTGCAAGTGACCATAGGAAATAGGAGTTTTTATCTCTGCCAAATGCTGTGTGGCAGTCAGATGTCTTAGAAGAATATTGAATTGTACTCTTCAATAAACTCCAGGAGCTATCTAGTTTTAGTTTATGAATACCAAATTTTAGTGACTATTAACTGATTTAGGAATTTACTGTAAAATAAACCTTGGTTGTTTATATAAACTAAGGCCTATGGAATTATGGATAATTCACCCCTGAAGACTAAAGCAGAGACTTGCAATGGTAGATCGGGCTGGGGGTTATGAGATGATCCCATGTGGCCCACACTTTGAGAATCACTGATTTGATCAGAAATACTGTCTTTTTCTAGCATTTGAACTCTAAAGTAGATGGTAGATACTATGGTGTCTCAAGCTATAAATTCAGGTAAACTTTATGAAATAAGAACAATAATTTCAGGCTTCTAATTTTATCACCAGGAATTGGGGAAAATGTGAGTTAATAAAATATACCAAGCAGTTGGTCCTCTTGGGTCCAAAATGTATTATAAAGGCATGTTATCCATTGTATCTCTAATTAAGTCTGACATCTCTGTGTCTCTAAGCTGGCTGGAATCAGCATTACTTTTCTTCTGAAAGAGTTTACATTATAAGCTTAACTACCATTTTTCTTCATGGAATTTGTCCTGGCTTGACCATGGTCGTATTATATTCAAGACTGATGCATTTCAAGCTCCTTTGCGGGCTCACCCAGATTCTTTTCAATATAAGGGTCCGGTAATTAAGTCTGGGAGGCGTGGTTTTGACTGAGTACCCTGCAGATTGCTCATTAACATGCCATCTGAACAATTTAATAACCTTTTTAATTAATCCAAAATTGGCAGGTTCACCCTTCAGGCTACAGTGCTGCTTTTGCAAGAGTTGGTCTCTTGGTAGTTCTCAATTTAGCTTATTATTTGAAACCTAAATCTGCCCAGGCTAATGAGCATGACCAATTCCTCTTACCAAGACCACATAGGAGTCTCCATCTGCACTTCATGAAAGGATGAGAGGACCAGATGTCTTGGGGTGATATTCTGGTTCTTGGCTTTTAAAAGAAGTTCCCATTAGACTAGACATGAAAGAAAATAATTTATAGAGTAGTTGAAAATCCCTTTTTTACTTTCACTTTCTTTTTCTTTTATTATTATTTTTTCACTTTCAGGTTTGACACTTTAGAACTTCCAGTTTCAGTCAGTCCTTCATACTTCGGTGTTAGCTATAATTTGAAGTAATTTAATGGTTTTTGGTAATTTGATATTCAGAAGCTTTTTTGTGTTCCTGAAGAAAATGGCTTTTCTAACGGATTTAAAGTATATTTCTGGCAAGGTTGGGCCTACTGCGCAAGGTTTGTTTTTTTTTTTTTAACTTGGAAAGATAGGACCAGGGAACACTCACCCTTTAAAGCCTAAAAAGGATGTGTGTATGTGTTTCACCCAGGCATGGTCTCCAATGTTTGAGTTACTTTCTCCCAACCAAACAGGTCACTCCCTACCTTAAAATGCACCCCAGTTGTTTCTGTGAATGCCTTACAAAGGCCAGCTCTCTTCTTCCTGTCAGTTGCATTCACCATGGTCTGTCCATTTTCTTCTCCATTTTCAGACTTACTTGCTTCTGCCTGGGACAATAGCTCCAGGCTGCCATTGCTGAGAATCCTCATCATTCATCTTTACAATAAACATTAGTTGAGTACTTACAAGTGCTACGCTAGAAATTCATGAAAATTCCAGTATCTTTGCTTATGCTGCTACTTCGTACATCACCAAAGTCTCTTCTTGAGGTACAATGATGGAGCTGCAGTCCATAAGAACGATAGAAGGCCCTCTCCCCACTGGCACCTGTGGACACCAGCACTTTAAAGCAACTTGGTTTATGCCCTCAACTTCATAGAAAGCTCTTATAAATAGCCCCTACCTGTTGCAAAACAAAGGGAGCTTTGAAATATAGATTTTCCTTATTATATTTAGTCAGTCAAAGACTGAGATTTTAGGATGAGATTTGCCCCACTGTAAGCTCTGAGCACCCTCTGGGCCATCATGTATGTGAGAAGAAAACCTATCTAAGAGCACTGCCTAGGAGTGGAAGCTCAACCTTGTATGATATGGCAGTGGGAAGTCTACTTCCCCTTCTCCCATCAGCTAGCTTGAAGACACAATATCTTGCATTGGGAAGTGCTGAGTCCCATCAGAATTTAGCACTGGCCCAGTCCATGCAATGCCACCACCCATGTCACAGCAAAATCAAGAAATCCTCCCCCATTATTCACATCAACATCTTCCACCAGAATGGTGTATTTATTACAATTGATGTCCAGTTGGGGGAGGCAGAGCATTTGTGGGAGCAGGGTGGGTGGTATATGGGAAATCTCTGTACCTTTCTCTCAGTCTTGCTCCCACCATCTCCCACAGACCTTGAAGAGCAGGCCAAGTGGTACCCCAGTGCAAGCCTCCAGCCTCTGGCTGTTCATCCCAGGACCATCACATCCTGGGTTCCTGTTCCGAAGTACAGATGCTGGTACACTTCACAGAAGGGCATGAAGGAAGACAAAGCCTGGCTGTCTGTGGAATGGGGAGTGGGGCCTACCTCTGTAAACAGGAGGCAGTCTGATTCCGCCTGGACCCCATTGAAGCCTGATTATCCATTTTATATTCTGTAAAGTTATTTTTTGGTGCTTGAGAACCCTAGAGAAAAAAACGGCCATTCTAAAAAACATATCAGATGTCCTCACAGCCCTACAGACTGCCTGTATTTCACATCCAGCTCCAAGTTAAGAACCACATTTCTTTTAGCCACACTCCACATGCTCCTGCCAGAGCCATGTGTGCCTCATTAATATGGATGAAGTACTCAGTCCTGGTAAATTGCATTCTGTCTGTGAATGGATGGTGAGCGATATTACTGACAGCCGAAAGTGCTAGAGGGCATATTATATAAAAAAGATAAACAGAAGAGGTCCTTTTGGCATATCTTTTTAATTAGAAGAAATGTAGGCTTTTGAGTGACAATATTTTCTACATTTCCCTAAATAGAGCACCTTTTAAAAGCCAGAGGGCTGACAGGTATAGAAAAGCATAGGGGTGTCCTCAGGAGAAATACTTAACCTCTCTGATGCACAACAGCCCCACTTATAACATGAGACTATTGAAATGTTGAAGAATTAATTGCAATAAAGTACATCAATTCATAAGATACATAATTCTTATATATATTCCTCCTTCCCCCTTTAAAGGCTAGAAAAACAGAGGAAGAAAACCCACAACTGAGAGCTTATCACTGATCTCTGCGGGAAAGGAAAAGGTTTTTCTCATCTGTCTTAGGGTTCTTGGCTGGGTCTGAAAAATTAAATTGATGAAGACATATTAACAGGAGAAAAGCATTCAAATTTAAGTTTTACATGACAGGGGAGCCTTCATAAGGAAATGAAGACACACAGAAACAGGTAGACCTGAGTAATTTTATGCCAGGTTTGATGAGGACTGCATGGTGCTGGAGAGGTGTGAAGGTTGAGGAGTATGAGGTAGGGGAGTAAACTGGGGGAGACTTAGAGAGGCCTGTTTTGTTCAGGTTCTTCTTGGCCTCCCTTTGTCTTGAGAGGTAAGGACATTCCTTCCCCCTGGGTGTAGGTAGGGCACTTCTCACTGGAGGTTTGTATGACCTATTTCAGCCAAGGCAGGAGTTCAGAGAGCCCTTCAGCTTACAATAGTCAATATACCAAGGAGCCCTGTGTTGGCGGGTAATGTGTCCTGAACGCCATCATCTTCAATGCTCACGTACAAGAATTCTTGTACAAAAATGTTTGGTCAACTGTGCATGGTGAACAGATCACAGTGCCTTTTCTCCTTCAACCCCATCCTCATGCCCCCCTCTCAGAACCTTATTTCTTAAAGCCTAGTTTTTCGTGTGTATGAAGGGATGGGAGGGGGTCACACTTCGTTAAAGGTCAGATCGACTCCTGCGCCTCTGTTTCTGTGGCAGAAGCCCCGCTCCAGCAAGCTCCATTCTGCTGAGTGTTTTTCTGTCATTTTAAAAGGAGAACAGCAAAGATGCAAATTGCTGAGCCTGCTGGGGAGAAGGGCACACAAAGAGGCAATTCAGGCGGACAAGTGTGCAGGGAGCGGAGGGGGCCGGAGACTTGAGGGGGGTGAAGGCAGGGCGCCTTCTTCAGGTTCTTTCTTCTGCCTTTTGTGAGCAGATTTATTGGGCTTGTTAAGGGCTAAGGAAACACTGTGAGGCTCGGTGGCCTCCCAGCTTGGGAGGCCCTTCAGAATTCTGAAACACAGGCCTGTTGGGGCTCTCTGCCTCCTAGGAGCCCCTGAGAACCCTGGGAGTGGGCTCCTTAGAAATGCAGAGGTGAATTGTATTTTTGTTCCAAGTGGCAGGGATATGACAGTACAGGACACAGGCAGGTATAAGTCACAGCTTCATAGTGTCGGACACAGCCCCCACTTCACTTCCACCCCCATCCCCACCCCCACCCCCATCCCTTCCTCAGCCCCTCCCGCCCCCAGACCTTGGGCTTCTTTTCAGCAATAGATTAGGCCTCCTCCTGGACCTGGACTGTGCCCCCTGAAAGAAACCCTCACCCAGGGTGCTCAGAGTGAAAACGCTATTACTGCCATGGGCTTCTTTCTCTTCCCCTGGAACTCAGATGCAGTCCTTCAGTGGGTGGGATTTGGGTTGTGGCAGGGGCAGGGAATTCTGCTTTCCGGAGACCTGGTTCTGGTCCCAGCCCTGATTGGCACTGTGACTCTGAGCAAGTCACTCTCCCCATCTGGGCCTCAGTTGCCTCTTCTGTAAAACAGAGGGGTTGGGCTTGGGGTCTTCAGAGCCCTGTCCTGCTCTGACAGTGGAAGTCTCAGTGGCTCTAATTGCCTCATTAGAAGACCAGGGAATGCCTTTCTAGTAATTGTGTCCCTGGCTCGTGTCTTACCCACTCCCTACTGGGCTCTGCCTCCAAGGAAACAAAAGCAGCTGCTCTCTCCTCTGGGGCTTCCTCGGAACCTGCAAGCCCTTCTTGACAGAAGACATACACAGGCATCCTCTGCCTTTCTCGTTCTGTCTGAGGCCTCTTTCTGAGGGCCGGGAGGATGGGTGGTACCCCTTTTAAGCCTGGCTCTTTTTGTCGTCTGCTTCTTTGGCTAGCATTGCTGGCCTCCATCCCAGGTGAGATTAGAGTTTCCTTTATTGCTCCCCACCCTGCATGTGGATTTGGCGGTGGGCACTTCACCAACAACCATGGGCGTTACAGCTGCGATAAAAGCTGAAATGGCTCAGATGCAAATAGCAATGAATGGACCGAGAAGATTCTATAATCTTATATAATCTCGTTTAACTATCCTCAAAGAAATATACACTCAGAGAGTCAACAGCTGCCCTTAAGAAATGGTCTCTTTGCCAGAAACCAGGTTATTTTGTTTCCTGTTTTAAGAACTAGGCAGAGTCGATAGTGTGGCTTTAAAGTTTGCCAAATGAGCTGGTTGTCTGACTCTCTCACAAAACTCTTAATATTAGGAAGCCAGGAAACAGTTTCTGATTATTCTTCTGGGCACATACCGGGATGGCTGAGCAAGAAATCAGAGATGTGGAAGGGGCATGGTGGGAAACTCAAGTTTAGTTGGAGACCAAAGAAAACTGCAAGTCTGGTAGAATCCAGATCATCAGAGGTCTAAAAACAGAGAGAGTAAGTCTAGGAAGGCAGCCAGGACAAGACGGATCATGCAAATTTGGGGAGATTATGGCAGGTGAGGTTTAGCACCCAGCAAGGTAGAGATTGAGCCTCCAGCAGATGGGAGACGCCACAGTGATTTCCAATCCTAGAGAAGAGCAACTGCTCTCTGCCCTTCAGTCCCTATGGAGGGCAGGTGCTTATGGGTGGCAGGTTTTTGCCAGAAGCCAGAGCTTTTGTTCATCCCTGATTTATTCAGTAGCATTCCTTCATCTGTGTGGTGTGAGGTTGAAGAGTGTGGATTCTGGTGTTAGAATGGGTTCAAATCTCAGATCTGCAGTTGACTTGCTGTTACCCTCAGTTTTTCTCATCTGCACATTGGGAATAATAATAGCAATTGCCTCTTTGGGTGTTTGGGAGGATTTAAAGTGCCTAGTATAGTGCCTAATAATGTAAAAAAACATTAATTATTTTGACATTCATTTATTGAGCTCTCTTATAAGAGCCAGAGGACAGAATGATTCTTGACATACTTGCGTGAATCCAGATCACCTGGAGGACTTGTTAAAACATTGCTAGAACCCATCCCCAGAGATTCTAATTTGCTTGGTGTGGAATATGGTCCATGGAACATACTTTGGGAATCACCATTCTACATCCTATATGCAAGATATGTATATACATGAGACCTTTATTTATTTAACAAACATCTAATTAGCACTTACCATATACCAGGCTTTGTATACATACACAATACATAGTATTACAAATATTGACTCATTCATTACAGAGACCCTATGAGGCAGGTTCTACTATACCTGCTTTATAGAAGAGAAACTTAGGCATGTTCCCAGTTTTAAGTAACTGTTTTTTAAGTCATTTAAGACACGTTATGAAACTGAATAAATGCCACAAGAGATGCAAAACCTTCAGTACAAAGCATGGAGATTTTAGGGTTCTCAGAAAGTTTTCAGAGTCTATAGACTGCATATTTGAGTAGGTCCTAGCAGGAACCCATGTTAAGGCAGAATAGATGCAGGGAAAGGCGTGTAGACTCGAGACAAACAGGGAAAGAAGTGTAGACTCAAGACAAACTCTACCCCAGTATTGCCGTGTTTGAGCTGCTCCACCTTCAGCAAGAGAATCCATCTTTCTGTGCCATTTTCTTCATCTAAAAGAAGAAGAAAAAATGATGAGAATTATAACACCCAACTAGCAAGAATTTTGTCAGGAACAAAACAAGGAAGCTCATATGCAGTCCTTGGAAGAGGACAGATGCTCATGGCAGGATAGTCTCCCATATTCTCCTCATCTTGTGCCATCAGTAATGGCTTTTTTAAAATTGAAGTACAATGGATTTACAGTGTGTTAATTTCTGGTGTATGGCATAGTAATTCATTTATATGCACATACATATAGGCCATTACAAGGTATTGATATAGTTTCCTGTGCTATATAGTAGGACCTGTTGTTTATCTATTTTATATATAGTAGTTAGTATCTGCAAATCCCAAACTCTGAATTTATCCTTCCCCACCCCATCTCCCCCAGTAACCATAGGTTTGTTTTCTACGTCTTTGAGTCTCTGTTTTGTAAGTAAGTTTATTTGTGTCTTTTTTTTGTTTCAGGTCCCATATGTAAATAGTATTGTATGGTATTTTTCTTTCTCTTTCTGGATTACTTAACTTAATATGATGATCTCCAAGTCCATCCATGTACCTGTAAATGACATTATTTTACTCTTTTTTATGGCTGAGTAGTATTCCAGTGTGTATATACACCACAACTTCTTTATCCAGTCACCTGTCAGTGGACATTTAGGTTGCTTTCATGTCTTGGCTATTGTAAATAGTGCTGCTATGAAAATTAGGGTGCATGTATCTTTTTGAACTAGAGTTTCCTATGGATATATGCCCAGGAATGGAATTGGTGGATCATAGGGTTAGTCTATTTTCCATTTTTTAAAGGAATCTCCATACTGTATTCCATATTGGCTGCACCAATAGTAATGGCTTTTGCTTGATGATGACAAGAATTCATTTCTCTCCACCCAGATTATCTTTTCCTGAACCCAATTTCAGTTTCTCTTTATCAGTTATAGCATCTTAGAATGATAGAACTAGAAAATACCTTCAATCATTTATTCCTGCCTGTGTATTTAATTCCTTTGTATCCAGGAATTAAAAACATAACACAGTTTTTTGGCACCTTGTGGCAGATTGGATTATTCTTAAAAAGTATTCACTCTTCCCTCCAAATTTCTATGGGAAGAACATACTCTTCCCCTCTGATGTTAGCCTAGGCTTTGCTTTGGTCAACTGGATATTAAACAGACATGATGTAGCAGAGGCTTAAAATGATGTAAAGTTAAGCTGGCTCCTTTGTACCTCTGCTATTGCCTGATCTAGCATGCTGGTCCCTGAAGTAAGATAAGATACACATTAATCAGAGCTGGGCTATCCCTGTGGAGCCCAGCTCTTGAAGGGCAACCCCAGATGTTACTGAGCCCAGCCGAGATCAGCTGTCCAACCAGCCCACAGACTTGTCACGTAAATATTTATTGACATATGCCACTGAGATGTTGTGGTTTTTAAAGGGCCTGATTTTGGCTCCATCTCCAAATAGAGTTCTGATTAGGGCTCAGGGATCTGTGCTTCTAAAAGCACACTCATGTGATTCTGTTACTCAGCTAGATTTGGAAATCAGTGATCTCTAATCTCCTCTTCTCTTGGAGGGAGATACTGAGACCTAGAGAGGTAAAGTAACTTGCCCAAAGTCTCAATACCTGACAAGTTTATATTAGAATTCTTGGTATTTTATATCAATACTCTTTCTACTATATCATGCTGTTCCCATAAAAAGTTTAACCTGGAAGGAAAAATTATTCATGTCCCCATAACTTAGATGCTTTAGGCAGAAGTATTTCAACCCCATACTGACATCAACCCTTTGAAACCCACTGAAGAAAGGAAATACACAACGGAAAGAGTATATTGACTTTGGTTGCAATTGTATTTACTATGCCAAACGGCTCAACTCAGGGTAAAAATGCGGTCACTAGATCATGTGCTTTAGAGGGAATTTAAAGTACAGTATTCTTTTTCAACTTGGGAAAGTTTATGGATTTCTAGGCAATTATTTCCTGTAGGAATAAAAATGTGTGTTACTCTTTCATCCTATTCCTCTCGCCGCAGTTTCTCCTCATTAGTGGTTTCCTTCCTCTTGAGCTGCGATAATGCCCTCAAAGTACTGAATCTGTTACAGCTGAAGTTGGTCTTTGCGGACCTGACAAAAATACAGATGGGCAAACTGAAATGTTTGTCTCACTTCAGGCTCATATTTATTGAGCACCTGCTATGTGTCCAGCGTATGCAAACTGCTTTCACGTACACTATTTTTAAGTGTACTGGAATTTGCAAGAAGTGGGTGTAGACTGTGTAGACGGAAAAGAGACACTCATGACTTCAGGCTGTTATTGCAGACTCCTTTTGTGATATTTCTCTATCTGCCAACATGCTCCTGTTTAATCTCCCCCATCTGTTAAGTAGTGAAGAATCACCTCTTTTCCATATCAGCCCTCTAGCCCAAACATCACCTTTTTCCTGCTCCGTTTACTATGCCAGGGACTACTTAGGTAAATATAGCCAGACAAGGTGCTAAATATTTCTTAGCTGAACCAGGCAGAAGCAGGGGTTCCTTCTTATTATTCTTATAAGACTCTTGCTGCTTCCCATGTGGGTCATTACAGTATCCCCTCAAGTCATCTCTCTGCCCCTTTCTCCCTTATATAATCTCTCCTATCCAGCTCGACTTTCAAAATGTGATACACCCAGGGCCACAGCTCCTAAGAGTAGTCATTCCTATAGATCTCCCTGCTGAAATCCATCACTTCATTACATTGCTTGATTCCCATCAGATCTGTCCATTCTGCTCTAGACACTGCCATCACTCACTTCTTACTCCCCTACTTTTCCCTCTTCCTGACTTGGACTACACACATGTATGCACATATACACACGGCATGATAAACTCTGCTTCCATTCCTTTCAACATGCTTTCTCTCCAGCCTGAGACTCTGCCTCCACATTCAGTCTCAGGTTCCCACAGGGGCCATGTAGTGGAAATGGTTGAAGCAGATATGTGTGAGACAACAGGGAGTGGTGGGGAGCATGGCAGACTGGAGAGGGCACATGAGGTCCACAGGGCACAGTCATCACTAGGCCCTCCCAATGTAGACACTGCCCACTTTAGGCCTCATGCCTCCAGCAGTGCCTTCTGCCCTCTGTGTTCCCTGCCCCCAGCTTTGACATACCTGCACGTGGAGGGAGCCCTGGTACCTGCTTGCTCTGCAACAGTGGGCCAGCTCTGTCTCAGGCAACCTGGCAAACTTCTCAGCCCTCCATTTCTTCCAGTGAGGTCTGATCCCCAGCTGTGGCGCTTCCCCCTCAGCCCTAGGGCACCCTTTGGAGTACTCTCTACATCTTTGAATTTATTTCTCTACCATAGTTTAATACTTCTGCATATTAAACTTCCTCTGTTCAACATGTGATTTCTGTCTCCTGATTAAACCCAGACTGATACATCCCTTGAGTCTAAACCTACTCTTAGATAATCCAGATGTTATGGTTGTAGTCTTTTCCCTGAATCTGCTTACACGGTATCTGCTTCCTTTCCTACCAACATGCTATTTGGTGCATAAGAAGTACTTGAAACCACATGCAGCCTGCATGTATGTGTGTTTGCAAAGCCCTTTAACCTAAAGAGACTAATGAGGGCTGTAGACAAGACAGTTGCTTCTCCACCTGCTTTATGTGGTGGAGATCATTTTTGAAAACTTAATTTCTAAATCTTTCATAAACCAATACTTGTAAAGCATCATAAAAATGAAATCTTATAAACATTAAATTTTTTTAAAGACATATAAATTACAAGCCCAATATATTTAGTGTTAGATTCAATAGACATACTTATTCTGTGAAACTGCTGTAAAAGTTTGTAAATACTTACCCTCAGTTTCTGTACTGTGTTACCATAGGTGCTGACAGTGTATAGAGGACACCTTGAGCAGCCCTGATCTGGGCTATTCACCATTGTCAAGAATTGTACTGTGTTCTACACCCTGATTCTCAAATCTAATCTTCTCATTGCATCTTACTTGCGTTTTGGGGTTTGCTTTACTACTTTTGGGAGGCAGTGACAGGATTCTCATCCATCTTCTGGTTCTGTCCATGTGCCTCCTCCAGCACATGCTTCTACTCAGCATCTCTTTCATGAGACAGCCTAGCCTGGTGCAGTAACTTTGATGTGTTTTTCACAGCCACAGTCCCTCTTCCGTTTATCAGGAGGCAGTAGCTGTGGCAATAAAGTGTTCCCATATTTCCCTGGGCTTTAGGCCACTGAATTCATAAGCAGACACCCCACCACCCACCTCCTCCACTATGTTTGCAGCCGATAAGAGCCAGAAGCTGAGGGTTATTTGCATATGTGACTTTTCTTGATAGCATGGGTTGCACCTCCTGTTAGAGCCAAAAGCCATGTGTCAAAGCCTGGATTCAGCCAATCAGACAGGAAAATACAAATGAACTGGCTGTGATCTCCAGCAAAAGCACCATAATTGTAGGTTTAAATGTTGAAATGGAGGCTAGCTATAGTACCCAGTCTCCCTGTGCTTCTATTCTGATGTGGGCATAGCATTTTCCTGTCTCTTAATTATTATCATTATAGTAGTCTATCTAAAATTATATTTGTAAAAGTCTTAGTAATCCATGGTAATTCCACTGAATTTATTTCCCCATCTTTTCTCTGGGTTTATGACCTGCCTTCCCAGTTCCATTTGTCAGCCAAAGAGTTATTCCGTACTCAGTAGCACTTCCATCCCATTGCTGGTGCTCACTAGATTGTAATGGAAGTGCCACGCCACCCAACTGTGAGTTGAAGCTGCATTACAATGATGCTGCTCCAATTTTACAGATGCTGCCCAGTGCCAATGAGCATCAATAAAATGCTCGAGGTCACAGGATAAATCCAGTGTAGAATCAGGGGTGGGACCAGGTGCTGTGAATTTTGAGCCCAAATCTCTTTTTGTTGTATCAGACTGCCTCTCAGAACCACAAGAGATACCCTTATGAATGTTGTTTGGTGGGTGTTCAGTTCACTCCAGTCGAGACTGTCAAATGAAATCTTCAAATGCCAGAAGTATGCTGTCAGACACTCTTCACCTGTATGAACTCTAGCATTACAAGCAGAGCGGCACAGACGCAACCTGGAAATCCATAGTCACAGTTAATGCTGGTTGTTAAAAGTATGTCTGCTGGAAAGTTATTCTAGGGTGACAATGATCAATGCTGGCATTCATTAAAACAACAGGGACAAAAACAATAAAATCCGCAACCCACCTGCAACAAAATCTGAATGACCAGAAAGATGGTCCATGGCTCCTAGAGAAAGCCTGGAAACATGTCCTTAATAATCCAAATAATCCAATTCAAAAGAATGATGATGTTGAATATACCTTTTTTCTAGCACTACTCTTTTCCTCTCTCCTTCCCAGGATATCCTAGTCACTTCTCCCTCTAACCCCTGGGGTCAAGGCCAGTGGAAATAGAAGTATGGAAAACTAGATTAAAGATAATTTAAAGCAAGTGCTATTTGCTATTGGGTTGTTTGAGTTCTGTATGTATTTTGGATATTAACCCCTTATCAAATAGATAGTTTACAAATATTTTCTTCCATTCTGTAGGTTGCCTTTCAGTCTGTTGATTGCTTCTTTTACTGTGTAGAAGATTTTTAGTTTGATGAAGTTGAAGTTAATCTATTTTTTTCTTTGTTGTTTGTGCTTTTGGTGTCATATCCAAAAAATCTTTGCCCAGACCGATGCTTGACTCCTTTCTTTATTTCTAGGAGATGATGGCATTCCAAAGTCTTATTCATAGAATATACTGAACCTTAATTCTTTCAGAATTGATAGGAAACAGTTAATGACTGCATTTTGCACATGTCAAGACAAAGGCTTATGACTCCATTAAAAAATTTGTCTGAGGGAATACAGTCAACGATGGAGAATATAAGCCCAAATCTGGAACTCTTCATTCCTCATTTGATGTCATTTTAACAACTCATTAGATATTCAGGTATGCCACTATTTTCTTCATTGCAACCATTTTCATTTCACAACAAACATCTTACTGAAATATATAGAAATACCATCAAAACTGTTTCTGTCATGGAATTCTGACACTGTGCTGGTCATACTCCGCTCAATAAGCAATGAATATGTGAGAAAGTTCTAAATTTCAAGCAGAGTGTTAGGTCCTGGGAGGACAACAGGAAAGTTATGAGATATGATCCTACCTTCAAAATACTCACAGACTGACTTGAGAAACTAAACTCACTCCTATCAGTCATCACAGCCAGCCCAAAATATGCAATATTGACCAAAATAACAAGGGCGGTCAAGGGAACAAAGAGATTGACTGGAATTCAGGGTCCATGGAAGACATATTGTTTCATCTTAAATGTGGATAAATTTCAATAAGGACAAAAGGAGAGAAAGAGAACATCCCATATAACATTTGCTTAGTGCTCTCTAGTTGACAAAGTACTTTCACATTTGTCATGGACTCGATCCTACAATAACTCAGCAGGAGATGTTATCATGATTTTCGTTTTACTGGTGAAGATCCCAAATCTCAGAGAGATTGCGGAGACTTGCTAAGATGACAGGGGTAGAACTTAGGGTCAGATCTACATCTGATGCACACTCCTTTTTGCTAGACTCTGGAAGGTTATAAAGCCAGGTAGAGGGAAATTATTGTTAATCCTAGACCAGGGATATAATGTAATAATAATTTAATAATAGGATAGGAGACAGGGAGATGAACCAAGGCTCTTTCCCAGCTTGTGCTACCTCTGTTATGTGTTCGTGGCCCTTGGTTGTACTTGTCTATTTCTCGTCTATCTGTCCCCTCAACTCTAAGCTCCTGGAGGGCAGGGTTCCAACTTTGACATCATCAAGGTCCAACATGTTGCTCATCTTGTAGGAGGTACCAGTAGTATTTTGAATGAATGAAATAGTTATGGCTTTGATCTTGGCATTGGGTAATGATAATCTGATGATAACAATGGAATTAGAACAGTGAAGGTGAATCCATTGTAACAGATAGTAAGAAGTGACAGGATTATCAGGGTGGAGCCTGAAAGGAACATCTAAGGCCCTGCTAGTATTCTGTTCCTTAACCTGGATAGAAGGATACACAGGTACTGGTTACTGCTCTTTAAACTGGACATATACTTTTATACATTTGATATTTCAATAGTAAAAAGGGAAAAAATTAGAAATAGAAAAATAGATAACATTTGGTGATAGGCTTTATATGAAGAATATAGAGGAAGAAAATAAATAACAAAAACAATTTATTACTACGACATACTTGAAGAATGATAACCTCCAGAAATGGGACACTTGGAGACAGAGATGAGAATGTCAATATTGGACATTTTCAGGGAGCTATGTGTCTACAAGTTAAGTCCTTGGAGCCATTTCTTCATCCTGGGAAGTCCTTTGCTTCCTTTGCTCCTGGGCTTCATGTCCTGGGGAGTTAACTTACTTCCCTTTCTTCTTTAAAGTGCCAGCATCTGCTTGACATTGGGGGGTGCTCTTCTCCCAAAACAGCTTTGGTGGCTGAATGATTCTTTTCAGCCCCCCACCCTTCATTAATGTCTCCCCAAAATAACTCATAGTCTATTTACAGGTTTTACTGCTGACCTCTGTGGGACTATAGATAAAGGTTAGCAAAAATTATAAGCACTTGGGGAGTTATAAAGTATGTAGAAATTTAACAAAGTTCTGTAACTGTCCAAGTCAGCATTTATGTATTTTTTAGACAGTATTCAGGATTCAGAAATCTCTTTTATAGAGTCCTGAGAACCTTTCTTAGATAATTCTAAATGATAGTGTAAACTTTTTGTACATATAACTAATCCTCGTTGTGTGCTTATAATGTACCAGGCAGTATTCTAAACACATGCCATATATTATCTATTCTGAACTTCAAAAAGACAGCCCTAGAAGTATGTACTATTATCATCCTCATCTTACAGATGAAGAAATTGCGGCATTGAACATGCAAACACTGAGACCCAGGTCGCTCAGCTACTAAGTGGTTAAGCTGAGATCTGAACCCAGGCAACCTGATTTCAGAGCCTATGTCTCCTTGTCTTTTAGAGTGTACACTGCTCAGACATAGTCACTGGAGGGCTGGGGCTAGGAACTTTGGGAGATTTGATGAAATCTGTGATTTCTTTTTGAGTCTCATGGTCCCAGGATGGACGACTGGGTTCAGGTTGTTATCCCTACCCTTAAACATTCCTCTTCTGGGTTTTAGTCTCTAGTGCTGCAGAATCAAAGATGCCTCCCTGACTCTCCTCTGGCTGGCCCCCAGAAATCCAACTCTTGTCCCAGACTCTCTCTCTCAGGGAAAATCTCTTCCCTATCTAGTTTTTATAGACTCTTCCCCTGGGTTTTGAAATCATTCTGCATAGACTTGAAATTGTCCTTCCTCATCCTTCATTCACTTATTCATTCAGCAAATATTCAGCAATTTATTATGTGCTGGACTCTAGGGGATACTTGGATAAATAATTCATCACGCCATCCTCTAAGGTACTCACAGTCTTATGGGATATTCAGGTATATAAATGAATGCAGCTCACTGTAGTAAATGCTGTGGAGGAGGTATATATGAACAGTGAAGGAAGCGCATTTGGAAGTTAACCATGTTGGGGAGAAGGGAGTGTTTTACAGTAAAGATAACTTTACTTTGGATGAATAGAACATTTCCAGATTTATCAGGATAGAGAAAGGTCATTCCAAAGACAGAAAAGAGCTCATGCATAATTTATGATTGCAGAGAATCATGAATGTGAAGATTTAATTCAGTGATTCATTCACTCATCTATTAATATTTATCGAATGCCTACTTTGTGGAAAGCCTCATGTTGCATTTTGGTGATGACATGTAAATGTAGAGTTCATTGCCCTGTTGGAACTTTCTATCAAGCACTAGGCAAGATCTGTTTCCTTCACTTTTCCAGCATCTAGAGGCTGCCTGCATGACTTGGCTTATGGCCCCTTCATCCATCTTCAAAGCCAGCAGTCTTTAAATCTCTCTCTGACTTTCATTCCCTACTCTGACATCATATCTCCTTCTCTGCCTTTCCTGCCAAGTGGATTGTTAAATAAATGCCTTTTACATCACGGATGTTCCCAGAGGTCTGTGACTTTTTCCAAGACTTACTTATCCCTGATCTTCCAAACTTTAACTTCCAGGCCTCTGACCAACCAATCTAGCCATACACAGTTGTCCAAGAGTCTGTGTATTATTTTGCTATACAAAGCAGATGACCAGATAAGACATCCAAAGTTTTATGCAATAGGAAGATTTTCTCTCACTGCTGTCTTTCAGGACAGCAGAAGTCTATTTTTGATTTGTATTTGTATACTGAACCAACTTATTTGTGAAGCAAGCTCTGTCTATTTTCTTTTTTTCCCCAGCTGGTTATAAGGGGCCCTACTGTGGGACCAAGGTGTGGTTGAAGGGAGGAATCCTCATAGAGTTACTAATGCCTCCAATCAACTTGCCACATCTTGCTCATCATATCCAGTTAATATAATGTCATTGACGTAGCTGACCAATGTGATATTCGAAAAAGTGTCCAGATGGTCCACATCCCTTCAGACTACATTATAACAGAGGATGGGAGAGTTTACACAGCCCTGAGGTAAGGTCATAAATGTATACAGTTTTTTTGCCCCATGTGAATTCAGACTGCTTCAGATCTTTCTGCCTGATAGGATTGGGAAAGAATGCATCCACCCAAAACTGATCTGTTCTTGCTTCTGGACACTTCTGTGGGCAAAAGAAGTTCTGGGGAATCTGGGGACTTGAGGTTTTCTAGTGCATTGATCCAGATGTACCTGTACCAGGTTTTGGGTCCCACTCCTTCCCAAGTAGGTCCCTGACCTTGGCCCAGCAGACTTGCTAGAGTTGAGAATTCAGCCTTCACTGGAGGAGCTCTCATCTCCCCAGAATAAAGTCCTGGCCTGATCCTCAGCTTTTCTGCCTTCTGCCTTCAGGAGATAAAAGCCATTCCATGTACTGCCAAAGAGGCCCTCTGGCTTTCACAGTTCACCGCAAATTAGAGATAAACCATCCTCAGATTTTCATTTTCTTTCTCCATTGTATTGATAGTACTGAGTAAGAACCACTCAATTCCATAGTTCTTCTAATTATCATTTTCTGCAACCACTCAAATTCCTTAGGTATTGCATCTGCTGATGTATTTTCTTTCACTGTTAATCCCATTCTGTTTCATCATCAATGAAAGTTTTAAAAGTTGTACCACTGCAGGATGCCAAGGGATATTAGACTTCACCCATCCGAAGTGATGGGGCTCTCCTTGCCAGCTGGCATGCATTTGATTCATCTCCAAAGTCCTGTGTTGGAGTCAGCTTCCTAGAATGCCTCTTAGGTCTGATTCCTCAGGAGGCAGACTCTTGGCAGGGATTTACATACAGGCATTTTATCAGTGGGTGTTCTTAAATATAACACCTGTGAAGGAGTGAGGGGAACAGGATTGGAGAGAAGGAGGAGATGAACTGCCATGAAGTGTGTGCAGCAGAAGATTTGGCCAATCCTTTATGGAGCACTCACATGAGAATGGTCCTCAGAGTTGTCCTCATTTGGGCAAGGGGCCTGGACCTTTACCACCTATACCAGCCAGTCATTATATGCAGGCTTCCCTAGGGGAGGGGCACAGCCTTGGGAGTGGCACCTGTCTTTCTCTGAGGGCAATGGAAGGCTTCAGTTGGAAGTTGCTAACAGTCATCATGCTTGGATGCTAGGGGAGTGAGCACCTCCATCCTGGGTGAGGGATCTGGAAAGTGTACCACAACATCTTTTACATCCAGCTGTGTGACCAGTAACACTCTAGATGTACAGCCTCTTATCAGCCTGGATCTCCCTGGTTAGTTAACCCATGTTGGACATGTTTCTCTATGGGGGAGAAATAAACCTTTGTTTGGTTAAGGCCTCGAGGTTTCAGCATTCATTTATGGCCTTAGTATAATCTAGTATTTTCTGACCAATAGCTCCTATATAGTAGTTATTATGATTTCCACTATTCTTTCTAGCCAATGTATTTTATAAAGTAGGTATTATTGTTTCCAAATGCCACACAGAGAAGTTATGTGACTTGATTAACATTACAAAGTAATTAACAAAGTCAGAATTCAAACTCTTTTTTTTTTTGCAATACCACACTCTCTTGTGTACTAGAGTACTTCATAAAAATGTACTCTCTTAAAACTAAAGATGCCTTGAGAAGTGTTATTCACTTAATCTTATCAACCAATAATATATAAATATATTTATCCATACTTCTATGAAAACAATTGAGAACAAGGATTGATATAGTCGGGAGGAAAAGAAATGTCAGTGGCTAATACAAGAGGAAATAGGAAGCAATAACACCACAGGACACAAAAAGACAAGAGGAGAGGCTGAAGCCTCACATAGCAGGTAACACTCACCTACTCTTTCCTTGGTTCTGGACTCTGAGGTGAAGTAAAGGTGTATTTTTGTGATCTCAGGATAGGCAGAGGATTCTTAAACAAGACCTCTAATCACAAACCCTAATATTGATGGATTTGACTTTTTCAAAACCAAAGATTTCTGCTCAACTCAGGATGTATAGACAAAGTTGACAGTGGAAAAAACAAAATCTGTGATGTCTAAAACCAACAAGGGATTATTATCTTGAGTTAAGCAAGAAATTATGGTAAATAAGCTTATAAATAGGAAAATGGGAAATGGGGTAAAAGATAACTTCCAAAGGAGAAATATGATTGACTAATAAATAAATGGCAAAATACTTGACCTTACTAGTAATCAGAGAAACACATTAAAATGACAAGGAGATACCACTTTAGACCCAATGGGTGGGCGAAAATTAGACAGTCATATCATACCAAGTGCTGGCAAAGATGTGGGGTTGCACATACCTTTCATGCACTGAAGAGTGAAGCATAATTAGAACAGCCACTCCAGAAAGAATTTGGCTGAATGTAATGCATTTAAGTGTGCACATATCTCATAACCTGGAAATCCAGCTCCTGAGAACAGGCTTTTGACAAGCTGGCTCAGGGCCATATGGATGCACTTATGCAGATGTTCATTGCCTTGGTGTTTGTGGAATATGAAGTACTGAGTCAGCCCTGTGATGTGTCTGTCACTAAGGGGATCAATAAATAAAACCAAAAAAAGCAACTGAAAACCTCAGTCTCTCTCACCAAGTGTATGTGTGTGTCTCTGTACACTCGTGAGTGCACACATACACTTGTGGAAGGCGAAATAGAAGACTGTGCATTGAATCCTTCAGTGTGGAGGTAAGGGGAGGTGAGTATGGTCAACCAAACTTTAAGCATCTGAGATATTAGAAGAGAAGGAAAAAGAAAACAAATAAAAGTTTAGCAAAAAATTGATTCATATCTGTCGCTTTTGCAAATACACATTTATTTATAAGTTACTAATCCATGAACACTTATAATACTTATTATTTACAGTTACATAGAGACTTCTTCTGATCCCTAATCATAATTTCATCCAGCGTTTGGGGACTCTTTTTTTTTTTTTTTTTACCAGGACTCTAATTAGTACTCTCTTGAGGGTTTGGCTGATGTGATGACCCTCACTGCAGACCAATGAGGAGTGAACCACAGTCTTTATTTTATAGTTGAGGAGAAAAGGCTCAGAGAGGTTGAACAGCATGTCCATGGTTGTGCAGTTTCTCAGTGGAATGGAATTAAGGTCGATCTAACTTCAACAGTCACATTCTTTTCTCATCATCTGGTTTAGTTCAAGTCTTTGTAGAATATTGTACAAAAACAATTGCAATTTGTGGAGTTGCAGAGTGCTTATGTTGCTGACAGAAAAAAAAAGTTGATTTTTTTTTTTTTTTGAAACAAATTACAACCTTACATTGGGGCTGGAGTCTCCTCGAGGATGAACTATCTAATGAACCACGCCTGGCAAAGTTCAGACTCGATTTGAGGAGAATGACTTTCTCTTTGGAAAGCGCTACGGCTGGCCTCTCAGCTTTAGCCGACTTCTCTCCTCAGGAGCTCTCCATTAAGAATTAATTTACTGGCATAGAGAAATATAATCTTCATAGTCTCCCCAGTGTCTAGTGCTGTTGCCTCTGTCTCCTTTTTATGTCCTTTCTGTACTTTCCTCAGAACACAGATAGAATTGAACTTGGCTAGTGATTTATCTAATACTGTTATGGGAACAACAGCAAAATTTGTCTAGTGCTTTACAGTTTATGAAAGTCTCTAACAGTCCCTTGAGATGGCACTCTCCCCTTCAGGCAGAGGAAGAGATGAGGAATCTAAGAGGTCATGCATTTCACCTAAGGAGTAGAATATGGATTTGAATCTTACTCCAAATTCCATGCCTCTACTCATAAGAGCCAAAAAGACTATTATCATTTCCCAACTCGTTTCCCATCCTCTCAGCCACCATTCTCATCTTAGAGCTGAGATACAAATGCCTGTAGAACTGGGGTGACTTGCCCAACAACAGACCATCAGCTGGGCTGGGAAGGCAGGCTTCAAACCAGAAGGATTCTGTCTCCACATCCCTTACTTTGTTCACAACTGCAGAAGAGAATACTCCTCCAGTTTAATGTGTGGTTTCTCTAACTTTAGTCAGAGATTGTACAAATGAAATCATGCTGAGGGGTGATGAATGGTGCTACCCCAACTGGGAGACTCTGAGGGTAAAGCAGAAGTTGCAAGAGAGAAAATAACCTGTTGTAAGTTACTCAGTGGAGCTGGAATTGGAGTTCAGGGCCCCCAGGCCTAGCCCTTTCCTCAGTGATTCTAAGTCTATGAAGAACAGCCAGCCAGGGAGCAGGAAGTGGGCTCTAAGATGTAGGAGACTTGATGAAGGTTCCAGCAGAGCCTTGTAAAACAGCTGAGATGTGGAAGATGGTCCAAATGATCTGGATGAGTCAGAAGATGAAGAGTCAGTGGTGCTTTCCACCAGCCCCCTGATAGTTTGCCGCCTCCGCTTGGGCCTGCCGCCCTTCCTGCCTTTCATGTGTCCAATGCTCATTAGCACTTCCAGCAGAGGGGATTAGAGGAGGTGAATGCTGGAGCAGTTGGTTCACTGCTTGAAGCAGTGTACATTTTGGGGCACCAAAGAGTTCTTCGTCAGGCCTGTCAGGTCCTTTAGCCCACACACCCAGAATAGGTCCCCAGACCCAGGGAATAATAAGTTGCCAATCAGGCTCTGATTAGTAAGCTTAGAACTGGGTCTTCAGAGAAGGCCTGGCTTTTATAGTTAGTAACCAAGAGATGGTCCCTCTTAGACTCAGAATCAAAGGTAAGATGGAATCTTATATGGAAGAGGCATCATTCATCAATGATGTTTTGGTAGTAGGCTGCTTAGCCTAAGTGCATAAACACAGGCAAACTGGGTTTCTCACTTGTTCACTCTGTTCCTAGCCTTGGTCTTTTATTTATAAATGCATGTAGGTCATAAGGTGACCTAGTAGATGGAGTTTTGATGACTCAGGGCCTCTGTCATCACCACTGGTAGATAAACAGCCCTGAGCTCATGATCTGACTGCACATTTGTGGTGTTATCTCTGCTAAAGGACAGCCATACCATATCGCTACAGAATAAACCAATTAGCAGATCAGTCTCACAGATGGAACCTCGGCAATGTCCCTGGAATCTGCCCTTTCCTCCTTGTTTCAACAGCCGCCACACTAACTCAGGTCCTTCCACCCGGCTACACTCACAGGCTCTTACGTGGCCTCCTGCCCCCTGCCTCTTCCCTGGCATCCACCCAACCCAAGGCATTCAGATTCTCTTTCTAAAGCATGGCTTTCAGTGTGCCACTTACCAGCGATGAATCTTTCAGGAGACCTAATGCTTGCATCCCTGCCTCTTCTGAGATTTCACAATACTTTGTTTTTACTGTGTTATGTAGAGATTTTAATCCTGTATCCTTTTCAAACTGTTTTATAAAAATGAATGGACACAAGGGTCTCTATCCTTACATGATGAGCTTCCTCTGGGCAAGTCCAGCCTTCTTCATCTTGTGTGTCCCCAAAAACCTAGCCCAGTGCATGACCCATAGTAGGGACTCATTATATGATTGTGGAATCAGAATATTTAATGTGAATTAAAATGTTACACGTATCTACGCATATGTCCTGTTACTTCTCATAGAGCAGGGGATGACAAACTACAGCCGACAGATAACCAACTAAACCAAAGTCAACTAGCTACTTGTTTTTGTAAATAAAGTTTTATTGGAACACAGCCATGTATCTCCCATGGCTTCTTTTGTACTACAGGGTAGAGTTGAGTGGTTGTGACCAAGATCGTCTGGCCTGCAAAACTGAAAATATTTACTATCTGGCACTGTACAGAACCCAAACATGCTCTGAGAGCAAGGATTATATTTTGTTTATTTTTATATCTAGTCTATTTAGCAGAAGTACAATAAATACTGATTGAATAACTTAATCAAGTGAATCAATATTTGATGAAGAACTGCAGTCTAAAAACTTGGTCTTTCAGTTTTTGAAATGAACCAACATGGCTAACTTTCTGATAATGGATCCATTCTTTCCGTTTATTTGTTTATTCATTGATTCATTCATTCAGTGATTGTTGAGCATCCACTGTGTGTCAGACACTATTCTTGACACTGAGACAAATAGAGTTAAGCTAACACACTGCCTACTCTAATGAACCTTAGAATTTTCTGAGGGAGACAGACATTGTTCAGATGTTACGTGTATCACACTACCTACAGTAGGGAGAGAGCAGTTCTTGGGATATTGAGAGCCTGTCAGTGGGATTAGCACCTTTAGGGACATCAGGGAATGCTTCCCTGAGAGAGTGAGTCTGGAACTGAGATCTAAGGGAAGAGTAGGAGTTAGCTGACCAACCGTTAAGGGAAGAATGTCCTACGCTGATGAAACAGCATGTAGGAGATCCTGTGGCAGTGGGAGCTTGGTGTGTATGAGGAACTGGGCAGGGTGGCTCAGTCCGGAGAAGGGCATGAGATGGGGCTGCAGGAGGAGACAGGGGTCTGGTAGAGAGCCTTCCCGGAGTCTTCTCTCTCCTGGGAACAGTGAAGGGTAAGCAGGGAAATGCTACTAGAATTCTGGGAGGTAGGAAGGTGTGGATTTTAATACAATCTGCATTTTGCAAAGATCACCCTTTTCTTTGGAGGAAAACTTTTTTACTGACAGCTGCTTTCAAATATTGATTGCATATTTCTTAATAAATCAAACTCAGGAAAATGACAGTCATGTTCTTATTAAATATTATGATAGTAATACCTTGTACTTGTTCAGCTTTAAAAGAAAACACAACCCTCTGTTTTCACATTTAATGCTGTCTGTCTTTAATAAGTATTGCACATATGAGACCACAAGGTAGAACATTTGAGCACAGTCTACTGCATCACCCTTCCAGGAACTGTACACAATGGTACATAAATGGAGGCCTTTGGACATTGGTTTTAGTTTCAGGGCTGAGGGTTCTGGATCTATTCAAGCTGAACGCTCCTGGTCCAGGCTAGTTGCTTAAAAAAAGGAGGGCTCCAGTGCCTATGACAGTCTCAGTGATGGCAACTGACTGCTGCATTTTGTTCTTAGGTTCAGAAAACATTTGGACCAGCTCTAGTGAACCACCCTTTCCTGCTTGTTCTGTAGCTAAGCATCATCTTAACTCCCTTGCCTTTTTTTTTTCCTTTTACCTTTCTTTCTGCATACTCATTAAATTTCTCTCTGCTGCCTTGCTCCCCTTTCTCTTAAAAAATTCCCATCACTTCTCAGCTGGAACAGATGCCTCCCTGGCTTTTCTGAGAAGAGCTGTGAGATGGCTGATGAGGGCACAGCGGCTGGAAGCCAGGGGGAACCTCGCACTGGATGAGCCAGGGCAGAAAAACAGGACACAGACCCCAGTCTTTTTGTTTCTGTTTTTGTTTCCCCTTTAATTGAATCAGGGCAGCTAGATACTTGGGGCTGTCATACAACCATGAGAAATCATGTTGGTACACTGCATCTCCTGATAGTAGCAACCAGGAGATCTGGGAGAGCCCCTGGAATTTGGAAAACCCTTGACCAACGTGTGTCTTTTTTGAGGCAGCTGGATAATTAAGAAGAATGTCATGGTTTTCTCCGTGGTGTCACTCTATATCACATCATTTATTTGTTATTTGATGAAGACATTTTAATGAAACCGCAGCCATTGTTTAGAAAGAGAGAAGGGAATTACTTGCTTCTGAATTCAACTGTCTTTGCCATGCCTAACTCAACTCATACTTTATTTGAGTCTAACCTAGCATTCATTTACTATTTTAATTGCTATTCAATGTGAACTTGAAAATTGTGTCAATAAAATGCTTTGAAAGCATTTTTGTGTTTGAAAGATTCCCTTTAGGGTTAAACTCTCTTTGGAGGGTTTTTTTTTTTTTTTTCTGCTTTTTTCTTTCATTATCTGTAAGTATATATGATGCTCAAGTTTAATTGCCAGATCTCTATTTCTATTTACCTTCCTTCTTAGGTATATTTTTTGTCTCCTAAAATTCTTTGAAATTCATTTACTCATTTATCATCCTTTGGTTCACTAGGTTCTTTTTTACTATAGCCATGATTTCATTAATCTCTTGGTCCAAAATGAAATAGTTGGCTGTAGAGAGAGAAGGGAGAGAAAAACAGATTCAAAATGGGAGCAACCCTGATGATCAAAGAAGAGATGAGATCTGTGAACCATGAAAGATAAGAACTCAAAGAAGTCTGATATTCATGACCTTGCTCTATGTTAAGTGTCCAGAGTATCATAGTTAGTAAAATTACAGTAGACATCCTCCTGTTCTGATCGAAACAAAACAAAAAATAGATTGAAGGAAAATATTACTCTATAAATTGCATTACAAGATTTTGACTAAGGGTAAAATTATTCGAGAGCCTTTTATATTTTTCTGTCTTTCTCCAAGCAGAGCTGATTGTGGATCGATGACATTCCCCATATCTCTCAGTGTTAGTGTAATAAAAACAAATCTGCAATTTGTTTTCGTGTAAGATGCCATTTGATAAAAGCTATGTTTGGTTACATAAAAATGTAACTCTACCTGTTTGGTTTCAAGATGCCCTGTGGACAGAACAAACTGTTCCGTTCTTTATTTCAGAGGTAGTGGAGGCCAGTTAGCTAGGTACTACTAAATTAGCCACAGATAAAATGCTGCGACCCTGCCCAAACCAGTGAGATAGAAAGTAAGACAAAGAGCTCTTCCCACCTTTAAGTTGGTCGAGATCAGCTATTTGAATGATCCCACAGAGGAGCTCGAGTGACTGAGTGACTCACATGTTAAAAAAAAAAAGATGGTAGCAAATCCTTGGAGGATGCCATATGGTCTGTGCTTTGCAGCAAGCTGCTGACAGTACATGACAATTACAGACCTGAGATGCTGTGCCACCCCAAAAATCCAGTGGACAGAAATTTCTCTAGGCTTTTTCATAGATCATGGGTGCACACTCCTCCCTTTCTGATATCTATCACAAAGGGAATTAGTTAAAATGCAAATTCTCTCTGCCTGGAGAAGTCTGTGAACTGAATTAATATTATTTTTAAAGTACTGTGTTGAAGTTATGGTTAGAATTCATCTTGCCTCTCAGTCATCAGAGCCCTGGACGTGCTAACATTCTGAAGTCTTGGCCCTTTAAACCTAACCTATCTGATTGCAGCCTGGGTCTAAAATGAAGTTGTTGTTCCAGAAGTTTCTTTATAAATATTCATCTCAGAAGGCAAGGGTGACAGTTATAACAGGACAGTTTTGCATACAAAGCAAGTGTCTGTGGGCCTGTATTGTGAAAGGCACTTGTACTTCCTTTCTCTCCGTGCACAGGAAATTCTCGTGCCTGTAATTACTGGCGAGTAGCATTGCGCCTGCAATGTGGAGCAGTTGGCCTATTGTACGAGCCATGATGGATGTGTACCGTGCGCCGGCAGAAGGCAGGAGAGTCTCCTTTAACAGGCCTGGTTTGCTGCATATTTATTATGTATTATTATAGCCTTCATTGTAACCTAGCCTAGAGTGAAGATTGCAGTGTGATTTCCATTGTAATTTCTTATTTTCATTCACTCAGGGCCCTGAGAAATGAGATGAATTCTTTCATGAGGGCACTAAAAGACCCTTCTGTTGTACTGTGGTATTCACCTGCCTCCATCTGACCCAATGAATGTAACTATAAAGGCACTAATACATATTTCTGGGAGACTGAGAGACGAATTCATGAGTCAGTGATATTTTGCTATGGCTTTTGCATTATATTCACTCTCCATATTTTTACTGCTGATAGTTCTGTCTATTAGCATGGAAGTTTATGTCGTATTACAGCATCCTATTTAATGCCCAGTCAAGATCCTGCCTGCCTGCTAATGACAGAGCAAAACAACAGGCCAGAGGAGGGGGATCTCAGTTCCATATTTAGAAAATCCAGGTTAGGGAGGCCTTTTCTGTTTGTCCTCAATGAAACTCTTCTCATTCAATCAATGTTTTACTTACTCTCTTTGTCTCTTTATGTTTTGTCTATTGCCCTAAATTCCATGTTCCATAAGTTATAGTTCTGTTATAAAGCTATTTAACTTGAGATAAAGAATTCAGCACCAACACTTTGGTGCTGGACAGGTTGATAGGAAGCAGTGACATAACCAGTAAAACACTTAATAACATGGAGATAAGGGCAGAAGAAGAAGAAGGGGATGACACCAGACATGATTAAAGTATCAATAGAATAGCAATGTTACTAGATTGAGTCCCAGCCAACCAGAAGGTGGCTTGTTGAGCTCTAGAATGCAGCAGTTTTCTTCTTTCTGTGTCTGGCCATGGTGTTGTGTTGGTTGTGTAATGCAGGCTTTGGCAGCGAGCAGTGGTTCTCAAAGTGTGGTCCCTGGACCAGCGGCAGCAGCAGTACTTGAGAACCAGGTAGAACTGCAAATTATTGGGCCCTGCTCTGGACTTATTAAGTCAGAAACTCTGAGGATGGGACCTGCAATCTGTATTTTAACAAGAACTTCCAGGTGATTATGACACAGAGTAAAGCTTGAGAGCCATTGGCCTAGGGCCTGGACGCTAACAATTCAATTTTCAGACGTTGAGTTACTTAGAATTTAGTACTCTTGACTTGACATCTTATTTATGATTTGAATTTTTTTTTTTAATGATTTGAATGTTTTATTACCAGCAATTAGTCAAACCAAAGGTAGAGAACCTCAAATGCCAGATTTCTCTTGGTTGTATAATCAGGCTAATGGGTGACTTCTAAATCAACAACATAGCGGCTATTTTGTAATGATTCTCGTTTTGATGACTGTCTTATCACTAGGAAAAGATGCAGATTTTTAAATTTCAGTTTTAAAGAGAATAATCTGTTGATTGCTCATATATTGTTAACCAGGCAACTAGTAGCCTCTGCCTTAGTAGTATACCAGCATTTTTTCATCTGTAGACTACCAGTGGAATGCCAGTAAACATTGTCTTTCTGAGAACTTTTTTTCTAGTATGTGTGTGGTGGGGTGGGTCTCAAAGGATGTGTGACATTATTGGTCATTTTGTACAGTGATCACAGAGTACATAATTTAGGTAAAACTGCTTCCTCCTCTAGCTCTTTTGCATCTATTAAAATTTGGTAATCCAGTGTATCTGTTAATAGTGACCTCTGCTGTCTGGAAGCAGTACTGCAACCACACAAATCAGCATGGGAATTACAGTGTTTGATCGGGAAAAAAAGTAATGGATTTATGGAAGTTATATAGAAAGGAAAAGTGGTATGTCTTACTGCAGAATGGTATGGCTCTTTCCAAATGAAAATGCACTGCATTTGTCTTGAAAAGGAAAATAATATTGTTTCTCTTCCTTTGCCAGTTACCAAACGTCACCTTTGATAGCATTCCTCAGTAGGGTAGGAATTTAATAGAATTTTTTAAAAAAGGAAGTCCACATGATCTCCTATCAAGACAATTTTCAGTCTTTAGCAAGTGACATCATTACTTAACAGTAGGTTATTTCTTATCACCTAAAATAAAATCTTGCAACTCTCAAAATAAGATAAAATATTTATTTTTATATGCCTTAAAATAACTTCACTTGAATTGTGGATCTGGTGGGACTAGGGTTCCTGATGTCCAGTAGATGAGCAAAAATCTATGTTGAATGATTATCTAAAGATAATGGTACAGAGTTGAAGTGCTACATCTGCAACATCTACAACAATCCTGCTTACAGTAGAGAGGCAATCAGGATGGCTGCTTGCCTTTCTAAAGTGTAGGCTCTGACCTGGAATTGAAGGACCATCATCTAAATTCCCTTTTACTGTGTGGGTAAGCTTTGCCAATAAACAATTTATGCAATTTGGGACAAGTATTAACTATTGTTGGCTAGAGTTTTATAAAATTGGCCTTTGGATGCTACTCTTGTGTCAATCAATTTAGAAATATTTATTGAGTATCTAACTGTATGTTACATGCCTGAGTGTGTAGTATAATAGAAGAAAGTGGGGCTTTGGAATCAGATAAAGTTTAGCACTGATAAATGTGGTTCTTCTACTTATTTTTAGTCATAAGCAAGGGATTTCACTACTCTGAACCTCAGTTTTCACATCTATAAAATGGGGATAAATTATACGTACTGTTAAGAAAAAGTTCCAAAACAGGAAATCAGGCAGAAAGAAAATAAAAGTGATCTTTTAATGATGTGCTAAGAACATTTTCTAAAAAGTTCACGTAAAGGTCATCTGACTAAGGAAATGTCAGTTTGCATAATTGATTAGGGTCCAGATATTTTCCAATTCTGGGAAATTAATAAGATGTGATTTCTGTCCCACAGAAAGGATAGTCACAAAAATTATGATTTTATTGCCTTGAGGATTAACTAATTTTGCAACTAACTTAGCAGCACTTTCTCAGCATTTCTTTTTTCCCCCATTCCCCACCCCCTAACCCCAATGACTGTAATTCTTGCTTCTCATAACTCTTTTGAACTGATTTTATCATCCTGCTCATTTCCTTAATAATGAGCTAAACAAAATTTGACACATTCTCACTATATGTTTATATAATAATTATGTTTTTAACATTTGGAAAATTGAGCTTTGACATAACATACCCTACAACCCTACCTTGAAGGGTTTTTGTCAGAATTGAATGAGAACACATGTGGGAACCCCTCTAGCACTGTGGTTGGCACGTAATATTCTTTTCTTTTTTCTCTTTCCTGGGTTAAAAATGTTTACACGTTGTTCTTGCCCTCAAGGAAGAAAAACTCTTGCTAGAAAAACACCATGAGCACCTAAAAGGAAATTGGAGAATGCATATGATCTGAGCTGTGAAGCACCGAGAGATGAGGGGCTGCAGGAAGATGTTGGAGTATAGTGCTTCACGGGCTTGGACCTGTTGAGGCTGATTCCTAAGACACAGGAACCTGCATTTTACAGAAATATCTCTGGTGACATGGATTATAACAGTTTAGGAGCAAAGATAACTTAGAAGGAATGGAGAGGGAAAGGCGACTCCAAACAAGCATTTCTAAAGTGACAATACTTGGTAAGAGACAGGTTATTAGGGTTGAAAGATGGTGAATCCTGTAGTTCAACAGACTCAGGCTGTTGGAATAGCGAGGATGAGTAACAGGTATGAATCTTGGTTCAGAATTTCCAGTGTGCAAGAAACTTGTGTTTATTTCTCTGTAACTGAACTTAATTTCTGTGCAGAGCTATCTGTCTGCCAGAAGACAGAAGCATAATCCCTGACAAGAGATTCCCCAAGGTTGTCTTGGGCTACCCATAAAACTACAACCTTCACAACCAGACACAGCGACCCTGGTTGTGTGTCTGTTCTGGGTGCACTGACTGAGGTCCTAGGAGCTGTGGTAAACATTAATTGGAGGAGAGGGCTGGACTTTTGACTGGTGCCATTGTCTGCCTGGGCAGGCATTAGCTAAGCCATTCAGACTAGAAAAGTAGTTTCCATTTCCATTTCCTTAGCCACTAGGGGTCCAAAAACATAGTCGCAGAGGTTGACGGGCTATTTTCATTATTTCCAAAGGTTTCCTTGAGCACGTGTCCATCTCCCATTCTTTCTGCAGACTAAACCCAATTTCTCCTGATAATCCAGACTCTATCCTAAAGTTCTTAACTCAGATCTTCCAATAAACACTCAGAGAGTTGAGTCTGGTTTTCCTTTGAAATGTAGATGTATCTTCCAACAGTCCTTTGAGAGCTCAGAGATTTAGGATCAGCATCTCAGAGTGCCTTTGTTTTTCTCTTTGCAGTTTATAAGTGAAGGCTCCACCTAGGGCTGGTGAAAAGGCTTAGGTGGGGGTAGAGTGTGCTTTGGAGAGTGTAGAGCTTTTCTTTTTCTTTTTTTTTTTTTTTTTCCTACTTTCCTTGTCCTTCAATGTAAAAGATTTAAAAAAATAGAAGTAGTGGAATAGAATGCAGAAAGAAAAGTCGGCTGGTTTTCCCTGGGGCCAGAGAGGTGCTTGGGAGAACAGGTTCTGTAACACTTTGGATAATAAAGGGGATCCTGGCACTCAAGTTTCAGTTTTCCCCCTGTCACTCCTTCCCTATCCCCTGTCTCCACAAGTATCTACCTTTGGCACAAATTCTTACTTCAGAGGTCCTGTTCCCACTTCCTTTCTAGCCCCTATCCTGTTGGGAAAGGGGGCTTATTCATTCATTCAGTGTACATTAATATGCACTGAGCACAGACACTGTGTAGACCCTGGGTAGGCTTTGAGAGTTCCTCATAGCTAGAGTGGATGAGACAGTTGGAAGAATCCTTGCTCCCTGCACCCACCCTTTGATGGGCGAGCCTTGAGTCCATTTTGAAAGAGGGATCTCTAACCCCATCTTAAGTAAAGAGAAATGTTTCAGGCCTCCTGTGTCAGAATCCTGGATGTATTTTTCCATGGGAACTTTGAATCTTTGTAGATGCTGTAACTTCCCCCTGAAAGGCCCTTTCCTTTCTCTATCAGTGTTTCCTTAGGAACATCCCTGAGACCTTCCTGTTGATGCACGAAAACAGATGTGGGGCGTGAGAAGGTCTGTGTCCCAGGCTTCGGTTGAGCCCCTGGGATGTGCCCTGCCAAGTATGGGTCCTTGGCTTCACGCAGGAAAGAATTCAAGAGTGAGCCACAGTTGAGTGAAGGTAGATTTACTCAGAGACATACATTGAAAGGCAAGAGAAAAGCCATGAGGTGTGGGGGTTGGGTGCTCAGATTAAAAGTAGGTACACACTCCATAGATAGAGTGTGGAGAGAGAGGGGGCGAATGTGAGAGGCCATGTTGCCCATTTTTATGGGCTTTGGTAGCTTCAAATGCAAATAAGTGGAAGGACCAGCCTGACTAGCCTGGGGAAGGGGCTGGGATTCCCAGGAAGTTGGCCATTTCCCACTCTTTGACCTTTTGTGACTAGCCTTGGGACTGCCAAGGCGCCTGGGGGCGTGTTATTTACCATGTTAATATATTACAGTGGGCCTATAATGAAGCTCAAGTTCTACTAGAAGTTTAATCTCCCACCATCTTGAGCCTCAAGGCCTACCGGGGGTTGAATCTTCCACCACTTCGATGTTAATTGCTGTAGCAGTCCTTGAAGGGCTGTGCCCTGCCCCCTTCCTGTCTCACTGTGAAGCCTTCTCTGCAGTGCATCAGGGTATCCCTTTCCCTATCCCCTAGACGGAGAGAGGCCATCTATATTGATTTTATAGTGTTTTCACATCCCGGGGACACTTCTGCTCAAGGATTTAGCTTTCTTATTGCAAATATTAGTTGAATTCAAAATATGTTTATTGAGCCTCTATGGAGAGATAGTGTGGATTAGTAGTTAAGAGCTGGCTTTGCGTCAGATTCCCTGGGTTTGGGTTCTGTTTTTGCCACTTATTAGCTGTGTGATCTCAAGTGAGTTGCTTAACCTGTCTCAGTTTCCTCCTCTGTAAAACGAGGGATAATAATAGAATTAATTCAGAGGATTGCTGTGTATTAAATGGCATAATATTTGTGAAGTTCTTCAAACAGTGTTATGTATTTAACAAATGTTATCTCTTACCTTGTGCCAAATATTTTCTATTTTGAAATTGTGTGCTTTTTGAAAGCAAATCTATTTCTTATTCATGTTTGCATCACCAGTTCCTAACATATATATTGAATAAATGAATAAATGAATCGGTGACAAACATTCACACACCATTAATCCCCCAGTCTACCTAAAACAATCATTTTATGGTTTCTACATTCATTCTGTGATCACTGACTCTCAAATGAGATGACTGATTTATACTATTTTTCACAGAAATGCTTTTCTTCCAGATTGTTTAGTGTTAAAGCTCATCAGTTAGTAGCTTCTTATGAATGCATCAGTAATATTGTCATCATCATTGTCATCATTATCAACGTTATTGAGAACTTACTGTATGCTGGGCATGATACCAAGCCATTTATGAAAATGATCTCATTCAATCCCACAGCCGTCCCAGGAAGCACTTTCACTTTATCAGTCCTACTTTACAAGACAAGACAATGATCCTGACTGCCTCACTCAACCTCTGAAGGTAGATACATTGCTTGACCAAGGGAGTAAAATTGTTGGCATTAAGCCACCAGCAACTATAGGAAAGATCGTGAGGAGGGAAAAAGCAGAGAAAAGTGATTGCATTCCCTACAGACTGTTCTCGAAGTGCCTTGAGCTCTTCATGGAGACAAATGTTAGAAAGTATCCCATAGCCAGCGGGTGAGTGGTTTAGGATTCACAGAGACATTTGGGTTCAAGTCCTGACTCTGCTCTTCTCTAACTGTGTGACTTTGGGCCAAGTCATTTAACCTTTCTTTGAGCCTTATTTCTTCATCTGTAGAATGTGATTGACATTAACCTGCCTTCAGGGATATATTGAGACTACATTTAAATGAAAATATGGTGAAGGACTGTATGCAAGCTTCTATTGTTTTGTTACCTATCTTAGCCAGGAAGAATCACTAGGTTTGTGGAGGCCAGGAGGAAATGAGCTTGGGAACTGGCAACTCTCCCTTTCTAGACTATTAAAGATTAACTATCAGTAGGAATCTCAATGTGGGGAGGACCTTTGACTATGTTCATTGCCAACCAAGCGGACACCTGTAGCAGCCAGCCCAAAGGAATATTTGAGGCACTGTGTCCTCCTAAGGGCCTTTGACTTCTTGGAGGCCCCTCTTTCCCCCAATGCCATATAGTTTATATTTAATTTTTAAAGTAGAGTGCTCTCACTGAGTCCATGAGAAAAAAGAACACCGAACTAAAGCCAAGAGATCTGGGTTTTTATCCTAGCCAGTCGGTCATTACCTGGGTGACCTTAGACAAATCATTTAACTGCTCTAGTCCTCTATTTCCTAATCCAAACATGGGATCATAATCCTCTTACCGAAGCTTGGTGGTTGCTGTGGGGGATAAGATGAGGTGATGCACATGCTAGCATTTTGAAACAGAAAAACATGCCATATAAATTAATGTAAGGTTGGAGATATTCCTTGTTGTTAAACCAAGATTAAAATCATGTATTCACTTATTCCTCTGACAAATCTTCATAGTCTGCAATATGGAAAACATTATCCTGGACATTTGGAAGGTGACAATGACAATTGCAGTCTCCTGGGTGACAAGTGAAGAGAGGGGGAGATGGGTACATAGAAACTACAAGTTTAAGTATATGGCAGAATGTCTAGTGAAGGTATAAGTTACAAAGTATAGGAGAGAAAGAGAAATCAGGAGAGGTTCAGGTAGCTTTGGAATTGAATCTGAAGGATGAGTGTGTGATTTCTACACTTGGAGGTGAGAGGATCAGAGCAGAAAGAAATTGAAATTCCATGGAATTCCATGGCCGGACCACAGATACAGCAGAAGTGATTTCCCTTGCCTGAAATCACTGAGGATACAACCAGCAGTAGAAGAAGGGGAGGATGGTTAGGAACTGTATGATCTGGATAATTTCTTTTTCTAGTCCAGAGATTTTGAAAAGTGTTTTTGAAATATGCTTAGTCTTTCTGCTCCTTAACAGTGGACAGATGCATGCTATTGTAGGACTAATCAGCCATACCTTTTTGGCTTTGGGATCCTTATGTGCCATACATAGGCCATGCGTGATGCCTTAAAGGAATCTTTGTGAGCAATTTTATCCCCTGGAAACGGTAGCAGTTCTTATTAAATGTCAGAATGTATTAAAATAAGTATTAAAATAAGTGGAGTCAAGAGAGATGATCTTGAAAGGAAAGATTTTGTTATGTGGGAAAAAGTGCAAGAAATACATCTAAAGGATGGATTCCTTAATATACCAGGAAGGGTTTATTAGCTCACTTCCTTCCCTTCTGTTGCCTTAATAAGATGAGAAGATAATAGGGGATGAGCAGGAAAGGTAAATGTATCAGATTGGCTGGTTGTAACAAGAGGGAGATAATAAGCAGTGCCAGGAATCTTGGTGGGCACAGTCACTTAGAAGGTGCAACCATGACTTGGATGCAGATAATTATTGCCACTCAGGAATGTAGGCTTAGTTACCAGACGTGGGAAAGTACATGCAGAAATGGCTGCAATTGTTGTTGCCTCCCAATATCCACTCCCCTTTGTGAAAGGCCTTTGTACCTCCTCCCATCAAGAGATGAAATCTATTTCTCCATGCTTAAAACCTAGATTGGCTTTATAAATTACTTTGCAAGTAGAATGCTGTGAAAGTGATAAGGTGCTAGTTCTTGTGTGCTTCCTCTTACCCTCTTGAAGCTCTGCCCAGCCACCATATGAACAAGCCTTGGCTAGCCTACTGGAGAATGAAAGACCATGTGGACCAGAGTTGAGTCAGCACAGTTGTCCTCATCTAGAGATGTGACAATGTCCAGCCAAGACCAGCAAAGCCTGCAGGTGACTGATGATGCAGAAGGGAGCCCAGCCAAGACTAGAGAACCACCCAGCTGAGCTCAGCCTAATCTGCAGAATTCTGAGCTACATAAATTATACCAGCCAAACAAAACATGTCTGCAGACTGAATCCAGCTCTTAGGCTACCAGTTTGTATCTATGGTTAGCCCTTGAATATTTTCCGTAAACTGTCTGGAGATCTGGCTAGAATCTAGTTAGACTAACAGTTTGTCATTTTCTCTTTCCCTCAGGAAATTGTCACTTTATAGCTATTCTAGGGTCACCCTTCTTGTTTCCCCTCTCTTACTGCAACCTGGCTTTCCCTCTTTGTTTCCTAGTCTGAGACAGTCTCTAGTTACTGCACCCCTACTTCTTACTCTAATGCAGGACTTGTCTTCCACATCTGGCCCTCTGCTGTTCATCTCCCTATCCAGCTCTGAGGCTGAGCATTGGGAGAGCATAGATATCACCACTTGATAAATAACAGCTGGAATGAAAAGATACATGAATATGTAAGATTATCATCATTGGAATGCTTCTCTCAATAAACTCAAGAATCTTTTTTTGCGGGGTGAGAGGGCACCAGTAAAATATACATCAGTTACGAAGTTGTTCATGATAACCACTTTAGATAAAATGGCTATTGTCATTCAGACAAGTCAGACATTTCATACTTTATCTCCCTGCTTCCTCTCTTCCTTCTGCTATCTTCCCAGATCTCTTGGCTATCAAGCCCTTATTAAGTGTGTGAGTTGTATGTATTTGTGTTCCTTTTCCTACTTTAGTACTATATCCATTTTTATGTATTCTACTAAGAAATCCTTTCTCCACACATTCTTTGTTTTGTTTGGTTTTGCAAAAAATATTCCAACACCTGTGATAGAAGAGTTTGTATATAAAGGTGGTATGTGCGGCAGCACGTGCACAGTAAAATAAAGCCCTAGCTCTAGTTGGCCCCTTATTAGCTTTCTGGACAGTGTTTCTGCGGAGAATTACATTTTATATTGAATTTGAGAGTGAGGGCGCTTGTGTTCCAAAGCTCATGTCACTCTTCAAGTGACATCTCCTGTAGATTTGTAGGAGAAACCATTCACAATTTGAGTTTTGTTTTAAAGGCACATTCCCTTAATGTGGGATTATTACCTCTTCTTTGATGGCTGGTTAAAATAATATTCAGATAGTAGTCGAAGAAATATTATGATTGTGTTAGCTGATTAGTTACATATTTAGACATGACTGAGATGAGAAATTATATGACAGCAATCCTGATTCTCATTAATTTGGCAAACCTGTTTCCAGGATCCATCTGAAGGGACATGATGACAGCAGGTGACTACTCACTCTGTGTTACTCACTCTCCATTACTCATGTTTTGATCTTTATTAACAAAGAGTTGGTTCCACATGTTCATGCTGAAATGATTGGCTTATTCACCACCCCCAGCCCTAAACCTCGAGCCTTTGTATTTGAGTTTTGTTCTTTTAAAATAAAGCTTTTCATTTCAGTCTGTGAGACCGAAGATAGGATTGCTTGCAGTATGCGAGGCTCCCCCCCAGGGCTCTCCAAAGACGCTCTCTGTTGTCAGTGTTTAACTCACTCTTCCTGAGCTAAGAAGCTCCTCTCCTCTCACAATAGAGGAAAAGCACTATGTTCTTGGACTAGGTCAGAAAGGGGAGATCTTAAACGGTAGACTCTCGAAAAGCTCAGATGAGCGCTTGCAATGCGATTTTAAAGAGAGCAACCCTCTTCTTTTAAGTTAGGTCTTAGAGGAAAAAAATGTACTGCACTGCATACAGATATGGTGGAGAAGGGCCACAGAAGCAGGTGAACATAGGAGGCATGAGGGCTGTGAAATGGGGAGTCAATCACTGTGCTGTTTAGGGTGAGGGGAGATGATAGCCATGGGTGGAACACAGGTTCTCATATATTATGTTCCAAACCTCTCCTACTAGCGGGACCAGCCCTGTTTCCAACAGTTCTGGGGAAATGGGAGAGTTATTTGGGCTGTGTGCTTTATTGACTAGAGACCAAATGGGGCCACAGATGTCATAATTTCCCTATTATCACTTTGTCGAGCACTTCCTGGCCTCCCTTCATTATCTTGCTCCCCATTAGCAGTTTATAAGTAGCTTCTTTTTAGGATCCGAATGCTGTCGAGTCCCTTTGGCAGTGCTTCTGCTTGTGGGGACCCAGTGGGGGGACGTGCAGGAGCACAGCCCCTGTGTTTCCAAAGTGGTTCACGTGGAAGGCTCTGCTCACCTCTCCCTCCCCAGCATGAGGGCCATTTCCTCCCCATAATAGAAAGACAACATCTCAGTCCCTTTTTTTTCCAGGCCAGAAGAGAAAGGCATAAACACTGGAAAGTTAGAAAGCACAGACAAGGGCTGTTTGTCCTGACAGGAAAGGTTATTACAGATCACATGCTGCCCTTCAGGGGACAGATGCTACCCAGGATGGCTTCCCACCAGGTGTGTGTGCATCCCAGGGCCAGGTGACCTAGCTGAGCTGGTCAGGCCATTGATTTTGCATTCATACTCTGAGCCGGGTTTTTATTTTAAGGTGTCTCTTCTCTGAGACTTATTCAGAGCTTAGAAGGTTATTCTTTCATGGAGAGGCCGTATCTGGCACGTAAGGCAGACAATTCAAAATAGGCATTTCTGACAGAATATTTGATAACCGTGGTACATAACTGTGCTCGTTACACCATATAGGTCTGGGTTCTTTGGGCATGAATGAGAGTGATTTTAGTGTTCTGTCCTCTTCTCATTGCTGGTAATGCAGGTTGTATGTATCTGTATGCAGGTTTTTGCTCCCTTAGCAAAGAGATCCCATGGAACGCAGGGCCTAAAACAGTGCCTGGCTCACAGTCAAACCTCAGAATAAATTATTGTTGAATAGATAAGTGAATGAAGCTGAGTCCACCCTGCACCAGCTGGATAAGCCCCAATTCCTTAGTCTTTGGGAGCATGGATCACCATAGCAACTCTAGATGGCTGCCCTGAAGGGTTAAATGAGACTACATGTATGAAACTCCCTAAGGATGCCTACTTGTACTAGTTAGTCATTTAAAGTTGCTTTTATTTTTTTCCTTAGTCCTCCTCTTCCTTCCTCCTGTGTTTGTTATAAGCTGCTAAGGGAATAATGGGTGCAAATGTTCCAAAACATCTACACAAATACACCATGGTTTTATCATTGTCTGGTGGGTCCTGGTGGACAAATGTAGAAACGCAGTGGCTACACGTATGGCCTATTTGAAAGACTTTCCATTCTCCCACAGGCAAATGAGCAGGGAAACACAGTGGAGTCTGCCTAATGGTGTTTTTGCTGGAGCCGTGGGGAAAAGAGATGGAAAACTCAACACGTACAATGTTCAAGAGTTTAACCAGAGAGTCTTAGACGCCTGGGCCACCTGTGTTGCTAGTGATATTGTCTCTTCAAAATTATCCTGAAGCATCCAGGACTGGGGGTGTGACCTGTATCCTCTCTAGACATCCATGCTCTGCTAGAGAGGAACCAGCAAGCACGTGCAGAACAAGCAAGCTTGAAAAGAGTTGCCTTTTTTCAAAAGCTCTTGGAAGAAGAATAACTATTCATTTTAGCCTCTTTTCCACTAGCCTGTTTATAGAGTATGTAGGGTGAGGAAGTATTTGTCTGCATGTGTTTGTATGGGTTTGTGGAGAATAAAAAGAGAAAGCTTCATTCCAGGGAGGAAAAAAAAGGAAAATCCCAACTACAGACTAGAGAGTGTGGGGCAGGAAGGAAGGGGAACTGGAAAACTAGCTGATTGTGTGCATGGAGACTGTGAAAAATGAAAACAATCTAGCTTATATGAAAGGAGCCAAGATGGGGACTCATGGAAAGAGAGAGTGATGGTGGACACATGAACAGCAGGAGAGGAGAGAGAAGGCACAGTGGCTGCACACAGCGGGGGACGTCAGCAGCCTCCTGGGGGAGAGGGACCTGGTGTCAGTAACAGAGACCTGGCTCTGCAGGGGGAGGGGGCAAGTGTGAGACAGACAGCAGATGCACACAGCAGGGGGCAGGGAGGCATCACAGAACAGGGGAAGCAAAGAAGTCAGGGATGGAAAAGACCTGTTAGGTCATTCCTTGCTCCCCACGGTTGCCAGTGCTTCTTGTGTTCTTTAGTCTAGTGTATATTTTTAAATGTCTTGTGGATTGCTACACCCACTCTTTCCTCTCCAACGCTTTGCCAGAGGATAAGGTTTCTTTCCACAAGCTCTGGTTTCTGAATATACCTACAGGATACATAAAGAAAGACCAGGAGAAAGATAAAGTGAGACAGGTCCTGAATACAGAGGCACACACCTGTTTGGTACTCATTAGGCGAGCACAGCGTGTGAGGAGGTCTAGGCTGCTGCCTCTCCCACGGGGCGTCTCCCACAGGGTCTCTCCCACGGGGCCCCATCTACAAAGATAATGATCCACGGATTTCCAAAATGTTATTTAGAGAGTTGTTTGGGTCTTGATTTTGGGAGGAAGAGGAGAACGAATCGGGAAGGGCCAAGAGGAGAAGACGGTGGCTGAGATGGAAAGACAGGGGAGGTGGCACAGAAATGGAGGAAGCCTTCTTTCTTCTGGAAGTAAGACAGCAGAGGGGACAAAGGGAGGAGTCAGGGAGGGAAAGGGGCATGAGAGAATATAAAATCTCATTCTGTAGTTTGCTTTGAAAATTTAAAGATTGTGATCCATTGTCAGAGACAGAGTACAACTAGTACAGTGGTTCTCACCTGGGAGATTTTGCTCACCAGGAGATATTTGGCACTATCTGGAGACATATGTGGTTGTCCCACCTGGGTGTTGGAGGTGTATATGAGCATCTGTTGGAGGCCAGGAATGCTGCTGGCTTACAGTGTGCAGGACAATCCCTTACAACAAAGAATCATCAGGCCCAGAACATCAGCAGTGCTGAGGTTTAATGAGTACATATGTGCACGTGCATGCTTACATACGTGACCTGAAGGCTGCAGAGATAAGACTCATCCATCCTTATTGTGTAATACACTCAAATATTTAGTATTCTGGCTTATTCTATTATGTCACTAGCTAGTGTTGATCACAAGCCACTAAACTGATTTCTTGACCCACTTTTTGAAAATCCTGTGGAAATGATAGAAGCAGTACCGAATTCTCTGCTCCTTGAAAAGTGCCGTGCGTGGAGGTAGATACTCAGTAAAGTCCTAAGGGATCTGGCCCCTGCCTGCCTTTTTTATCTCTTCCAATTCCACACTCTCCTCCCTCAGTCTGATCCAGGCACACACGCTGCCTTCCTCCCGTTCCTTCCTGCCTCTGGCTTTGGCTCTCTATCTGGGATGTGCCTCTCCTGGCCGTGGGCATGGCTGGCTCCCTCTCAATACTTAGGTCTTACCTGTACATTTTCTATCTCTCCCCACCAGAATGCAGCTTCTAGAGGATGAGAATCCTGTCTGTCTTGTTTACGATCTTGTCTTATAGTATGTTTAGCACTGTGCCTGGAAAAAGTAGTCACTCAACAAATAACTTCTGGAGTTTCTGAGTGAATGAGGACTGAATACATTCAGAATTAGACAGGGTAGAATGAAACTCTGCCATGCAGTATTTTGGGGGAGACTTTTGAGATCAGAATATTTCTGCTTAAATAGAATATGACTAAAGTGGATCCAAGGGGTGTGGTTAAGATCTCTCACCTTTGTCTTTCCCCAATCACCTGTCTGTAAAGTACATACTTTGTTCCAGCACTGCTCTTTTAAAGGAAATGCTAGCCCTTTCTATTCTAGAAGCACTGGAGGGGGACTGGCATTTGCAGTGGTTTTCATTCTACCTAATGTAGTTGCGACGTGAGCATAATGTGGATTCATCTTACTCTTTTTCAATCAGTAAGATGGGAAATCCTTTCCTCCTCTGAGTGGATTTACATAAGACTTATTTCAGACATTCAACATAGCTGGTGCCGCTTTTTGAGTGGACACTGGCAAATGATCCCTCAATAACGTGAGGAGAGTGTTGTTACAAGTCTTTATTTTTCACTCTACTTTTATCCTTGGGTTATTGAGTTTAAAGTAGAGACAGGTCCACGCAGAGGATATGGACAGGTTTCCTCATTTTACAGAGGAGGCGACTGAGAAAGGGCCAGGCACGCTAATTGTGATAGGTTTCACAACCACCAAATAAGTGAAGTTTGGTTGTTATGTGTACTTTTAAAATGAGAGTACGGGGGACACTAAGTGTTTGTGATACTCAAGCCAGTCAGCTAATACACGGCACAAGGAGGATTCAACCTGAGATATTTTTCTTACTCAAAGGCAAGATCCAGAGATGCAGGCTGGGGAGACATCAACATTTATGTAGTGCCAGAAGCCTGTGGGAGTGGAGGAGTCCATCGGGTAAATTTGTAGCATGAGGAGAAAAGGGGGCCTGGGGAGGAATCTAGTAAACATTAGCATTTAAGATTTAGGCAGAGGAAGATAAGCCTGAGAAAGGGTAACTGAGAAGAAACAGAGACAGGCTAGGGAGGGGAGGAGAGCCTGGTATCACAGAAACCCAAGGAAGAGAGTTTGGAAAGAACAGGAGTGATCCAGAGGGCCTAATACTGCAAGACATAGGATCAAAAGTGGGCAGTGTCCTAAGGATTTGGCAGCATGGTAGTAGGGAGATGTTTAATGACCTTGTAGGGAGTTATTCAAGTAGCCAGATGTCAGTGAGTTAATAAGAGAATGCGGGGGAGAAACGAAACAGTGAACACAGTTTGATGTTTGGCTAAAGAGGAAAAGGGGGACATAACTAGAGATCAGCATAGCTTGTGTTTGTTTGTTGGCTTGTTTTTGAGATAAGAGAGAATGACTTAAGTTTAAGTGCTACCAGAAAGGCTCCAGTAAAGAAGTGAAAGACACAACAAGGAGAAGAGCATCAAGAGCTCAGGCCCTTGAGCTTAGGAAGGGCTGGGTTTGCATTCCCAGAATTAACAGGAATTGAGAGTGAGATCTGGTACAAGAAATTGAGATTTTAAGCCTGATATTAAATATCAACCATTCATTTCCCATAAATTCAAATAATTCACATACGGATAAATCTCTCCTCTTCTAGAGAGATCACCTCTCCATCTTTTAAAAATTTTATAGCATTTATAACTTGTATTTACTAATCTTTGTTTCCTTATTTTTGTCTCTGTTCTTCAGTGGAGTGTAGGATCCAGGGACAGGGCTCATGCCAGAGAAATGGCCTGAATATATAGGAAATTTTTCTCTTGAAACAATCCTGTTTGGAAGCTAGAGTGATGCTAAGACATATCTCACATAAGAAAGTTTTAAATTCGTGTTGCAAAGTGAGAAAAAATAGGGAAGCTATTTTAAAAAATTATGTGTGTGTGTGGACTTGGATTGCATTGAACAAGTAATAAACCTAAGGGCATATAAACAACAAAAAATAATTCTCTCTTGAGCATTGCAGCACTCTTGAAGTAAACTCACAATACAGCTTTCCTCTTGACCTTTGCCTCTCAGCTTGATAATTTTCAAATTAGAAACCGTTAATACTAATTTGAAAGAGGTACAAGGTCAGGATGGGATTCTTCAAATGGAAATGTATATTCTTCTCTCTCTCCTCTCTTGGTTCTCTCGTCTGACTCTCACTCGCCCACCTCCACTCGCAGAATGAACTTGGGACTACCTGGAAGAAAATTGCAGCCCACACCACCTCTAGCCCTCTTTGTTGGTGTGATTCAGACCCCTGAAAACTTCCCTTCAGCTCCTGGGGCAGGTCCAGGAAACCAGATCTTTCCCTGGACAGGAACTTTTTGTTTTACAGATCACGAACTGATCCTTGAAACCAAATAAGATGAAAATGCTGCATCTTTTCCAAACTGACAGAGAGATGGGTACCTTGGGACTGTGAAGGGAGCGTAGTGAAGGGGAGGGCAGTGGGCACCATGCAGATAGCAGGGCACAAGGTTTCAGTTTATAATTAGATGACAGTAGCATAGAGTGGAATGCTCAAGGCATTGAAGGGAGCTGAGGCTGGATTTAAATTCCATTCTGCCACTTAGAGGTTGATGACCTTGGCCTGTACTATAATTTCTCTGAGCATTGGCTTCCTCATTTGGAGCATGGAAGTAATGATGCTTTCATAGAGCTGTGAGAACTAAATGGATCATCCATGAACATTACGTAGACAGTACCTCAGCAGACACTGGGATTCTCCATATTCTCAGTGGATTTTGAGGTTTATAAGCCGTTTGCTTAGTTCTAGACCCCTTGCTCATATTGCATTTGTCCTGCAAGTAAGTGAGAGGCCTCTGTGTGGCTGGGTCTCGCCCATGCTATGGCCCAGGCTTCTAAGCTATGACATTTGTGTCCTTTATCATTTTTTTTTTTTTTGTGCTCAACTGTAAGCACTTAAGTTTGTATGTTCCTTTGGTTCTTCAAGAACAGTATTTGTCCAACAGCAACTTTGTAAGCCCCTTCTAGGGGCTGAGTCAGGGATTGAAATCGCAGTCTCAATCCTCATGGAGCTTTCAGTCTCTTGAGAGTAATATCAAAACTAAATATAAATTACAAATGATGGTAGGACCTGTGAAAGTAAAGCACAGGGCATGATGATAGGGGGTAACAGGGGTCCCAGAAGGGTCTGCAAAGTCAAGAAAGATTCGCTCCTTGAGGAAGAGACATTTGACTGGAGAACAGAAGGAAGACTAGGAAGTTGCTCCATGCAGGTAGCTGCGTGGTGGAGCCAAGGGGAAAGAAAGCATCCCAGGCAGAGGGAACAAGTTGAATAATTGTTCAAGGGCAACAGAAAGCACGATGCTCCTTTTCAAAGAAGTGCAGTCATTTGAGTAAAAGATGGGGAGAAAAAAAGGCAAACAGTTGATCAAGAGAGGGCGACAGAGGTCAGACCACGCTGAGCTTTACTAGCCGTCACCACTTGTGGACCTTGTAAGAAGTATGATGGGAGACTGTCAGCAAGGTTTAAGCTGCATGTGGGGCTGGGAGAGGGGAAACACGGTCAGATTCTTCGTGTAGCTTTGTGGAGAACCACTGAAGGGAACCAAGAGTGGAAGGGGAAGAAGAGAGACACCGTAACTGCCCCTGTGAGAGAGGCTGGAGTTTGGATGAGGGAGGTGACAGGGCTATGGAGAAAGAGGACTGACTTCAGATCTGTTTTTGGAAGTGGGACCAACAGGCTGGGACACGTCAGAGAGAGGATGCTGTCAGGGATGACTCTCCTGGTTCTGGCTCCACTGAGTTCAAGTGACCTAGATAGTCCCTTGATCTCTGTTTCTTCCAATAAGTTCTCTCTCAAGCTTCAGGAACATACACATTTTAAAAAAGAGTGATTAAAACAAGCAAGCCATAAGTCCTGTTATTCTGATTATTTGTGATCTTCAATTGTTTCATTGTTGTATGACCTTAGGCAAGTCATGTAGTCACCCCCAGTTTTGATATCTTTATCTGTGAAGATAGAAATTCCATGGATGTTAATTTCAGAGTTCTACTGAGGATGACTTAAGAGAATATAGTCAAGTTGCGTTTTATGAGATTAAATTCTGAAGTCAGTACTTAGAATCCCCTATGAAGTGTTCTTGTATTTAATCAAGCATATAGGTCCCATCTTCTGGTTACAAGAAAGTCAAGGGACAACAGAACAAATTAATTAGTGTTAAGAAACAATCAGATAAATTAAGCATGTGGGCTCTCCTGTAAGATATTGAGCCTGGTCTCTTAAACAGTTGATATCATGGGAGAAAAAAAAATAAAGAAACATATCAATTAAATGTGTGTATGAAACCTGATTAGATCATTATTTGAAAAAACCAGCTCTGAAAATTATGCTAGGGACAACTGGGGACATCTGAATATGGATCATGTGAATTATATTAGGGAGTCACTGTTCCTTTTGTCAGGTATGATAATGGTATCATGGTTATATTGGGAGCATGTCCTTGCTTCAGGAGCTGTATTTTGAAAGGGTAAGTAACTAACTTTTCACAGTTATATAAAAATAAAAGTAAGGGTGTAGAGATGAATAGAGAGCATGCAAGATGAAGCAGATAAGGTAAAATGTGAACACTTACTATATAAACTGGATAAATGGATTTTCATTGTCCTATCCTTTCAACATTTTTATGTACTTGGAAATTACAGGTTGAAAAGTCAGGACAAAAGGCAAAAATTGAGTATGATCAGCATTGCCAGATGAGAAAGTTGGTTTCTGTTTAGGCTCCACATTGTATGAAAACACAGGTACCTGAAAACACGAGACTCATCCTCAGTCTAGGAAGATGCTGACATTATACAAGTGAGGCCCTTGGGGATCTGAGAACCAAGGACCAGCAGATCTGGTCCTACATGACAGTCACGGGTAGGCTGATGTTCATACATGAGAATGGAGGGCGGGAGTTACTTGTATGATACCAATTACTAATTTCTCCCTTGTAATTTGTTTCGCCTGTCTGGTTGACTCTACTATGAATTCAATACATGACTCTGCTATGAATTCAAACTACAGTGTGATTTATTTTTGGCAACTGCTCACCACTTTGTATCTATAATGTGATAAACACTATTTTAATATTGTAACACTTCATTATTTCAGACCAAGGAGTCCCTGTCTTTGCATTCTGTTCCCACAGACCTTACCCTCTGCCAGGAGCATCTACCTCCCACTATTTGTCTTCTTTTCCTTGGAAAACAAATGCTTTAATTTTGGAGGAAGGTAGAATCTTAACCACATGGCTGGTTTCTAGGTCAAGTCGTTATGAGCTAATACCTATGAGTTTCCTGAGGCAGGGGTGGATCTTGGAGGAAGCTGAAGTTTTGAGAGGCTCTCTTTAAGAAAAAGAATTCAAAATTACAAATAGAAAAATTTATATGAAAGTGAATACTTATTAAGAAAGAAAAAAGAAACCACAACAAATTAAAATTTTAGAAAATCTGCAAAGTTCATAGACATCGTAATCTCCATAAAGTTAATAACAACTTAAAAAAATCTAACTTCCTGCCACATACCTGTAACACTTTCCCGGACACACTTTTTGCCTGCATTCTCTAGCTCTTAATCTGACAACAATTTTGCAAAATCATTTTCAATGGACAAAATGAAAAGATAATCCCATCTTCCCTCCAGCATTCATTATTGAAAGGTATGAACAGTTTCTTTCATCTTGAAAGTTTGTTATTGGTAATGTCAGTTACATTATTGGAATTATTTTGATTTTGGGAAAGCTTCCTAAGTTTCTTTCAGAGATGGGCTGTAAGACTTCAGGTCATTTAAAGTTTTTCATGTGCAGTGACTAATCACAAATTCCCTTAGAATTGACAACATTCATTAACCAGTTTTTCATCAATGTCATGATGAGTTTTTTGTCAGCACTAGCCTGGGTGAGTCAGCTCTTGGGCGACAGGAATATTTTTGCAAGCCATTCCTATATTAGGATAGCTAGCAATAACTTAAATATACACAGAAATGACAGTAGGCCACATAAATACGTTCTACTAAACCAAAATTAAACATATCCTCAACTAAACTTCCCCTTTGCTGCAAAAGTGTCCCTAACACTGTGACACCACCAGGCACAAGTTAGAGGGAAAGAGACAGCAGTGGTGAAACTATATGATTTTTGCTGATTATATAAAAATATATGATGATGTCAACATACTGTTACTTAACGGGGTTTGTGGAGTTGAAGTTCCAGAAGTTTGACTCATTTGTTTTCTGGTAAATTCTGCTGTGCTTGAGGTAAACTTTTTCTCCATTGCACATAAACTTACAGCATCTTATAAAGTGTCCTGCTTACAATGGGCTCCTAGTAGTTGTTAAAGTTAAGCTGATGTGGAGGGAATGATTTATGTAGTATCGTGCGTATTATTGAAGAGCCTCAGATAAAATAGGCCATAGGGAAAGTATTTTTCAAATTTGCATATTCGAACTTCTCTCTCTATAACTTACGTATCTGCAAAGAATCTGTGGCACTGTAGTTTTCAAGCCTGGCTGCACACTAGACTCTCCTGACATACTTTTAGAAAAATACCTATGGCTACAATATGGGAAGTGGTATTTTTTAAAAGCTCTCCAGGTGATTCTAATGGTAAGCTAGAAATTGATGTCTACCATTCTAATGGTTGAAATTCCTTTAAAACTTTTTTTCTTTTATTTTTTTACTTATATGTCAAAATATTATTCTACTTCTCCCAGGACTCTTTTGCGTGAAATATAAGGATAAGATATTCAGGAACTGTGTTAACCCATGCATGGCACAATAGGCATTATGTGAAATATATCTTTGCCAGAAAGGAACTCTTCTGGTAAAAACAGCTGTTTATGTAGGATGCAGGACCGTGGTATGCTGACAGGATGAGATATGAACCAGATGACGTGAACAGCTCCTAATTAAAAATAAAATTAATTTTCTACCAAGCATCCTCTGTTGTACTTGAAGGCAAATGCAATTTTTTTTCCTGTAATAAAAGGTGCCTTGAAGGGGTCAGCTGCAAGGATATTTCAAACAGAAAAGTGTCTGGCATGATAAATCCATTCCAGTTCATCAGACACCCACGCTTTCTCACCATGGCTCAGGTCACCTACGGAGCTGGGCCGAGCTGCCAGCTCTCTCATCTATTGAAGTGGACTGTGCATTATAAATGATTAATATCTGCTTGTTCCATCTGTCCACCTTGAATATATTGCTCTTATTTCTCCTAAAATGGCTAATTTGAGTAATAAATACAATACTTTTTATGATGATGAAAGAAAATTAGAATTTTAAGAACTTTTTCATAAGTGAGATATTTAATGCTTTCAAAAGTGATTTGGTATTGCCTAAATATAGGCTTAATCTCCATCTTTTGTTAGAGATGTTTTTTTAAATAAATTAATAAAATTCTACATGCCCAGCTTTCATAGTTATTTCACTCAAACCTTCTGTTATTTGTCAATAAAAGCATATATATGTGTGTGTGTGTATATATATATATATACACACACACACATTTAAGACCATATATTATTATGTACAGAGTCCTCTTTAATCTTGGAAAGTAATCTTGCTCTAATATAAAGAACTTATTTCATGATACTGGCCCATGAGGGCCTGATTTCTTAGGCTTAGAGCTGGGCAGCTTAGTTGCTGAAGGGTTTGGAAGTGGTTTCCGGCCCAAGAAGGATTTATAACATGGTAGAAGGAAACAACGATGTAAAGAATGTCAAACTGAAATAAATTCTATAATAAAAAAATGTAAGCATTTGAACCTGCTCTCTGCCAGAGCCAAAACATTTCTTTCTGTTTTGATTTTTCAGAACTCATAGGGCAGGGGGGTCTTAAAGCTGTAATGAGAGCATCTCCCATCAGGTCTGTATTTCTTACAGCAGGAAATAGGGCTGCAGAGTACATTCTTAGCCAACCAAGAGGGAAAGGCTCAGTGACCACGCGGGCACAGGATCACGGCCTGTTCCAGAACTTGTATGCAGATTCCTATTGGGTCAGCTGGATGCTGTTCTGTTTACTCTTACCCAAGCAGCTCTCCATGCAGCAGTCGGCATTTGGGCCATTTTGAAGAAAAAAAAAAAAAAAAAAAGGGAAAGGCTTCACCATTCGAGGGAAGATAATAGTTACAAGAAAGAATTTCTGAGTTATGGCTAAACTACCTTTACCTTCCTCTTAGAATGAGAGGTGGCCTGGTCAGGGCCAGAGAAACGGTCCAGAAAAATCATCCTAAAACATAAAAACCTGATCATGTTAGACCTCTGCTTAAAACCCTACATCTTCCTCTTATCTTTTGGAATCAAGCACATAGAATGCAAGATTATTTTAAAAATATAAGCCTTCTGCCTTCCTCTCCGAATTTATTTTTACCATTTCTTCATCAACACATTAAAATACTTGCACACACACACACACATACACCATGGTTCTTCAGTCTCCTCTGTCTTTGCACACTGTTTGGTTTTTCTGTTTAACTTGACAAACTTCTCCTCTTCCATGAAAACCTTGCTTAGGTGGTGTATTTCCATGAAAGTTTCCTCTGAACTCTAACTGAATTAATCACACCCTTATCAGTAAGTCTTCTGAATTTCTAAAATTTCATAAATTCTCCTGTAAGGTCTACAGTACTGTTTTTCTACCACAGAGTATAAGCTCCTTAGGGGTAGGGACCATTTTGCTTTTTGGGGTTCTCCAGTACATACCATGGACCAGCAGCACAAAGAGGCACTCAGTAATCAGTAATTGTTCTATTACACAGAAGGGGCTGAAGTGTGTCATTTCCATGCACCCTCACTCGTTCTGCTCTCTCATACTCGGTGAGCCCCCAGGATCACAGATGAACACACACTTCTTACACAAGTCTATTTGCTTGCTTGTAATTCCACTTGGATACAAACATAACCATAGCAGCCTTGAAATGTCCTCCTGACCCTATTGGAACACTCCAGGAACTCTGAGCTGTCACATAAGAAGTCCACCTACCCTGAGAGTTGTGGAGGGCCCACATACAGGTGTCCTGACAGGTGTCCTCCACCCTTCCAGCCAGCCCTGCCAGAGGGTTAACATGTGAATTAATCCTTTTGGATCCTCCAGGCCACTTAATCTGCCAGTGGAATGAATACTACTGAGTGACCTCTGTTGATACCACATAGAACAGAACAGTCACCAGCTGAGCCCTGCCTAAATTCCTGGCCTGCAAATTTGTACAATAATAATGACATGGTGGTTGTTTTAAGGCACTAACTTTTGGAGTGGTTTGTTACACAGCAGTAGGTAACTTGAACACAGCCACTGCTTCCTCCACTTTTGCTTGATTGCTCAGCACCCTTATTGGCTGAATCCCATATAGACGGATTCCTGCTCTGAGTTCTTACATTATAAGATAAATTTACTTCTACAGATCCCTTTCCCCTATCCCTGTTGAGGTATATTTTCTGCTCCTTTCTCAGATAATGAACTCTCTGTCTGACTTAGTCTTTAAAATTTCCAAACTTTCTAGCTTTATCATTCCTTTCATTTTCTTCTATTCCACCACACTCCCACCTCTGTTGTGTCATTATTACAGACATCAGTAATTCCTGAATCTCCTTGCCTTTACTCTACATCCCTGGAGGACTTTAAAATAGGGTATGAAATAGGTAATCTGTTGGGTGGGGTGGTTTAAATATTCATTATCCCAGAATCAGAGGGCCTGGATTAGACAATCTCTAGTGATTCTTGAACTAAAAGATTCTACAATAGATTCAGATGCATGGAGTCAGGCACGGGCCTGAAATATGTAACCTATCAGTTTCTTGAGAGCATAATTCAATAGCAAATAAATACTGCTTGAATCATGTTTTTTGATCTATATTTGAAGAATTTTATATTTGGGGAGCATGTTTTATTTTTTGAAAAGAACTATAAATATGAGTTTCTTCCAACTATAATCAATGTTTATCACTATATTGATTTCCTTCCTGGTATTTTGTAGTCCATGAACATTTCCAAACTTTATCTGTAACTTTCCACTTCTAGTGTATTGAATTGTTGCTCAAAAGTATTTTATATCTACCTTGTGTGTAACAGAAAAAGAAAGAGAGAAATCTTCGCTTTTGCTTTGGTGACTAATTTGTGCACTTTAGAGATGAGTAAGATTCATTTCCTTAATTGATAGTGAGATGATGTCCTCTTAGAATGTGGAGAAGTTGTAAAATTCTGCTTCTCTCTTCTGTGAAGGTCTTCACCTCAAACAAAGTATGGAGAAGCAGCACTGCCAAGATTAATAGTTTGTTAGTGTGTTATATTGACCTTTCAAATGTGCCTATTTATCCCAGTAAATAATTTTTGGCCAAAGTGATCAAGATTGCCAGCCATTCTGTATCCTCCACCAAAAATAGTGGAAGTAAAGAATTCTCTGCATGTGATGTGTTGAATAGCCAAGAGAGAGCTGTCGGTGGATCCACATCCTGAAGCAGCAGGATTAGAACCGGGCACAGGATGGTGGTGGGGGAGGCATACTGCGAAAGGTCTCCTCACCCAACATCACTTGCCAGCTCTCACCAGTAGAGGAAAATTTGGTTGCTGTAACTGAGAGACTCAACGGCTAATAAAGAGATCTTACTTTCAAGTCTAAATCAGGATGTGTCTGGAATCAGGATGGAACAGACTCACAGAGAGATTCCATACTCTATCAGTGTTATCAGAGGGAAAGGCAATGTCACGTAGAGTCCAAGAGCTGGAAGCAGCCACCTAAGGAGAGCAGCTACGTGATGCACTGCAGAGCTCAGAACAGCAGAAAAGTCCCAAGAATCATGAAAGGGAAAGGGAAACAAAGATTGTGCCTTAAGATGGGAGTGTGCCCACAGGTGAAGATGCCAAGGTAGACAGAAGAGCTACAGAGCACATCAGCTGTGACAGATAGAAGCGTGGAGCCACACAGAGGTGCCATTCCTGCCTCTCTACTTAAATGACTGTGTGACGTTGGGCAAGCTGTGGCCAGGTTCCTCCTCTATGCCTCAGGTTCCTCCTGTATGAAAAGATCATAACTCCTAAGATTATTGTTACAGATTAAATGCATTTATTTTTGTAGCCCTTAGAACACAAATACTCAATAAGCATTAATTTTTTATCATATTCATTATTATAGATTTTTTGAGTTCTCTTTGCTGTTTATATTGTTTTATGCATTCTGTACATATTTTATAGAGACTCAGTTATCTGTTGCTAATATTGCTCTATTGGCCAAGAGAACTCTAAAACTAGACACTGAAATTACTCAAATTCTCTTTTATTAACTGGGAGAGAAGCCACCTGACATACTAGCTATCTCTGCCTACCTAATGGCCTGATAGCTGAAACTGTAAAGGAGAAATAGAACCAACAGAGAGCTGAAATAAACTTTCTAAAGAATATTTTGCCCTTTCAACTTTCTACATAGAAGACCAAGTAATACACTAGACATGTAGTTCCTCTAACACTTATAGGGAACCTTTAAGACCACAGGCAAAGTAACTTTCCCCAGAATGCTTAAAAAATAGTAGCCGCTTGTTTTCCATTTCAACTGTCAACATCATGAAAGCAGGGACAGCATCAATCACACTCACCCTGCTTAGGTAGTTGTCTAATGAACTTTGTTTTGCTTTGTCAGTATTTATTGAGAGTCTATTACATGCCAGGCACAATGCTCAATGGTACAGAAGGCAACCAAAGCCTGTTCCCTCATAAAGCTTATATTGCCATGGAGAAGATAGATAATAAATGAACAGAAAAGCAAGTGATAGACAGATTATTCAATGGATCGATCGATGTTTAATGTAATGTCAGATGATAATGATTGCTGTAAAGAAAAATACAGCAGGCCAGTGGGGAGAAATTGATGGAGGCTGCTGCCTCAGAATGGTGATCAGGGACGACCTCTCTGCTCATAAACGGCCTAACTGAGTGGAGGGAGTGAGACATGACATGTGCGGGGAAGGGGGTTCCCAGGAGAGGGAACTGGCAAGTGCAACAGCCCTAAAGAGTAGGGAGGCTGAGGTGGGATGAGCCACAGGGAGCAGAAGGAAGAGAGCAGGATGGGTAGTCAGGGCCCAGGCCATGTAGGGCTGTGTGGGCTGTGGGGAGGACTTCAGATGTTACTTCTGGTGACAAGGAGAGTCACTGGAGAGCTTTGAGCAGTGGAGTGAAATGGTCTGAGTTATTTACAAAGGTTCACACTGTGGCTGTGTGAAGCATCCACTTCTCGGGGAATGAATGGGTGAATTGCAGAGTCAGAGAGCAGATCCTGAAGAACATTACTAATCACCTGGTTGCGTTAATACCCATGTGGCCAGGTTCTCTGAGTCAGAGAAGCAGAAAGAGAAGGGGGTAGACCTTTTCTGAGAAACCTGCCAACTTCCTTCCTAAGTGCTGTGGACCTTGGAGTTTATAATTGTCTTCCAGTTTTCATACACAGATTTAGGTGTCTCTCTTGAATTTGTTAGGCTATAGCATGTCATAAAATATTATATTTTCAGTTCATTTGGTAATGAACCTATTTGCATATCATTTAAATAAATTTACAGGTTGGATCACTGGGGTCTAAGCATGCAGGAAAAGTTAAAATCTGTTTATGCTGAATGCTGCAGCTGCATAAAAGTTCTTATCTAGTACCTACCAACCACCTCCTAAAAATTTTGCCACAAATTGCTTAACTCAGAAGCAGAAGAATAAACATGAGGGAAGTAACTTGACTGGCGTAACCTTAAAGAGACTGAGCTTGCCCTCCCCCTTACTCAGTGTGTCCTTTAGCTACTCTCTAGGACTGTGGAATATATTTCAGCCCTAAATAAAGTAGTGAAGGAAACTAACGTAGCAGGCATTCATGAATTATTCCTTTAAGCCTAGGTCTATTTCTGAACAAGCTACAGCCTTTAACAGAAAGATATATCCAAGTGCCTGAAATCATCATTATTTTAAAATTTGTATGCATCTTAGTACAGTAGGAAAACACAGTTTAAATATTAACTTAGATGGCTAATCTCAATTTCTCCATCTGTAAAATGGGCATATTAATACTTACACTGCCTTACTTTACCCAGTATGTTCTGTAGGCAGTGTCTTTGCATCAGGCACTTGGCTAGACTTTGCAGATACCAAGTAAAATAGTTTTGATTCTGGCTTTTAAGAAACTTATAACTTTTTTGACAAGAAGGTAAGTCAATCAAGGATTACACTGTGAGCTATCAAAGTTGGAAGAAATTGCTCTGGGGAGTGTGAGGAGGTGGCCAGGGATGAGAGGAAGAAAGCTTTGGGGGCAAAGTGACATTTGAGGTGATTGCTCAAAGGAGGGATAAGAGAGGTTAGAAATAAGCGGGAGAAAGATATCTTCAGCACACCAGCCAGAAACAAAGGGAAGCACAAAGATCTCTACAGTGGGGCAGCATAGGCGTGCGTGTGTGGTGGGAGTGGTGATGGGGAAATGGGCTAGAATTAATTTTGTCTGTGATTGCCTAAAATCCTAAACTATCAGAAGCTGGGGTTTCATTAATTCTTCATATAAAAGTTAAAAGGAGGGCCCAGGAATAGTATGGCAGTTCATAGTGTCAGGGACACAAGTTTCTTCCATTTTGTTCTGCCTGGTGTGGCCTTACTCTCAAAATTACCTTCTGGTCCAGGATGGCTGTTCCAACTCCAACCATGAAAGCCACATTCCCAAGGGCAAGAAGGAGCAGAGGAAGGAAGTCACTCTTCCGAGTCCCTTGATAGTTAACGTACATCAATTATACTTATGCCCTGGGACCACATCTAGATGGAAGGACGATGCCCAGATAAATGTGACTGCTATGACTAAATGAAGAAAGAACGATCACTGGTAGGGCCGGGGAGCACCACAGACCTCTGACAATGTGTGTGTGTGTGTGTGTGTGTACACACATGTGTGTGTAAGTGCCTGTGTATTTGCGCCTGCGCTTGTGTGGGAGGCTATGCACTTACCTAAGTGGCAAGTGGGAGAGGTGAAGGTTCACTGAGACAATACATAAGAAGTTACTATGCAAATGGATTAAAGACTCTAAAAAATTAAGGAGTTATTCTAGGACAAATTTTTTTTTAGTAGCTACATATTTAATATTTTTGAAAAACTGAGTTTGCAATACACTGGCAGGTATAAGCAAACTAAATGGAATTGGTTACTTCCTCGTTTATGGTCCCATGACACTTTATACCAATATTATTACATAACTTATTTTTCTTATTAACAGTTTATGTGTCTGTTTCTCTATATCATAAATTCTCTAGACTATAAATAACATTTTTGGTTTGGGGAATTTATTTGGTTTGGGGAAATTTATTCCCCCATCCAATGTTTCCTTCCACGTGGGGGGATATCCATCCTGTGATACTTCTAGACTTTCTCTGCACCTTGGAATAAGGGTTCGAGCGGGGAATAGATGACTTGACTGAGAGGATTTGGGTGAAGAAATAGGCATGTACAGCTGTAACCCGTCCTCTTTTTCTCTCTCTCTGGAAAGTCCTGTCCCCAAAGACCATATATTCTGCCCTGCTTCTCTATGCAAAAGCTTTAAAGTTTGGGGAGTTAATTCAGTTCAGAGTATCCACATCTGGTGCACAGCCAAGGAATATCAAAGAATAAAATCAAGATTAACTTTGGAGACGATGAAATGGCTGGGACATATTGTTTTAAACTTTGGGGAAGAGGCTGGACTCCTGGGAGTCTCACCTTGCAGGTTCCAGCACCCTGTGGTGTTTTGTACCCGGATGAGGGACTGTTTCTATTCATTCTTTCATCCAACAAGTATGAATTAGTGTCGACTAGCTGCCAAATACTGTTCTGGGCACTGGAAATGTAGCAATAACCAAAGTGATCATAAAGCCTGACCCTCAAAGAGCTTATATTACAATGGGAAGATAGCCAATAACAAATACTTTTTTTATAATTGTGAAGTGGCATGTCAAGTGCCAATCAATGCTTTGAAGAAAAATAAAGTAGAGAAAGGGGGTAGGGGATGCTGAGATGGGTGCACACAGTTAATTTTAAATAAATAGGGTGGTCAGGAAAGGTGTCCTTGATAAGGTGACATTTGAGTGAAGGTTGGGGGTGAGCAATGCCAAACCCGGGGCTACAGCAAGTGTTGGTGTATGGCTCTGCCCAATTTGGAACCTTCTGGGGTCAGTGGTGCCAGGAGTATCTGCAAAGGAGTAGTGTGTGCTGGGCATGGAGAGTCCTCACGCATGCAGGGTCCCAAGTCCTGACAGTAACATCTCTTTCTTCCACGGGGAGACCCACACCCCTGGTTGGCAATGAAACTCAATGGCTAAAAGAGAAAAAAAAACCTTGGGGATGTTGCGGGGGTGGGAGGCACTTATGCCCTACTCTGTCCTTCCATCCATTTGAAGGGGTGTTGCAGAGTGTGATGCTCCTGGCCTCGTTCCAGCCCCTCACTCACGTCGGAGAAAGGAGTGACTTGCCACATTGGTAGGATTTGGGCTTAAGGAACTGAGCGTGCATAGCTCTACCCTTTCCTCCCCACTTTCTGTTAGAATCTGGTCTGTGAGTTTGTGCTCTGGATTGCCCTTGGCTACGTGGTGAGCTTTGCAGCTCACAGGAGAGGACTGTGGTCATTTGGAGCCTCCTGTGGCTGGGTCATAAACTTCCCTAAGTCTGGGGTTTGGCATTAAGAAATCCTCTTGTCTGCGTATTCGACACAGTCTCCTCTTGCAGTTTTATCAGAAAAAAAGATGATAATTTGATCTTCATTTATTACTCTTTTGTCTTATTTCTCAATTGGGTCAGAATTAGATGGGGAAGAAGAGTGCTGTGTATTGGGAATCCTCAAACCTTAACATTGTGTGCATGTGTCTAATTTGTTATCCATGTGATAGTCAGTGAATGAACGGATGGATGAGTGACGGTTGAGTCTGTGCTCTTATAATTGACGGAAAGATCTTTTAGAACTGCAACATCTAGTGAAAAGGGTGACATAATTTAGATAAGAATGGATGAAGCTCTAATGGGCAGATACACTAAGAAAAAGAGACCAAACAAAACAGAGGGATGATTGTAAAAAACCAGACTTTTCTGTTTTATAGGGTGAAACTTTATATTCATCCATACACTCTTCCCGTGTCATGTAAGTTTAAAAGGGAGGCTCCTTTAATTGCAGTTGCTGTAGATATGTTTTTAACATACCTGCCCAGATTACCCTAGTGGGAAAATCACACCCTTGGTCTTGGAATGTTCTTATAAGACCCTGAGCAAGTTCAGTAAATATGGGCACTGTTCCTTTCTGATGCCGTCACCTTGAACTTGGTCTATCTTGAAACTGGAGATAAGGCTTTGCTTTTTTCTTGGGAGGAAGAAAGGAATGAAAGAGCTGCATGCTATAAAAAATAGTGGCTGTTACAATAAAGAGGGGGCATTTTCTAAGCCTCGTAAGGGCAGAAACATTTGAGAACCTGCAGAGTTTTGAGGAAACACTGAATGATCTGAATATCTAAAGAGGTGTGCTTAACACCATAACTGCACTTTCTTGGCTTTGGGTCATTTTGTGATCATGTTTTTCATTTTTTTTTTTCTTTTTATGTAGTTACTGATGAGCCTAAGTGCTAAGACAATGAGAGAGTCAAAGCAAGAATCGTGAGAAAAACAGTTTGCTTTTCTTTTGTATTTGCTGAGTATTAAAATTATGTTTCTGTTTTTAAGTATAAATTGCAGCATAAAGAGATACCATAATCCATATTTTGGTTCATTTGGGTGACTGAATTTCAGTGTAATGGGATTTGCTTATATTCTACTGGCTGATAAATGTGACACCATAAACCAGCCTGGAGCTTTCTTGTGTAAACAAAAGACCAGAGAAATTAGCATGAGGACGAACTGCATTTATAAAACGCTATTAGCTTTTGAGGTAGATTTAGTTTCTTTTCTCTAGATTGTAAAAATTCTCCGCTTCTGTCTCTTTTCTACTCTGTTATCTGCTGAATTCAGTGTTACAAACACAAAAGTGCTTCAATAAATATAACGCAATGATAACAGACTTGGATATGAAAGCAAAACAGCACTCAAAATTGCTAAAGTAAGTTGGTTGTGGTTAGAATTTTTAAAGGCCATGGTGGTACAATTTGGCAGAATTCCCAGCTTACCTTAAATGATGAGAAAAGATAGCCAGACTGTCTCTGTAAGGCCCCTGGGTGTCTAGAATAAAGATGAATTAGGAGAAAATGTCCAGGAGACTTAGCAAAGAGCTTTGTCATGATAGGAAGTAGAGAGGCATAATTCTTGCAATTCTCCATAAGGAATTGTAACCATTGATAAGCCTTCCTACCCTTCTCAGAAGGGGCACAGCAGAACCGTATTAACTTGCTGTATGAAATAATACGTTACTTTGTCATAGGTGGTACATTATAACTGACTTGGCGAGCTTCACTGATATCCTTTCCCTGAGAGTTCATCTGAAATGCTTTATGAATGACAGCCAAGCTCTGAGACCCATCACCACCTTTCTTATATAGAGTTGGTCATCCATAAAACTACCGTGCCTTTAAAAAATGACCAATTTTGAACAGATCTGTGAGAAAGGGGACCTTTACTTTTAAACTGAAATCATATTAATGTGAATAGGGAGAGAGCTGGGAGAGAAATCATCCTGAAATATTACAATTTCAATTCTTTTTGAAGACGAAAACTGGGAATAATTATACTTAATCCATTCTTAAGAGATGCTTTATTTTCATAGAAATTTGGCTTAAACTAAGGAAGAACCCAGGTATAATTTCTCAAAGTTGTGCTTAGGGATTGCTTGACTGTTCCTTCAAAAGGCGTGAGGGTGGTTTATTGGCAGTTTATGGTTGGATTTTCATAGCAAGCATAAAATAGTTGAAGCAGCAAATGATTTGGGAGTGTGTGTGATGGGTGAGGGTAGAGAGGTATGTATTATTTTCTCTAGGGATCTGTAAATATGTGCCACTACAAAAACCACTTCTCTGTGTGTGGGATGACCTTATGTATCTTTTATTTTTAATATTTTTAGATTGTGGACTTCTTTAATGATTTGCTTTTACCTCCAATCCCAGTATTTCTTGCAATTCTCTGTCCTTAGATGTGCTTTGTAGACTGAAATTGAGAGCAAAATGAGTGCATGCCTCAATTACAAACTGTCAGCTTCCTTTTTTAAAAAAGTTCACTTTTTAAGTTCTCTCCAGGTTATCCAGCAACCTCTTTTTTTTCTAATTCTTATTTTTTTATTGAAGAGAGTCGATTTACAGTGTTAGTTGCAGGTGCACAACACAGTGATTCAGATATATAGATATCTATCTATCTATATATATCTATATCTATATATAGATATATTTCAGATTCTTTCCCATTATAGCTCATTATAAGAACTTGAACATAGCTCCCTGTGTCATACAGTAGGTCTTTGCTGTTTACTTATTTTACGATAGTAATAGGAGACTGCTTTACACTTGGAGACCAGGCCTGGGTCTGAGGCACACTTTAGCTTCTGCCACTTTGCTTCTCACAGTAGAACCTCTTTGTTCTTCAGACCCCATCATATTCATGCAGATTTATGCCGATGATTACTTCCTATGCAAATATTTCAATTTAGTATCTATAATAGAGAAAGCACTGACCAGCAGACCTAAAATTGAACCTTAGCTTAACTCTTAATTGTAAGACCTCATATAGTTTGCTTAATCTCTCTGGGACATAGTTTAACCTCTGCAGAATGGAGGTCTTAATAACTATCTTACAAAGCTGTGGTAAAAATCCAGTAGATGAAAAGCTTTATAGACTTTGAAGCACCTTACGGATATTAGGCATATAGCGGAGATTGCTGTTTACCCAATCCATTCCCCTCTTAGTAATGGAGGTCTGTCTGGATCCAGCCTGGGACTGTACTTTCTAGCCTCCCTTGCAGCTAGGTCAGCCATATGTTTAAGCTCTTGCAAGAGGAATGAAAGAGGGAGAGATGTGTGTCATTTTTACTTTATTTACCTTGCAGGATAAGCTAGCCCTGGTCTTCAACTCATCCCCTTTTTGATAGGCTGGAAGCATAATTAGCAGAGTGACCTTGAAGCCAAGTATAATTACACCAGTTCCCTGAATCAAAGGAGGGGACATAGCTGTCAGCTGATCTAGAACACTTGTCCTGGACCATTGTATGAGAGAGAAATACATTCTATTTTGTTTGAGCACTTACACTTTTGGGTCTATTTGTAATAGCAGTTTAGCCTGCTGTAACTAATATCAGCATTATTTTTGAGCCCCTATTGATAGAGATTCACCAAGGGATAGAGCTGGAAGGAGCTATAGGGGTCATCTGGCCATCAAAAATATTACTTGGAGAGGAAACAATTTTTACTTAGTCACAGAACAAACTAGTTACAGAACTGGAATAAAATCCAGTGTTCACAGCTTTGCGTCTTTGTAAAGTGAGTAATAAACATATGGAGTCTAATACCTGAGAGGTGGTACAGACAGAACATATGAATAATTCAGAAAGTACCCGTGGTACACTTTTTATGACCCCTCTAGAAATGTTTATAAAGCCAGGTTAGAGAAGAGGCGTTTCACCCACCCTTTTACAAGGAGATCAGTCTGGATAACTGGGTCCTCGCAGAACAAGCTCAGGGGCTTCTTTATCAACAGTCCCGGAGCTGGAGGGTCCGTGTGTCAGATAAAGGGTTACAACCCCTTTAGGCTCTGTGTGAGAACAGCCTCCCAGGAAAACGACTAACCTAGCAGTGGTGCTGCTAGGTATGTTTTAGCCATAGCTGCTAGGAACTTCTGTACTCAGAAAGACTGATCTAAAATGGCTTTTCAAAACATAACCCAACGAGAGAGAGACAAGATTATGTTTCTAGCATTTGAACCAGAACACGCTCACTCTGCTTTAAAAGGTCTTATGGGACTGAAAAAGCCCAGGGAAATATAAGTTGCTGTTCTCATTAAAAGAGAGAGTTATTTTTATTCATTGTTTTTATTCACATCAGTTAATTCACCATGCCTTGAAGGGGCCTCTTTCAGGCTCACAATATTAAAGTAGCAGCTTACTCACTAATTATAAACAAACATTAGTCAAGTTGACTTACAAAAGTTGGTACATGGATAAAAAGCAAAAGAACTGCCTTCTACCTGACAGAAGGAATGAGTCCCAAAAGTCTCTTCAGGTCTTGAGACTATATGCTGTGTAAGAAACTTAGGATGAAATCCATTCTCTTTCACCATGGCTTGCAAATCTCTTCATGATCTGGCCCATGCCTACCTCTGGACCTCATCTCATGAGCCTCTACCTGTAGCTCACTACTGAGAAGCCCCACTTCATTTTTCTGTTCTACAGCTACAGCCTCTTTCTTGTGCTGCAAGTTTCTGTACATGCTGTTAATATGGCTGGCTACTTCTCTTCTTGAATCTCAAGTTCAAGATCACCTTCTTAGAGATATCTTTGCTGAACACCTACAAAAGGAGGTTCATGGTACTCCATTTTTCCTTCAGTTTAGCTTATTTCCTTCAAAGCACTTCTAGAAATTGTCATTTATGTGTCTGTCTAGTTACTGCTGGACATTAATCTCCCCCACTGGACAATGACTGAATCAGCTAATGACCCATTTTGACCATAAAAGGGAAAAGTTCAATCCAGGAAGGGTCAGAAAAACTCCATGTTAAGGCCATGCTAAAGCTCAGGTAGGAAGAAATTGAAACCAAAAGATTAAGGATGGCAAGTGGATTAGATACCTGATAGGGTTTCCTTAGAATGGCAGACCAGCTGGGGTGGACTCCCAGTGGAGTTCAGTCTGGCATGAGAAGATGGACAGGAAGACCAAGAAGGTCAGGGACATGAGAAGAAGCCAATGAAGCAGAATCTAAGGCAGGGGAAAAAGGCAAAGTCTTCGATGGACCGACTCCTGGGCTGGTGGGACTTCCTTTTCGTCTGAAGGCAGTGCTATTTGTCCTTAGGTCAGACAACTGGAGGGTGATTCTTTCTTCTGTCTGGTGTCACCCCTGACCAGTTCTTAACTTTATACGCATATCTCAGCAATAGGATGTTTTCCTACAGGTCTAATAGCTGCTTTCTCTGATAGAAGGTGCACTTTGGTCTAGAAGTAGCTTGTAAATCTCACTGGCTCTTCTGCCTTCCCGAAATTCTGACCACCCCATGCCCCATTCATACATCAAAACGTTCTTCAAGTTCTGCTTCTTTTAATGAAAATTCACATTTGCTTCTCAGAGAGGAACCCAAGAATCCTCCTGGTATGTGGACTGCCCTCAAGTACAGATGATTCTCTATTTAGAGTCTGCCTTTCTGTTGTTAAAGTAACGGCAGATGTGCCTTTTGGAATGTTATATTTCCTGGGAACACTGTTGGGGGATCATAAGAGAGATTTACTTGGTCCCAACTCTATTTCAGACTGAAAAAAAATTCTGTGCCCACAACTGTATTTTTTTCTTGCAATATTGAAGCCAGTAGAAATTGACACAGTAATAGAACCAAATCTTTGCAAGAAATAGGACATGTAACATAATGAAATCTGGTATCTAGTATGTTCTACTTTACTGCAGAAAACATAATGCTAATAATTTACCTGTACTGTGATTATTAACATAAATTGTGCAATAAAATATGAATATAATGGAAACTTCAAAAGCATCAAATAGATGATAAATGGTATAAAACACAATGGACTATTTTACTTAGCTTCAATTTTAATGTTTTGCAAAATGAATGAAACAATGCGTTTAAATGCAAAAACCCATATTATAAACATATTTGCTAAAACAAGAAGCATAAATTGTGGTTAAATTTAGTAATGTCTGATGGTATGCTTGAATGTTTCTTTGTGATTAAATGTGAACAATTGCTCCTTTAAGGTAAAGGTCTGTGTATATGTGATTAATCAGATTGAAATGAAAATGCAGACAGCTCATGCCATGCCTAGTTATCAGAATGATTGATTTTAGTCTGTGCTTCTAGGTGAAAAAATATCTGTTAATAATCCCAGCAGCCAACCCCTGATGTCACTGATAGCTCAATGATTTGTGCACATTCTGCATTATCGAGCTCATTTGCAGGTAGAGGGTCTACACAATGATCCATTGGATCACAAAATTATAACATGAAAAAAAGTGACATACAGATTTATGCAAGAGTTATGACTGCAAAGTGCATTTCATCAGTGAGAAGTTTAAAATTGCTGCTGTTGTAGCTGTCACGGGCATGTTATTTTCTTTGGTTTGTGTGTAGGCAAGGCTGTCAAGCTTTTATCACACAAACTGGTGTTTTTGTGTACAGTAGCTCTCTGCCTACTGGTGACAGCCAGTCTCTGAACCAAGTTGTTATTAAGTCTTCAGCTTTAAGATAGTACTTTACCAGCTTGGCTGAATTACACTTGATCATAAATACCTTAATGTTTTACTGGGTATAAAAGGTTCAGAGCAAAATATGAAAGTGCTCTGTAGTAAGTATTGGTGGATTGCTGGTCGAGACCGTTACTCTTCATCATTGCAGAGGAAATGGTGTCATACTTAGAAGTCTCAGTTCTGGGACCTCTCAGATTGAAGGACTGGGTTTAGCAGACTTCTCCTGTAAAACTTGAATGTCTTCTCCATCCTGTAACCCTTGATTTTTCAGACCTAGCCCTTCTATAGTCCAGTTATCAAACACTCCAGCCCTGTGCCCTTCTGCGAAGAAACTTGTTTTCTCTCTGCCAACCTGTTTGTTTCTAGTTGCATATTGATCCAAAATATCTAGGGGAATTTCTTTGGCACCAACTCTCAGATCAAATTTTTTTCTCATACTCATAATTGGTTTTGGTGCTTTGCTATAAAGAAACAGGAGAAAAGGAAAGAATAATAGAGCTAAATCTTGGCAGGAAAGCAGTGAAGATGTCTTTTACATAATGAAATATTATACATAACATGTTCTACTTTCATAGAAGGAAACCTAATACTGATACTTTATCTGATTTTGATTGTTAGGGTATATTGCAAGGTAAAATATATGGATATAAGAGAAATGTTAAATGCTGCAAGTAACAGATCTAAACCAGAGTAGATTCATTTATTTGGCTTCAATTGTTATACTTGTAAAATGAGTGAAGCAATATATGCAGAAACCTTTTTTAGAAGATTTTATTTGTGTTATTGTTTCTGATACAATACCTGGTCCCCCACAAGCAATCTATAAATAAGACCCATTATTATTATTCTTATTAGTATAAGCAAAAAAAAAGGATGTAATTACATGTAGGTTTATGTGTTGAATGGCCAGATAGTGAAAGCCAAAGCAAGACTGCTGGGGTAAATGAGAGTTCTTGAAGGAATTTACACCCAAGGAGTCTGCGCTGCCTCCCTCTTCCCACCCCAACGAGTTTGCTGTGCTTTTAAATAGTTTATGTCAATCCTGATCTAAATCTCTGGGGCTATGCTATCCAGTGCAGTAGCCACTAGTTGCATGTGGTTATTTAAGTTTAAATTAATTAAAGTTCAGTAAAATAAAAATTCAATTCCTCAGTTACACTAGCCACATTCCAAGTGCTCAATAGCCATATGTGCCTAGTGATCACCGTATTGGAGAGTACGGAGTGTGTTTCAGCATCACTTCTAAGAGTTTGTATCAGGCAGCACTGCACTAGGGTAAACTCTGCAAAGAACCTGGGATTTGGAACCTAAGGTCTGCAAAATATAGGAAAATACGGTGCAGTCAAGTGAGTACCAGACCTGTTTGTGGAAATCAATTAGCAAGGAATTAAAGAGGAACAAATTACACCATGTAGATGCATTTAAAGGCCTTGGCTTCTCTTAAATGAAATGTGCAGGTAAACAGAAAGAATCATCGGTCACCATTCAGCGTCACCTCTTAGCATCCCACTGGGGGAGCCATGGATCCTAAGGAGCTGCAATGAAAGGAAAACCAAACCTAAACCAAAACCCCACAATAGGATTATCTCAGAGAAAAGTAGTTTGTTATAAAATAAATGTGGAACTGTATGAGTTATCTTGAAAGTGACCCTTTCCAAACACAATGTGATTTGGTAGTTTCTTTAATGCACCTGAATTTAATCTTGCTTAGAAGGTGAGCAAACTCAGTCTTGGTTACTCATTCTTATGTAAGTTCCCAGTGATCAATCACATCATCAAGAATTGTGCTACATTTATTAATGATACTTACTTAATTAATCCCAAGAGAGGCAGAAGCTAACGTCTGTCTTAGTCTCGACAATTACTAGAAATGAAACTGATGGCATTGCCTTCAGAGTAAGTGACTAGAATTAAATATGTGTAATAGTACGTTGACATTCTGTCACAGAAACAATGTAAAAATATGTGACATTTAAAGGTTTATAGGTTTTTCTCCATGAAAGTTTCTTAACTTTCTTCATGTATTTTCAAACAATTTAAGTCACTTCAATTAGGGAGAATTGTAGAACCCTGCCTTGAAAGATTCTACCATGTGTGACCTCCTAAGGAATTTGAATACAGTAAATTTTGCTGAATTTCACTAAATTGAAAACTGAAATGGTCACTTATTGGAGAATGCAGTGGATTGTATGGAATTGTCAGCATATTAAATCTTGGATGAAAGTTATAAATATTATTGATTGTTTTTAAATTAGAGAAGTGTCTGTATGTTCAATATCAGTTTCAGTTCATTTTTTACAAATCAAGAAATACATTAGAATTGTAATGCTGACAGGGACCTCAACTGACAATCTTATCTTTGACTCTAGGTCAGGATGGATAAAAGTGATCCTTGGTAGCTTGCTAGGAGCAGGGAAGTGAAATAGTAGACAGAGCACTGGACTATGCACCTGGGTGACCTGTACTCTAGTCCAGTTTTGCCACGATTTCCCCCCAAATTCCACAACTTCCTGGGCCTCAGTTTCCTTAATGATAAAATGAGGAAAATGGATAAGGTAGTTTCTATAGCACTGTCTAACCATATTAGTTTACTATCGTTACATAACAAATTACCACAAACTTAGTGACTTAAAATAATGCTTATTTAGAGAAAAGGATCTCAATAGACATTTTTCCAAGGAAGACATCCAAATGGCAAACAGGTATATGAAAAGATGCTCAACACCACTAATCATCAGGGAAATATAAATCAAAACTACTATGAAATATCACCTTATACCTGTTAGGATGACTTTTATCACAAAGCCTATAGATATACTGGCAAGGCTGTGGAGAAAAGGGAACTTTGGTGCACTGTTGGTGGCAATATAAACTGCTGCAGCCATTTTGGAAAACAGTATGACAGTTCTTCAAGAAATTAAAAATTGAACTACCATGTGATCCAGCAATCCCACTCCTGGGTATATGTCTGAAGGAATTGAAATCAGTATCTTGAAGAGGTATCTGCACACCCATGTTCCTTGCAGTGTTATTCAGAATATCCAACATATGGAAATAACCTAAGTAATCTGCCAATGGATGAATGGATAAAGAAGATGTGAGATATATATATATAGATAGATAGATATATAAATTATATGTATATATATAAATATCACATCCTTTATACACACACACACACACACACACACACACACACAATGGAGCCATGAGAAAAAAAAGAAATTCTGCCATTTGCAACAATATGGATGGACCTTGAAGGCATTATGCTAAGTAAGATAAGAAAGAAAAATACTGTATGCTATCACTCACATGTGGAATCTAAAAAAGCTTAACTCGTATAAACAGAGAGTAGAATGGTGGTTTCCAGGGGTTAGGGGGCAGGGGAATTGGAGACATGTTGTTTAAGGGTCCAAACTTGCAACTAGTAGATAAATAACTTCTGGAGATCTAACGTACAGCATCATGATTATGGACAACAATATTGTGTATAAACTTCAATCTTCCTAAGACAGTAGATCTTCCTTGTTCTCACCCCAGAAAGAAATGATAATTATGTGACATGATAGAAGTGTTAGCTAATGCTATGGTGGTAATCATACTGCAGTATGTAAATGAATCAAACCAACACATTGTACACCCCAGACTTATACAATGTTATATGTCAATTATATCTCAGTTAAAACATTAAAAATAAATAATACCCATTTATTATCTCACAGTTCTGTAGGCCCAAAGTCCTGGAAGGCTCACCTGGGTTCTCTGTTTAGGTTTGACCACAAGGCCAAAATCAAGATGTTGGATAAATTGGACTCTTATTTGAAGATTTAGGTGAATAATCTCCTTCCAAGCTCATTCAGGTTATTAGCAGGATTAGGTTCCTTCTGGTTGTAGGACTGAGGTCCCTGTTTTCTTGCTGGCTGTCAGTGAGAGGTCACTTTTAGCTTCTAGAGGCCACCCACATTTCTCATGTGGCCTCCTCCGTTTTCAATTCAGCACCAGCATTTCAGATATTTCACATGATTCTAATCCCTCTGACTTCTTCTGTTACCAGCCTGAGAAAACTGTCTGCTTTTAAAGGTGTCAGCTATTTAGATTGGGCCCACCTAGATAATTTCTCTTTTGACTAACTCAAAATCAATTGATTAGCAACCTTAATAACATCTCCAAAATACCTTTTGCGTTGTAGCATAACATAGTCAGCATAATATTTCATCATAATCAAAGTTGAAGGAATTAGGAATATCTTGGCATTCCATTTTGGAATCCTGCCTACCACACTATCTCTTAAAATCGTTGTACATCTTTCAGGCCTACGGAGAATGACTTTCTATAAAGTTCTTCACTTCTGTCTGTCTTCCTTCTGGCAATCCTTTCTTGGTATCTAATGCTGGTTTTTCTTTCTGCAACTTAAACTCATTGCTTTCAATTCTGCCTGTATTCTTCTGAAATCAGTTTTCCCCTTATTGCCAGGAGACAGAAGAATATTTCTAGAGCCTGTTGCTCCTCTCAGTGCAGTGCCAGTATTTTCTCAGTGATACAGACAGAAGGAGCTGAAATGGGAGAATGTAGAGCATGATTTTACCAACCCTAACAGGGCTTAGGTAGACTGCTGTCTAAGAAGGGGTAATGACATCTTCTCACACACTTATCAGTGGGCAGTAGATGAAAGGCAGAGGGATGGAGCAATCCCACCTTCACTCCCTAGTAGCAGCCTTTGTTCGGGCCATTTATAGCGAGGCATTTTAAATAAGGATGACCTTCTTGCAGTCCAGTCCCTTTGTAGCAATTTCAAGTGACTTAAATGGTTATAACAATGCTTTTTCTTGTGATTTTTTTTTTGATACAAATAAATGAAATAAAATCTTAAAGTACAAATGATCCAATAGACAAAAATGAAAACCACCACAATTTCAGGGGTAACCACTATTAAGATTGAGTCATATATTCTTCTAGATATTGTTCTGTGATATATGCATAAATCATCTTTAAAAGGATATTGTATAACATTTAACAATATACAGTGAAAATTTTCATGTCAGGAAAGATATTTCTATAATATTTTAGATGGCTCCCTCCTAATATTCCATCTTGTGTATATAATAGTGTTTATTCAATCATTTCTGCTAAACACTTGGGTTGTTTCCATCTCTCATTTTTATAAATAATGCTTCAGAGAACATCTGTAGAGCTAGATCTTTGAGCATCTTCTTAATTACTTAGGATAAGTTGCTAGAAATGATCTTGTTTCAATAGAGCATACATACATATTAAATTTTTTTGAAATGTATTGGCAATGCCTTCCAATTGTAAAATGCTCATTAGCTAATGTGGCATCCTGGCAAGAACATTGTGTTTGTGGTAGAAAGTTGGGCTGGAGCTTTCTTTCATTGATCGCTCACTTTATAATTTTGTTCAAATCAATATTCCTAACACTCAGTGTCCTCATTTGTAAAATAGGAATAATAAAATTCACTCTATCTACCTCATATATAAGGGTTTATATGCAGGTGAAGAGAAATAGATTATGAGGCAAGAACTTTGACAGTTATAAAGTTACCGATAAATACAAGGCATTCCTTTATCCTTTTTGTCTAAACAAGGGCAGTGGTCTTAAGGAAAACAGTCCATCATATCCATTGAATTACACCTCTTCTTAGAATATTTGGTTGTACTAACATCCTCAAAGGGTGTCTTGTGGGTTTGATGACACTCTGTTGAGTATACCACTGGCTCTGGTCCTGATCCAAAAGTATAATTCCATATTTGTGTGCCTGTTTCTTTTCTTGCACAATAGTCTATGAATTGGGAAGTCCATTCTGTATGGCTACTATATTTATTTATGTTTTTGTCACATTGCTTTTTCAAGCTGGCTATTCACTTATTCCCCTGCCGATCTACTATGTTCTCTGTGAGGTTGTCTTTATTGGTACACATAGGTGGCATTTAGCACTCATATGGCACTTTTCATCTTGAAAGCACTTTACAGACATTAGCTAATTAATTTTCACATCACAGCATGATTGGTAGGTAGGGAGCTAATCTAAGCATTTGAGCTATGGCAATGAAAGGTGTGTTACAAGTACAATAATTTTTTTTATTATTCTTTGGAGGAAGAAGAGTTGGTTTTATAATGTGTCCCAAACTGCAGAAAGCATTTACATTACAGTTGAAATTCAATCCTACTCTGATAGTAAGTTGTATCATAGGCCTTCCTACTGGTTCTGATCCAGTTTTCTCCCAAAAACAGTGTTATGGGAGTGAAACCAACCAGCTGGCTTCCCTTTCCACTCTGCAAGGGGAGCAGCATTATTGGCAGTTGAGTCACTTTCTTTCCTTCTTTCCTTTTTGAGTGATGGCACTTATTGAAATGAACCTGATGAGAAGTTTGAAAATATTTCAGAGGGGCCTCCAAGCTTATGAGAGAAGGAGGAGCCACAGTGGGAGGCAGTAGCCCATATAGGGCAAGTGTGGTTGGATTATAATTTGCTTTTGAAATCTAAGTCTATCTAGTTGGTAAAATGATGATATTACTCTTGCTTGGGCAGATGGGACAGTAGTAAGTGTAAAAAAACCCTGGCTTGGCTTTCCTGAGCTATCCCAGTGGGGGTCCTAGAGTGGACAAAGAAGGCAAGAAGAGGACAACCCAGGGGCAGTGGCTCTGGATTTTGCCCTTTAGCCCCTGGGCTTCCCCAGGGCTGAGACTTCTCAGCTGCCCTCTGATCTTGGGGGTCCAATCTGGCTCTCCATATTGATTTTAGAAAAGAAAGAATACTAGTAAACTTGGTTGTTATGAAGAAAGTGACCTTGGTCAGGATTCTCCAGAATCTCCTTCCTGAAAAGTTCATGGGTGGCAATTAGGCAGTGATGGGCTCTGAACCCATAGTTTTTCTCTCTTCAATGATGTAATTGAAGGTAATGTGAACATTACATTCTTGTAAGAGAATATCTGATTCAGTTTTCTGTATCCTGAAACGTGGTCAAGATTTGCAACAATAGGAATAGAGATATAAAATCTTTAGACTCTGGAAGTTGATGGTAGGGGTGCCAGTGGAGGGGGAAGCCAGAAAGAACAAGTTTTGATGTTTGATCCATTTGCCAGTAGCTCTTCTCTGATAGTCAGATTTCCTTGGTCTTTTTGATTTCTCATGCCAGTGGGTGTCAGTCTGAACACCTAAGCAGATGGCCTTAATAAGAGGGGAGATTTGACATTTAGCTGTTAATTTATTTTACGACGTGGGCCGCCATGTATTATACATGAGGTAAATAAAAGTGATGGACTAATTATGGAAACGTGTGCTGCCTTCCAATTACTCTTGGATTACATGTTTAATATTTTGAAAAATTCAAATTATGGGGAGATTTGTCACTGCGGCAAACTTTTATTTGTGGAATTCTAACTTTATCTGCATTGAGGCTCAGCTGATTTTGTTCTGCTAAGTAAATGAATATCCTAGACTTTCCAACACAATTGGGATTTTTTTTTTCTGGTTGAATCATATTTTAGACTTACATTTTTGACAACCTATTTCATAGCTGACTGGCATCCCCCTCCCAGTCTGGGATTCTGGTCCACTTTCAAATAGTAGATTCACATTTGTTATCATAAAAGGGCAATCTTACCATTTTAAAAAGATCACTTTTTTTCTGGTTAATTCAAGATCTGTAACTTGTTTTGGTCTATTAACTTTCTCATGTCTTTCAAGAACAACTTGATTGGGAAAGGAATGGATCAACACAGCAAAATGGTTTAACGTTATCCAAATGTCTGGTTAAAAATTATATATAGATTTTGAAAAGCAGGAATAGCTAATAAGTTCTTTCAAGCTTAGGTAACCAAAAATAGAAGCACTAGAATGTTTGAAAACTAGAGGATTGTTTTACTTTGTGTCTAAAGACTTAATGAAACTCAATTTTGTTTTGTTTTGGACTTGCATTCCAGTTTATGCTAACTACTCAACCCAGAACCATCTTTCTCACTTTCATAAAAATTTGAAATTTTATAAAAATGGAAATTTTTTATTTGTTTGCATTTCAGTTTAAGATAATTGAAGCCTCTAATCCAGAGCTTACCAATTTTATTTTGATCTTTTGCAAAAAGTAAGCTTCATATAATGAAGCATAGTGACTTTATTACAGAGGAATGTATTATGCATTTTATGGTTTGAGCATTATATCCATAAATGATTACATTAGTTTTATATGCTTAAATCTAATCTCATTTCAAACAATCATTTGAGACAGTTTATACAAATACATAAACCAAAATAGACAAGTTATAAATAGGTTATAAGTCAGGAGCAGGAAGAGAACAGAAAGTAAAAACTTGGGGAAGAGTTTGAACATAAAGAAGAGGACGCAGTTACTAAAGACAACCACAAATTAGCTTGGTGTTTCTTGGTATCCAAATAAAAAAGGGAAACAGGATCAATTTCATAAAATAAATATTCTTCAAGGAATAAATATACCTGTTCCTCAGGAGAAACAAAGCTTTTTTTCCTGGTAATTAAGTCTTTAATATTAGCATCTTATTATACATAATAGTAATATATTAGCATACAGTTTTTGGAGTGACTCTCCATACAAGTTTTATTATTTTTGTGTCATTTTTGTTCCAGAACAAAACCTAAGCATGGTGGCTTAAAACAACTAACACTTACAATTTCTCTCTATGTTGTGAGGTATCTGGGTAATTGTTTTGATCTGGGCTGGTTTCACTGGGGCTGGATGGTCTGGGACAGTCTGAGCTGGGATTTCTGGGATGGCTGGATTCTATCTCTGCACGTTCCCTCATCCTCCAAGACAATCAGGCTCACTTGTGTGGTGGCAGAAAGATTCCCAGGAGTAAGAGAGGGCATGCTCCAATGAGCAAGCACTTTTCAAGTCTTTTTTGGTTTGTTACTGTCGTGTTGGACAAAACAAGTAATATGGCTGACCCAGATTCAAGGAATGAAGAAAGAGACAGGCCCTCTTAAGGGTGAGAGCTGAAGAATCCTTTGCGAAGGGATATGAATGCAGAGGAGAAAGTAATTACCGTGTCTCTTTTTGCAAACAATCTACCACAGTTGGAAAGCCAGTCTGTGTACCACTCTCCATTAATCACGAAGGCTTAGCCCAAGCCTGGAGCAGAGAAGAAGGACATTATGTCAGCTATCAGTTTGTTGCCTCTCAGCTCTAAATGCACCCTTCAGTATATGTGCTCTGTGATAACCAATGGAATTCCTTTAGAGAGTTCTCCTGAAAGTGAGCACGATGGTGAACTTTCTCTATAGAGGGCACTGGAGGGACATTACAAAAGGAAGAAACTTCCTGTAATTTCTGATGGACTGAGAGGTCAGCAGTGTGAGTGTGTGGTGCCCAGGGTCCCTCTGTGACTTTGCAGCCTTGGCCTACTGATAACCTTTCCACAGCCATCTCCACATGGAAACCAGCCCCTGTGCAACCTGCAAGCAACTGCCTATAGCCTGGAGAGTCACACACTGAGCCCTTATCTCTTCTGCAAACACTGGCTTCTTCTCCACCACCCTGAGCAGCCTGGACACTCTGATGTCCTCTGCCTCAGACCCTCCGGCACCCAGAGTCTCATTGAACCTCTGTGTCACTGGTTGCTGATCATCTGCTCCTCTGCCTGCTCACCACAGGGTTGCCTAGTGTTTGTCCAGCAACTCCAGGCCAGTTCTGGCCTGGCTAAGCCAGCTCACTTCTCCGCTATCCTGGGGCCAGACTACCCTTTTTCCCGTGAGATCTGCACCCCTTCCAAGTTTGTCTTTCCTTGGATGATCTCCTTCAGCCCTGGGATACCCTATAGGGTTTCTTTTTTCTTATAGTTTCTCTTTAATCAAAGATCATAATTCTTATATTAAATTTCCCTTGCTTAACCGACTGTGTGGTTTCTGTCTCCTGGTTGGGCATGATGCCACAGACATGATGTAGAGAAAATGGAAAAGCTGAAGACTGCCCTCCCTGATCCTGGTGGACAGGTGGACAAAGCAGGTAGATGGGAAGGGAAGTAAAGGTAAAGGGACTTGGGGAAGAAGGGAAACAGAAGTAAGGTCAGTTCTCCTTTCCCCAGAGAGCAGAAGCGAGGCAGGCATGTTTTGGGCATTAAAGCTGCCCAGTCAGTGTAGAGTAAGTGGAATTCTCCTACATTGCTGGGGAGAGTGTATTGTGGCATGAGCTCCGACAAACGCCTGGAAGTTGTTGTTACTATTTTTTTAATGAAACTCAAAATATGAATATTCTATAAGCCAGAGATTTCAAGTCTAGGAATTTACCCAAGAGAAATGAAAACATATGTTTACAAAAAGATTTGTACAGAAGCGTTCAGAACAGCTTTTTTATAATAGGCCTAAACTGAAAATAGCTCATGTCCATCAACAAGAAAATTGATAAAATTCATTCATACCCTAAAGTAAAAATTTATTAATAAAGATGGACTATTAATATGTGCAATAACATGGATGAATTTCCCAGACATCTGTCCATCCATCCATTCACCTTACTTTTTGATATATTTTAAAGTAAATCACAGACATCTGTATACTTCTTGCTAAATACTTATTGTTTACTAGTTCTATTTGCTCACAGTTATGTGAAGGAAACCTTCTGAGAAAGAGCACAAATAGTATTCACCCATAAGAAGATCTAGAGAAGGAAAATCTAATCTATGGTAGATAAAAATCAGAACATTGGTTGCCTCTGGGGTTGCCTCTGGGGAGGTGGGGAGGTGGGAGGCTATTGAGTGGGAGGGGACCTAAGGGAATTTTTTAGGGTAGTGGTAATGTCCTGATATCTTGATAAAAGTTTGGGTAACACAGAGATAAGTGTGTGTATACATTTGTTGATATCCACAAATGTACAACAGATTTATATGACTCGTGTGTAAATTTTACATCAAAATAAAAAATGTAAACAAATATAACTAGTCAATGATAAGCATGCTGATGGATAGATACATGATTGAGTATATTTAAATGTTAATGGTAGAAATGATGTGGTGAATACATAGATATTCACTGTAAAATTCTCCCCAACTGTGCTATATGTTTAAATTTTTTCATGAGAGGAAATCTTTTAAAATATATAGTTAATTACGGGGAGCTACAGAGCATTCAGATTAAGAGCACACTTCCTCTGACTACTAGGGGAAGACTGTAGCTCATTAGGTGAAGATACATACACAGCTGTTTCCACCTGGGATGGGATGAATGCACTGGGATAGCTGCAGAAAGTGTATAGATAGATCTGTCCAAGGCAGAGCTTCTCATGTTTTAATGGTGATGTTCTTATGCAGACATTTCCATGGATGAGGATGAGGACATGGATGTGCTTAAGGTGCCTGTGAATGACACCATTTTGGGGTCAGGGTAAAAGGGGCCATTGTTGGTGGCAACGAGATTAGGGAAAAAAGCCCAAGACTTGGGCAAAAGTCTCACAAAGTAGGTGCTAACTTGATGTTTAATTAAGAGTAAGGATCATACAGACCTCACAGGCCACCTGTTCATTCATTCAACAAATATTTAGTGATCATCTACTATGTGCTGTACAGTGCTGTAGGTACTCAAGATACAGAGTTGACAAAATTAAGTCTTTATGGTTAAAAAAAGCTTATATCTCAGTGGGGGAAACATAGACAAGAAATAAAGTGAGTATAGGGAATATGGCAGATAGTGGTAGATATGGAGAAAATAAAGTAAATGAATTAAATGGGGAGTATCAGAACAGAGGGATTAGTATTTTATAAAAGGTGATCTGGGAAGGACTTACACATACGGTAATATTTAAGCATAGATCTTAAGGGTATGGAGGAGGAAGCCATATGGCCATCTTAGGGAGGTGTATTACATATTAGGGAAGCAGCAAGTGCAAAGGCCCTGAAGTTGGAGTTTGCTTGCCCTCTTTATAGAAGAGTTAGGAGCTCAATTTGTCTCAAATCAGCAAGGAAGAAAGTGGCAGGAGTTGAGATCAGAGAGCTGGTAGGAGACCAGAGCAGATAAGCACTTAGGCTTTTACATTGAGTACGATGGAAAGATTTTGAGCAGAGTTATGGACATCAGAAACAACATCTTAAATGGACTACACTAGCTGGGTGCAAATAGACTGAGAGGCAAGGATGGAAGCAGGTCGGCCAATTATAGAGCCTTTGCATTTATCCAGGTGGTAAATGATGGTGGTTTGGACCAGGTAGAAGTGCTGATCAGAAATAGTCAGGTTCTAGATATATTTGAAAGCAGAATCAATAGAATTTACCTATGGATGCAAGTGGGATCAGAAAAGAGTTGGAAATGACTCCAAAGATTATGACCTGAGCACCTGGAAAAATATATACATGCCATGGCAAGAGTATAAGAGAAACACATCTGGGGTGATAATCAGGAATCCAGGATTGGACAGGATGAATCTAAGATATCTTTTAGTCATCTAATTGAAATTGTTGGGTAGGAAGTTGGACAAATGAGTTGGATTTCCAGGGAGAGTCCTGACCTATAAATATAAATTTGAGAGTTACTGCATCTAGATGCTTTTGAACACCATGAAGCTGATAAGATCACCTAAAGAGAAAGTGTAAGGAAAGAGAAGAGGACAAAGGGCTAAAGCCTGGAGAATGTAATGTTGAGAGATCAGGGGATCAGAAACAATGAGCAAAAGAGACTGAAAAGTGTTGGCTAGTAAGGAGAACCAAGAGAGAATAGTGGTTTTATGGACTGAGTGTGTGGGCTGAAATTCAAATGTTGAACCCTAATCCCAGATATGATGGTATTGGAGGGTGGGGCCTTTGGGAGGAATTAGGTCATAAGGGTGAAGTCCTCATGAATGGGGTTAGTGCTCTTATTTTAAAAGGAGGAGACAAGGGGTCTCTCTCTCGCTGCCATGTGAGAACACAGCAAGAAGATGGCCAACTGGGAGCCAGATAGATAGTCCTCAGCAGAACCAAGCCACTCTGGCACTCTGATCTTGGATTTCCAGCTCCAGAGTTATTTGCTGTTTGATCCACTCCATCTTTGGTATTCTGTTATAGCAGCCTGAGCTGATTAAGACAGGTAGCCAGAATCCACATGAAGAAAGCGTTTGAAGGAGAAGGGAGTAATCAGTTATGTCAGTTGTTGCTGATGGCCCAGGGAACTGAGAGCAGCACAATCCAGCCTCTTTGTAACACAGGGATCCAGAGGACACTGTGTGCCTCCAGGATTCTTGCCATCTCCCCACGGGTCATGTAAAAGACCCTCTCAACTCCAGGAATTCCCTCAACCCTCAGAAGGAGACAGCAAGGTTGTGGAGATCCGAAATAGCAAGACACCACATTTAGTGAAAGGGAATGCTGAAATTATTTCATTGGATTAATTTACCTTTTGGATTAAAGGGTTCTGCCCAGCAGGAAGAATCTCAGAGGAAGGATGAGGTATCAAATAAATAAGGAAATGAAGCTGCATTTTCTGGACACATTTGAATATGCGATAAGTAATTGACTTTTCCTTGTTAATAAATAGTCACCCTCTGAAGGGTATATTATTAATGCACTTGACTAAAATACAATTTTTCATTTTTAAAGTATAATTAACAGTAAGGACCCAAGTTTAATGTGTGAGTGTTGGTTGTAAATGAGATGCATAGTTTGTAACAAAGCAGAGGTGGCCCAAATGTATACACAACCTACAGGAGAGTGCTGGCACAGTGCTGGGCAGTCAATAAATATTTGTTAATTAAGCAAATCCAGTTGCATTTTAAAAGTTCATTTTATTTTTTTTTCCTTGAGGTTTGTACTTCCATGGATGAGACCACAAATAGATGCCTATCGTAAAGGCTGTTCTGGTTGCTTTCCTGGTAATAGAGCCATGGCAGAGTTTTAAGCTGCAAGAGGCAGGTGATAATCGATGGGAGTTCTTAAACCAACAAAGAGAAAAGATTTTTTAAATGGCTAATTAAATAAAACTCTTGGTTATTTAAACATCCTTTAACCAGGCAGGGTCTTCATAATGAAGAGAGCCTCGGTCTGTAACAACTTCTTAGAATCACAGAGTATGAGAACTAGCCTTGTTACTTTCAGGTCAGGACACTGAGGGTCAGGGAGACTATGAGATGTGCTGAGTTACTGGTTAGAGAATAGTAGTGATGGCTCTTGAACTAGACTCTCTAATTTGTCTTCTGATACCCTGTCAACGATCCTAAGTTCATAACCTGTGTTAATTTTCTTATGAACTTAGACCATTCATTTGAAAAATACTCAACAATTCTGATGTGTGTGCGAAAAGAACAAATTGTCACTATTTGCAAACTATTTATAGCTAATTAGTGCTTATTTTCCACATTCCTTGACCTACAAAAGGAGTTAAGGGGATCTGTCCAGTAGAGCAGAGGTAGAGAACTCAAATACCTACGGGATCTAAACCTTTGATAAAAATGAACAGGCCATGTGAGGACTGTGGAAGAGCAGAGGAAAGGCTGATGGTCCGCTCCAGCCCATTTGTGCAGGCCTATTTCATGACCTTCCATTTTCCCACAATGCTTGATTTCTATGCCAAAATTCCAATTTCCTGTATTGGCCATTAATTCAAAATTTCAAAAAATTAAGTAGACAAAACATTGTGCAAGTGAGATTGTAAAAATGAACAAGCATGTCTGTGGGATTTGGTTTGTCTGGAGGCTTTCTCTTTGCAACTCTGATGTAAAAGTTTGGGGTTATTTTGCAGTGTCTGCCAATGCATGATATGCATTAAAGTACTCCTGTCGGCCTAGCATTGTACTAAATACTATGGGGATGGGGAGAAGGGAAACCTACAGTAATTTAGGGCATGTTTCTTATCCTCTGGGAATTCCTCAGTTGGAAAGACCAATATATGTGTATCTGTGTACAGATATATACATATATATACATATATGAAATAACTAGGGACATGTAGTCACTACTAGATTTCAGTAGGTACTGTTGGAATTCAGAGGGTGATTAGTAGAGACAAATTGAGTTGTGGACTGATTATTGATGTATTATTTCTCATTTCCAAATATATCATTTTTTTCTAATCTGTGAAAATGGATCTAGACCATTTAAGTATTTCTCCTTTGCCAGCGGGCATGAGGTTAAGCTTTGTCATTGCAGGAGGAAAGAGTTTTTCTTCCTAGTTCTGGTGTGCTACTTTGGAAGGCTCCCTTAACCACTCAGCACCTGGTTTCTCCAGTTCCCAGCTCCTTCTGTACACAACAACCAATAACATCCGTTGACCAGCAACTTTCCCTACCAGCTACCTCAGGCATTTTTAGTGGATTGCTTCCTGTGAGACAGCTCCCAGTGAATAGCTTTTTCTGATACCCTGGACAATGAACTTCTTGAAAGTTCCATAGGGAAGATTTCCAGCAAGTTGCACCAGTGTGACACTATCCTGTCATTCAGTGCATCATGGTAGTGCCCTCTCCAAGGTCTGGACCTCAGCCCTAAGGGGAGCCTTTCTCTTGGGTTCTCTGTCTCAGCGCTAGGGATGGTGGCTGTTACTTATAACAGCTGTTTTGATACTCTTTAGAGTTCTCTTGTTAGCCAATACCTTGCTACAGTTAATACTTTTTTATATTAAATTTTATATTAAAATTTTATATTAAAATTAAAATTTTCCTCTTAAAATTACGGTGTAATTTTGGTCTCCTTATTGGACCAAAAGTGATGTAGAGTGTGATCCCCCCGTCTCAAACTCCTAATGTTATCTCCAGGGGCCATGTCTAGGTTACAGACGGTACCCCTTTGCTATTTCTCTACTCCAAGCATTTGTATTAGGGGCTGTTCATCTTGGTTCTCAATGTCCTGGAGAATGGTTTATAGAACAGGTACTGACTCAGAGCTCACCAGAGTTTTTCTTTTTTTTTTTTAAAAAAAAACTTCAGCTAGCATGATGAAAATGCTCTATATTGAGGCTATAATGATAATTATATATGGATGTGTTTGCCAAAACTCATTAAAATGTACACGTAAAATTTACATTTATTGTATGTTAGATATGTCTCAAAATAGATAATTTAAAAAAAAAAAACTTGTTCTCTGGGACTGAGGCTGAGAATATATACTCAGAGCTGCCTGGGGCCTCAGTTCCATCCCTGGGGGGAAGGCCAGTCTGAGAGAAGTAAGCTAACGTACATGAAGGTGAAGATGAGAGACAGAGAGAAAGTCTGAGGGTTCTGGTCCCTTGTTCCTGACGTCTGCAAAAGAGGATCTACCCTCTTCTTTTCTGCTATTTGCTCTTGTGAGCTAGTAAATTCTCCATTTTCCATAAACTAGTTCAGTTTGGTTTTCTTTTATTCATAACTAAAATATCTAATACCGAAAGAAAAGGTCATTGCAGGCTGAACTAATGAGTGTGGGCAGACTTTATCTCAGAGATGAGAGTGAGCTGGCTCTTGTAGGGTGCACAGAGAGGACATAGAAAAGCACTGTGAGTGACAATGTAAAGAAAGCACAGTGGAAGATAAGGGTATGTATGGCATTTGTGGAGACAGGCCCTCAAAGTATAGCAGCTCTCTGCAGGGACTTTGAAATCAGATGGCTTTAAGTTTAAACCTTAGGTTCGTTGTTTGCAAGCTAGTGTACTGGAGACCCAAAATCCCTGAGCTTCAGATAGCTGTTGCAAGGTTTAAATGAGATTAAATATTTAAAATACCGCAATAAATGACATAGTAATAAAAATGATAAGGAAAATAGTAGAGGTTGTTACTCGTGCTCATGATTACGGGAAAGATAATACTTGAAAGCAGAATTATTTAATTCCAAATTAATAGATGGTGTCATTGACACCACTCTCTAGAAAGTCTAAGAAAAATGATTAACCAGGTTGCAATCACTTAGAAAAGAATTAGATGGTTCCTAAGAGTCAGCAGTGGCTCACCAAGAACAGGTCATGCCAAATTAACATCCTATCCTTTCTGTTAGTTTTATGAGACAGAGGGAGTAGGGGAATGTTATTGACATGGTCTGTCCATTTTGAAAGCCACTGGATAAAGTGATCATATAGCTTGGCTTGGATACTTTCAGCCAAGCAACCTCTCTCTGCCCAGAATACCCTAGATTTTTTACTAGCTATTTCCAATGTTTAAAAAGCCCTTCTTGTTATTACTACTATTAACATTTTAAAGGAACCATGCCATTTTGTGGACTCACTTTGAATTTGAGAATAACAAAATTCAACTGTACCATTTAAATATACCTTTATAAATCTAAACCTATAGCTATACTCTATTGCTTTTTTTTAATATAAAATATGGGGTTTTACCATTATCCTTGTTAGTTTCAGCACAGCAACCCAACCTGTCAAAATCTTGATCCTGTCATCTGTCATGTTAGTTATCCCTTCCTGGCTTCATTTCATCCTCAAATTGGATTTGCATGATCCTATATCATAAGCCACTGACAGAAGTGTTGAATAGGACAGAACCAAGTATGGAGCCCTGAAACATGTCCTAAAGACTTTCTTCTACATTGACATAGTTTTACTAATTGGTACTCTTTCAGTAAAGTGTTTCAGCCAGTTAAGAGTTTTCTTATTTGCACTCTGGTCATCTTCTCACATAGATATCAAGAAAAACTTCTTTGGAGTTGTGAGAAGAACTTAGATTCTAGATTCTGGTTATATTAGAGCTCTTTAGAGAAACACAACCAATGATGTGTGTGTGTGTGTGTGTGTGTGTGTGTGTGTGTATCTATATAGATAGATATGTCCTTCAACTGATTGGATCAGGCCCACCCACATAATAGAGGATAATTTGCTTTACTCAAAGTCCAGTGATTTTGATGTTAATCTCATTCAAAAACACCTTTACAAAAATATCCAGAATATTGCTTCACCAAACATCTGGGCACAGTGGTGGCCTAGCCAAGTTGACACATAAAATTAAGTATCACACTTAGAGGGTTAGATGTATCTGGCCTGCCATAAGGGCTGTCATGAAGAATTGTTCAGTCCACGCCCTTCACAAAGGCACTCTGCTGAGTAAGTGAGTAGGCCATGTGCCTTGAACTAGGACTACATCTACTAGCACGAAGGGTACCTTGTACTAATTAGTAGGCAGGTGCAGTCTATTCACCATGCTGTGTGCCTCTGGGCACCTTTTTCTAGTTTACACAAAGCCTTTGAATAGGCAAGCTGTGGTCTTGCACTTGGCTTCTAATTTCTGACTCAGTTTTTTAGTAGCTACATGACCATGGGCTAAGCCATTCTTTTTCTGTGAAGCCAGTTTTCTTCATCTGCAAAATGGGCACATGTACCTGGTTGTAAGACTTAGATCAAATGAGTTAACATGTGTGAAATGCCTGGCTGGCTTGGTGTTTGGCACACAGTAGGTTCATAGAAAATGGTAGCCAAGAAGATGATGTTATGCATCTTCCTGATCTGTACCTAGTATCCCCTTCAGAAATAACCTTTTGGCTTGTGCTCCATCCCAAATAGTCCTTCTTTAGTTGGCTTAACTGTGGATTCTATTTAGAACTCTTAGCCGATCCTGATGACCACAAGGGCTGCTTTCCAAACATTTAAAAAACAAGAGACTCAGACATTGAAATTCCTTGTCTGGCTTAGGCAAAGACTGTCAGAGTCGAGGGACAGTGAGACAGGCCCATAAGTTCCCATTGCCGGGAGCACACAGCTGGCAAGTCTAATTTTAAGTCCTTGCTGAAGTCCCTTTTGACACTCATAAATGCAGAATGTCCTATTTTATCAAAACAATGACTTCTGGAGAGACACTGAACAGATGACAGCCATGCAGCCTTCCCAAATGGAGCAGAACACATGGTCGCAAATAATGTTTGTAAATACATTAATAAGTCATACAAAGAAATGCAGGATTGGGAATGGATAAATAACAAGACTTTTCCCCCTTAATTAAAAGGATTTGGCTCACTTAAAATACCAAAGCATCATTTGCCTTTGTAGACGAGGGACACTTGGAATCAAGTGTTAAATCTCTTCTGATAATGCCACAGCAGCTTAAAATCTCAAATACGTAATGTTTTTAATTTGACACCCTTCTCTAAAAAAGGGAGAGTGCTTTGAATAAATCAATTGTAAATGAGTAGAAATTAAAAAAAAAACATTTTATATGTCTTTATTTTTATAGAAGTCACATTTTGAAAACAGCTGAGAGTTTAAGTCCTCTATAGAGGATGTTCCTACTCTGATAGACTCTGTTCCAAAGTAATTAAAAATTTTTCTAACAAAGCTTGTTAGCATCTTTACTGTTCTACTTTTTGTCTCTTGTCTTCCTCTTCTTTACAGAAAAGCAGGCTTGACAGAGACAGGGGTGTCTGTGCACACCAGGCCACCTGGCAGGGAGAATACCAAAAGCTAGTATTAGTCTGTTTTCAATCATTTCTCCTACCCCTGTCTTTCTCCCTTCCACCACCTGAAGTCAGACCTTCCTGTATATATGTGTACAAGAGGGGGAGGGAGGAAGGAAGGAAGGAAAGAAGGAAGGAAGGAAGGAAGGAAGGGGAAGAGATCAGTAGTGGATGTAACAGCAGGAACACAAGGGGGAGAGGGAGACAAATCTTGATGGGCCCCTTGGCTCTTTTGCTAGTGTCCATTGAGTGAGACTGATTCTGTGATAACTTATCAAGGGTAGAAAGAACTTTGTGCTTTGAATGAGATTTGTGCTTCTATTGCTTTAATCTGCCCACAGCTCCTGAGACCCTCCACTGACTCAATCCCTTCTAAGCCACAGATAATAGAATCACAGCCTCAAAAAAAAAAAATGCCTTTGAGGTTGTTGAGTTCATTTTGTAAGAAAAGGACTAAGACTTTGCGAAGGGTGACTCAGTCAAGATCATTCAGCCAGCTATAGCTGCAGCTGCACTGGAAACTGCCTTTTCTGAAGTCAGTTCAGGGCTTTTGTCACTATCATATGCAATGTTTCTGCAATCAGGTCACCATCTCCATTATCTCTTCTTTGATGTCACTTTCAACTTTCTTGACAGTCAGATAAATGCCATTTGGTTTGTATGTTAATTTACCTTTCTTATGCTTTTCCAGGAGGCTGAGGAAAGAGGCGATCGTATTAGCTTTAAATACTTTGGCTTAGCATAAAAGTTTCTCCACCATCACCATCCTCTCTAGTCTTTCCAGGGCTCATGTTTCAGTGGCCCTAATCTACCCTCTATCCTTTGTACACATCTAGTCTCATTTTTGCATCCTTGCACATGCCACACCTTAAAAGATCGTAACAGCAGTGGTAACAGTGTCATTTATTGGTAGCATACCATGCCTCACCAGCAATGATTGATCATAGTGATTGATTGGCAGATCACGAGGATCAGTTGCCTAGTGGCTTAGAGCATTGCACACTGACTAACATGCAGGGTATTAAGAAACCACAGCACCATCATTCATTGCTTCTGGGGCTGACAGAAATATTTCATTGTGTTATCCAGGGAATATTACGGTGTACCAGTTAAGGCTCAGCAAGGAAAACAGAAACGGTTCTAGGAAGGGTTTTTAAATAGGGAATGGATGCATAAAAAACCACTGCAAGAACTGAAAGTTGAAAGGTCAGGAAAAAGGCTGTAGCTCTCAGACTCCTGTTGAAGATTCCCACAGGACTCACAGAATGGTCAGGACAGCCGGGAACACTAAGTTAGGTGATTTTCAGAGACCACTTCAAAACCTTTTGCACACAGAATGAAGTCCATGGATTTGATCCTTCTGCTGGCAGAGTGCTGATAGCACCATTCTGTTTCTCCTCTGCACGCTATGTATCATTGAAGTTTTTTTATTGATGCAGACTGGCCTGGAAAGCTGCTAGCAAGGAGTTCTGGGAAACACTGTTTCCAGACTTTTCACCTATGAGATACAGGGGATAATCTAGAGAAGAGAATGGTGCCAAATTACCAACAACCTGGCACAGATGGCATCCATGTTTCTTCATATTGTGTGCGAGAAGGGAGAGGAAAATCCTTTTTTAGCTTCTGTTTCCATTCTAGGTAGGCAGTGACTTTTCCAATCAAAAGAAGTTTAATCTTCCTCCTCTCGTCACAAGAGCCTGCAAGAGGACACTGACTGTATAGAGAATGTGGCCACTAGAGACACTGCAAATGCAAAACATGAATGTACTGAAGGCTGCCATCAGTCCCTGGTTAACAACGGAAATGAGAAGTCAGGACACCTTTTCATGAAGGACCAGATAGTGAAGATTTCAGGCTTTGTAGGCCACATGGTCTCTGTCACTCTGTCACTTTTATTCAGCTCTGCCCTGGTGTTGCTAGAGCACACAGACAATATGAGAAAGGATGAGTGTAGCTGTGTTCCACTAAAACTTGATTTGTAAACACAGGCAGTGAGCTGCATGTGGCTAGCAGCTCATGGTTGTCTGATCTCTGGATCATTAATAAGCAGAAAATGCTTCCAAAAACAAAAAAGAAAACAAACAAACAAAGCTACCTCATCCTCCCAAACAAACAAATGAACAAACAGAAAAAATCCAACCAACCAAAAAATACAAAAAAAAAAAAAAAAAATTTAAGCCACCTGGTAGAGCTATCTGGGACAATGACAGTGTAGGAGATAGTGAAGAGGGTACAGAAGGGGCAAGAATTATTTGCTATGCTGTTTTGATTAGGGGTAAGGGTAGAGATGGAGACTGTTCCTACAACTTTGGTGAGGAGAAAGAGAGACTAATAACAGAATCCACATATATCCTTTATAGTTGCTTCTACATAGGAGTATGTGTAGTACCTTAGCCATTTAGTTCTCATGATAGAGTTTGAACCTAGGCATTCCACACAACACATTTTTTGCACCATCATCTTTCAGTTGCAAGTAATGAAAACTCAGTCCAGACTGGCTTAGGCCAAAGGAAGGATGCCTTGGCTTTTGTGGCTGAATTCACCAGGGCTGTTACTGACTTGCTGCCAAGTTGGCTCCAAGTGTGTGTGCAGCGTCAGTCAGAATCAGCCTTTCTCCATCCCTCACTACTCCTCTCTGCTTTTCTTCATTCCACTTGAGTTGACCTTCCCTTTGGGGTGGTGAACCATCATTGGCCAGCACCACAAGCCCAGTGGGAAGAGTGCTGCTTTCCTCACAGTTCTAGAAAAGCCCCCGGGGCAGACTCTGGTTGGCCTGAACTGAATCTCAGCCACAACACAAAACCAATTATTCTGGCAAAAGGGAAGGACAATCCTGACTACCTAAGCCTTGGTTGTGTGCCCTGATCAGGCCCATCTCAACCAAACAGACTGAGAATGGGGAGGAAGCATGGGTCCTGAAAGGAATATCAGAATGTTGTTATCACATTGTAATAAAATGGAGGCTTAGCAAGTAAAATCCATGCGTCTACAGTTGGACTTGATTTCACAGAGTTCCAGGTTACCCCATGCCCAATCAAGCACGGATACCTGAACTAGGGGGGTGGTTTCTGATGCACACTGTTCAGCCTCTCCTGTCCCTCTAAGTAGTGGTGCTGCCTCAGCTGCAGGCACAGAGGCTGGTAGAGGCAGATCAGTTAATAAGGTTGAATGACCAAATGGAACTTATTTAATTAGAGTAAGTATAACAAACTTTCTTGGGGGATACCTTTCTGAAGATTCTTAAACAGGATGGAGACCACTTTCCTTTCTAAACCAGAGTCATTTGATCATTTGTTCTTGCTGTTCCTTAGTTCTCATGAAAGCAGTTAATGAGAGAGAGAGAGAGAGAAAGGTCAGTTTTCTTTCTAGGAGGCTGCAGCATTTGACTTTACCTTTCCTTTAGCTTATGCACTGAAATGGATAAAGACTTTGAAGCTTTTAAAAGCAAAGAGCATACAGACTTCATTTTATCGGGCTAGAGAGATGTGAGTTTCGTCATGCCTGAAAGAGACCCTACCCAGCCCGCAGTGGATATGTATTTAAGCGTGGCCACCAGTAGCGTGGTGTGAGCGGGCACTGACCTTTTAGATTAGTGCCTAAGCTTTCATTAAGAAGAGCATCCAAAATGACAGCCATGCCTCTGAGGAAGCCCAGCATTCCACACTGGTAGCCCAAGCAGTGAAAATTGACTTGGCGTGGGATTCTCCTCTCCCGGGCCCCCATACTGGGAGCCAGGAGCACAAGACAGCACGTTGGCAGATTCCAATCACTGAGGAGCTTTCCTTTATGATGCTGCTTTGTAAGAATGCATCCAGTTAAATTCACAGGGTCATTGACTGTGGCTTTCAAAACACAAGCTTTTATGAAGGAATGCGAACCTGGAATCCAAGGTTCAGAGCCCAGACCTTCAAACAGATTAATCGCCATGGGGAGCATCATAGGAGTTTTCCAACTTTGGCTTCATCCTGTGCCCTAGCAACTGTGGGGCCCCTATTCAGCAGACCCAGGTGTCCACTATGGTCTGTTGGACAGAGCACTGGGCAGCGAGCCAAGAATTAGGACAGTCTCATTTCAGCTCCCCAAATGGCTCCTTGTCTGCCCCCTTGAGCAGGTTTCCAGCTTATTAGGTTAAGAGAAGAACAATAATGCCCCAAGACACAGAGTTCCAGGGTAGGGGCAGCTGTGGGACAGGTGTGTGTGTCTGTTTTGGTGGGGAGTGTCTGGAAGGCAAGTAAATCATTTGCAATAGAGATAGTGTCCTGCTCTGTCTAGTGGATAAAACAAGTGACTATTTCCCACTCTTACCTTTCCTTCTGATAAGCTAAAGCGTGGGGGAGACAGAAGAGATAACTAGGACTGTGGAATAAATGAAGAATTGACAGTCTATCCTGTGAGCTTAATGTAACCTTCCTTAAGAATTTTATGACGCCCAGCATTAAAATTTAAAGCCATATTTTCTAAATTTGAATTTAAAATAATATTTTCCTTCAGAGAGGGGGCATATGGGAGATACCAAATAAATGTTTATCACATCAATAGAATAATTTTTAATCTTAGCTAGAATGCAGCTATAATTAGCAAGTGGATTATGATCTGTACCAGACAAGGCAACCTGTGGAGATTATTGTAGCTTAATAACGGTAGCTAGAATTTATTGAGTGCCTACTGTGTGCCAAACATGGAGTCTTATACTTTTACTTGGATTGTCTCATTTCCTCCTAACAATAGATGTATTGTAGGGCATTTACCATCATCTCCATTCTACCGACTGGGAAAGTAACAGATGTACAGGAGTTAAATACATTTTCATGTGGTTGGTGAGCTGGGATTTGAACCTAAGCAGTGCAGCTGACTCTAGAGTTCACATAACCCTCTCCACCAGTCTGCCAGTGATTGCCCTGTCTGTGTGATGCTGTCACATTGGACTGAGAAGACCTGAGACAGAAGTCACCACTCAGAAAGAAGTGGTAGGGCTGCCAGATATGGCAAATAAAAATGCAAGATGACCAACTCAATGTGAATTTCAGATAAATAACAGTTAATTTCACTGTAAGTATGGCTTATGCAATATTTGGGACATACTTCTGCTAAAAAATCATTTCTTGTTTGTCTAAAATTCAAATTGAACTGGGTATCCTGTATTTTATCTTACACCCCTCTCCCATAAATCTTGGCCGAGCTGGGATCTCAAAGGAAAGGACCTACACGGTGTGTTCCTCTTTATATATAATTCACCACTCAGCCTCAACCTCTCACCGAAGGCTACTTGTTTCTCCAAATCAGTTGAAATCTAAAGTGCCTTTGTGCTTGTGTAAACATAGGTGACTGAGCATGAGGGAGGGGTGGGTACCTCAGAGAGAAAACCATCCTTATATACAAATGCTTGTGGGAGGAGCTCAGGGGTCATTTCTGCCCATCTGGTAATAAGAACTGTAGGCCCTCCAGCTGTCTGTGGCTCAGAGATGTGTTTACTGTGGCTCAGTGACTGCTGAGGCTCTGCCCTTTGTCCACTAAAGTTTCCACCTATCCTACTTCTTTCTACTTAGCTACTGGCCTGCCGCACTCATTTATGTTATCTGTCTGCAGCCTCTCCCCAGCCATTCGAGTTGATAACTACTTTTAGGATGACACCTCCCCAAGAGATAGCCAGAATTCAATTTCAATTCTAAAACTGCATTGGATTAGATGTCATAATTTAGGCAAATGCGTGCAGGTTTTAATACAACTTATGCAAATTCCCAGTGATCCTCCTATTTTATACACATGGCAATAGCTGTTGGTAAAATCCTAGTGAAGCCCACAGGTGGAGACTGTGTAATTGAGCACTGGATTGAGTCAGGGTTCTGTGAGCCTTGAAAGGGCAAATGGTGTAAATGTTAATAAGGACTAACATGGAGAGGAAGGCCAGAGGGGCTGGACTGGAACATCTTTGGTTTAGAAGCAGTGAAGCACTTAATCTTTGATTTATAAACAACCCAGAACCAGATGTAGGAATATTCATTTTCTGTGAATATGATGTATCCTGCTTATGAGAATCTCTCTCTCCAAAGAAATAAAGAGAAGATCTGCCAACCATTTAAATGAAGAAAAATGTGTCTGATACTTTCATTTTGCCTGCCTTGGTATAAGCCAGATTGTGAACTTAGAAGACTCCAACCTTACTCGTGGCTCTGTGTTATGAACAGAATCGTTCTGCAAACTGCTGATTGAGATCTGCTCAGTTGTAGAAAAACAACTGTTTAGGGTTTTAAGAAATGGTGCTAACATCACATTTACAATTTAATTAGGCAACTTATTTTTTTTTTTTTTTTTGGTTCTGATCTCATTGTTATATCAACGCCTTTTATCGAGTGTCCGTGGACTAAATAAAGTAATAATCATGGAAGTGATTTGAAAGCTATACAATGTGAAAAGGTGTTGAAGAAACCATTAAGTGTTTTTTAAAATTTATTTGTCTTTGGTCAAAACTCAATTTTTGATTTAAAATGGTCTGCCTCACGTTTAAAGAAACTGGCTTCCACAAATGGAAAGTAGCATTTGGACTGGGGAGAAAAATGCATCTCGGATTACTTTCCTGTCTCTAGCCTTGAGAAAGATCAGTGATGAGGGGCCATAGGAGGTACTAGGTGTGGGAGTATAAATGCCAAAGCTGGTTATGTATATAAATCTGGCTAGTGACTATTTATCTTCCTGTTCCTTTTATCCTCACCCAAACCATTAGGTAATCAAGTTTAGACTATTCAGATATGCATTTTCAATATTTATCTTCAGGTCATTTAAACCAAGGTGCATTTCTGTGATTAAAAGTGGCACAATAAGGAGAGTTATGAAAAATGACTGTAAAAGAAGCAAATTGGAGAGATAAGCTAAATAAATGAAACCAATTAGAAAGCAGGCTTCACAAAGAGATGAAAAAATATGTAATTTTGTGGAAGAAATAGATAATGTTAGATAAAGATTTTTAAAGTGCTTGGGGGGAAATGAGAGTCAGCCATTTGCATGTGAGGCAGAGATGAACTAGAAATCAGTACAGTTGATGGAGTGGGGAGCACATGATTTGAGATTCAAGATTTTAAGTAGGGTTTGAGACGGCATGTCAGAAGACCAACAAGGGTGAATTACAGAGATCAGGATGGGAGGGAATGAATAAACTGGAGGAACCTAGATGGAGGAAAGAAAAAGAATGAATCCTAAAAGGATAAAAGTGGCTTTAAATGGTAATGAATCACATATTGAGACTAAAATATGAATATTCAACAGTAATGTAAGATCGTCAGATTAAATAGTTGAGAAATGATATGAATATAATAGGAAATAGAAAAGACAGAGCAGATGGAAAACAAGGCATTTTCTATTTCTCTTTTACGATTAAGAGTTCTGATTGCAAATGGAGGGAAATAAATGTCAAGATAAATAAAATTAATGTGCTTTTGGCAAATAAAGGAACTAATAACAAAAGGAGATGAAATGACACTCACCCCCTTCCGCCAACACACACACACACACACACACACACACAAACTCAAGTAAACCATATTTTGCAATTCTTCTTTCTTCCAGGAGGCAGTCTCTGAAAATTCCCACAAAAAGTCTCATTTGAACCTTTAAAGTGGCACAATTTGTAGTATTTTTCTCTCTTAATTTGCAGTTATCTTTGTGTTTTGAATCAAAGCTTTTTCTTATTTTTGTCATGTGTATGGGTTTCATATCTCTTCCACTATTTTTCAAGGGTAAAGAACAGAACCTTAATTTTGTTTTTCCTTTTCCCTACCCGATAGCACCTGTTCACAACATTTTTGATTGTTTTACCAATTATTACACAAAAAACTAGGTATGTGAAGAAATCATATTTTAGGAGAAAGAGACTAAAATTTAGAGTGAGAGTTAAATTCAGAAATAAGTAATCTGGATAGAAAGAGAAAAATATTAACAGATGAGAGGCAGTTCAAGCAAACATCTGACTGCAGAGAGGTCACCATGACCATGATGGAACAAAGACGTTTCAAGTTGAAAATGGAAAGTTAACTCAAACATTATTTCACCTGACAAGGAATATCCACATACTTACACAAATGGATGTTTTTCTGTTCCTTGGGCAGGCGAAATCAATTACATATTTTTTCTAACAAGGATGTCCACTTGTTCTGCTGATAATGATGGAGGGGTTTGTACCTCACCAAGATGAATGTTCTTAGACCCCTGTGTCTGACCTTGAATTTGACCAGAGTTTCCCATAAGTATTTTTCAAATTGAAAATTCCCCTCTGCAAAGTAAAATGAATTTAACAATCAAAGCCATTGTGAAGACTATGCTGGTCAAATTCAGTATCAGTTGGGCTGTCAACTGATGTGTTCTTTTTTACATGAAAGATGACCTGGTCTTCAATGGGAATCACAGCTAAAAGGCACAAAATTGATGGTGACTTGTTAATTTAGAGGCAGAAGCAAAAGAAAGGTAATACTGTAGGAAGGTGTATCCCAGTAATTTATAGAGAGTCTATCTAGAAGCCATATACTCAGGTACTGTTTCATTAACTCTCCAGGCTTCACTCACTAATAGACCTGTTGGCAGAATGCAGAATCTCTGTTCCCTATCGTCAAATGACCACTTGAATTAGGTCCCTCATATTAGGACTCAATAAAGCCATCTTCCTGTTCTCAAGTGATTTCCCCCGACTGTGTGATTAAGGGTATCTATTTGCAGTTTTCCAGTGCAAAACAAATTGAGAAATTTTTCTGTGAAACAGAAGTCTGCATTACAGGGCATTAAGCATACTTTATGACACCAGCAAGATTCAAGCAGAGCGTGGGTCTTTCTCTTTACTGAAGTGCTAATGTGGCACTTCCTGGAATCAGAGCATGGCGCAGGCAACTGGAGATATCATTATGCACTTTAAAACTCCAGAAATTACTTTCAGCTGAGTTTCAACATGATTCAGGTCCTTGATTCCATCAGGTGGGGGCAGCAACTGTTTCAATGGAACTGGACTGAAAGGCGGTGAATTTATGAGCATGGCTTCCAGAAAACAGAAAGCACATTTCATGGTGCCTGCTCAAGGCTTTGGATTGTGGAATAGGGATTTGGTCTATAGCTTCACACAAATTGAAAGTCTTTCTGGATTTACCTCTAATCTAGGTTTGAAAGGATTGGGACATTTGTTTCTCCTTCCCCTGCCTTCTTTTTTTGAAAATCTCTCCCCACTGACATTGCAATCTTCTTTCCATGGCTTTTTTTCAATATAATAGAAGTTATATGGCAGTCTTGTGACCCTATTCTGACCTTCTTCTCTTTTCTTCTTTTCTCTATTGTTTCTTCATTTATTTCTTCCTCAAGCCTTGCTATGGGCCAGGCACAGTGTTGGTTGGGGTAGGGGCTGGGTATACAGAGCAAAAAGATGATGGAACTACAAGAAGAAACAGACAAATCACTATTATATTTGGAGACGTCAACACGCCTCTGTCAATAGTTGACAGATAACAAAGAAACCTCAGGGGCTCACAGTCTTGTTGGAAGTTGGAGATGAGCAGCATCCATCATGAGACAGGTGGTAAGTCCACTAACAGGGATATTCTCCCTGTACTATGGGAGGGGGATGACCAAGAGGGTCTGGGAAGGGTTTTTGAACTAGACTGTAAGCTCCTTAAGGGCTCAGAGTAGCTAATATCAGACACTGAAGGAGGTTAAGAATTGGGCAATGATGGATGGATGGATGGATGAAAGAATAAAAGGAGAAAGGAAGAAAAAAAGAAAGAGAGAGGGAGGTGGGAGGGAGGGAGGGAGGAAGGAAGGAAGGAAGGAAAATTAAGTGAAACCATTTGCATCTTGAAGGATAGTGAGTAAATAGTGGGACATGTGAGAATACTACACTGGGTACGAGAGTTCAGCTGCTTGAGAAAGTAAAGCAGGAGAGACAGTTTTAAAGCTTTTGGCACCTATATATATTAAACTGATATATATATTATGTTCTATCAGCACATAGACTATGTATTTTTACCTTTTTAACCCTCAATTATTACAGAGTGGCCTTTATAGATTCACAATGTAAAAGTATTGCTGGAATGAATGAAGGTGATGGGGGCCATTGGAAGATTTTAATCAAGGGAGTGAAGGGATGAGATTGTATTTTAGCAAGGCGACCCTGGCATCAGTATGGGGTACAGCTTTGCAGCTTTACTGTATGAATTATAGCAGTTCGGGTTATGGCCCACATTTAAAGAGGTAAGAAAGTGTGTGTGAGAGAGAGAGAATAGAAAAATCAGCATACATTGCTCTATTTTTACATATTTTTCACTGCTACACAGTGTACTTCTTACAGTGTCATGGACAAAACAATTTAGGAAACCATTTAAGAAACACTAGATTTGAGTTTGGAGAAACAGAAAGCAACAGGGGCTATGTCTGCAATGGAGGCAAAAAAAAATGAAAGCTTGCACAAGGCAGCTGCTTCATGTTGCAGAGGACCACATTGGGCTAATTTTCCAACTCATCGTATCTATTCCCATGCTGAACTTTGCAGGATGCTGAATAAGGGAGGGAATTGGGAAATTAGAAGGAAGCTCTACATTTGAGGTCAAGGAAATTTTTAAAAAAAATACTTCCCTTTGTTACAAAGCTGTGACATCCTAATGCACTTAATTTGTTTTAGGAAAAGAAATCTTTAAAAATATACATTAGAAGTATGGCTTCTGATTTTCATGGTGTCTGAGTCCCACTCCAAGGCTGAAGTGACCGGATTCAATTTTGGAGAAGGGGAAGTGGCTGTGATAGAAGAATCAGGTCACGCCGTTGGAGGCTCTATTAGTTTCCTAGGGCTGCTGTAGCAAATTTCCACAAACTGGTGGCTTAGAAGAGTAGAAATGTATTCTCTCGAAGCTCTGGAGGCCAGAAGTCTGAAATCAAGGTGTTGACAGGGCTGTGTTCCTTCCGAAGGCTCTGAGGGAGAATCTACTCCTTACCTCTTCCAGCTTCCAGTGGCTGTTGACATTCCTTGACTTGTGGCTGAATGGCTCCAATCTCTGCCCACATCTTCACACCACCTTCTCCCCTGTGCCTGTCTTCTCCTCTGTGTCTCTTATGATGACACTCGTCACTGGATTTAGGGCCTATCCAGGTAATCTGTGATGGTTTCCTCACTGCAGGATCCTTACCTTAATTACACTTACAAAGATCTTTTTTCCAAATAAGGTAACATTCACAGGTTATAGGATTGGGACATGAACACATCTTTTGAGTGGGGGCTACCACTCAGGATGATGGTGTTTGGAGATGGGGTCTTTGGGAGTAGATAGTCATAAAGGTAAAACTCTCATAGTGGAATTAGTGCCCTTATAAAGAGATGGGAAATACATGCACACACTCTTTCTCTCTCCTGCTCTCTCTCTCTTCTCCCTCTCAGCCATGTGTGGATCTATAATGAGAAGGCAGCCATCTGCAAACCAAGAAGTGGTCCCTTACCAGCACCAGAACTGCCAGCACCTTGATCTTGGATGGCCCAGCCTCCAGAACAGCGAGAAATAAATGTTTGTGGTCTGAACCACCCAGCCTACAGTGTTTTGTTGTAGCAGCCTGAGCTGACTGAGCGAGCAGCCCAGCTAACTCAAGGTGGAAAAGGATGCATTCTCTGAGTGATGCTGAGCATTGGTGCTGAAGCAAGTGGGTAGAATGGTGAGCAAGGAAGCTGAGATTCAGAGTTGAGATTTTGTGTCTTTGTTGTCATGACAGAAGTGTTTATTAGTTGGGAATAAGAGTATATGGCACTCTTCTGGGAAAACAACCCCAAATATGCAGTGCAAAAGTTTGTGAAGAAAGGGACCTCTAGACATATGATTTGGGGAAATTGCCTGACCTCTCAGATTCTCAAAATCCTCTTCTGTAAAATGTTACAGAACAGATGATTCTAAGTTCCTTTCTACTTTCATTTTCTTCTGTAAGAACTTTATAGCAGGTGTCCAGTCCCCCAGCCCCCATTCCCTTCTTCGTGCGATGCTAAGTGCTTGTGGTTGGCTCACGTTATCACAGCATAGCTTGCTGGCAGGCAGGGAAGCTAAACCCCAGAGCAGCCCGTTTCTCTTCCAGTGAATGAGTCTCCAGAGAACTTCAGGATGGAAGCTATGGCCTTAAGCAAATTAAAAGTTTCATTGGCAAACTATAACTTGATAATGTACATATACATTATCATTATAACTTAGCAAAAAAGAAGGTCCTGTTTGGAACGCCAGCAAAAGAGTAGATGTATGTTTGCGTGTGAAGCACATAGCGCAGTCCAACAGAATTGTTAGGTAATCAGTAATTGCTTGTTGAATATGAATGCAAAGGTGTAGGAAAATAATTCCCTGCACAGTCTCAATAGTTTTGAAGGAACCTCTGGGGTCTGAGCACCGTCACAGGCTTGCTCACTTTTTCTTCCACTTCAGAGTTGGAAACCTCGGGTTGTGCTTGCCCCAGCAGGGTTCAAACTGCCGCTTCAGCTTCAAGAACCCCAGCCTTGTTATGATAGGGCTCTGTTCCCTTCCCTTAGCTGTCTGGAGCCCCTGGCATTGTATTCACTCCAGGACTCCAGGATTCAAATGGCTCTGTGGCCACTAGCAGCTTTGGTTCTAAATGGCCTCAAGCAGTTGTGGAGCTTTGAGCCTCTGGCCCCTCTGGGTTTGTGACTTCAGTGCTAAGAAAGCCCTGTGCTGCTGCCCCATCCCTCTAGGCATCAAACCTGCAATTAGATGCTTATCGGAACACCTAGCAAACACCCTTCTGTGGAGCTACCTTCCAGTCTGTCCAAACAACCTCTCTCCCTGTCAGGCTTCTTCGACTCTTCCTTCTTCCAAGATAGAAAAGGGGGAAAAAGGGGAGTCAAGTAGAGTCAAGTCTTACGTGCCGATCTACAAGATCTGCCCAGCTCTGGGGTCCCCTACACCCAGGAAGCTCAGAGGCTGCCTCGGGTCCTGTGACTACCCAACATGCACTGGGCCCCCAGCCTGTGGTAATATTTAATAGGGATTCTGCATTTTACACTTTCTACTCCTCAAACTTGTCAGTTTAAGCACAAACTCAATTTACCCTCTTTAACTGATTAAACCTTTTGTTGTTTGTATTTTTTAAGAAGCTAAAATTTTAGACATGGGAAGTCTCCAATAAATATTTGATAAATGAGTAAGTGGCTTGAAATGCCTTGTGTCTGTAACAATACAAGATAGTTATAAACAAACTCAGTAGAATGGATTCCTCTAGAGAATGAGGTAAAGATTCAAGAAAATCTATGTGAGATTGGGACGCTTAATCTTCCATCATGCACAATCCACTCTTTTCACAAATTGAGTCTGTGCTATTATTACATAATTCTACACTACAATAGGTTATAGATATTTAATCATAGCAGACACTGGTCTTCAAATAAACATTTTTACATAATCTAAAATTTTTTTAATTGTTGTCATCCTCCGAAGACATTGCCTTTCATGTCAATGCCGGTATACACTTTGATGTGGCGTTCTCACCACTCCAGAAAGTTCCTCTGAATTGGGCTAAATTCCTGTGCTGTCAATACTCACTAACCCTCGATATGTTTCTATCATAAAACATGTGATATTATATTAAACCTGAGTGTGAATTTGCCTCCCTGCCTAAACTGTAGGCTCCTTCGGTTTTAGACTTACTCATTCTTATTGTCCCAGGCTCGCTCTCATTGTTGAAATGCACTTCCCGATTTTGATTTTATTTCTCCCCCACCTCCCCCGACAGGGGACTCCTACTTTTTTATTCTTCAGCTTCTACAGTGGGCCTTTGGGCTGCTGCTCAGCTGTATACTTGTACTTTGCAGAGAATGGAGGTCAGTGTAGGGCTTGGAATAGAAAGTGAGATCAAGTGACCAGTCTGTTTAAGAAAGAGTTAAGCGTTAGCTATAAACGTCCAGTTAGGGAGGGATTCCCTAGCGCGCACATGCTCCCTTTATATGAGGATTTCTCCTGGTAAGACCAGCAGGAGAACTTTCCCCCCAAACAGCAACATTTACTCTTCAAATCACAAGCATTTTCTGGAATGTGATTTTTGTTTGTTTAGATGTTAAATATTTATGATGCCTACTATGTGCTAGAGCCTTTCAGATCTGATGGGCTAGAAACCAGTGGGTTCTTTTAGAAATAGGCAGCCAGTTGAATTGGTATCTGTATGGCAGGGAGATTATTATGAAAGAAGCTTAAAATCCCCATTCTGGGGAGTCTTAACATTTTACCATTTTAAAATGGCTTTTTGGTGTTGAGAACAAAACCCAAAAAGAGATTGTTTTCCCCTCAGTCCCAAAGGATGATTTTAAATGTTCAAAGCAGAAACCGGCTTTTTATAGGTTTCGTCATAGTTTTCCCATTCTTGCTGTTAAGCTATAGTTTTCCAAAAACAGACTGTTCCACCCCCACCCCCACCCCCATTTAAATATTTACATTTCCAGGCTTAGGTAAAACTGCTCAACTCTCAAATATCCCATTTCTTTTTCATCTTAAGTTTCCTGTATTTTGTCTTTTATGTGACTGTTAATTTTTACGATTTCATTGCAGGAAGATTTAATGACAAGTGAAAGTGATGTTGATTGTTCCAAGGAGGCTCTATTTTGGTTTTGTTTTTAATTTAATTCATTTCCAGAACTTTTGAAGATTTATTTATGAACAAGTGGCTTTCTTTTTAAAGAGATCAGAACTCTGGTGAAGAGGTGAGGAGACCTGAGTTCGAGCCCTGACTCTGCCACTTTCTAGCAATGTCACAGAACAGCATATCGCAGTTGGCCATGTGGGTGACACAGGAGTCAAGACGGACCCAAGGTGGAAACCCTACTCTGCCCTCTCTCCTTTTCCCCATCTTTCTGCTCTGTAATCCACTCCAGCTCCTGGCAGTGATTGTCATCACCAAAAACTTTTCACTTATAGGACCCACCTTTTTCAGAAGGCAGTTGGAGTTGGTATAGCCAAAAACTTACTGTTGCTTTGGTTGTATTCTAATGACTAGCTGAGTGACACTGGGGCAGTCTGTCAACTCATCTTTAAAATGAAGTGGGCCAGGTAATCTCTCAAGACCTCTCTGGCTCTAAAATTTTATTAACATTCCCGTATACCTTTTGAAAAGAAATGTATTAGATGTTTGGTTAGACCTTATATAGTCAAGGTAGGGTCCAACTCACTCTCTCCTTAGAGGGAGTTCTGCATCCTCTTCATTCCTTACGCTCCTTGAATCTTTAGGAGACTTTCCAGTTCAGTCTTTTATTCATTTATTCATTCAACAAACATTTACTCAGTACATACTAGGTGGCGGTCTCTATAACAGACATGAGGTTTAAAGATAAATAAAATATTGTCCCTACTGCTGAAATGTGTACTGGATGAAGTGCCAGGTAAATGCTATACCATAACAACATGTGTAAGATTTGGAAAGAAGTGAGTGTGAACTTTTGGAATACTTCCTTAATCTCATAAAAGGATGGATATTTAAAAACAAGGAAAGAGATAGATTTTCTTGCCCTCCATTTCCCCTGCCTTCTGCCTCACCACACACAAACACACCTTTTAACACAACTTAACAGATACAAAGGCCCACTATGTGCAAAGCACTTTGACTTTGCAAAGTACATAAATGAGAAAGGTACAGTCTGACTTGTCAAGTAGCTTATGCCCTATATAGGGAGGTAAAATTGGTTCATAAATGTTATGTAAAGTGAGATACATACCATAAGTAAGGTCTAAAAGCATTGCTAAAGGGATCCTGAAAAAGGAGAGAGCACTACTCATTCAGAGCACCAGGAAAGGCTTGACGGAGAGGCTGATGTTTCAGACTTTCAGCATGCTGAGCAATTCCAACTAAGTATTGGGGGTCATAACTATTGACTTTCAAAGTGAAATTTGTAACTTGGAGTAAAATCACTTTATATTTCTCTTTTGGGAACGGTACCTTTCTTTTTCTATTTAAATGTGTTTAACGTATCTGATGTAAGTTAGCGGTTCTCATCAATAGAAGCCCTTCTAACTGACTCCCCGGTTTGCCTGCACACTTTCATGCCCAGCGGCTGCTTCGTATGCTTACTCAGAGTCAGTTCTATTTGTTTCCAAACTGGATGTAATTTAATTAAATCTTATGTAAAACTGATGAAATATGTGAGAGAGAAGACAGGAGTTGTTATTTCTATAAAAATTAAATTGCTTTAGAAAGGCTAAATAAAGGTGACTCATTTAAAAAACTGAGGTTAAGTCGGGAGCAGATGAATAAAAGGTAAAAAATTTGGAAAAAAGTAATAAACTGTATTCAGCAGACCCACACTTAAAGAAGAAGCTTTGAGTTTACATAAAAACTTAACTGAAATAAAACTTTGGGGTGAAATATGTATCATTTTTATGATCCCCTGCATAAGTTGACTTTTTCAGTTGAATTTTTCAAATTGTATTGTATAATAAGGTCTCCATACTAACTCTGCTCTAACTCTTTGAGTCCTTCTGCTTTATTGCAGACTTTATCAGAGCCTTTAGAGTAATAGGAATACTGCAGGAGTTCTGCAACAATTCATTGCTTTGAATGATTGTTCTAGTATGTACATTTATCATTAAGCTTAAACTCCAGCTCTCACAAAGCCAAAACAGCCATGAGGTCAATGCTATGAATTCTGATAAAACAGAAAGAGAAAAAGAGAGGCTTTGAGTCCACCATCACAAATATTTCCTTCTCATTTTACATTTTTGCCAAGGGTAATTCCTTCCACCTCTACTTTTTTCCTACACGCTAACTCCCAAAATCTGTATTATCTGCCCTGAGATTTCCACATCTCTCTTACTAAAAATTGTGTATCTTTCACCTAGTTTCATAAAGCCTTTGGCTGTTAATGATGACACTGTTAAACTGTATTATAATAGTTCATTGTCTAGCCATAGTTACTGGTGTGTATTAATGTCCCTTTCTACCTCCCAAAATAGAATTTCCAAATATCAGCCTAGCCAATGAACATGTACATTGTGGGAAAATGAGCCAAAACAAAACATTTAACGAATATTAAGGTTTCATCTAGTACTGGTAGTTTTTTGAAAAAAGAGATAAGGCACAGTTGTCATTTGTCTATCATTTGAGATTTAAATTTATTATCACGACAACCCTTGATAGGTGCCAGTGTTTACGGATACCAATATTTTTGTCTCTTAGGTGTGGGGTATTTTTTCCAGTTAGCAGCCTATAAATTGATATCCATTAATTTTATTACTAGATTTTAGTATGCAGCATATATTATAAGTTCAAAAATATATTTCCATACAAAACTACCTAAAAATCACTATCAAAATTTATCTGACAAAAATGCTTACACCGTTCCCCTCACAAAAAAAAAAAAAACTCCTTGTAAAATTAGCATACATTTTAATTGTGCAAGAATTCTATGTCAATAAATATAGTACCCATCTCTCCTCTAGGATGCAGTGTCTTTGAGTTCAGGCTTGTGTCTGATCTATCTTTATATCCTCATCTCCTAGTGCAGAACCTGGCATGTGAAAATGCTCCGTAAATGTTTATCAGAATAGGCTGAGCATGCTGTGTAGTGATGGTTATTTTATTTAGCCAGGCAATCTACAAGTAAGCTCTATTTTAGATAATGGCATATCCCAATGAGACTAGCTAGAATTCTAAACATCTAATAATATACCTAGTATCCTTAGACTTAAGAAGGGACAAAGACTTATTATATTTATAAATTTAATCTGGCTGACTTTATAAACCAAATCCAGGTTCAGTCAAGCCAGTGAAGAAAAATGCAATTATTGGTTCTAGGAGAGGCAGCACATTCAAACATTCGGGACTGAAACCCTGGCTCTTTCATTAACTGGCCACTTAGGCAAGTTCTACTTGCTTTCTTGGTCATTCACTTAATTTTTTTACATCTCAACTCGTCACTGATAAAATGGGGATGATAGTGATAGGTGCTAGCTCATAGGTTGTTATAAAGACTGTTACAGTGTTATAGGTATGTGTAAATGTCTGGCACTATCTACATGTTTACTGTTACTATTAGGCACGAAATGGTTTTCACTGGCAAATTAGTATTTTAGTAAAAACTCTCTTCTCATCTCATGTGACATATCAGGGCCCAGAGATAGTAACTGCCTTACTTGATAGGTAGATAAGCTCATAGTGAACAAGGTGTTATACACCTTGAGATTTAATCTTACTAAATTCAACCATTAATTTTAAAAGACGAGATTGACCTCCGACTATGTAAAAGATTCCATGCCACTTATGAAGCCAACACAAATCCTAGATAGGCTGAGAGAGAGATTCATTACAGGTATGTAGGTTAGAGACTCATTAAAAGAAGTTAGTTTGAAAGCAACTTAAAGTGACTAGGAAGCTATTTTATTACAGTTTTGCTTTGTGTAGTTTACTAATTCCTATACAGAAGAATCTAGTCTGGATTAGCATTTGAAATAATATCATAATAGCTTTATTTAGTTTGCTTTTAAATTTTATTTCTTGTATTTATCTCTAACTTTGAAGTTATTAATATTTTCCGAGAAAACCAGATTTGTAAAGATGCAGTCAATCCAGCAATTCCCCCAATTGACTGCAGGCAAGACTCTCTTGAGGGGATGTTTTTAAAGACATAAGAAAATTAAGTTGCAACTGCAACCTATTTAGACCTATGGAATCAGTATGTTTGTAGGCAGGGTCCAGAATATTAACGTGTAAACTTTTGCTCCTACTCCCAGCCTCTGTGATTTGCAGCCAAGTAGGAGCACTGTTGTGCAGCCCATCACCATCCGGTGGAAGTTCATTGAAATGCAGACCCACGATCTTGGGTGAATAATTTTTGGAACAATATAACTGGCCATTTTGACCAGGCTTCAGAGATATGGAAGTCATAGAGTGAAACTGTTCTGTAACATTTCATTGTCTAACAAATATAGGGGAAGCAGTTAAATTAGAGAGCTAGATTTGGGGATGTTCTGTGTATTTAATTTTTTCATATTGGTTCAGTTTCTCACTAATAGTGAAAAATGGAGTCAGCAAGAGCACGTGGCTTCACATGTCTGTGTCAAATTTGAGGTCAGTTTCCTTCCCCACTTCTCTCTCTGCCTGGCACTTTATCTGAATTGTCTTTGATCGTGGTAATACTTTTACACTGTGATGGGTTATAGAGAACATTGTCTTCTGCAGAGACTAACTGGTAAGAAGGTTAGTGATTTTAGAAGTAATATTTTTCTTGGCTGGACAGTGCTTTGGTTTTCTCAGCATTACTCTCCCTGGCTGCCTTTTGTCATTTGTCTAGCGGTCCCACATCCTTGATTTTCTTGCCCTAGCATCAAGTTCTTGACTGTTCAGCTGTCATTTGCCTGTTCCTTTCCATTGCTACTTATTTCTTGGCTCCTCTAAGTGGGCCAGTTTCCAATTGGCATATTGAAATTTTTTCTTTCACTCTTCTTCCCATCTCAGTTTGTTTCCTCTTGAGCTTTCTTGTTTAATACCTTTCTGCAGGAGTCCAAAGGTAAAACAATCAGTTTATTACTTAGAGAAAGGTTATTAACCCAAATTCCTCCAAGAGCCAGATGAATGCAGTAATGAGTCAAGCATGCAAGTTGAGGGCTGAGGTGAAGGGCCAATGACAGTTTGCCCAGCTGGATGTTGTCTTGCTAGAATACGGGCTCGGGGTGCCAGGCCACCCAGTGTTTTACAGAAGATGGTAACCTGAAATTTTAAATGGAATATCCTGCTCTTAAAATGTTGGCATCTAATTTTATTATTTTTAAAACCTTGTGGAAGAAGTGAAAAATAGAATAATGGGTAGAAGATGGCTTGCAATACCTTTCTGCACATTTTTATAGAAATGATGCTGTCCTTCCTGTTCGTATCTCCCCCTTCACCCCCAGAGGTTCTCATTGTTGCTTAAGTTCAGGTCAGCTCCTATAAGGAGGGCCACCAAGATAGTAAGTGTTCAGGTCTTCCCTCAATGTTATGTGTCTCCTCAAAATTCATTTGTTGGAACCCCAACCCAAATGTGATGGTGTTAGGAAGTGGAGCCAATGGGAAGTACTTAGGTTTAGTGAGATCATGAGGGTGGAGCCCCCAAGATGGGATTAGTGTCCTTATAGGAAGAAGAGACTAGAGCTCTCTCTGTCCACCACGTGAGGACACAGCAAGAAGGTGGTCACCCACAAACCAGGAGGAGAGCCCTTACGAGTTACTGAATTTGCTGGCACCTTGATCTTGGACTTTATAACATCTGAAGTAGCAGTGCTGGTCTGTGACTCAGTGAATAGAATTTTATAATTCTGAGCTTCAAATCAGGAAGTCCTGGTTGCTGCATACCTACACTGTGTTTTCCACAAGACAGTAAAGGGGACACTTTGTTCCCCATCTGCCTGATGTCTCCATCCCTTCTGTCTGTCTCTTAATTGATTCAAAATTCTAGCAGTAAATGAGGCATAATTTCTAATCTCAGACATCAACTTTCAGATTCTTTGAAATTAAATGCACTCTAATTTCAGACCTGTTCAGGAATCATCTATCTTTCTGTGCTTCCCTAGAAGTATATGTAGGATTCTGGCCCTATCCTTTCTCTTTCATGTCCCAAGGATAGCCCCAACTCATCCTAGAAAGTGGGATGCCAGAGACAGTTTTGTTTTGCTATCAGAGCTTACAATCAGTGCTGTCTTTAAAATATCCTTCCAAGATCTTTGTCTGGGCATCATACTTGGGTTTGTAGTCTCTTATTATTCTGAATTGTTAGCTCTTGTTATTTTTTTCCTCCCAGTAAGTTCATGAACTTGAGTTATCATACTTTATCTCCTCTGATGTTAGATCAGAAAGTAGGACCAATACTTTTCTTCTTCTCATCAAATGTCCCCAAACATCATCACATATTTGTATCAGAAATACTGGTTTTCTTCCAAATCTTCATCATGCCCATGTTCAGAGAGGAAGAGGGAGAGAAGGGAGGCTAGTGTATAGGGTGGTTTAAATCCTAATTATATTAATCAAAGCCAAGTTCCATTCAGTTGGATTCATTAGGAACTATGAAGATCATCACCAGGGCTTCAGCAATGAAAAAAAAATATAGGACTTTATGAAGAAAACCAGAAGCTTGGAACTGTAGAGAGAACATAATATTGTTCTTATGATGTCCTGATTTACCAAGGCTCAGCCTGTGGCATTCATCACTATCCACTAACCATGTCAGGAGAAGGATTTCACTGTTAGATTTATAATTCTGACCCTTCTGTAGAAGGATCTTCCCAGGAATGTGGTAGAGGTCCTCACCAAACCCACTCTGAATCCCCTGCCCCCTAAGCCAACCCCTTTCATTATAATCTGTGGAACCCTTATTCATTTAAGGATAAATTCTACCCCCACCTTGGCCTCAAATGCTTCTGTCATCCTCTTCTAATCCAAGTGTGTGTTCCTGTGACAATACCGTTTCCTTAGAAGCTACCTTCTTTGAAGGGCACCCTTTTGTCTGCCTTGAGTCAGTTATTCAGGAAGAGGGATCAGTCAACTATTATTCCCCACTAATACTCCCAGATCTTTGTTTTTCCACCATCACTCAGCAAAACTCCTCCTCTTGACAATGAATACAATGAATACAATATTTTGGAGAGGTAACATAGGCCTGGGACACACCAGTCTTATCCAGAGGCCTTCTGGATAGTGGTATCTATGTTGATGGCCTCTAGCATCCTGGATATGCTTGTTTTCAACTCTGACGACCTGCCCTAATTTGGAACCTTGCTCTGTTTACTCTCACTCCCTCTCTCTAGTCACCTAGACCATTTCTCAGCCTCCATTAAGATTTTTAAAAAATTCATCTGAACAGTTGTCATCTTCCTTCTCTGAACACCTGCAGGTGCTTTGCTTCTCTCTTTCTGTCTCTTACTGTGTTTCTGCCTTGTGTTAGAGTCACTTGTGTCCTATCCCCAGGACCTTATCAGAGGCAGAATGGAGTGAAAGAAAAATGTGTGGCGGAGTCAGACTGGGTTGACTTCAGAAGCCGATGACTCTACTCCTTACTGGTTTTGTGACCTTTACTAACGTATCCAAACTCTTTGAGCCTTAGTGATTTTGATATTTTCTGAAAAATTCAGACAATAATACCTACTTTTACAGGTTGGTTCTGAGGACTAACTGGAAAAGTGCATTTAAAGCACCTAACAGTTTTTATTGGACAGCAGCCAGAAACTGTAGGGAAGTTGTTATTACTAGAAAGCAGAAGAAAGTCTATTATTGATCCTCACCCCCATGCTTAGTGTCTTGCACAGGGGATGTAATGGCTAATATTTGCTGAATAGATAAACAAACATGTGAATGAGTGAATGACTGAAAGCCACTTCCTTGTTAATAGGAATAAAGGCTACTGCATTAGAAACTGAGAAGGATACAATTAAGTTATTAGTGTTTCCTTCTGTATTAGTTTCCTAGGGCTGCTCTAACAAAGTACCACAAACAGGGTAACTTAGACAATAGAAATTTACTATCTAATCATTCCGGGGGCCAGAAGTCTGAGATCGAGGTGCTGACAAGTTTGGTTCCTTCTGAGGGCTGTGAGGAAAGGAACTATTCAGGCCTCTCTCCAGGGTCTGGTGGTTTGCTGGCAACCTTTGGTTCTTGTTGGCCTGTAAAACATCACCTAGTGTCTGCCGTCATCATCACGTGACATTCTTCCTATTCCACATTATTCCCTTCCACGTTGTCTTTCCTCTGTACATATCCGTCTCTTGTATCCAAATCCCAACCCTCCCTTTTATTAGTATGTAGAGCCCACCCAAATGACCTTGTCTTAACTTGATTATCTGCAAAGGCTCCATTTCCAAATAAGGTCATATTCTCAGATAGTGGAGGACTGGACATCAACATCCTTTTGGGAATACAGTTCAATGCATCATAGCTTCTAATTTATAATTGATTGTAGTATATAAGGAGACATGAGACCAAGATTAAGAGCAATTGATGAAAAATATAAAAGAACATATATTTAATCATTAAACTGAATGACATAAACCCCTAGGTATTCTAACACTTAATAAAAATGATGGTTTGCAGAGTCAAAGAAAACTTTATGGACAAAGGGTAATTCAAAGGTGGGCTCTTTCCTTAAATAAATGTTATTTCCAAACAACCATATTTTCTATGTATTGTTACCAGTTAACATTTTGAAATAGCTTCAGATTACTTGAGCTTATGAGACAGCTCAAACAATAGGACCAGGCTGTTAATGCAGCATACAATAAATGTGTGTTGCAAGAAAGAAGTTTCCAGGGAACAAGAATTGCTATAGTAACCTGATATATCATTAAAAATGTAATGAATAAATATCATCAGGGTCTCAGACTCATCACATAGAAAAAACTTCAGGACTGGGATAACTAAGTAGTTCTCATGCTGATTGCCCGATGTTTTGTACGCGAAATCAGAGTGATTGTCCATTAGCGAAAAAGTAGTAATAGTCAGGTAATACAAGACTCCATAAGGTGCCTAAAAAACTCCTTCAGTATAGCCTTTTGATTTAAATCACTACCATTTTCCTCAAAATACTAATTTTAGCTGTAAGAAATAGTCACAATAATAGACCTGATTGTATGCTTTTCACAAGAAATAATATTTTGCCAACTCTTAAGAGCACAGTAGACACTGTAGTATCTTGGTATTCAGTACAGAATTAGGAGGGAGATTTTTTTCTTAGAGCTCTCTCCTGTTGTTGTAAGGTCCACTTTTCACAATCCACCTTTTCTCTCTCCCCACAACTTAACAACTCATTTAATCCCTAAGGTGTATCTTGCTGTTTGTCCATTCTTTAAACTTACTGCATCTGCCTCTGAAGATATGAGGCAGATACTCTGGCACTCCAAGTGTTAAATAAAATTCAGTCTCTTGGGCAGTACACATGGAAGGCATAGCTCAGGAGGGGTGATAGAGGAAACATTGCAATCAAAAGGCACCCCTGCTTCTACTTCCATCAGTTCTGCCTCCAGTAGCCTCTTCCTGGATTTGCCTCTTTCTGGACCTCCTACATGATCTCTGTATTTTCTTCTCAGTTTCTTTATATCCATTTTTCATGAGAGGAATGTGGTGATATCACCAGCCAGTGGTCTGAATGCTCTGGACACGGGGCCTTTACACAGGCTGTTCCCTCTCTCTGGAACACTCTTCCCCTCCTCTCCATTTTGCCTAGTTAATTACCCATTTGCCCTTCAGATTGCAGCTTCAGCTTTACTTTCTCAGATGGGTCTTCACCTGATTGGTGAAATTCCTTTCCTGTCAGCTCTCATAGCACATGCGCCTTCTGTTCTATCACTTGTCATAGTGGCACCTGTATGACAGTTTGATTAATGGAAGCACCATCAAGGCAGCAACTGTGTATTTTTGCTCACCACCATGTTTCCCACTATGGTACATAGTACAGTCTCAATAAATATTTATTGCATAAATGAATAAATGGCTTGTATTCCCTGGATTGCACTTAAGAATATCTGACTTAGACGTGCTTGCATCCAGGAAGGGTTCTGTTTCGCGTTTGCGCTGGCACAGTGTGTTGGCAGTTCGCGTGCTGTGGTCTCACAATCTACAGTGATACCGTGAATGACTGTTGAAAACAGACTTTATATATCACTCTCTTATTTTGGGTAGTATGTTTTGTAAATTGCATCACCCAGTTATAATATCACCATCCACATTGATGTATATTGTTCATAATATCATGCACACAGTTGTTGATTTAAGGTAGCCAGAAATTTTCTGTGGAGAGGAACGCTAGGTTTTAATGGTTTTTGATGTACTGAATAATTACCACTATGAACGCAGCTGAAAAAAATGGTAATAGATATGCAGAAACACTTTGAAGTGTGATTAGTTCTGTAGGATTCTGAGGCCTTGTCAGTATTTGGCAGAAAAGGGTTAATGTCACAGACCCTGTGGGCTTAAGAGGTGGGAAGTAATGGTATATTTGCCCTCTATGATACAGTATTTTGGAATCTCAGAGAAATTCTGAAGAAATATAAGAAATGGTCTTTGTCTTCAAGAAGCTCATGATCTAGTTGAGAATGGTCCATACAAAAACATAAAGCAAATCTGGATTTCTAATAATATGGTAACACACACACACACACACACACACACAGAGCAGTTTTCCGTAGCCATAATTATAAGGGAGGGACAGAATCATCCCAGTGATCTACAAAACACTACACAATCTGGATACCAACCCCTCTTACTTCTCAGACTTCACTTTCCACTGCGCTTTCCCTCTTTCACCCCACACTGGTCCACTCACTGTTTTCTGCCTCAGGGCTTTTGTACTTGCTGGTCTCCCAGTTAAGCCCATGGCTGACTTCCTCAGGTCCTTTAAGACTTGATTCAATCACCTTCTCAGTGAGGCAGACTTTGGCCACTCTGTTTAAAACTGTAACATCAGCCAATCTCGCTGCCCACAATTCCTCTCCCTTTATTTTTTCTGATGCATTTTATACCGTCTAACAATACTGTATTATCATGGTGTTTTTTTTGTTTTTGTTTTTTGGTTTTTTTTTTTTTTTTTTTGCTGCCTTCCCTCTAGGATATAAGCTCCCCCAGAACAGAGATTTTTGTCTGTTTTCTCACTGCTGGGCCTCCAGGGTAGTCAGAACAACACCTGATACACAGTAGGAGCTCAATAAATACTTGTTGAATAAATGAATGAAAGCACTGGCCAGAATAAAAGGGGAAAGTACACGGGCTTCAGGGTTGGAGGCCCTATCTCCCCCACTTACGTTCTGAATAATCCCAGGTGCAACAGTTAGATCTGTCAACCTCATCCATAAAATGAAGAATAGCCCCCTCGTAATGGTCTCGAATTGTTCTTGTGTGTGCCGCCGCTTCCTGAATTGGATAAGTGAGACTAGTAATCTCTCCCATTCTCGTTTTGAGTAGAGAGAGACATTAGTGGAGTCTACAGAAACAAACAAGTGATGTGCAGGGACTGAATGCGATGGTGAATATTAAGTCTAAGTTCAGAGCTGGCCTGTGGAGGGCTTGACGCCCGGTGGCCCTGCACTCACCATTCTCATCTCACTTAAGCACAGCGTCTGCTCTGCCTAGAAAAAAATGAGAGTTTGGAGCAGGCTGAGAGTCACTGATCCATGTGAAGACAGCAAGATGAAGAAGGAGATGTGGAAAACCAAGACCATCTGAGGAGGTCATGACATGACCAAATACTGGGTGGGGAGGAGGATTCGTTCTTCAAGCAGGTGTGGATGTTTGAAATTGTGAAAATCAAGTCACAAGCGCTAGGGAGTGGTGATCGCAGCCTTCTGGGGTACTGGAAATGTTCTTTACCTTGATCTGGCTGGTGGTTACTTGGATGAATACATATGTTAATTCATGAAGCTGTACACTTTACAGTAGGTTAGTTAAAATTCATCAAGCTGTGTACTGTACCATATCGAAATTACACTTCAATAAAAAAAGTAAAATTATGTATGTGTCTGTGTGTGTGCACATGTGCGTGTGTGCGCGTGTGTGTATGTAGTCCCAAGGAAACCTGCTTTCCAATATGGATGGCCATGCAAACCTGTAAGAAGGGAGAGATTCAAGGAAGAAATTAATCAGTGATGAGTGGCAGACGGAAGAACTGGGACTTGAGAGATCAGGAAGATCCTGGTGCTGCTGCCTGTGCTGGCAAAGGAGGAGAAAGACGCTTGTTGGGCCGTGGAGAGAGGCAGGGGAGGCTCAGAGGGGTTTGAGGTCATTCAGTGTTGAGTCTCTACAGGGGGAATGGTGAAGCAGCTTCGAGAGTCCTCTTTCAAGTGAAAAGAAGAACTAACTGACAGAACTGCAGACCCTGGCAACTTCTGCTCTGAGCCCGTGATGCGAGTTGTAAAATCTCCTTGTGAAAGTTGGAGATATTTTTTAACACTGCAAAGGAGTGTGGGAGAGCTCTAGAAATTCTGGCTTTCAAAAGTTAAATACACAGTACTCAGTATCTATAAGGGAACTTTTATGAACATTCACAGCTGATTTTCTTGCATGGAATCATAGAAAGACAGAGCTGAAAAGGATTTCAGGTGCCTCATAGCCTCATTTTCTAGAAGCTAATCCTCAGGAAGTTATCTGTAGTGACATAGCTGGTTCATTTAAAGCTAAAGAGAACTTAAGTCTACATAGAAAATTGCTTCTTAGATGCTCTTCCTCCCCCTCCCTCTGTCCCATCCTTCCTTCCTTTCCTCCTTCCTTTCTTTTTCAAATTAGGAAGGCTTGCTTGTTTAGTAATCCCCTTAACAACAGGATGGATAATTACTTTTTAAATATTAAGAAATTGTATTTATTTTAGTCCACTCTAGTCAATAAATTTATTCGGATTGAATATTTAATATATTGAAATTTATTCCAAGTTTTTTATCTAAAAGGAACTGTGGAGTAAAATAGCATATTTGTTTGCTGTGTAGGCACTTGCTTTAAAATGTGTAATAAGATTGTTTTAGGGTCAATAGCACCTTCACAAAAGGCAAGCAGAAACATTAATATTATCCTAGGTAAGCTGTTCAAACAAAACAGCATGCTTTAATTTCTTTAATTCACACTAAGTTGTTAGAAAAATTACTCATGTTCACAGCGTGGCTTCTTCTGGGTCTATAAAACTAAAACAAAAGGAAACGACATGGAAATATTGAGGGAAAAGTCAACAATTAAAATTTTCATACTTACCCTAGTCATCATCAATTAAACAGCCAAGGAGGTGACTCAGTTTTGAGGTGGCTCTTAGAACATTTTCAATTGAAAGAAGCAAATTCATTTTCATCTCTTAGTTATATCTAAGGTGCAACTGAAATCTTAAAATATTATTTTTGAATTAGGCTCTATGACTGAAAGTTAATAGACCATCATGCACTATATTAAAGCTTACAATACTTTCTCTTTTTATTTCAAATACCAAAATGTAAAAATGGTTATTATCACCTTTTAGTAAAACAGAAAATGTTAAGTGACAGAATTAAGACATTTTTCTATCCAGGTAAGTGCATCTGGGGAAAGAATTTGAAAATACGTGTACCTTTAGCTCATATGGGGTTCTGCCCCTAAATGGACTTTGTATTGCTTATTCTGTTCCCATGGGTGAATCATTTCTGACCTCTAAATCAGGAGTGAAAAGAAAAACAGAAACGGGGAGATGTGCTTTCTCTTTGATCCATTCTCTGATCATAAAGGAAACTGGGAATATGGAAATGCGTTTTCTCTTTGATGCGGGTTTTGATCAGCATATTTATAAGCAGCACGGGGAGTTCTTGCAGAGAAATAGAAATGGGAGAAATCTCCCACCCTGGCACTGCTGTGGTTCCAATGTATCTGACATGATTATAGAAAATACAGATGAGCTCAGCTTTCACGGTGGGGCTAAATCAGATAGACAACAAGTACTTATTGAGCATCCACAGGGTGGATAACTTTGAACCGCACCCCAGGCATAAACCATAGCCTCTCACAACTCAGTTTTATGGGTAGGAGATTTAAGTGTGTTTAAGAGTTTCATACTGGCAAACATTGCCTTATTTATCCTTAATCCAGAAACTGGCATTAAATCTGATAGCAAGCCATCATTGCTATGGTCGCATTCACAAAATTGGAAAAGAAATTCATCCATATCCTAGGAAGCCCACATCTGTGCTCTCTCCCAGGCCTGGTGTGAGCAGTGTATTATCATTTTTGAGTTCTTAAATTCCCAACATCAAATGGAGGTCTCACTCTATTGGTGATCTTGGTTGTTCCCCTAGAAACTCAAAGTGTGTCAGTGACATAATGGTTTCTAATTGGATTTAGTGTCTCCACCATCTCCTCCTCCTCTTCCTTCTTTTATTCATTTCCATTGCCACCCACCTCCCCCAAACCAAGCTCTAAATGCTTCCCCAACTTTGTTGTTATGGTTATTAACTCTTATACCCTGTCAGATCAGGAATCCTCCTGGGCCCTTGTCGCCGTGATGTCTGGGTCTGGGTTGTTTGATTCTGGAACTTCGTTCTCTCGTCCTTGTTCCCATAGTGTGAAAATCTAGTCAAAGGCAAGGGGATATGGAGCGGTGATTCCCACACCTTAATGATGATCGAAATTATCTAGGGATCTTTCTTTAAGTAAAAGAAGTCTCTGGACCCCATCTCTGGAAATTGATTTCAGTAGGTCTGAGATGAATTCTACTGATGTGCTAGTATGTTTTCCTGTAAAACCTGCTACTCAGAGGGTGGTCTGCAGAGCGGCAGCCTTGGCCCTCACCTGGGGGCTTGTTAGAAATGCTGTATCTCAGGCCTCACCCCAGATCTATTTGATCAGTCAGAATCAACATTTTAACCAGCTCTCCATGCATAAGCATATGAAAGTTTGAGAAGTTCTTCTGATAAGAACTCTGACGCTGAGGCAAAAAATCTAGACTGTCTTCTCAAAATTGCTGGTGACCTAGGACATGTGCTTTAAACTTCCTACTCATTTCCTCATAGGAAAGAGAAAGACATTGAGAGACAGACGTACAGACATAGAGAGTTGGTTTAAATGATGTCTTATTTTACAAGATGCTAATTAGTTTTAGAGACTTTTTAGCAATAGAGGTGAATTAGAAAGATAATTAAGAGAAATAAGAATGTCAGGGTATATGTGCTGTGTTCAGTGTGTGTATATGTATGTAGTGTGTGTGTGTGTGTGTGTGTGTGTGTGTGTGTGTGTGTAACGGGAAAGCAATGACTCCATTCCCCACTGCATTAATTTGCTAGGACTGCTGTAACAAAGCGCCACAAACTGGTAGCCTTAAACAATAGAATATATCGTCTCACAGTTCTGGAGGCCAGAAGTCCAAGCTAAGGTGTCAGCAGAGATGGTTCCTGTGAGGAGCTGTAAGAACTGTGAGGAAGGAGGCTTCTCTCCTCACTTCTCCTCCTTGTTTGTGGCAGCTTAGCTGTAGTCTTCACGTGTGTGTTCTCCCTCTGTGCATGTCTGTCTCCAAATTTCACACTGAATTAGGGCCCACTCTAATGACCTCATTTTAACTTGATTACTTCTGTAAAGACCCTATCTCCAAAAAAGGTCTCATTCTGAGGTACTGGGGATTAGAATTTCAACATTTGGATTTTGAGGAGACACAGTTCAACCCATAGCATCCAAAATAGTAGCAGACTGCAAATGAGAAAAGGGATGTGGGGTCCCTGAACCCCTCTCTCTGTCATCCCCACATCCACCTGGGATTAGATCAGAACTATTGTGGAGAAATAGCCCCTGAGAACACCTGCTCCCTGGCCTTGAGGTCACACCCACCCCAGCTGATTATGCTCAGCCTCAGTCAAAACACACAAATCCTTCCACTTTGCCGACTTTTACTTCTTGACCATAAGCAATTGGAGGATCAAGACAAATGATCTTTGATGGACTACTGGCAAGGTTTATTTCCACTAAAAATCAAACCCACCATAATTTCTTTCTAATGGCCCAACTGATCCCTGATCAAGGCGTACAAATCTACTCAGCCCTCAGTCCTCTCAGCTTCAGGAAGACAAAAATGTCAGAGATTTTCTTTGCTAGGCATTCTGCCATTGTCCCCTGGGTCCTGGTTTTATTATTGCTGTGTCTGTGAGGTGTGGTCTGTGCATAATCTGAGAAAGTGAGCTACATGCTGGTTGACCTTGATTTAAAGCAAAACGCCGTGATGGACTAACTTCCCCAAATAGCAGTGGATGCAGAGAAAGGAGTGAGAGGAAGCCTAGAGTGAGAAATGGCGGGGGTTTGAATGCCTTCAGTATTCACAAAACCTGAGGCGACATAGACAAATCAGGCTACCAGCCAGGAGAAACCTGTACCCCACAAATATTTCCCTGAGAGTCTACAGAGTTATATAGTGAGTGACTCCAGTAGTAGAATAAAATATATTCATATTAAATCTTTCCATGACACCTGCTTTTGTGAACTTAAATCAAGTTCAAGGTGACCTTGATAAATTGGAGAAGTGGATACATGAAAACAGAAAGTGGTTTCACAGGTAATTCATGTAGGATAATTCAGACTTTGTGAATATAAGCCACTGATGGGACTGATTGTGCGAAAGAATGGCAGGTAGATTGTCATCAGAGGCTAGGCAGAGTGTTTCAAGGTCAACGTAGAGTGTGAAGGTGTCCTAACGTGGATTAATATGTGTGAGTAAGATGGACAGAGCCTAACATAAAGGTTTTCAAACTTCTTTGACCATGACTCATAGTAAAAAATAATTTAGCATTGTGACCTAGTACATGTACATTACACATATATATCTGAAACGAATGTTTGACAAAATAATAGTTACCCTTACTACATGTGAGACTCTACTTCTCCCTTCCTCTCCTCTCCTCTCCCCTCTCCTCCCTTCCCATTCCATTCCATTCCAGGCTATATCCTATTCTATCCCAGGCCATATCCTATTCTATCCTATCCTACCCTATTCTATATCTCTTCATTCTTTTTTTAAAAAATTTAATGCAGGTGTGACTTAGTACATTGATTTTATGACCCACCTACTGGGGCGCAACCTGAAAAGGATGAAAGGATTATCACTAGACGAGTGGGTCTCAACAGGGCGGGGGTTGGGCAGTATTTGACAATATCCAGAGATACTTTAGGCTGCCTCAATTGCGAGGGTGCTACTGGTATCTAGTGGATAGAGGCCAAGGATGTTGCAAAATATCCTGTGATGCACAGGACAGCTCCCCACAACAAAGAAATATCCTGCCCGTGATGTCAGCAGTGCTGCTGCTGAGAAACTCTGCTGTATACTTAGCACTCTTCTACATGTTCTTTAGAGCGTGATTTTCCATCTGAGTTTCTTGGCGTCTAGGGATCTCCGTCAAAGTGGTTGAGGGGGAGAGTGACAGGACCCTAGGACTCCAACTCCCTCCTGCACCAGTCAGAGCAGGCTAGACTTCTGTTTGTAGGATGACCAGCTCATCCGGTTTGCTTGGGACTTTCCTGGTTTTAGCACTGGAACTTCCTTAGAACCAGCATACCAGGCTATTTGATCACCCGATAGTATTCTAGACGGGAAGAATGGTTCTTGGGTAGAAAGAGTTCTGCTTAAAATAAGAGAGGAAGGCTGTTAAAAGCCCCTGCTTTTAGAAGCATAGATCTTACAATGGAAGGGTAACTTGGAGGAGACCCCTCAGGGATCATTTTTTAAATGTTATTAATGGTTTGAGGAAGAGTCTTTCAAAGAAATGTTAAAGAACTTGATTTTTCTCCGTAGGCTGAGAACCTTGGGGAAAGAAAGATCTTAATTACCATAGTCATGGGAGGAAAGCAACCACACTATTTGAATGAATTTGAGCAACTATTCTCTGCTGTTTCATTTGACAGGTTAAGAGGCATTCATCTTGCTTGCAGTATCAGGAAGAACTTTTTGCATTTAAGAAAATATTTGGAATGTCTTATTCTAGATTTTTTTCTGAGGGAAAAAAGATGAGAACTTAAACTTTTAGAAGATGTATTTTGAACTGGGGACTTCCTATAGTCAGGGGACTTTTGGCTGTGGGTTCTTGAGCTTCCTTCAGTCGGTGATTCTATAACTGTCTTGAACCTTTATCTGGCAAGTTCCCTGGGCTTGGTTCACTCTGGAATTAATGAAAAAAGACACAAATCCTGTATTTTAGGAAATGGCATTCCCCAAACAGTCAATCAAAAATCAATCACATCTTTTTTTAGGTCGTATCTTCTTGAAACTGTTTTGTAAGGATATTTTTTTCTATTTCTTGCAAACCAACTTACTGTTGTTACTCAGTAGTTTCTCTCAGACCTCAGAGGTACAACTAATTAAACGTCAACAAGGCAGCACATGACCTCACTGCCTGACCTCCTTTCAGTGCCATTTTGTTATACTTTGGTTCAATGTTCTCATATACCCTTAGCCAAAGGTCAACAAAATATTTCAAAGCTATAATTAATAATATCTTTTATACTTTAAATGTTTTAAAAGCAATAGAAATCCCCCTGATCTCTCTTTGCTGCCCAGAGTTAAAATAGTTACATAGTAAGATGGCTTCATTTGAACTTCCTTTCTCCAGAAGAGACTGTAATAACATTTTCTCTGTGAAGATGAGACATCCACCCAAAGGTGAGGAGAAGGAAGACATTCCTGTATGTAGAATGTCACCAATCATTTTTAAAAATAGAAACTACTTTTTACTTCCCTGATGCATCGAGATCTTGTGGAGTGTGACATGCTGGTGAAGTCTGACTCAGGAAGTGAGAGGGCTGCTCACCGAGGTGGAAAGCCCAGGAAAGAAGCATTAGAGTGAACTGAGCTGCTGTCGCCTTTCACTACCCGCTTCAATGGAAACTCCCAAGGAACTGCAGAGGCAGGGCAGCGAAGGGGCTCTGGGCTCACAAATGAGCTTCTGACACCAGCTTGTCAAGATGCTTCTAGATGTAAACAGTGCCTTTCTAACAAGGCAACACCTCACTTCCTTCCTTAGGAATAAAGAGAATCTCTCTGAAAACTCAGGAACTGTGTCACCAGTGTTTACAGTATTTTAATTATTATAGACCCATTTGTTCAATTTAAGAGGCCATGGATAACACTTAAATACCTGAATGGTCTACCCTGCATTCAAAGAGTCACTGAGCTATAAAATACTCATTTGCCAAACTCTGTTGTCTTAGACCATTAGTTACGACCGAGATCCATAATGATTTGGCCATTCCCAGTGATAAGCAAAAGAGAAGCGGTTCATTATCTTTAGCACTCACAACTAAAATTCCTTACTGCAACTCTTAACTGAATGGTTCTGTTCGCTAGTAGTTTTTCCTAAAATTTATTTTTTTTTGAAGAAAAGTCATTTTTTTCCCTCAGATAACTGCATGTATATTTTGTTTGAGAACACATATTATGTACTTAGCAAAAATTGAATGTGGAAATCTTTCTCACATTTCAAATGAAATATCATTAAGCAAAGCTCTTGTTGCTTGAGTTAAAAAAAAAATTATGGTGTAAATAGTATTATACAGATAATGGTCTTACTCCAGTTCGCTCTCTGAATGGAACATAATGGCTCAGCACAGACATTTAAGAACCAGGTTGGAAAAAGGAACAATATGAAGGGAATAGAGATGAATTATAGACTCAGGATGGTTTGATGATTGCCTAACATTTCTTAGCTGAGTAAATGAGAAAATAACTTGATAAATACCACAGGTATGGAGGGTGAGACCTGAGGACTTAGGTTGGCAGGAGATTGAGAACCAAAAAGAACTCAACTCATTTAAATACATAATAAATCAGAATAGGGGTGTGTGGAAGGGAACAGATAAAGAGGAGGAGACACAGGAGGAAAGGAAGTCTGGGGCAGCTAGTGAGGAGTTAGGCTCTGAGCAGCAGAAATGATTGTTACTCTAAGAACGGAAGCTGAATACTGAATTTATCAAAATGTTTGATAAACTCCTAAATGGCTTTTGCATTCCTAGTCCCATTCGGTTTTTTTGTGCTGTTTTAGGTTTGGTTTTCTTTTCTTTCTGTTTTCTGGTTTTTGGGTTTTTTTGCTTTTTAATTTTTAAAAATTTTTAAATTTGCTTTGTGTTAGAGCATTTATCGTTCTCTGAAACTCTTATATAAGATCTCTATAATCTATGTGTTTGTTTATGGGCCAGATTTTCCTACTAGCTGAGGGGATTTTGTCTGTTTTCTTTCCCCCTATTGTCCAAGGACCTACAGCAGTGCCTGATTCAGAATGGATCCTGATACATATTTTTGAATGAACGAACAAATGATTGAATGAGAACTACCAATACCCTTAAGGCTTTCGGAAAACTTGGGGGAAATGCAGAGAAGATTTGATGGCCTGCCTAAGATGACCTTATTTAAATCTACTGGTTGGTGTCATCCAAAGATTCCAGTTACCTTAAAACTCTACCAGTTCTTCCTTTTCCCAATTTTCTCTTTCCCAGTAGCCTAGCTTTACCTGCACAAATTCATGGTCTCTCCCCTAGTCCAGGTGTGTGGATCACATTGTATACTGTATTGTTTTATGATTATGGCTTTTCAGATTCTGCTGCTTTATTTAGTGATAGGACTTTTCTAGTCTCATTAATAACAAACAGAATTTAGCAATGATATTTTTTCCAGCTCTAGAAATAAGATGGATGAAATTTATAGTAGACTGTTAGTATCTCATACCCTACATTCTATCTTCTGATTTTCAACTCCAAACTGTGAAAGCTGACAACCCACGCATTAAACTTGCTTAATGCATGGAAGTTGTTATGAGGATGACAAATGGAAGTGCTTCATGGTCCAGAATAGCAATGCAAACCAATGAAACTGGCCCACCTGCAATAGTAGGGTGGAGGGCAGTGGTGAGTGGGAAGGTGCTAGCCTCATCCGAAGGTGTTCAGGTTCCCAGTTTGACAAGTTGTGCTAGCCAAATATAATGCAGTTATATTAGCATCTGGGAAATGCTGTTTTGTAGCTATGATTCCTAATCTCAAGCATAATGGGGTTAAAAAGCTGATTTTGCTCATAAATTCAATTTGTTTTATAAGTCCTTATAAATTGTTCAGTCAATTCTGTGACTCATATGAAGATCTTACGTGAAAATATCTATATAGATATAGATCTATAGATATATACATAAATATTGAGAAAAAGGAGTTGTGTATCAAATCTACAGTGTTGAGGTCCAGAACAAAGGCAATATACAGAGGTTGGTAAGATAGTCTATGAACTGCAGAAGCATGAAATTGGAGCCAGAGGTGATGAGGAAAAGTATGAGCTGCCACCCCGTCTCTAAAGTTCGTGGAGAGCTCAGTAGGGATGAGGCTTCTCTTCCCACGTGGAATCTAATTTAACTTAATTCTGTTTGCAGCTGATTCAAATCCCAACTCCTCCCTCAGTCGTAGTCTGGCCTTGGACAAGTTACTTAACTGTGTTACCTCTGTGTTAAAGTGTCTTTATCTGTACGGTGCAGTTTATAATGGTAGGCGCTTCATGGTTCACATTCAAAGGGATGCTGTGAAGATTAAAGGAGTTAAGGCACATGAAGGACTTAGAGCAGGAACTGAAAAGATTGATTGATTGATTGATTATTGTCATTGTAACTTTGTTGCTATTTCAAAAGGCAGGGGAGCTCTGCTGACATTTAAGTTTTCTTTATTCTGCCCCTGTTTTCCCTACCCCATATGCCCACTTGTTTAGGGCAATTGTAATGGGTTGTACTGATCAATGTAACTCCAGTACCTCTACCAATCACTTATGGATATGCCCTTTTTATATAGGAAAAAAAATGCGTGGGTGCTGTTGATGTATTCTAGATGATAAGCTACTGAAGTGCAGGACCTATGCCTCATCCTAGACCCGGGTCTCTGATAGTCCCAAGTCTAGCATTTTTTGAAACCTAATGCCAAGCCCAGGAGGCAGTGTTTCCCAACTTCTCATAGCACATAATGGGTCCTTGATACAAGCCTGTTGAATATGTGAAACTATTTTGCACTCACAGTTGCTAACCAATGGAATCCTTTCTCCTGGAGATTTGATTAGAAACGTATGCTCAGTATTTTATATTCTAAAAGCAGCACTGGTCATGCCGTTAGTTTTGCAGTTCTTCAGCAACCCTGCTCTTAAGCTACTAAACCTGATTATACCTTCTACGAGAAGACTTGCACCTTCCACGAGAAGACTTGAGTTTACCCTTCAGCTAGTGTGCATCAGATGTCTTGCCAACCTGTCCACCATCTGCTTCATTTCTCCCTCTCCTGGGTACCCGAACACACACACACACACACCCACACACACACACACACACACACACAGAGCAACAGTAAAATCTTTTTTCCTTGAGCCAAACAGAACAATCCCTTGCTCTCCCCAAAACAAACTCTCCATGCATATTAACACATGACATCAATACCCACTGAAGTGACTGAAAAACCAGTTCTGCAAACAGAAAGATTAATCTGCTCCTTCATAATCTGACTAAAATGACATGTTCTCTCCAGGCCCTCAGAAAAGACAGAACTCACATCCTCCAGTCAGAGATGAGGTTGCTCTCTGTGGGCTGTGTGCCTCTCTGAGGCTGCTCAATCCCTTTCATATCCATTTCTAGGAGTTTAATTGCATCAATAAAGTTCTAAGCAGGGTGGCATGTATTTGAAGAGACTGCGTGAGATTAGCCACTTGCCACTCTGAGTTTTCAGTCTGAATGTCTCATCTTCCTGAACTTTCTTATGGTTGAAAGGAGGATAATGCAGGACCTCAATAAGCTGAGGGTAATAAAAGAAGGCAATCTATGTGAATGTGCTAAGCAAATCCCTAGCATTTTCCCTGCTTCTTTAGTTAAGGAAATTGATGACCAACTAGGGCCAAACAGGTGGTAATAACCCCCACCTATCACTACCTTGGACAGTGGCTCACAAGTCCCAAAGAATAGTTTCGGAGTTCTTAACAGTGGTTAACCTTTTTATTTCTGAAGGATTTTTTCCTTGACTCTTTCTCTCTTTTTCTTTTTCTTTCTTTCTTTTTTTTTTCTTTTCTGGCCCTCATGAGCATCATTCCCCCTAGACCCAAACTCAACCACAAAAAAGTGTATTTGACATTAAAAAAAAAAGTACCAACATCATGAAATAAAAGCAATTTTCAAATGTTACACAACTTCGGGCATTAAGGAGGGACATAGCCCCTACCTAATCTCTCAAATAACAAAGATAAAGCAATCACAAAATGTTACCACCTGAAGGAATTTAAAACCTGACACATTTTGAGTATCAAGGGACCTTTAAAGGATTCTTACCAAGTAGACCACCATAGCTAAGATCCTCAAGAAACTCTAAAATCAACATTATTGCTCCACACATGTTTAAAATGTGCAGAATTCCAGGAAGCAACAAACCATTTTTTTTTAGAATAAACAAATATTTGAAAATAAATGATTACTAATTAGCATATCTTGAGTATATACTATGTGCCAGGCACAGTTCGAAGTGCTTTACATGTATTAATTCACGTAGTCCTCATAAGAATTGAACATAAACTCTTGCACAAGGTCACACAGCTCATCAGGGACTGAGCCAGGATTTCATCAGAACAATCTTGGTCCAGATTGCTGCTTTCTAGTGCAAATGATTCTATGCTAACTGTAGAATCTGCAGTGGAGCAGAGCTGTGTTCCAGTCTCCCCTTCCTGTATGGTAGCACTACCCCAACGTCAGCTGCTCACACTGCTGCCTGATTTAAGACTGCATCCCGCACCCCCCCCCCCCCCCCCAGTTTTAAAGCTACATGTGGCCTTATGACCATGTGCTGGCCAATGAGATACAAAAGGAAGTGATGCATAGGAATCCTAGGAAGACTGTTAAATGGAGCTGATCCAACTGAGAGGCATCTCTCTGTCCTTCCGTTTGTCCTCCTTCAGGATGGCAACGTGGATATGAAAGTTGGAGCCATCACATGATAGCATGACTATGAGGCTGAAGCCATGCACTGGGATGGTGGCAATAGAAAGATAAAAGCCCCCACACCAGCCTTGGTCAGTCTACATCGAGACATTTATAATATCCAAGAGAGGCCTTTTGTAGCCTCTTTTTTGAGGGTCTAGCTTGACCCTAGTTTCCTTAACTTTCCCCCTAATTTTGTCTGTTGTGGCTTCTTAATCTCTTGGTCTCTCTTCTTTCCATCCAGTTTCTTAATTTTTTCCCTTCTCCCCATCCCTTTCCTTCTCCACTTCCCTCCTTCATCATCTGTGGTTCCTTTTCCATTCTTTTTTCTCCTTAATATCAATACTAGCTCTCTTTCATGCTCTGTTTCTATTTTTTTTTTAAGTGAGTGTAAGAATTAAGAATGCACATGGAAGGTGATATGCAATTTTGGGTGAGAATATGGTAATTGTATCTGCATGGTAGGATTATGGATGATTTCATTACTAACTCTACCACTAATAATACATTCTAAAGTTATGTGTGTCTTTCAATAAAACATAATGATAAATTGTGCATTCATAATTCTCTCTAAAAATCAGGATTAGCCATTTTGTGTTTATTCATAATGTTTTTTTTTCCTAACCAAGGAGTTTTCCCTCAATCATTGAAATGTTCAGAGGTTACCTTTAATGTGTGGCCTGGACAGGCAGACCCATTTTAGTATTAGGGCAAGGTAAATATAATTAGAAAGCTAAATATGTTTTTAAATCATATAATACATTTTAATCCCCCAAAACAAGGATTTGGGGATTTTCTGCAGGTTTGTATTATCCACGCGAGTGAACTCCTCCATGCAGGAGTTGTGTTAATTGAAAATTAGCAATTGGCTCCTGTAATCCTAGAAGTACATTACCTAAAATCACTTTTAGTTACAAGAAAACAAAATGTATGCTGAGAATAAACAATATGACATGCAATATAAGCAACCACTCTTCTTCATTACTGGTACCTCGGGGTCTGGTCAGAGCAGGCAGCCATTGATGGGCTAAAGTTTCTAAGCATATTCTTTCATGTACTGAGTGGACTCTTCATTCTCAGAACTGTCAGGTATTATAGATGGAAAGAAAAGTAAGTTCCTTCCAAGTTCTCTGATTCTAAAAAAAAAAGAATTGACCAAGGAAACCTATTGTTTAAACAGAGCTAAGCGACTTGAAATGAAATGGTCTTTCATTAAAACACGTTTTCATTTCTTAAGGCAGCATTTGGTTCCAAATATAGGAGAGATAATATGGTTTTTATTTTAATGTTGACATTATGAAGATTCCAGTAGAGACTTTTGCTGAGGAAACTAGAAAAAGGGGAATCTGATTTGTGTCTGTTTCTTAGAAGAGGAATATTTCTGGCAACTATAAAATCAAATGTACCTTCTTCTAAAACTTTTGAAATTTGGGCAAACTGTGCTCCATCATCTATTTACTTTGGGGAAATTGCATATATTTTGATAACATCATGTATCTGTATGTATTAACTTATTGTGCAATAGGGATCTATCGATGTATGAGGGAAATAAAGCCTTTTCCTAGGCATTTATTTAGCTTTCTTCAACCTTTCACAGTTATTTGTGCGTTCAAGTGTGGCCTGTCAGGTGCTGCAGCTTCATTACAATCCAGGATTTCACTTGTTCTCCTTTAACCCTTTCATGCCACCTGATTTTCTCACAGCGTTTTACTCTGCCAGCAATGGTAAAGCCAGCAATTTTGATTTCAGAGAAAACATAATCTATAGTTTAAAGTCGACTCTCAAGAAATATAATTAAGTTATGTTCTGTGAATTGGAAATTGTGTTGTCTCATGTAGGTAGCTCAGATTTCTGTTGTCTGCTCCTGCCGTCTCCCCTTTTTTCCTTTTCTCTCTCCTTTTTTCCAACAATATTAAAAGCCAGTTCAGTGATTTCCTTATCTAAGGAGACCAGCTGTTTCCTGGAGGTTGGATCTAGTCTCTCCTTTCTAAATCAATGTCTGTCATAGGGAGACAGAAATATGTGTATGACTTACAGGATTTGTCTTCATAATGATGAATGTTTAGTTAGAACATTGATTATAAAAATAGAAACCAGACTTTGAAAAGCAATTTAAAGCTATAGTCTCTCTCTGTTACGATCGCTAAAAGCTAATGAGTGTATTTCTTTGGTGTAGTTAATCTTTCCAGAGTCTAACAAGTTAATGTGGGAAACATTACATTTTAGTGTGTGATAAACATTTTGCTGATTAGTCCCCAAATTATATGCTAACTGTTTAGCCCATTATTTAAATGTGGTATAGCATAGAATCTGCTGCTTAACTAATGATCACTTGGAAAAAGATCCAGACTCAGGCAGAATGGAAAGAACATTTATGTGTTCTAAACTTGAAGATACATTACATGTGATTAAAATTTAAAATTGTTGCAGGAACAGTTGTTTTCAAAGAGATCAAAGGTTGGTTTTTATGCATACATCTTACTGCAGTTGGTTTATAATTATTTATCAAATGTCTGACAAGGCTAATGAGCTTTGTCTACATTTTCCATCCATCTTACTAGAATTTATTCTCTCCACTTTTCAAGACTGTAAATATGCATAGAACTACAACTGGCAGAATTTTCTCTAAATTGAGGGAGTTCATTATAAAGCAAATGGCTTCATAAAACACCTGAAGCTTAAGTTTGAAACACCTAAAATAAAAAATTTCATGACCTTGTAGTTTGAATTTTCAAATAAGCATAGGTTTTTAGATCTGAGGGTAGATACAGAGATTATCTAACCCAATCCTTATTTATTTTTTCAAAAGAAAATATTGAGGAAAAATTCAACTGGGAGGTTACTCTTAATAAAGCATTTACTTAAAAATTTGGGGTACCAATGAAGAGGAGTCTCTCTATATAAATTCATATGTGTGACATATACTCACACATCTGACTCTAGTGCATAAGTCATAGAAATGCAAACTGGCTTTCATAATGAAAGAGATCTATTGGCTTCTGTAACAGGACGATCTAAAGACATGCTGGGTTTCAGGGTTGGTTTGATTCAGCGGTTCACTGATGTCATAGAAGTCTTTATTTCCCTCCCATCTTTCCTACTGTGGGCTTCATCATGAGGCTGACTTCTCCCAGAGTGGTAGAATACCTTTGGTAGATATAATTTTAGGCTGTATATCTACATATGATATCAACCAGATCAAAAGAGGAAATCCTAGCTTCTCATATGAACAGATCACCTTCATTCCAGAAGCCCCCCAAAACTGCCTGTCATGTTTAAACTGGACAAATAACCTCTGGCCAGAATCACACCACAGACTGAATTGCTTATGGCTGGTTTATTTGACAAGTAGCCAAGGAGGTGGGTAAAACCATAGGCTTAACTATGGGTCAGACTTACTGGATTAAACCATCAGGGCTGTGCCTAGACTCCCTCAGGAAGGAAGACTCCCTCAGCCTCCCCCACTGCCCCACATTGACCAGGCAAACAACCACAACTTCTACTACTATCTATGCGCCTTTTTCTTTTAGTAATCATAAAAGTAAATTATGCTTATTGTAGGAGATTTGAAAAATGCCTTCAAGAATAATTTAAAAATCACTCATAATCCGACTTTTAGAGATTATAATTAGTCAAATGTTAATCAACCATGAACAATTGGTGTTACTTTCTTTTAATCATTTTAAAAGATACAGTCTTAAAATTACACTATATCTATGTCTGCCTGTCAGTCTATTTATTTATGTATCTATCTTCAGTTTTATATCCTATTTTATATTTCAACCTAACACTATTGGAAACCTTTCCCCGTAACATTTAGAACTTTGATTTTTCAAGGATAGTTGAGTAGAACTGTTGGGGCAGACAATAAACAGTTATAGGCAATGCTTTGTTTCTCACCAGGCTGTCTAAATCTTTTCATTGTGTCTTCTAGCGTCATTGGACTGAAAAGGGCACTGAGACTTTATTTCATCTCTAAATGATTCTAAAAAATTCCTCAGGATTCTAGGACTTTCTGTGGAGTAGGAGTGCAATCATTAGAGGTATAGAAGCTGTCGGTTGCTAGAAGAGGTCTTCTTTGAGTTAAGGCAGATATATATTGACCAAGGAGGCAGGAGAACTGATCAGGCCTCAGGACACTGGGTTTTTAGTTCAGTCTGTACTATTATCCAGTGTCTGAGTTGAGAAACCATTGTAAATGGTCTATGTGTCATTTTCCTTATTCCTCAAGTGGGGTAAGTGTTCTCAGGTACCTCGTCAGAATAAAACAATATGAAGTATAACTATGAGAGTCATAATTAAATGATTTCCTAATGTACGTCTTGATGTCAATCTCATTATTTCATTGTAAGAATTTGAATTATTTTATCTTCTTGTGAAGTGTTGGAGTGGTAGAGTAGATATTGTTAACCCCTTTTGACAGATGAGGGAAGCTAAGGTCAAAATGATATAATTAACATTAGAATTGCTCTGCTTCTTTGAGGTGTCACCACTGGGTGATGAGGATGACGATGGTGGTGGTTACAAACACGATGGTAATAGTTAACAGTCAAGAGCGATGAAGTACCTAAGAGCTAAGTTACCATGAATAATATTTGTGGCATCTATTTTTAAAAACTGGGCTTCGTCATCCCATTTTCTCTCATCTAGTTGAATTGGTGGAAAACTGCTTAAAATGATTTTTTAATTCTAAATTTTTTAAAGTAGCATGTATTTAGTAAAGACAGCTTAGAAAATGCAGAGAAGGAAAAAATAAGAAGAAAAAAATCACTCTCACTCTGCTACCTATAGAAAACCAATAGTAACTGGCCTTTTAAGCTTTTTTTTTCCCCCTATGTTCACATTATATTTATTTCTGGTAATATTAAGTTCTTGAAACTAAGGAAGAAATTGTAGCAAGACCTAGAGATGACTTTATAATACAGTAACTGATAACAGTATTGAGTGCCATCTCTGACAATATTATCTGAAGTACTTTAAAGATATTAAATATACTGCTCACAATTACTGCTGGTAACTTATGGATCAAGCTCTAATGTATTATCTCTATTTTACATGTGAAGAGACCAACACACACAACAGTTAAGTCGTTTGTCCCATGTCATGTATCTTTGGACTTATGCCATCTGACTCTAGAGCTTATATCCTTAATCTCTGTTCTGTGCTGCTGCCCTGCAGTGTACCAGAACTTCCGGGGATGCCCTGGAATCTGAGGATTTGGGACACTGACCTATATCCTGGAAGCATTCTTTGGACGATCTTTTGGCTTGTTTTGCTTTCTGTGGGGTGTTAAACAAGCTTGCAGCTAGAAGTGCAAAGTGGAGCAGCTGGAAAACCAGTTGTAGTGAAAGCTGAAATCCCAGAACCTTGGCTGACTATGCACTCATTCATTGCATGGAGCTTGTGGAGTTTCACGTACAAGTGGTCTACCAGTCTCTCCCCAGGGAATGGACAAGATGGTGGAGGACAGGAATGTTTTAGAGGACCTTCCTTAAGTAGGTCCTAATGACTCTCTCATGATGACATCGCTTTTAGTTGCTTTTTACTTCACATATGAGTGTGATGACAAATGATATTTGTGTTATAAATTACTGTTAAAAAGCTAAAAAATAATTTAAATTTTTAAAATTTGTGTTTCTCAAATTCTAATAATAAACACATACTATTTTTTTATAACCAAAAACCAAAATCTAGGACTCTATCCCCTTGCAGGCCCTATAGCCGATCGTGGAGTTAGACTGTCTGGCTTAATATCGAGGCTCTGCCACTCACCATCTCATAGTCTTGAATAAGTTTCTCAACATATCTGTGCTGTGGTCTCCCCATTTATAAGGTGGGGATAAGAACTTCACATGCTTTAAAGTGTGATTGTGAGGATTCTGTGAATGACACATTAATAATTGTGCTGTCACATACTAAACACAATCTTAGAAAGTATCCTACAAAAATGTGCACAGTCCTATATGAACAAAGATGTTTCCAGAAGCACTGATTTTAATAATGAAAAACTAGAAACAACCAATATGTCCATCCATAGGGGTAATAACTAAATAAATATTAATACATGACAGTATAGAATTTTGTGCCACCCTTAAAATTAGTAAGATGTATAGAAACTCTGCCATTAGATTGCAAGATTAGTGGAAGCAAAGATACTGTTCTTTATTTTATCCTTAAGGAACAGGACTGGCACATAAGCGCTCAGTGAATATTAATTAAAAGAAAGAATAAATATTTATGAATTAATATCAACAAAATTCTATTATGTATTAAGTGGGGAAAAAAAAGCAATTTATAGAACTTTCCTCCCCATTTGCTTGCCTTTTCTTATCCTTCAAGTTTTAGTTTTTCCAAGAGCGGTTTCTGATCCCTTTACCTAATGCAGGACCCCTCAGTATTCTCTTTTCCAGCTCTGTGTTTATTTCCTTCCTTGGGCTGATCACAATTTATAATCCTTTTATTTACATGTTAATCTGCAGTTACTGTTTTTCTCTATGTCCTTCCTTCACTAAAATATAAGGTACCGAAAGGCAGAAACCATGTCTCTTCTGTTCACCATTAAACCTCAGCAGCCAATCACATAGTAGATACTCAAACAAAATTTGTTGAATGAAGGGATAGAAAATTAGTATGAAAGGATTCACAATAAACTGTTAACAGTGGTTTCCTCCTGAGTAGGGAGAAACTACAAGGAGCTGGGTGAAGGGATGTTTATTTTTCACTCTACTTTCTAAATAGTTGGTTTTAAAATAGTAAATCTGAATCACATTTATCACTAAAATACAGAATTATGCCAAAACATTGACTTGACTGGGAAAGAATTACTATTCATTAATCTATCCTTGCCATGACTGCCTCCCTCAGTGGGGTTTCAGTGGGGAAAAGCATCCGTGAGTACTTTCTGTGTTACCACCCCCACTTCTATAGGAAGGACCTTTCAGCTTTGTGGAAGAGGTGAAATTCTTGCTAGCAGATCCACTCTTTACCTAGGATTTCTGTTTCCTTTAAGGATGTTATTTGATTATACATATTTTGCTAATCAGTTTATTTAAAATGCATTTTCTGAGAGCCTCTTAAGGTGTGTTGAAGTGTGGCCACAGGTGGTTGATAAGATTATTTACCTATTAATGGTGATGAGTGGGGAGACAGAATATGTGGAGAGGCAGTACATCTTAGAAAATCAGTACATAGCAACATAGGTTTAAAAAGAGAGTCATTTCCATTCTTGTCAGATGAACAGGTGCTGAAATTGCACACAGGACAAAAGCATATCCTGAAGACATGACAATACTTACAAAATGATGACAAGAGGCTACCCCAAACTGCAGCAACCAAAAGGCCCACCTGGAGATATTTTAATGACTCAGATTTGAAGCTAATTTTATATGTCTTATTGAAACCATCTTTTCTACAGAAACATCTGCTGTTCCTTCTATAGAGCAAGCCCGAAATTGCCAATGGGTGATGGTGACTTGATTGACAAAATGCTTATCCCAGATACACAAGGTTCAGCCTCAGAAAGCTGGATGCCCAGTAGATGCCTATAATGGAAGGTGCCTAGAATGGAAGAGAATATCTTGACTCTACAAATCCCCCCTCCACCAGCGCGCGCGCGCACACACACACACACACACACACACACAATGACATCTTATCACTTTGGCTGCATAAAACAAACACTGCACTTCCTCCAAATCAGTTTCTCAATCTCAACAATATTGACTTGGGGCCATAAATTCTTTGTGTGGGAGACTATCCTGTGCATTTGTAGGATGTTCAGCAGCATCCTTGGCCTCTACCCACTAGATGCAAGTAGCACCACCACCACCTCCAGTTGTGACAACCAAAGATGTCTCCAGACATTGCCAAATGTCTCCTGGAGGGCAAAATTGCCCCTGGTTGAGAATCATTGCTCTAAGCCATGGTTTTCTAATAATGAGAGCAGTTATTAGTATTACATCTTCATTTGTATAGCACTTCCTAGTGTACAAAATCCTCAGAATATGTTTCAGAAAATCCATTTTATTGCCACCAGGGAAAACAGTATGAGAGAGTGGTTGACCGTGTCTTACATGATCTTCCACAAGCTCTTATCAGAAGAAACTGCTGGCCAGCGGGAAGCTGATGAATGGAACTTTCCTCTTGGTTTTAGTTCCTTTGATGCCACCTGCAGTTTGGAATCCTGGGGCAAGTTTTTTGTTCTTTTTTTTTTTTTTTTTTCTTTTTAGAAAATGTCAAAAGAAATACTGGCTTTAAAGAAGTAAGTCATAACTTAAATTATTACCTATATTTCATTAGCTTATCTCTTATGTTCCTATTCTTCAGGGGCTCAGGGAAAAGTGTGAAGGAAAGTCAGTGGAATCTCACTCTTTTCCTAATACTCAAGTTTTTAGTCACATTCTGTAAGAGAAAACCTAAAAGTTGGTTTAAATACATTTAGCAGTTAGAGTGCTGCTGGGTGCATGAAATAACCTTTAGGTCTTTCACATTGTGTGACTATTCCATTTAATGGCTGTATTAGCTTTGTTAAAGGAATTTTTGCCCCTTTAGTTACTAATTTTTTTTATTATCTCTTCTCTGTCTCTCTCTGTTTATGTCTGTCTGTCTGTCTCTCTTACTCACTCTTTATCTTTCTCACTCTCTCAGTGGTTTCTGAGACCTCAGAATCAAGGTATTTTAGGGAAAATGAGGTCTTTGGAGCCAGATAATCCTGAATTTAAATCTTAGTTTTAACAATTCTGAAATTGTGGCATTGGGCAAAATTTCTAGCTTTTCGGTATTTCATGTATTCTAACATCTATGGGTCGGAAGAGTAAGGGCTACTCTATCTGTCAAGACTGCTCAGTTACGAGTGATCTGTAACCTTACTCAAGTTAGCATAAGGAAGAAGGAAATCTGTTAGCTAATATGAACTAAAAAGTCCTTGAGTAGAGCTGCCTAATTCCAAGAAGGGTTTGATCTAGGTCTCACATAGTGTCATAAAGATTTATTTCTCCTTGTGCTTTTACTGATTGGGTATATTCTCCAGTCCATATAGTGACCCCTGTCCACTTCAAACTTACATGTAACACCTGACCAGTATAAGAGACTCTGCTCCTCCCGTAAATGAGCCAGAAGTTCTGGCCTTGAGTCTTGTCATTGATGAGCTCCCATTGGTAAAGATTCCTAATCTGAACCAGCACCTGTGGCAAGAGTTTTGGATTGCACTAACTGGCTTAATCTGCAGCACGTGGTGAAGGAACTGGGAAGGGTGGTTCTTCAAAGTCAAAATCAAGAGCATACCATAAGAAGGGGACTGGAAGCTGAACAGAGAAATAAGACAAAATGAAACAAAACAAAAAAACAAAGTAACCCAAAACTCCCAAGTCCACTAAAACTACCTTGAAATATTAAAATATATGTTAAATTATATAGTATGCAAATGTCTTCTGGAGTAGTTTTCTCCTCCAGAATTTGGGAAAGGCAAGATGTTATTTCACTCATCACAATATATTTTTGTATGTCTCATGTGTGGGTGGATGTGTGTGTGTATAATATTTGTTTGGTCACGTATATTCTTTACTTGTTTTTGAAAAAGGCATTTTTCACATTTAAAGTATATCGTGTTTAAAAGAAACAAAAAGTTATATTATGAAGTCTCCCTCCTTTGCCTGTTCCTCACCCACCTATCTTTCCCAAAGGCAGCAAATCTTAGCAATTTCTTGTATAGACTTCTAGAAATAGTTTATAGCTATCCAAATAAAGGCCTGTTTTATCTCCCCGCCCTGGTCGTGTTCTCCTCCCATTTTCTCTTGTCCCCGACTCTCCCTTCTGCTTCTGCACAAAATAGTAGAATATGTCACATATTCTAATGCCTCTTACATTTTTCATTTAAAAATATATCTTAACAGTTTATCCATAATTGTATATAAAGGGTTGTTTCACATTTTTACATAATATATCATTAATGTGTTTGTTTGACAGTAGATGTTTATTATATGCTAGGCCACCTGTGAACAAAACAGAGAACAAATTTAGCAAAAATACCTGGCCTTATGAAAGTTACATTCTAATGGGAGCAGACAACTAAAAAAATTAAGAAAATAAACAGATTATATAGAATGGTGGAAGACGATAAAAACTATGGAGAAAAACAAAGCAAGCAAGGAGGATGGAGTGTGAGAATTGAAATGTTTAGATCAGAAAAGACCTCACTAATGTGACATTTGAAAAAAAAATAAAAGAATTGACGACAGTAAGGAAGGGAACCATGTGCTTATGTGGGCTAAGAATTTCCTGGGTGGAGGAAGTGGCAGGTACAAAGGGCCTGAAGCAGAGATGTACCTGGTGTGTCCAAGAAAAACCTGAGAGGCCCATTTGGGTTGAGCACTGAGCAAGAGAGAGAAACAGGAGGTGGTGCCTGAGAGCCAGTGGGCAAATCATTGATGGCCTGTGGCAGTTGTGATGACTTGATTTTTACTCTGCATGAAATGAGAAACTCTAGAGGGTCATCAGCAAAAGAATAATGTGATTTTACGTGCATTTAAAAGCCATCCCTGTGGTCAACACGTGAACAATAGACTAGGGGGAGAAAGGGCAAAGATGGAAGAAAGGAGGCTACATTAACATATTTTTCCATAATTTCTATTTTATTAAGAATGCCTCTCAAGAATGTATGTTGAATTTTATCATGCACTTATTTTAGCATGTTTGGTAATAATTATGATTTTTCTCCTTAGAGCTTACTAATATGGTGAATTCATAGTAATAGAGTTCCAAATAAAAAATCAATCATGCATTCCTGAAATAAGCCCTGCTTGGTCATATATTCTTTTTAATATTCTTACTGTTTCCCCATAATAATATTTTATGTGGAATTTGTTTATTTATGTTCATAAATCTGATTGGTTGGTAGTTTTGTTTCTGAGAAACATTTCTGGGGTTCTGCATCAATGTTTTTACTACTGCGGAAAAAATGGAAGCTTTCTTCTCTTTTCTATAATCTAAAATGATTTTCAAATAGCATGAGAATTAGCTGTTCTTTAGAAGTTTGTTAGAACTTCTCCTCTGAACCAAGTCAGCCTTGGGCTTTTTTCGGAGGGAGTGGGAAGATGAAGCTATTTCACAAATTTCTTTATTTCTTCTATAGTAATTGATCAGTTTGGATTTTTCTCTCCCTTCTGAAGTCAGTTTTGGAATGTTATATTTTCCTAGAAAATTTTCCATCTCAACCAGATTATGAAATTAATTTAGAAAAGTTGATTAAAGTCATCTGATATGATTACTTAAATTTCCTCTGTATTTATAATTATTTCTTATTTTCTGTGTTTATGTTCTCTCCTTTCTTGATTGTATTATTTAATAGTTCATCTGTTTTATTGTATGTGGGTGTGTTGTTTCATTATTTTAAAGACTATCTTTTAGATTTATTTGTTAGTCTCCGTATGTCCTATATTCTAATTTACTAACTTTTGCTTTAATATTTACTCTTCTTTTGATTTCTTGTGCTGGTCTTATTAATCTGTTCCTGATTTCATGAGTTGGATACTCAATTCATTGAATTTCTTCTTGTTTACTAATATGAGTATTTAAGTATGACTTCACTGATGATTGCCGCTTTAGCTGAATCGTGCAGTTCTTATAGGTGGGGTTTTTACTGTCAGTTTTCAGACATTCTGCAATTTTGATTTCTGAGTATTCTCTTTGACTTAAATGGTTGACAGTGAGCTTTCAAAATTTCAGGTGGTGGGTGATTTCTGTTTTCTGATTTGTTCTGCTGAATTAAGATCAAGTTATATTTTCAGTGCTACTTCTACTTCATGGAGTTTTTTGATATTTTATTAGTGGCCTAAAATATGTCTTTTTCTAATGACTGTTCATTCGATACCTGACAATAGAGATATTCTTTGTTTTCAGGTTATAGGGCTTCACATGTATCCATTAGAGACACCGTATTTATTTTTTTAGGCCTCCTATATCTTTATGAATAATTTTTGTACTTTTGATATGTTATGGACTAAAACGAAGTAAGTCTCTAACTGCCAATGTAGCTCTGTTTCTTATTGTTATCACTAGTAGTTTTTGCTTTAGGAATGTTAATATATTACTTGGTAACTAGATATTGAGAACTTCTTTGTGGATTGTACCCTTTGGTATTATAAAGTGTTTTTATTTGTCTGAGTTGATACTTTGTGTGCTGAACCAAGCTTTGAGATTAAGATCACGACCCTGATTTCTTCTTGTTTATACTTACTTGCTATGCGTTTGCCCATCTTTTGTTCTTAACCATTCAGAATCTCTTTGCTTTACCCATCTTTTATATAGCACACGGAGTTTTCTCTGTGATACTATCTACACATCTTTTCCTTTTAATAGGTGAGATTAGCATGAACATTTAATAATATGATAGATGTGTTTGGTCTTAGGTAGGTTTGTTACTTTATGTTTGGCTTCTGGTTTTATTACTCTCAAATACTTTCATCGTGTAGCTTGTTTTTATTGCTTTATGCATGTGTATGTTTCTTCTGATAAATTTGAAGGTTTGTAATTTTTTGTACTCGCTTATTATTGTAAAATTTTTCATAATTTCCTTTCTCCTTTGTTTTTTTGGCATTATGTATTAATTCCCTACCACGAGTAACAATGAAAATTTCTAATGTTTTTCTCCTCCCCTTCCCTCATTCTGTCTTGCTAACTCAGTTTTAGATGATCATTTTGTCTTTTTTATGATTACCTTTTTAACATTAAACTTTTACTTTTTTCCATGATGTGTCAGCCTTAATTTATTTTCTTTGACCTCTATCTGTTAAATATGAGAAAATCACTGGGCTTAAACTTTTCACCTTCTATCCTGTCTTCTCCAAACTGTTGTTAGTTATAACATTTCTAATTTTCCATCCTGTTGTCATTATATTCTTTTTTATGAAGGCATTCCACATACTTGTTTTAATCATAATATAGCAGTTAAATGGATTCCATTTCAACCAGTGGTCTTTTGCTGTAGTGGGTTTTTTTTTTTTTTTTTCTGTTACTTCGGAATTTGCTTAAGTTTATTTTCTAGTAGATTGTCCATAAAGTTCTCACACGAAATATTTTCTGATTTCTTTAACATTTTAAACTTTTAATTATACTTGTACTTAAATGACATTTTGACTAGCTTTAGATTATAGGGTGACAGGGTGACACTGTCTGTACTTCAGAATTTTGTAGTTTGTGTGTTGCTTTAGAGAAGTTTAAAGCAACGCTATTTTTGAATTTCAGTTATTCTAAGTTACTTTACCATTTCGCTGGAAGAAACGATGTGTTCTTTGGTTTTGTATCTAATAGCTTCTTAGTATTAAGTGTATGAAGTCACTTTTTTTTTCTGGGAATAGGATGCCTTTCCAATAGGAATATTAAATCCTTTTGTTATTTTTGGAAATTTTTCTTTATATGTTTTAACATTTGTTCTATTTCATTACCCTGGTTTTCTTTTTCTGAGACTCCAATTGTGTTGGATTATGTGTCCAATTATGTTGGATTATCGTGCCTCTCTGTAACTACTCTTGAGTTCCTATTTTTCTCTGCTTCCTCCTTCCCTTTTCCCCTGCCCTCTCTTTTTTATTCCCTCACTCTCTTCCTTTCTTCTTTTCCCTGGGATCCTGTATTCTGGGGTGTGTTCTTGCTTCTTAGAAGCAATTGTCATATCAAGGGTAGTAGTAGCATTTAATTAGTTAAATATTTGTCAATGTTTTCATTTGCTCCATTAAAACATTTTTTCAGAAATTTTTGGTGAGTGTTCTTCATCTATCGTTATATTTGTGATTTCTTATTTTTTATTATAGTATCTCTATATAATATACTTATCTGTTCCTTTTTGATTGTTCATCTTGAAATAGAAAATTTTCTTATTCTGAACCCACCATTTGCAGGAGGTTTCTATGTGTAGGGAAGACCCAAGATCATACTTTAGCTGAGTAGGAATTTTCTTTTTGATCCAGGTGAAGATGAGACTTTGTTTAGCCTTTAAGTCTCCCCAGCTACTAGAAAAAGCCCACTCTGGGGTGGTTCATGATGCAAACTCTCTTTTTTCCCCCACTGCCACAGCCTGTTTCCTGCAAAATTTGGCTTTTTTGTTTTATTCTTCTTTGGGTGGTGTTCTTTTGTTTTTCAGAACCAAGTCCGATTTGGGAAATTCCTGTGTCCAGCTGGTGCATATCACTGTTGTGGTAGTATATTTTTACCATATATTTGGGAAAGAATAATTTAATAGCTCTTTCTGATTTCTCCAGCTGAAGGGACTCCCCTCTTCATCCTTCTGCATCTATCTCCATACGTCTACACTGCTGTTAGCAGCCACTCCATCCATTTTCTGATTTAAGGTTTCAACTGTATCCTAATCTTACCAGATATAGCGCTTTAAACTTCTTATTCACGTTCACCTAATTTCTTTGAGGGAGGAGAATTTCTAACAGAATAAAGGGAAAATACTAACTTCATACCACCGTATTAGAACCAGAACTATTTCTATTTCAGTAGTTTAATTCAAACACTTGTTCAAGGTATTTCAGCCATACCTTTTCATTTTGATCAGAAATAGTCACATCTCACATAACCCCAGTTGACCACAAGTGTTTTCATTTACCAAACGGTTATTCTGATTCCTTATCTTTCAACCAGTTTTAATGATCAATACATTATTTGTCATTATTTTTAATAATGATTAAATAAAGCCAGATTTGCTTTATAAAATTTGTACTTTAGTCTTTATGGAAAAAGAAAAATAGAAACTAATGGCTCCCAAGGTCTAGAGAATTAAACACCTAATTTTAAATTGTGCTTTTCTTTTTTCCATAAAAGTGATAACGTAACTAGAAATATAGTGCCTTAGAATTGTCAGTCTTTGATAACCCTACCTGGTTTCTGAGTCTGTTAGTGAGAAATATTTATAGCTTCTTAATATGGGCATATGGTTAGATCATATGCCATAGATCAGTGGTATGTATGGAGTTAAATTGATGGATGGAGTTAAATCCAAGCCCACAATAATGATTAATTTTATTAAGAAAGTCATGTCTAATTGGAGAGACTGTAATAGAAAATCCCCCTAAATTATATGAACTGGAAATAAGGGGGGGGGGGACCTTAAAGGAATTCTCAGAAATTTTATCAAAATTATAATAATAAATTCAGAAAGGACAATCTGTCACTTTCCCTCTCCCACCTACCCTCTTTCTTAAAACTCGTGAATGGTTTGCCTTTTCCACTTAGGAAAAAAAATCAAACTCCTTAACATAGCCAACCAACCTTTCTGTGGTTTGGCTTTTACCTGCATCTCTAGCTCCATTTTACATCAGGCCTCCATGTTGCTTTTTCTGGAGCAGAAAACCTACTCTACTTCTCTCATACTTGGCATGCACTTTTCACTGCAGGGCCTTTGCACCTGCTTTTTACTCTGCCTACAGAAACCTGCCCCTTATCTTTGCTTATTTAACTAACACTCATCTTCAGATTGCAGCCCAGGAGGCTCCTCTTCAAAGAAGCTTTCCCTGGCCTTCTTGACTAGCTGCCCTGTTGTGTCTTCTCACAGAATCTATCCCATTCCTTTGTAGTTTTCATGTCTCCTCCATTAGCTATAATGTCCATAAGCATGGCTGTTTTTGCACATTATTTTATTCCCAGGGCCTATCACAGTGCCTGTCATGTAGTAGGCACTTTATAAACATTTATTGAAGGAATTAATAATGATTCTTAACATTTTTTGAGTGCTAACTTTGTGTCAGGCATCTGTATTTTCTTACCAAAAATGCTGATCTTCCTTTTAGAAATTATGAAGTAAAGTAAAGGATAAAATAGAAGAAGAAGAAAAAAAAGGAAAGAAATGAATCTAATTAAGTGTCCTTGAGGAAGAATTTTTGATCTTGTAAAGTTTTGCATATTTACTTCTAATGTCAGTTGAATATGAACGGTACCCAGGAGTCTAGAATTTGCATCAAAGCCTGTCTAAACTCTTAAGCTTATAAAAATGACCAAGGAATCTAATGATGGATTTTTAGAAGATATATTTGGCATTTTCTGCTTGTAATTGGATTAGAATTACAAGCAGATCAAATTTTCCTGCACATTTCTTACTTCTACTCTTGACCATATACTGAATCAGAAAGCCTGAGGTAGCAAGGGGAAGATACTGTTTTTTTTAATGTATTGTAATCCAGGCCTTTGTCTTCTGGAACTCATTGAGAAGTGTGCTTCAGGTTTTGATTTTTAATTTCTCATATTTTTTCTACTTTGCAGCACCTGCTGAATATTCTTCCTTCCAGTGCTACTTTTAATTTTGAGAGAAGAAAGTAACGAAATTAAGAATTACAGAAGATAAGAGCTCAAAAGGGCTGTGGGGATGATCTGCTCAGTGCTTTTCATTTTACAGATGAAGAAACTGCTACCCCAGAAGCATCAGTGCTGGAACAGTGGTGAGAACTCTGGCTTCCACACTCCTTTCCCAAAGTCCATGCTTGCTTATGGAAAAAAAAAAAAAAAAAAAGAGTTAGATCCTGTGTTAAACCTTACTCATATATCAAAACTAGTTTTCTCATTGACTTGGCTTCAAGATAGAATAATGAAAAAAATAGTATCTTGAAAATAAATGGATTTTATATGGACACTACAATAATAACATTAACACATTTCAACTCTCAAGTCTATTTTCCTTAAATTTGATTTTTTAATATCATATAGAAGGTATGACTTTTAATCCATCTAGTACCTAGATAGCAGAAAGTGCACACAGAGCTTTGGCATAAATATATCTATGTTCAGTTCCTGACCTCTTCCACTTCTTAGCTGACACCTTAGGCAGACTACTTACACTTAGAATCTTAGTGTCTTCATCTAAAAAATATAAATAATTTAAATATTAGCACTTATTTAATAAACTACCTGAAGTATTTTCTTGGTGTGTTAATATGCAGATAAATATGTATTTAATAAATAAAATTCTTTACAGATTTCTATGAGGAAGAGATGATACAACAGTGCATGGCATGTAAAAGATGTGTGCTAAAACTTACTTTCCCATCCTTTTCTAAACCTGGTGGAGCTGCTCAGCTCAAGTCAGCTTGGGTGAAGTTTTGCTTTTCATTGTGCAGAGGCAGGCTGTTTGAGATCTCTTAGGGAAGGCACCACTGGAAATGTTTCGTGTCAATGTTACCTGACATGGAACATGTACTGAGAATTTTTTTGTTGTACTGAGTATTTAAGTGGTTTATAAAATGACCCCTATGGTGGTTGCTGCTGTAAATGACAGGAAAAGGCACATGCTCTTGTGATGGAAAATCACTGCTTACTAGCATGCCAAACTTTTGTTAATGTATTGATGGAGAATATTTGCATACTAGTTTAAAGTTCTGTCAGTTTAATAGATTGGACTATCAACCAGAAAATAACAGATTTTTAGAACAAACCACAAAGGCAAATTTAGTTTGCCTCATGAAGCAGATTAAATTCTTCAGAAGGAGGCCACTGCTACATGACACTTGAAGAATTGTTTCAAATCTGCAGATCCTGGCTTTTTACACTTAGAATCCTATAGCCTTGGGAAAAGGCAGTAGAATTTAGTGGGGTAAGTAACACTATCTTCCTCTAGTTCCCAGAATCATGAAAAAGGAGCTGAATTAGCTTCCAGGTAATGGAGTGTTGTGGAAAAACCACTGATCGAGAAACCCAGAATGTTGGTTTTCCTCCTACCATTATAAGGTGTTGGGCAAAATCACCTAACCTCTTTCAGTTTTCCATTTCCTTATTAATAAAGTCATAGACCTGAAGTAGACTCTCAGTAAGGGAATAAAATTCTGAGTCTGATTCACTTACTATAAAGATATTTTTCCAATAGCCATGGGGATCCAGCACCGGGGGTGCATCAGCCCGTAAGGTAGTCTACAATACCCTTGTTTACACTGTATTCTTCTTCCTCATAATACTTTAAAGACTTCAAAGATAGCATGTTGTACCCCCTCCCGACTCTTGTCTTTTCTAGGCTAAATATCCTTATTACTCTTCACACTAATGTCATTTCAAATTATTTTACCAGCCTGGCTGTGTCTTCTGGACGAGTTCCCACGGCTTGATCCCCTTGTAGACTGGATCCCTTGTCTTCAACATAATAATGCTCTTTATAGAAATTCTCCAGGGCAGAGGACAGAGGCCAGCATTTCTTACCTAACGATCTATCCCAGGATTCTCCATTTTGTCTGCAAGAGGTCTTAAGACAATGATCTACTGGTCTCGAAAGCTCTTATCAAAGAACGGAATGTATTTTGTTCAGGATAACTCATTTCTTAAAGAATCCAGGGAGACTTCCAATTGTTTCTGTTTCCTTTGCTAATTGCCCATAACTTATCTATTCAATTATCTCTATGAGAATTTTCCCCAGAAGTTGTCAGACTCATTGATTTATAGGCTTAGGAATCTAACTTTTCTCCTTTTTTCTTGGGTATAAGTACACCGTTTACCCATGTTCCATAATCTGGACTTTTACCTACTCATCTATTTACACTAAGAGAACCATTTTTGGTTCTCCTCATCATTTTTCTGATGTGAACTTTTTCAAAGTCCCTGTTTTTTAATCATTTCACCTCTAAATGACTCCAAGTCAAAGGATGTAAAACTAGTGCGCTAGAAGTCTGAATTTGAATGCCTGGGTAGAGCACCCACTCTCCAGCCCACCCAATCCTTACTAAGCTTTCTGTTTTCTTAACCTACCATTTTCACACATTTATGCAACAGGACTGGTCCATGAAGTCTTCTGAGTTTGCAGCCCCTGTTGGTTCTACCCTTTCATCTTGAGGATTATTTTCCTTGGTAGTGAAGAAGGAGTTGCTGCTAAAGGTTTCCCCACCTTTGCTCACACTGTGTTCTCTGTCTAGAATCTTCTTCTCCATTTCTCCTAATGGTTCAGAATCTTTCCAGCATTATCTTATATGACAGAAGCAATGACAACAACTATTCATTGTGCAGGGAATATGGAAGTGAATGAGACCTGGTCCTGGGCTTAGATCCTTGGTCACTTATGAAGGAGTGGTATGTAAAGCTACACTTACAAGATGGTGTGTACTGTGGTGTTTTTGCACATGAACTCAGGAACCAGACTGCCTAGGTTCAAATCCAGGCCCCCAACACCTAGTGACCATTTATCCTGCAAAAAGTTTTTAACTGCTCTGTGCCTAAATTTCCTCTTCTTGAACTGGGGATAGAAGTAGAACACCCTTTTAGAGCTGTTGTGAGGATTAAATGAGTTAATGCATATAAAGGATTTAGAATAGTACCCAGCACATCTAAGATCTCAGCGTTTGCTGTCATTTTATTACTCTTAAAGTATAAATGTAATAAGAAAACATTCTCTGATCCCCTTCCTGCCCCTTATAACCACTCCCATGTATTAGATGTTCCCTCTCTTTGCTGTGCCACTCTCTCTATATATTTATAACAGTCAAGGCTGAAATGATATAATGTAATGATCTCGCTCCAAGGTACTGGCTGGTAATATATTGAAATCATTCCTACTGTTTGTTTTAAAAAGCTATTACCTCAGGCTTAGCTTCCACCCAATGTTCCCAGTCATGGTCTCCTTGGCAGCCCCAAGACCCATCTCTGGTATTCTTTGGAATTCCTTAAAATATAGCAACTAAAAGGTTAATTTTTGGCATGGAGGGGTCTTTATGATCCCATCCCAATGCTAATTTTCATTCTTTCATTCTGGTTGACCAGTGCCCCAACTATAGTGTTGTTAAACATTTTGAATTTCACTCTTGTTTTCTCCCTCTGCAATTTAAGTAGAATACAGGTCCACAATTCTTTATCCATCATCCCAAAGTTAGAAAAGAACTGAAAACCAAGTTTTCTCCTTCCTTCCTTCCTTTCTTCTTTCCTTCCTTCCTTCCCTCCCTCTTTCTTTCTCTCTCTCTTTTTCTTTCTTTCTTTCCTTCCTTTTCTCTCTCTCTGTCTCTCTCTCTCAACTTTTACTAAAACATATTTGACCACAAATCTTATCCTGAACTGAGGTATGGAGTTTACAGTCTTTATTTGTTATCCCGTTTAGCATTAAACTAACATGCTTCACTATAAAGCTACTAATAAATGTATCATAATCACTACCTCAGACTATACTGGGAATTTTACAAAGTAAAAGTGAATATATTGTCTTATATTTCTGAAATACAAAAAAAATCTGAATTTTCTAAAACATGTCCAGCTCTAAGAGTTTCTGATAAGAAATTTATGAATTTTATAGGCTGATACCTTGGATTTAAACTCGCCCTTTTATATAAATTAATGTGATTTTGAACAATTTAGTTAACTTTTCTCTGCATCAGAAACCCTCATCTATAAATAATAATGAATAATATTAGTACCTACCCATAGATTTGCTAATAGGATTTAATTAGCTAATGCATGGAAATTGCTTTAGAAAATGCCTGTTTCATAGTAAGCACTTATTTATTAGTAACTATTACTTTTAAATTTGTTGTTGTTTTTCTTTGAAGGGAAGGTTTGTACTTTCCAACTTCATGCTTGTACAACACCTGGTGCACAGTGGGGACTCTAAAGGCTTACTGGATAACTTCGTGAATGAATGACTCCATGGGCCCCAGGTAGTGAGCTGATTCCTTTCCTGTTTTTCCTCAGAAAGATGGGTTAAACAGGTTAAAAAGCCTCTTTCACTTTTTTACACTTTTCACACACCTCAACTCATTTTAGCCTTTTTGTTTCTGACAGCATCTTAGAGATCTTTGCCCTCCTGTTCTTCCCATCCTTGGATACATGCTTTTCTTTCTATCTTTTATATATAACTTTGTTCAGTCAAGCACTTTTAAAGTATACACTGTCAAGCATACTGCTTTCTTTAAATTTTCCTTCTTCTTCTTTTTTTTTTTTTTTTGCCAGAATTGATGTTCTAAGAATGTCTCATCGTCCTTGAGGCATCTTCCCTCTTGTGATCCTCCTGGAATTCACATACTGCTGTCTATATTTCCTTGAAACTTTCTGATATCTGCATAATCGAGTGCATATTCCCTCTCTGTGGCTACTACAAACCAAAAGAAATAGGAATATTTAACCCCAAGAAACATTATCTTTGGTCCTTAAGGTCCATTTTTGGTTTCCAGCAAAATGCATAACAACATTTCAATACATTTTTGTTTTAAAAGATTCAATGCTTCCTTATTGGTCAAAATGAAGTTCAGGGAATCTGCCACAGTCATCACTTACTCCATCATCTGAGAGGTAAAATTATTGTAAGGATTAACTAGGAGATATGAGATTGTTCTGCATGTAATAGAAGGAAACTCACTGAACAAGTCCAGATCATTGAAGTTACTCAGCATTATTATGTCTTTCCTCTGTAGTTATTTATTTTATAAATTTCATTTTCTAGCAAGGAAATCTGCAGGACACCCCAATGGCATTATTTTTCCTGTTTCTTTTCTCTTTCATTTTATCTAAGTTCTTTTTATCTGCAGGTTCATGCAGTTCTCTACTGGTATCCTCTTTCTTGGCACAGTGTGTTTACTTCCACCACTTCCATTAAATGTCTTAATTTTGAGCAAGGTATACCTTTTCATTGTCATACCCTTATCATGAGTCCTATCATGTCAGATATCAGGAATTCTTCAGAATCAAATTTGCTTCCTTTGTTGAATGCTTCATTTCAATTTATTATCCAAATATTGCTCATTGGTATCTATGTATTAGAAGGTACATTTATTATCTGTGATACATTTCCTGTTACTTGAGAACTTAAGTACCTCTTTCCTAGTATTCCCTGGCATACATAGCCTCTTCTCTACAATTTTGGGCCTTTTTCCTTTCTCCCAAATACCATTTTATCACCCATCTGATCTAGTTGTAAAGTCTCTGCTAAGAACATTCTTCCTAGAACACATTATTCTTTACCAAGAGTTCTTTATTCAGGAAATGTTTACCATGTTCCAGAAAGGCAACCTTGTTCCTTAACCCTGTATACCTCTCAGGTCTTTAATTTCCTGTTGCCAGTGGCCTGTTTCTTCATTCAGTATCATTTATGTACTCTCATGACCTTGATTGGAACCATGCTACCTCTGAAGTTTCAATTTTAAATATCTCATGTTCAGACTGTCTCCCATCCTTCCACTTCATTCACTGAATCTGCAACTTTGTCAAGACCTACAGTCCAGTACCCTATCCATCTCATTCCTGAGGAGAGGGAAAGGGCTCCTTCTGCCTTCTGCCCAAGATGAGTTTCCGTAATTCATTAACATAGCCACGGTCTAGCAAAGGTGCCCAGTTCATTTTATCTAATTCCCTTTTTGTTTTTCTTGACAAAGCCCCAGGCTGGTATCTTCTCAAATCAAACGGTTTAAGTTCATTGAAAAAAATCAAATATGCGTCCGGAATTTTGTTTCATTTTAAATTCAAGATTACAAACTTCAAACCTGCTGGACAGCTGTTCTGTATTTATTTAGTAAACTCATATTTCTACCCTACCAAAGACAAAGACTCTCTTAATGACCAAACTCTGGACAGGTTTCTCTGAGTCCTTTTGTTACTAATCCCTGACCTTGGGCTCCATCCTTGGCCAGCTTATCCAGTTTTAGCAAGAATCCTGCTGAGTCAGTTTAGAAAAATCCACCACCCTTGATATCCAATTACCCTGTATTATCTGATCAAATCCCTCATCCCCCCACTCTAGATATCTTATCACCCTGGCCTGCCTTCAGCAAGAATCCTGTCAAGTTGGTTAAGTTAGAACCCTCCTTACCATTGATGTTTCCTTCCTCTTAGTAATTTTCCATCCACTGACCCCTACCTTGCTTCTTGTAAGTCTCCACTTGTCCATGTTGTATTGTGAGGTGAGCCGATCTGTCTTTCCTGCTGCAAACTGCCTCCACTACTGCAGTGACTCCTCACAAATAAAGTCTTCCTTACTGCCTTTAACAAGTGTTATGAACAATTTTTTAATACAAGATGACATATTTCATACTTTCTTTCAAACTTCCACATCCTCTTTTCTCCCCTTGCTCTTAGCTGATAACCTTGGTTGACACTTCATTTACATTATAGAAGCTCTTGGTCAGTCAAGAACTCACTCCCCCTTCTCACCACCAAATCTACACACCTACCTGCCTCTTCACCAATCTTCTCTTTCCTGTCTCCTGTGATAATGATGGAACTGTCCCTTCTCTAAAAAGTTTCAATCTTCCCATCCTTTATTGCCTTGTCATAGAATTTAATTCTTCCCTCATTCTCTCTTTCTCCTCAGTCAATAAACTCTTCTTTATATGTGGATGAACCCCATTACTGTTAACATGCTCCAGAGTCTTCCATATTGAAAGAAGAGAAGGAAATCTACTTTGACTCCATCTCCTTCCCAGCAGCTACTGTACCATGTGCTTTCTTTCATGACCAAATTTCTCAAGGATTTGTCTAAATGTGAGATCTCCACTTCCTTATCTCCCAATCATCCCTCAACCTATTCCAATGTAGCTTTTACCTCCAACATTCCATAATGTTGCCAAGTGAACACTTAATCCAAAATATTCTTTTTTATTCTTGTCTTACTTGACCTCTTAGCAATATTCTGCACAGTTGACCATTTCCTCCTTCCTGAAGTAGCTTCTTTCTTTAGCTTCTGAGGTACCACAGTCTCTGTTTTTTCCCTACCTCTTTGGTTGTTTCTCACTTCCTCCTTTTGTCATGCCTTTAAATGTTGACATTGCTCAGATCTCTAGCTTAGGATTCACTTTCTTCTTTCTGTACAGATTTTTTCTGGGTGATTATTTTTCCTGGAAAAGAAAGAAATGTCTTTCAATACCATATATATGCTGATAAGCCCCAAATATATGTTCCCAGCCCAGACCATATCTCTGAGATATCCATAGATGTCTAAATTCTAACATGTCTGGAACTGAACTTTTGCTCTTCCAACTCCATCAACTATTTCTCTTCCTCTATATTCCTCATCATGTAGTCCTTATTCTCAGCAACCTGGGACTTGTTGACTGCTCCTTCTGAGTCACTACCCACAGCCTATCCATCTCCACATGTTAACAATTCTATCTTCACTATCCACTCAAATCCATCTTCATTTTCTCTTTTTGACAGTATCCCTCTAGTCCAGGCATCTCTTTACTGGGTCTCTATAGTAATCTCCTAATTTATTTCCTTGTCTCTATAGTCATCTTGTTCCAATCTATTTAAAACAGGGCATCCTGAAGATCTTAAAAATGAAATTGATAATGTCACTCCTCTGCTTAAATCCTTCAGCAGTACCCCCTTATGTTTAGGACTGATTCACGTCCAAGCACAAACTGTGCCCTCTCACAAGTCGGTTACAACTCATGAGCCACCATCACCCTCACTCATCTTGCTGCATTCACACTGGCCTTCTCTTACTTCTTCAAACAGGAATGTTCTTCCTTTGTCTGGAACACTTTTCCCATACCATCTGTGTGTGGCAGCTTCATTCTTCAGGTCTCAGATTACAGATGTCTTTCTCAGAGGCACTATTATTTTCTTTAATACAATATATATTTTAATTGCTTGCTAATTCATTTTTCCTCCCATGTCCTCCCCAGACTAGACACTCCATGGAGGCAAAGATAATGTCTCTTATTCACAAATGGAGATACACTCAGCATCTACCAGTGTCTGGTATGGGATGAGTTTAATAAGAATTTGTTCAATGACTGAATCCAAAATTCTAGCTGACAAGATCTTAGTGCTTCTTTGACTCCCATTTTAGTCTCTGTGAAATTCAGTAGTGTGATTCTGTAGGTTGGTGGGAGATGTCTATATTAGTTACTACTTTGTGTCTTCTTACACTTAACTATGTCACTAACCATGGTAAGTCAAGGGAATCCCTATTCCTTGATCAGCTTGATTAAAATAATATCCTTTAATGATATCTACCCACCTTACCACCTCTTGGAATTCTCACCATATAAGTCAGTTTTTTTTTTTTTCTCTTTCAAAATCCATTTCACAGCTATTTTCTCTGATGAAAGTGGGGTGAAAAGGAGAGGAAGAAATCTTATTATGGTATGTAATTCTGCTCACACTGAATAAAAATTCAGAAATAGCTAGCCTATTTAGGCTATATATTCTTTAGATTTAAAAAAATGAGATGGAATAAAATATATGTTGTAATAACCATAGGGGAGAGCCCATGGATCTCTATATTTATAGAAATGTAAAGATTTTAGTATGAAATGTATACAAATATATCATATTAAGTATGCCAAGTACTTTCATCAAAATGTTCTTTTCTAAAATGACAATTATTTTTGTATTTATTACCATTTCAGTAGTTTAATATATTTAAAAAGAACATGTACTTGAGTGGTAATTGACAATGGTGTTATTTTCCTTACAGTCTTAAAAACATATTCAAAAGTAAAAGTTTACTGGTAAAACGTCTACAGCATCATGACAAGAATTCAATTTATTTAATTAGAGAGCAGACATTTCTCTTAGGATTATAGCAACCTATGACTAGGATTATTCAGGTGCCAGCATTATTAAATAATAGAGTCGAAAGAAAAATCAGTGTAACATTTAAAATTCACTTACATGCTAAATTTTAATAGAGAGAAGGAGAACATAAAACAATGTCGAACCAAATTAAGGGCTAAGCCCTCACTTTGTGAAGGCTAGAAAGAAATGCACAAATTTCTTCCCCAGGTTTTCACTGTTTTGCTATGGACAGTCTGGATTAATTAGAAAATGCAGTGCACTTTTTCTTAACAGAAGAAAAAAAAACTGAATCAGCTGAGAGATAAGAAGAATAAACACTGAAATCAACATTGCAGCCGAAACTAAAGTAACTGAAGTGAGAATGTTTTCATAATGAACTTTTATGTTTAACAAGCCCAGACACTTGGAACAGTGTAAGCTATATTAAACCCTTTTATGAAAGGATTATGTTTTGTATGATGAGTGTTTTAATATAAGTATAGTACACAGCGTAAAATACAACTACATTTAACTCAAAGTAATTACGAGAACTCAGGCAAAATTATTTTCTCCTGTACTATCGATATAGAAAAGAAAATTCTTCTGGAACCTTTTCCCAACGTGTCTCTGTTTCAATTATTTTTGGCAGTATATATATTGCGTCTCTGCCTCCGCTACCTTTTATATCGACAGTTGGTAGCACAAGCCTTTTAACGCACAAAGGGTAGCAGCTCTTCAGCCAATCTGTGATAAAAGGGAAAAATGAAATCACTATGGAAACTGCAGGAAGGATCTAAAAGCTCTCTTTATAAAGTAAACGTCTGATGTTTGTGACTGCAGGGGTAAAAAATTCATAAATCTGTATGATGCTATCATTTCTGATTTGTTATCACTGCAAATGCCAACTCGAAGCAGACTGACCTTAGCTTCATTAAGTGCTGTCTGTTCAGAAACATTTACTATTCAACAGGAGGAAGACGTGGTCTGCAGAGAGGTCAGGGGTTTAAGGGAATAGTGTGGGACGGAGCGAAGAGACTAATTTGCTTAGAATGTTTCCTTTCTTTTCTCATTGGATTGTCTCTTTCTTTTAAATCACAGTGACTTGATGGAATCAGGCACACTGAATTTTTTGCTCTGTGTTTTATTTTGGGTTGTTTATCACTCAGAAATGGGGCAAATCTCAGACCCAAATTCAACTTAGAAAACTATGTCTGTCTTTGAGTTTGAACTGAAAAAAAAAAAAACAAAAACCAAAAAAAAAACAACTAACCCTTTCCAAAATAAATACCAGGGAGAAGCCATTCTCACTTCAGCACCCCGGACCCCAGGCAGAAAAAAGGAAGGAGATCGTGACTGTACAAACTCTGATGAATTTGATCCGTCCACAGCCAGCAACAGACACCTGTGTCAAAGAAGAAGTTTCAGAATATCTCATCAGTTCTCAGAAGTTAAGTGACTTTTAAAAGAGAATTGTATGGGTGTTAAAATAGGGAGCTTTTTATTTAATAATAGTTCACCTATGGAGAAGGGACTCTGGGGTCAAGAGGAAAGTGAAAAGTCTCAAATGTGAAATTCTGCGAATTTGAGAGTAGTCTTAACTTAGAGGAAGATGAATATTCAAGTAAGTAAACCAGTTTTAGCACTGCATAGGCTGCTTCACTTATTATTTTCAGTGTTTGCAATTGAATACTGTATCATTAGCTAGATTTTCAGGCGATAGAAACTGTGGCTTTTTTTTTTTAAGTTTATGGAAACTTTACTTCAGTTGTAATGCATTGAAATGTCAAAGATTGATGTGCGTGGTAATTGATTTCATATCATCATGCTGTATTTAGAGAATTATAAACATTGCTAATCTAATGTTTCAGGGTATTTATGAACAATTAGCAGTTCTGCACTCGCATCTCAAACACACTTTTGATGACAATAATATACTGAGATAAGTTCTGTAAATCCTAAAAGGGCTGTTGTATAAATGATGATTAGAAAAAAATTAGAGTTTGTTTTTTTTTTCCCTGGTGAAATGAGTAAGGCTTTGAAAATAAAAACAGGAGTATTCTGGTGGTGAGCATGCAAAAATTCAGCACAATTAGCAGGGAGAATTCTTTGCTTTATAATAATATACTTGTTCAAAATTAAAGACTATGACATCCACCATTCTAACTTTATTGAACTTCTCCTACTACTGCTGACTAGCGTGGCTATTTGTGCAGGCTTTACAATTTCCACAGTGCTTTCTCCCAGGTCAGAAGAGCGTTAGTGGTCAGTGATACAAAATCGAATGGAAGTGTGTGTTTGTGTACTCAAACAGAAATCCATGCAGACTTTCATTTGAAAATACTTAAATGCCTCATACATACCAACTTCACTGATGCTTTTTGTGCGTATAATGAAAACCAATTATCTGTGGAGAAAACTTGACTGGGTGGAAGGAAATTAAATTGGTTTTTAAAGACTTCCTTAAACAGCAGTAGCTAGGGAAAGCTCCAGTAACGTTTTAGCTCAGGACTGTAATGACTTTGCCATATTCATAAATCATGCTTTATCCTGACTTTTATCAGAAGACTTGGATGGGGAAGACTGCACGTGACAGGAGGCGAGAAGAGCACTTTCAGCGGAAGCTGTGCGTGTCTCGGGGCCGCTCTCCCCGTTCCTGTGACACTCTGGGAACAGCTGCTGGAGGAGTCAGGTAAGTCCTAATTCACTCAAAGAAAATATCTGTCTACTAACAAAAACTTCTAATGGTAATTTCTGGAAGGAAATATTCATGTTCTGGAATATGCTGTGACTTTTTTTAAATGTGTACGAAACAAATGTGAGGAAATCTTTACCAACTTTTCTGCCTAATTTCCTTCGGGGAGTTTCCCAGCTTCTGTCAAATGCTTTTGTGTTGAATATCAACTCTCATCAATCAGCTCCATGTAATTTTTGTTGTTGTTGTTGTGCTATGAGTCTGAGACCACTTAAGAGGCCATTTATGGAAACGTGGAAAACATACCGTTTCATTTACACATGGAACAATGCAAATACTTTCCCTTTGTTACTATTCAAAATATTAAATTCTGTTCTCTGTATGTAATGTTCTCAGAGTTGACTTCTAGCAGCTACTGTAGAAGAAGGAAGGCAGAATACACTACCATTACCTCAGAATATCTGATTACTTACTAATTGATGAGTAAAGTACTTCATTGAGTTTTCCCAAAGCCAAATATTTATCTAATTTAAACTCTATGTCAGAAAATTATGCAAGCAGACTCTATAAAAATATATATTATTGTGCTGCAGTGAGGTGGGATTGTTAGGGAAAATGCATGCTTTTCCTCCTATTAATTATCAAATAGCCAGACTATTACATGTTGCAGGAATTTGGATGGTGTAAAGTAGCCTCTAAAACTTTCCATTAAATTTTCACTGACTTTTCAGAACAGTGCTCTTAGAAATAGTGTTTTCATTTAGTGAATTAAATGGAAACCTAAGCAGCATTTACCCCATCCTGGATCTTAAATACTAAGAAGTTTATATATTTCATGATGTGTTTTCGAATCAGCCAGTTGTATGATCGGATTTGTAAGATACTGTTTTTGAATATAATCATAGCAATATTTTCCTCTCACACCCCACAGAAATTTCATCTCTCAGTTCTCTCTCTCCCCAGCTCTCGAGAAAGTAAAGTTCTGTGGAATAAGTCCCCAGGGAATCTCTTTATGGCACTAAATACCCAGGGTCTACAGGGGGTTTCCGAAGTTGTTCACAGTTTTGTATTGTTTTCTTTCTACTGGAAGTACTTTGTGATACTGCCATGAATTGCCACCTTGGAACCGTTGGAAATCCCAATTCTACACGAGCTCTCACTCTAAACCAGAATTCAGTCTCTAATCTCAAATCGGCCAACTGAGATAAGACAAAAACTTTTAATTAGAATTTTAATATGTAATCCAAGCCATTTATAGATTATGCACAGAGGTGATCTTCTGTGTATTTAGATAACTGTGTGGGGAACTTAGATAATGTTTAATTTGGTGGAGAGACTATTTTTAACTTTGCTGGAGTCGGATTACCTGCTACTTTCCGGGAGAGTCTCTTAGAAGTTCTATCAGTGTGAGGTTTATTGTGTGAATGAGTAACTGTAGCAAGTCCTGGGGGGAAATTATAAAAATTGAACTATTCTGTAATATAAAGAAGATACTCTGTTTTCCTTTCACATTTCTTCTGGGAAACCTAATTTCATGTCTCTCAATTCAAGCTCTGTGGATGAAAAGAGAGAAATAGCCAGTTGAGACCCAGGGGAATTAGCCTACCCCTTACTACTATTAATGAGTGGTACCTCTAACCTCATGTGTTTATTCCTCAAAACCCAGCATATGAAACAGTTTTTTTTCCTTCCCTTTCAAGAAACAGTTGGCACTTTATGTTGGACTTCTGCTTGACATGAATTATTTGGCAAATTGGTGACTGAAGTGTGAGTTATAAACTTAGGGCTGTGTAATAAGCTTCAGGGGTGTTCTACAGACAAAGACATCCTAGTAGGAAGTTTAGAAAAAAAAAACTTTATTAAGAAAAAAATAATCTTTCCTGCCTCTCATGAAACAAGGATTTAAAAAAAGATGTGTACCTTGCTCAAAGACTGATTCGCAGTTACACACACACACACTTTGCAGGAGTGTATCCTCTGCTTTTTATTTCCATGTGCACATGACTCTCATTAATGTTGATAACCCTCTGCACATGCCTCCAGAAAATAATGGACCCCGACTGTGAGAACTGTCTGTATTCAAACATGTTAAGAGCTGAATATTTAAAATCTGTTTGGCACACCAAGCTTTGAGGTTTTTTGAAGACAACAGAAGTTGGACAGAAAGATCAAAGGGGGAAGAAAAACACTGCAAAAGATAATGACATCTGGATGGGGCCTGGGTAATGCTCTAATTAAATGTACTTACACCTAAGTCTTATCACATGCTCAGGAGCAGAGCTTAGATGCCCCTTTTAAACTGCAACATTAGAGGCCATGGTGGGACCCTTGCCTGGGAGCTGTCACCTCCCCTGTGATCTAGCTCAGTTCTATATGTGTACCTATAATCTAACTTCCTTTCTTTCACTGATTGGGCTTCTGCTATTTTGTTCTTAAGATAGTCATATCAATTAGGTTATCCCTTAAGCTTACAAAGATATGCATGTTCTTTGAAATGGGCTTGAAAAAAAATCAGTTTACCCCACCTGGAGAAAACAGGCTACGGGATTCTCTTGTTCTGTTGCTGTCTCATAGGTGAAGATGAGCTTAGTGAGAAGCCTTGCACACGTTTCTCCCTGTTCAGGTGAGGTCTTTTGACATCCTTTCCCTTCTGAACATAACAGAAGCTTTCCCAGAGGACAGAACACAAGGTAGACTTCCAGAAGGCGCCAAGTCAAGGGAGTTTAACTTCTGAAAGAGTTCTGAAGCCTGTATTAATGGCACAGAGTTCAGTGAAATTAGCATGACTTGAACTGGTTTCAGAGTTCTGGCATTTAGGATAAAATACAGTGTGAAAGGAGGAAACTGTATTTGCTAGGTCTTCTTTCTTTCTTATTTTAATTGGGTTTTGAGACATCATGATGCAATCTCTTACTAGGTTCTTAAAAAATAAATAAATCAACCTTAGATATTTAGAAGAAGCTTCCAGACAGTGCATAGACATAGAGTGCATATCTCATTACCATTAACAGCCATGCATGGCTAAACCTCCCCCTGTTGCTTTGAGTATTTACCCTCTGGCTTTATAAAGTGATGCTTGAGTGTGGGCTTTCCCAAGAAATTTCATAACAATTTTATAGACTCCACAGCACACCTACTAAATCAGAATATGCACATTTTTTCTTGAGTAAATGTTAACAGTGAATGAAATTGGTGTTCATTCTAGAAGAAGTCCAAAGTGCTTGTCTAGTAAGTCTTTGGGAGAAGTATGAGTCCACCTCTTATTTTAACTCAGTTTGAGAAGCTACTTTTTCTTTATCTTTTGTTTCTCCATTCCCTGCCTTCTAACACTGTTAAACAATCAAATGCAAGGCATTTTGCCTTCTTTCACTCTTCAGGAGAAAATTAATACACAAAGGTGAAGGTTAGAAATGCACTGTAATCTAGAAAGGTCCAGAAATTAAGAGAATCAAATGTACTCTCTGGATCTCGGGATCCATTAGGGAGAATATAGAACTAGTTATTTTTCTCCGAGCTGCCTTAATTTTGTTTTACTGCTTTAGGCATAATTGGAACACTGGCGAGGCTTTGAGGAAGGGAGGTGTTTCGGGGGTGCTTGAGATATCTAGTGAAGTCTAAAAAGAGAAAGACCAAAAAGACTCCAACCCCCAGGAGAACGGAAGTCTACTGGGGCAGATTTTTGTGCAGGATGAATTCAGTGTGCCACACCCCTCTGCAAAATGTTGGGACCCTTTTGGCTCAGGTAAGCCCATTCATGTTCTAGGGTACTTTGAAGAAACCCAATTTCTGTCTTCCTTTTAAAATTGGCTGTGCTGTTCATCTTAGATGTTAAGGTTTTCTTTTACTTGCTAAGTCTTCCCCATGTGATCTAATGCTTCATTTCTTCCCAGAAAAATAAGATATTTGCATCAAATTCA